>NC_057798.1:447994908-448594908 GCF_018294505.1 Triticum aestivum
CCTCTCTCTCTCCCCTAAAGCCCAATAAGGACCATATACTTCTTCCCCGTATTCCCGTAACTCCCCGATACTCCGAAAAATACCCGAACCACTCGGAACCTTTCCGATGTCCGAATATAGTCATCCAATATATCGATATTTACGTCTCGACCATTAAGAGACTCCTCGTCATGTCCCCGATCTCATCCGGGACTCCAAACTCCTTCGGTACATCAAAACTCATAAACTCATAATATAACTGTCATCAAAACCTTAAGCGTGCGGACTCTACAGGTTCGAGAACTATGTAGACATGACCGAGACACGTTTCCAGTCAATAACCAATAGCAGAACCTGGATGCTCATATTGGCTCCTGTAAGTGCATCTAGTGCCCCTTAGTGATTTTGGTGTATTGAAGACTTATAGGTTAAGGGACTAATGCGTTTGTGAGTGTACATAGGTCTATAAGTCTATGAGGAGTTTGATATTTACAGAGAAAGTCGACCCCTAAAAATGAAGTTCTTCAAGTGAAGACTTTGATATTCTGAAGACTTTCTGAAGACTTTGAAAGTGAAGAAATTGGTGTGACCTTGAAGACTTGGTATTCATTTCTGGAACATGAAGCGTGAAGACTTTTGTTTTCGTAGTTTCATTTTCTCTTTCTTGAGTCATAGGAAACACCGTACTGTTAAAGGGGGTCGAGGAAATACTAAGGAAAAATTTCCATGTGATGCTCAACTCAAAATCCTACACCTACCAATCCCTTCGAGTGAAGCCTTTGGAAATCTCATACAGTTCAGTCACTTTCTTCAGTGACAGAGACGAAGTTCTTCTGGTCGCTGATGAATTTGTTCTGACTGAGGAGTTAGGAATTCGTCAGTGCGAATTACCTACACAGTGAGGAACATGATAGCCCTGAGGAATTTGAGAGTCAAATTTCCGACCGTTGCTGTGCTGCGCGCCTGCTGTCCCAAAATATCTTATCCACCTAACGGTCATATCATTGAGGGGCATTTATGTCTTATCATGTCAGGCTGCTCCCTAGGCTATAAATAGTCGCCCCTACAACCACTAGTTGGTTGGCTGCTCCGAGAGAACTTGACACTTGTCATTTGAGAGCAACCCATCCTCCGAGGACTTTGAGCGAAAATCATCTAGTGAGGAAAATCCCAAACCCAAACACCTACAAACCCCAAAGTGATTGAGCATCACTTAAGAACTCGATCCTGCGTGGATCCGACGCTTGTTACCTTTGAAGACTGTGCTTCTTCCAGACGGTTAGGCGTCAAGGTCTAGAGCATCCAAGAGGAATTGTGGATCGCCGAGTGACCAAGTCTGTGAAGGTTTGGAAGTCGCTTGAAGACTTACCACGAGTGATTGGACGGGATCTGTGTGATCTTAGGTCAAGGAGAATACAGTGAGGACTGGGTGTCCTGAGCTGCGTGTTTAGAGACTGGGTGTCCGGGACTGCGTGTCCTTGAGTTTAAATACTCAGCCGCTCCAACCAGACGTACAACTGAGACAACAGTTGGAACTGGTTTACCAAATCATTGTCTTCACCAACCTACTGGTTCTATTTCCTCAACCCTTTCATTTCCTCATTACCGTGTTGAGTGTTTGTTCATATCTGTGTTTGAAGACTTTGACTGAAGACTTTCTCAATTTCCTCAGTTCAATTTCTTCAGTCTGTTTGTCTTCATCTTGTGTTATCCTGTGATTACGCTTTCTGTACTCTGTGCTAGTCTTCATTTCATCATGATGACCAAGCTTGTATTCTATTATGCTTACTTCTGAGTACTTATTCCGCTGCTAATAGTTCTTCGCTAAGGAATTTCCTCACCGGCAAATTCCTCAGTGAAGAATTCATAAAAATCGCCTATTCACCCCCCCTCTAGTCGACATAACGCACTTTCAATTGGTATCAGAGCAAGGTACTCCCTTGTTCTATGTGATTTTGCTTTAACCGCCTCGAGTTTTAGTTATGTCGACCGCAGGTATGAAGAAAGTGACATGCCCTATCTTTGATGGTCATGATTATCCCAAGTGGAAGGCCATGATGAGGAAGCGCCTCATGGCAAGGGACAGCAAGCTGTGGACCGTCACTGAGATTGGTCTTACTGATCTATGCAAGTCGGCGAACACAGATGATATTCGCAAATACACTCGACTTGACTGCATGGCGAAGGATATCATCTGTTCTTGTCTATCCAGAGACCAATTCAGGCTCGTTATGCATCTTTGCAATGCAAAGCTTATCTGGGACTAAATCTCCGACGTCTATGAAGGTCATCGAACCCGTCATGATCCTTGGTTTGAGGACTTCAAGGAATCTCTCAAAACGATGACTTTCGAACCAGAATCATCATCTTCTGCATCATGTCTCATGGCAAAGGGTGTCGAGGTAACCAAATGTTCCTCATCTGAATTTAGTGACTGTGAATCTGATGATGATGAATCTGATGATGATATTGAACCTAGCTATACCAAACTTGTTTGCATTGCCACCAAACAAAAACATGCCTTGGAAAAGGTTCAAAACATGCTAGACAAAAGTGATGATATGTTGGGTGAAGAAATGGATCGCACTAAAGCCCTAACTGAAAATCTTCAGAGACTTCAGTCTAGGTTTGATAACCTTCAAAGTCATCATAACACTCTCTTATCTGATCATGAGAAACTTTCTTATGAATTTCTTCAAAGAAAGCAAGATCTTGAGAAGCTAAGAGTGAGTTATGAAGATCTTCAGAAGGAGCGCGATTCATTACTTGCTCAACAAATCAGCACTTCTCAGGAAGAATTTGTTCCTTCATGCTTAAATTGCATTGAACGTGAATCTGCCAATTCTTCACCTGAATGTTCAAATGCTTCAACTGTTACAAATTCTTCACCTGCCTCTGCTATCACTAATTCCTCATGTGAGGACATTGCTAGTATCACCGACGATGCAGGACTGAAGGAACTGTACACGACAGGCATGTACAAAAGCCTCAAAGGGCATCAGATTCTCTGTGATGTGCTCAAAAAGCAGATCCTCAACAGAAACCCTAGGAAAGAGGGTATTGCCTTTGAGAGGAAACTTCATGCTGATGGAACATATTGGAAGCCTGAGCAGTACCCCAAAACCTCATGGGTTGCTGCAAAGGGACCTCCAGTTGATCCATCCATGTTATTTGGCTTTACATGTGAATCTCCTCATTCTTCTGATGAGTCATTTGACTCCAACTATAAACTGTTCAAAAATCAGAATGGTGAAGTATTTGCTAGATATGTTGGGACTAACTGCAGGAACGGTTCCTCTATGAAGAAAATCTGGGTTCCCAAAAGTTATGTTGAAAGTCTTCAGGTGAATGTCCTCATGACACCACCTGTGAAGAATGGGAACCCCAGAAACAACTCTTCATATGGACCTAATTCTTCATATGGATCCAAGTCCTCATATGGACCAAATTCCTCACGTGGATCAAATTCCTCAAATGGATCAAAGTCCTCATATGACTATCATCGTGCTAACAACTCTGTTTCGCAGGGTAGAGCTAAGGGCTACAAATATGCACATTATTCTTCAAATCATTATGTTCATAAGTCCTCGAAAAATTTCTCTGCTTATTCATATGCTTACCTAACCCCTCCTATGTGAAACGAAATGGTTTGGCTTCTATGCCACCATTCTCATATGGTGCTCGCAGAGTGATGAACTCTTTGCCACCCCTTCAGATGTGGGTGGTGAAAAAAAAGAACTAATCTCTTCTGCAGGGTCAGGTCTCCAGACGTGCCTTAACGTCTGAAGAATTTGCTGGGGACCTGACAAAATTGCCTGAAAGGACGCAGGCTAACCATGATGAAATGAACTTTCATTTCACACGTCCTCATACTGCTATATCTGTTTACCGCTTGATGAAATTCATCTGATGAACTTAATATCATATTCTTCACTGATGAAGCATATGAGATTGTAAGTTACACTAATTCATCTGCAGGATGACCAACCCAAAACCACTGAATGGGTCCTCGATAGTGGATGTACAAATCACATGACTGGTGACAAGAATCTTTTGATGGATGCTCCTTTAACACCGTCACATCTGAAGCATATCATCTTTGCTGACAAAGGCAAAAGTCAGGTATTGGGTCTTGGTAAGGTTGCGATCTCTAAGGATAAACACATGGACAAAGTCATGCTTGTTGAGTCCTTAGGATACAACCTCATGTCAGTCTCAATGCTTTGTGATCTTGATATGGTTGTTGTCTTTGGCAAGTATCGCTGTGTTGTGATTATGGAAGCTGACAATTCCAAAGTCTTCGAAGGCTTTAGGAGAGGAGATTTGTATATTGTTGATTTCTCTACAGGACCACAACCAGCCGTGTGCCTACATGCAAAAGCTTCAGAAGGCTGGCTATGGCATCGATGACTTGGTCACGCAGGCATGAGGAATTTGCACACGCTTGCGAAGAAGAAGCATGTCATTGGCATTGAGAATGTCAAATTCCTCAAGGATCACTTATGCGGAGCCTGTGAAGCTGGAAAAATGACCAAGGCCAAGCATCCAGCAAAGACTATCATGACCACTACTCGTCCATTCGAATTGCTTCACATGGACCTCTTCGGACCTAATCATTACTCAGCAGTCACTAATGCTGCTTCTCTATATGGTTTTGTCATTGTTGATGATTACTCTCGATATACATGGGTACACATTGTTACTTACAAACATGAAGTGCAGGAAGTCTTCAAACAATTTTCTTCGAGGGCTTCAACCAACTTTGGTGTGAAGATCAAGCACATCAGAAGTGACAATGGAACTGAGTTCAAGAATTCCGGTCTTGATGACTATCTTGATGAACTTGGTATTACTCATGAATTATTTGCTCCTTATACTCCTCAGCAAAATGGCGTCGTGGAGCGCAAGAACAGAACTCTTGTTGAGATGGCTCGCACTATGCTTGATGAATACAAAACGCCTGATCGTTTTTGGATTGATGCAATTGATACTGCGTGTCACATCATCAACAGAGTATATCTTCACAAATTCTTCAAGAAGACGGCCTATGAACTCCTCACTGACAAGAAACCCAATGTGAGTTATTTCAAAGTCTTCGGTGCTAGATGTTGGATTAGAGATCCTCACCACAATTCAAAATTCGCACCGAAAGCACATGAAGGTTTTATGCTTGGTTACGGAAAGGACTCGCACACCTACAGAGTCTTCAACATTGTTCTTCACAAGATTGTTGAAACTGTAGATGTGCGGTTCGATGAAACTAATGGCTCACAAAGAGAGCACCTACCTTCGGTGTTAGATGAACCAGCACTTGTGGATTCTATTAAGTTCAAGGCAACTGAAGATGTCATTCCTACTGAAGAATTTGCTAAAGAATTCATTCCAGTACGTGAAGAACATCGAGCTGACGCACCTGAAGATAATGGTGCTGAGGAAAATGATCAAATACCTCGACGTCAACCAGCTCATCCTCGCCTTGCAAAAGAAGTACAAGTTGACAAGATCATCGATGACATTGAAGCGCCAGGTCCTCTCACACGCTCAAAAGCTTCACATTTATCTAACTTTTGTGGGCACTATGCTTTTGTCTCTATCACAGAGCCCACTAAGGTAGATGAAGCATTTTTGGAGCCGGAGTGGATTCAGGCTATGCAAGAAGAATTACATCAGTTCGAGCTCAACAATGTCTGGGAACTGGTCAAACGTCTAGATCCTCGCAAGCATAATATGATTGGCACAAAGTGGATCTACCGCAACAAGCAAGATGAAAATGGCCTTGTGGTAAGGAATAAGGCACGACTAGTAGCTCAAGGCTACACACAGGTTGAAGGAATTGATTTCGATGAAACTTTTGCACCTGTTGCTAGACTTGAGGCTATTCGCATATTACTTGCTTATGCTAATCATCATGATATCATCTTATATCAAATGGATGTGAAAAGTGCATTCCTCAATGGTAAGCTTGAGGAAGAAGTATATGTTGCTCAACCCCCAGGTTTTGAAGATCCAAAGAATCCTGACAAAGTCTTCAAACTTAATAAGGCCCTCTATGGCCTCAAGAAAGCCCCTCGGGCGTGGTATGATACATTGAAGGAATTCTTCGTGAAGAATGGCTTCACACCCGGTTCACTCGACCCTACTCTCTTTACTAAATCTTATGATGGTGAACTGTTTGTGTGCCAAATATATGTTGATGATATTATCTTTGGCTGTACTGACCAACGTTATAGTGATGAATTTGCCTATATGATGAGTGAAGAATATCAAATGTCTATGATGGGAGAGTTGAAATTTTTCTTAGGTCTTCAAATTCGTCAACAGCGCAATGGCATATTCATATCTCAGGAGAAATACCTCAAAGATGTACTGAGGAAATTTGGCATGCAAGATTGCAAAGGCGTCAAAATTCCTATGCCCACAAAAGGCCATCTATGCACTGATGAAAATGGTATTGACTTTGATCACAAGGTATACCGCTCCATGATTTGTTCTTTATTGTACTTATGTGCATCTAGGCCAGATATAATGCTTAGTGTTTGCATGTGTGCCCGATTTCAAGCTGCACCGAAGGAATCACACCATAAGGCTGTGAAGCATATTCTTTGATATCTAGCTCACACACCAACACTAGGATTATGGTATCCCAAGGGCTCTGTTTTTGATCTCATTGGATATTCTGACTCTGACTATGCTGGTGATCGTGTGGACCGCAAGTCAACTTCTGGCACTTGTCATTTCCTCGGACGATCTTTGGTCTGTTGGTCCTCGAAGAAACAGAACTGTGTATCACTGTCTACTGCGGAAGGTGAATACATTGCTGCTGGCTCTTGCTGTGCTCAACTGCTTTGGATGAAGCAAACGCTCAAGGACTATGGCGTCAACGTGAAGAATGTGCCTCTCCTCTGCGACAATGAGAGTGCCATCAAGATTGCTCACAACCCAGTTCAGCACTCGAAGACAAAGCACATTCAGATTCGTCATCATTTTCTTCGTGATCATATGTTGAAGGGCGACATCTCCATCGAGCATGTGAAGACTGAAGAACAGCTAGCTGATATCTTCACTAAGCCCTTGGATGAGAAGAGATTTAGCAAGTCGCGGTGTGAACTAAATATCTTAGAATCTTCGAATGTTCTTTGAAAAGGACACACATCCTAACACTTATGCAAAATTGATGACTTAGATGTGCAACACATGAAGAAACGTTTTTTTTCAAACAATGAAGAATAACACTCTAAATGTGAAGAAATTAATGAAGAACTTGATTCTCAGAACCCTACGACAAATTGTACGCGGTGTCTGAAATCATCATTCTTATACGGTGGGTCACGCCACCACAAAAAGTTGAAAATCTTCAATTTGAGTTTTTCCTCAGTTTTGAAATTCTTCAATTTTTCAAATTCTTCAACTTTACAAAATCTTCACTGTTTCCTTCGTTTTTCTTCATTGGCTATATATATATGAGTTTATGTCCTCTACAGCATTCACTTATAGCTATTTCTTCAAGTTTCTTTTTCTGCTAAGTGAATGTGATCGGACCCTTCCCCTCTATGCTATACTCAACCCAATCTATTCACAAATTCTTCATGTGCGTTCTATTTGAAACTCGTTCAAAGTCTTCACTGTGTCCTTGGCAGCTGAAGAAATTGCGAACAAACTTTAAAACAAATCTTATCCAAATTTTCGGTTTTGCTGCTCAAACTGTTCCGCATCCTACGATGCATTATTCTATTCACCCACGATCGTACACGATCTCCACTACACAGTACGTGGGTGACACATGTCACGTGAAGGAGAAAGGGCAGGGGCACGTTCGTCCTAAATCTTCGGGCGAACAGTTTTTCACCGTGTCTATAAATACCCCTCTCCCCTTCCTCACTTCATTTACTCCGCTCGACCATCTCTCTCCCGCTCGAGCTCCTCAAACCCTAGCGCCACCGCTACTCCATCGTCGCCGGTGAGGAAGAGCTTCGCTGCCTCGACCTCGTCGCCGTCGTACTCACGCCGACCGCGGAAATCTTCACTCCGCCGCCGCCGTAGCTGTCTTCCTCCGCCGAGTTAGGGCAAGGAAGATCTAACCTGACGAACTTCCCGTCTGTTCTTCTCAGTTCGTCGTGTTCTTCATTTCGGGTAATTAAAAGTTACTTTTATTACTCGCTTTGATTCTCAAGCTTTCCTGAAAATCTTCAAAGGTGTTTATTCTTCAAATCTTCACACATACGAACACCACACACTTCATATGATCTTGAACTGTTTCTCTAAGCAACCATTTTCTTCAAGATTCCCTAATTGTGTGGATCTTCGATCTGTACAACTCTGGAACCTAAGACAAGAACGCTTAGTGAAATTCCTCAAGGTTCATCTGGTCAAATTCCTCAAAACTTGTCTTTTCAAAAACCTTCTCAGAACGCATATGACCTCTCCAAATTCCTCGCACCTGTAATCTGTTCACAGGTACTCATGTCTGCTGCTGAATCACTAGGTTCTCATCAACTTAACTCATTTGCAGCGTTCCTCGAAGAAAAACTGCATACTTCTTCAGAGAACTCATTTGTTCAAATTCCTCAACTGAAGAATATGGCAGACGGTAAGAAGCCGCAGAAAGGAGGAAAGAAACCTGAGGTTATGACTGCGTTTGAAATCCCTGAGGAAATTTATGCTGACTATTGCACACCTGATGAAGCAAAATATGGCAAAGAAAACAAAAATCAGCGCAAGGTGCGCATTCATAAGATTGAACGGAGATGGGCAAGGGAATGGAGGGAATACAGATATGTGACTCCAAAGTACATGAAGAAATTCGCCCTCAATCCTCCATGCCCAAGAGCTCCATTGGCACCTGGCCAAGTAGCTGACCCCACAAGCATCAAACGTGGTGAGGACTTTCCTGAAGAATGGGCTAAGCGCCAAGCCAAATTGGCAAGACAAGCCAAGGAGGCAGTGAAGAAATTCAATGAGGATTCTGCCACTGCCACTGCTACTGAGACCTCAGTCAAACCGAGGAAATCCATGCCAAAGAAGCCTGCTCGTAAGCCAAGTGCTTCACCAACAGCGCCCTCACGGCCAAGTTCCTCAGCAGCGCCCTCACGGCAAATTCCTCACACTGCTACTGCTCCTTCAAAGTCCTCAGCTCCTGTGCATCTGACTACATGTCAAAGGACTGCTGGTTTCTCGATTGCCTCTGGTGTTTCAGCAAGTTCCCCTCCTGCACCAAAGTCATCATCTGGCCCGACTCTGCTGAAGACCAAAGCAACAGCTGGACGAGGTCCTCGGCCAAGTCCAAAGAAGAAACAGGTCGCATTCCATGTGCCTTCTGATGATGAAGCTTCTGATGATGAACTCGCAGAAATCATCAGAGACAGATAGGTAAAGGCCGCTAGAGCCAAAGGCACATCTGTGCCACTGCTATTGGATCCGAGGAAAATCCTCGATTATATTGATCTCTGGCACAAGGATCCAAACACCCCCATGCCTGATTTTCATCTGACCGCTGGTCAAAATCACATGCTGACCCATTTCATCACTGAAGAGAAATGGAAGTTTGAAAAGGCAAGAGAGATTAAGAAAGCTCAATACAGAAAGGAGAAGCTCCTGAAGAAAAACGTTGTCAGAATGACACCTGAGGAACTTCTCCAGGCTCAGTCTGAAATTCAAGCCCTCGGCAAGGATTTTGATGCCTACTATGCTGATTGGCAAGGAGCCAAAGTCAGATTCGTCAACCTGACAAAGAAATTCACCAATGTTGCTGCTCCAACGCAACATGAAATTCCTCAGGCTGAAGTCTCAGCTCAGCCGACTGAAGAACATGCCAGCACCGCTGATGAAGTTCAGGCTGCTGATGAGAATGCCAGTTCCAGGGCTGATGATCCTATCCCAGCCGCTGAAGAAATTGCCAGGGCATCCACTAGTGGTGCGCCTGAAGAAACTGAAGAAGTCAGGGCAACTGCATCAGTTGCGCCTGAAGAAAATCAACCAGATTCCTCAGCTCCATCTGCACCTACACCAACTCCAATTCTTCCATGTGCATTTGATGTGAAGAAGACAAAGTCTGCAGAGCGAGCTGTAGTGAAGAAAAGGAAGGCATCAGCTGTGTCAAACTCTTCGGCTGTGAAGAAACTAAAGCCAATGACCAGCTCACTCGAAAATCCAATTGATGTTGTTCCGATTTCCTCCATACCATCAAAGGACCTTGTTCCTTTTGGAGAAGACTATGAGATCCCCATCGGATCTGATGAAGAACATCATTCTGCTGCTTCGTCAGAGCAGATTGATGAAGAAATTGAAGTGGATGCAATCCCTTCAATGCCAGTCATTTCCTCACCTATGCCTCAGTTCATAGCTGACGAGGCTGGTGTTGAGGAAATTGAAGATGAAGATGTGGATATAGGGTGCACCACACCTGTGATGAATGATGACTTTTGGGAAAGTCAGCATCCCAATACTCCTCTCTTCACCCCACTCCAACAGATTCCTCAGCCCCTGCACCAACAGTTCAAATGGGCTCTGAAGAAACTCAACCCACTCTCTCTGTGCATGAAGAAATTCCAGCCACTAGTGCTGATGAACCTGCTGCTGCTGATCCTCAGACTGCACCTATTGAGGAACAAGAAATTCCTCAGCCTGAAGAACCCGAGCTCACGATTCCTGAGGTGGTGATGCAACTCACTGACATCCCTCTGCCAAAGCAAAAGAATCCGTTCTCAAGCAAACAGAAGTTCAAGGCTGAAGATTTCTTTGCCGAGCATGTATTCTTCACTGATTATAATCCATATGATTTTGCTCGCATAAGGAAGAGGCGTTTCTGGACTGCCAGCCAAGCCAATTTCTATTCCTCAGTGCTCTTCAACAAAGACAAAGTCTTCGATCACGCACATATTCCTCATGTGGACATGGAGTCTCTGCCCGGCTTTGAGCCAGTCCTCAGTGTTCTTCACGACGCAGGACTTCTAAATTTCTGCATTGATATCTGTGACTGGAATGAAGAACTCATTCTTCAATTCTATGCAACTCTGCACATCACCAGAGACGCTGAAGACGTGAACTCCTGGGTATTAGACTGGATGTTTGAAAATACTCACTACAAGGCACCTGCAACTGAATTGCTTCGTGCTCTACCACTCAGTCCTCCACTTGATGATGCTTGTTGTATCTACAACGAACAAGAACTTTCAAATCACTATATGCAAGTGCTGATGAAGCCATTGAAGCCAAGGCAGGCCCCACGAACCAAATTCCTCGTCAAGGAATTACTCTATGTGCCTCGGACTGTCTATCGAATTCTGACGAAGACAATGAGTCCCATCAAAGGCCACGACTCAAATGATGAAGAAGTCGTTGGCATCATGAAGAATATGCTTTTCAACATCATTCATGGCGTTCCCATAAAATTCCATGATTTCTTCATGAGGACTCTGGCCAATATTGCTATGTCACCATTCGAGCTGAAGCCCTATGCTCCTCGGATTATAAGATTCATCAGGGCAATATCTTCACTGAATTACAAAGCTGACACTCTGAACCATGGTAGCTACTTTCCTCCCATTGAAGTCCTCAAACGGACAGTTTCATCAGCCGATGTCAAAGGCAAGGCCGCTGCTGTGATCGATGAAGGCATTCATCCTTTGGATGGTCAATTTCGCAAGGCTGCATCTTACTCTACCAATGATGATTCTACCACACATGACTCTGCCGCCAATACCTCAGCCAAGCAAAATCCTCAAGCCACAGCACCCAGGGTGATGACTGACCGTGAGTTACTCCTCAATCTTCATCAGAAGGTTGATCGCAATCATAAATGGGTCAAGCGTCAGTTTGGTTCAATTCTTCACAACATGACCTCAACACACAATGCAGTGAAGAAAAACCAATACTACCTCCATGAAACCTTCAACCGTACCTGGGCTGTTCTCTCTCATGTCTACAGCGCTGCTGATCTGAAGAATATGGGTCTCAAGGAAGAATTTGACTGATCTGCACCTCCACCAAAGAAATTCAAGAAGGTAAAAGTTCCTTCCTTGGTGGCCAGCTCTTATTCTTCATCGCGTGACACTGATGAGTATGAAGATTTGGACGGCACTGCGGCAGGCCCTGCTACAACAAACAACCCCGACAACACTGACGCTCCTCCATCAACTTGAAATTCTTCAGGGGCGTTAGTCCTCAATTTCAATCCTTTTGGTCATTTGATGACAAAGGGGGAGAAATCTGAGTTAGTCTTCAAGCGGGTCTATATTAAGGGAATTTTTTAAGTTACAACTCTCGTTCTTCTGAAACTTTTATTTCGATCGAGTTGTAATCTTAAACCCGATGGTGCACTAATACTTTTGCTGCATTATGCTCTGCATGCTTATTTCCTCGTTAATGACATTGCACGCATGCTTGAATCTCATCAGGCACCATATTTCATCATGCATTTCAAATTCTTCATATTATATATCAAATGCGTGTATGAATTACAAGATATAGGGGGAGATCTCCATGATTCAACTCTTCAAATGTGCAATGCTTCAAAAGCAAATTCCTCACTATGCACATCTTCAGGGGGAGTTCTTCAATATCTTGTAATCAAATTCCTCAATATCAGTGTATACACTTCATATATTTATCCCCGTTGAAAACTTAACCTATGTTGTCATCAATCACCAAAAAGGGGGAGATTGTAAGTGCATCTAGTGCCCCTTAGTGATTTTGGTGTATTGAAGACTTATAGGTTAAGGGACTAATGTGTTTGTGAGTGTACACAGGTCTATAAGTCTATGATGAGTTTGATATTTACAGAGAAAGTCGACCCCTAAAAATGAAGTTCTTCAAGTGAAGACTTTGATATTCTGAAGACTTTGAAAGTGAAGAAATTGGTGTGACCTTGAAGACTTGGTATTCATTTCTGGAACATGAAGTGTGAAGACTTTTGTTTTCGTAGTTTCATTTTCTCTTTCTTGAGTCATAGGAAACACCGTACTGTTAAAGGGGGTCGAGGAAATACTAAGGAAAAATTTCCATGTGATGCTCAACTCAAAATCCTACACCTACCAATCCCTTCGAGTGAAGCCTTTGGAAATCTTATACAGTTCAGTCACTTTCTTCAGTGACAGAGACGAAGTTCTTCTGGTTGCTAATGAATTTGTTCTGACTGAGGAGTTAGGAATTCGTCAGTGCGAATTACCTACACAGTGAGGAACATGATAGCCCTGAGGAATTTGAGAGTCAAATTTCCGACCGTTGCTGTGCTGCGCGCCAGCTGTCCCAAAATATCTTATCCACCTAACGGTCATATATTGAGGGGCATTTATGTCTTATCATGTCGGGCTGCTCCCTAGGCTATAAATAGCCGCCCCCTACAACCACTAGTTGGTTGGCTGCTCCGAGAGAACTTGACACTTGTCATTTGAGAGCAACCCATCCTCCGAGGACTTTGAGCGAAAATCATCTAGTGAGGAAAATCCCAAACCCAAACACCTACAAACCCCAAAGTGATTGAGCATCACTGAAGAAATTGATCCTGCGTGGATCCGACGCTTGTTACCTTTGAAGACTGTGCTTCTTCCAGACGGTTAGGCGTCAAGGTCTAGAGCATCCAAGAGGAATTGTGGATCGCCGAGTGACCAAGTCTGTGAAGGTTTGGAAGTCGCCTGAAGACTTACCACGAGTGATTGGACGGGATCTGTGTGATCTTAGTTCAAGGAGAATACGGTGAGGACTGGGTGTCCTGAGCTGCGTGCTCAGGGACTGGGTGTCCGGGACTGCGTGTCCTCGAGTTTAAATACTCAGCCGCTCCAACCGGACATACAACTGAGACAACAGTTGCAACTGGTTTACCAAATCATTGTCTTCACCAACCTACTGGTTCTATTTCCTCAACCCTTTCATTTCCTCATTACCGCGTTGAGTATTAGTTCATATCTGTGTTTGAAGACTTTGACTGAAGACTTTCTCAATTTCGTCAGTTCAATTTCTTCAGTCTGTTTGTCTTCATCTTGTGTTATCCTGTGATTACGCTTTCTGTACTCTGTGCTAGTCTTCATTTCATCATGATGACCATGCTTGTATTCTGTTATGCTTACTTCTGAGTACTTATTCCGCTGCTAATAGTTCTTCGCTAAGGAATTTCCTCACCGGCAAATTCCTCAGTGAAGAATTCATAAAAATCGCCTATTCACCCCCCCCCCTCTAGTCGACATAACGCACTTTCAGCTCCTACATATTCTACGAAGATCTTTATCAGTCAAACTGCATAACAATATACGTTGTTCCCTTTGTCATCGGTATGTCAATACCTAGTTCAATCTCGTTACTGGCAAGTCTCTTTACTCATTACGTAATGCATCATCCCGTAACTAACTCATTAGCTACATTGCTTGCAAGGCTTATAGTGATGTGCATTACTGAGAGGGCCCAGAGATACCTCTCCGACAATCAGAGTGACAAATCCTAATCTCAAAATACGCCAACTCAACATGTACCTTCGGAGACACCTGTAGAGCTCCTTTATAATCACCCAGGTATGTTGTGACATTTGGTAGCACACAAAGTGTTCCTCCGGTAAACGGGAGTTGCATAATCTCATAGTCGTAGGAACATGCATAAGTCATGAAGAAAGCAATAGCAACATACTAAACGATCAAATGCTAAGCTAACGGAATGGGTCAAGTCAATCACATCATTCTCCTAATGATGTGATCCCGTTAATCAAATGACAACTCATGTCTATGGTTAGGAAACTTAACCATCTTTGATTAACGAGCTAGTCAAGTAGAGGCATACTAGTGACACTCTGTTTGTCTATGTATTCACACACGTATTATGTTTCCGGTTAATACAATTCTAGCATGAATAATAAACATTTATCATGATATAAGGAAATAAATAATAACTTTATTATTGCCTCTAGGGCATATTTCCTTCAATGCAATCCCAGTAAATCCCCAAATCGAGCCATGCAGCCAGCGCCCAGCGAGACCAACCTAGCCGCCGGCGGCTCGCCGCCATAGAGCTCCGCCTCACCGGACCCCTAGCCGTCGGTGTCACTACCGGTTTTCCAATAAAAATATTTATTGATAAACCAGTCTTTTGAGTCCAGTACGAGAGAAATCCTCCTCACTGGTAGACAATTTCTTGATACAATAAGCCAGTAGCATAAAATATATTACAGGGTTGAACTGCGGTCGCTCAACCAAATTATTACAAGCACGCCAATAATCATACATAATGGCGGACAGGACACAGGGGTGTGGAGACATACTACTGACTCATGGATAGGTTGGTGGTGGAAAAACACAGCGGGAAGGGAAATACAAGACTCTAAGAATATCATTTCATCGAACGTCGAGGTGAGGCTCGATAAATTTAGTTGGTAGCGGAAGCGGATATAAAACAGTGACCAAATCCAGGGTCGCACGAGACTGACTGGGACTCCTCTAAGTGTCGGACTCGCTATCGAACTCTTCATCCATGAGATCGCCTTCGTCAGCATCTGGCCAAATCAACAAGCCAGTGAGTACTTTGAAAGTACTCGCAAGACAGTTCGGACGTAAGATATAACAAATGCGTGCATGGATGCAACATGATTAATTCCTTAATGCACAATAAATAAAATTGGCATAACGGGTAAGTAAAAAAGGGAAACGGCGGTAGTCCGCCTGAAATCCCACAGAGCATAAATAAGGACCGATCGGGTGTCTGAAGCGACGCCACGAAAGGTGAACAAATAAAAATAAGGAAATGATGCCACAGTCGGGCATCTTAGCGACACCACATAAAGGGCTTTAAAAGAAATACCACAGTCGGGCGTCTGAGCGACGCCACATAAAGGGCTTTAAAAGAAATACCACAGTTGGGTGTCTAAGCGACGCCACATAAAGGGCTTTAAAAGGAATGCCACGGTCGGACGTCTGAGCGACATCGCAGAAAGGGCTTTAAAAGAAATGCCACAGTCGGACATCTGAGCGACATCGCAGAAAGGGCTTTAAAAGAAATGCCACAGTCGGACGTCTGAGCGACATCGCAGAAAGGGCTTTAAATTCACCAGTAAATAATACTCATAATAAACATTCAATCCATGAGAATAAACGGGTTAGTCCATCCACAGGGATAATCATTCAACCGGACTTAGCACTCATGCGATTCACCGGAGTCTCTGTCATCAAAGCTGACAATTGATTAGGATAAGATGGAACAGAACTTGACATGGAATAGATGATTTGGAGGAATATATGACTCTGCAGAGTTTGTACAAAATTTTTCCCACAGCCAACGGATTTCCGTAGTCACGAAGGACTAGTTCCGTTTACGGTATTTCGGAAGAAAACACAGCTAACCGGTACACACCCATCCTACCTCTCGATGCTAGGAATCACCCTAGTCATCGTCCAAGAAAAACTTTTGAGACGGGGAGATCACAATCTCGAATAGCATGGGATCAAATTTATATACGCGCGCTCTAAGGGGTGCCCCCCTCTCGGTCCCAACCGGAAACACCCATGCCCCCTGACCGGATGACTGGCTTTAATCCAGGGCCATGGAACCATCATCACGGCCTCTCCTCTTTGGTGTGTACCATGAAAGCGGTTTGCAACTTACTAAACCATATTCCTTGCGGAAAACATGTGGTAGTACAAGGAAGGAAATGATAGGTACTGGACCGATATGGTTTGACACTGAAGTCACATAGTCTGGCGTAAGACTGGCATGCTACAACACTGCCATCGTACCCATCCTCATGCCAACACATGGCCATTCATATTCACATTCATCCACGTATGGATCATCGAACTCAATTACCTCATTATCACATAAAATAACGTTCATCGGTATGCTCACCAACATGCCATGAAACTAACTAAATGCAAAACATGCCAAGACACTCATCATATCAAAAGTTCAAACATGCTTGCCTGGTTCAGAGTAGTCGGAGCCTAGCTCGGTGAAGTTCGCGGCTCCGTCACCTCCTTCGGTATCTACGGTTTAAAGAAAATATATGCGCTAACGTAAATACCAAGGAGTGCACAGAAGGTAAACCAAATATTTTTCAAATAAATCTGATAAAAAACTAGACAAAATTTTAAAGAGAACAGAAAAAGAATCAATCAAAAATACTTTTCTGATTAAAAGTTATAAGGGTTTTTGTCTAGGGACTTATCTGTAATGAAACAGAAGATTTCCAGGGGCTAGTTTATAAAAACAGAAAACGCTTCGGTAGCGACTATGCCAGCCCAAAGAGAAAACGCATTCTGCCCGAAGGCGCTTCCAGAAAACGATTCGAAAGAGAGAGCAGAGAGGCTGACAGTGGGGTCCCACCCGTCAGGTTCAAATGTTCAAACGGGGCGGCAGAGTTCGCCGGCGCCCGAGAGCCGCGGTGGTCGCCGGCGGCGATCCACGGCGAGGCAGAGAGATCGGAGAGTACCTCCGTGCTCAGGGCACCCTTCCGTGTCAGTTGATGGTGGTGGAGTCGGTCGGCGAGCACCACGTCAACGGCGAGCTTTGCTCCGGCGGACGGCGGCTCGGGTGGTCGAGCGGCTCGTCGGAGAGGGCTGCAAAGGTTAAATTGAAGAGGGGGTTATGCTCCTGGCAGCTAGAGAGGGTAACGAACGGGGTTTGAGCGCCGGAGATGGCCTCACCAGAACGAATCGGGCTGGAGGCCGAGGCGGGGCAAGGCGGCCGGAGCTGGGGGAGGAGACCTCCTCGAGGTCCCCCTAGTGGCCTGGCGGGGTGTTGGTGAGTAGTGGAGGTGCTGCGTGCACGAGAGTGAGCTCGGGACCCCTTTATATAGGCGGTCCGAGGCGGTTGCCGTGAACGAGGATCACCGACGAGTGATTACGGTGGCGCAGTGCTCGGTCAGGGTGGTTAGGGGGTCGAGCGTCATCACGGAGGTTCAATGGGTCCGTTTTGGTGTTAAACTGGCCGGGCTTTGGGTGTTAAGGGCGAGCTCGACGGAACGGGGATGGCGCGGGCCCGTCGGCGGCGGAGAGCGCGTTCCGTGCTTGCCGGCCACGGTGGCTGTGCTACGGGCGTGCGCTGGCGTGCATGAGGCCACGCGGAGAGCCAGGGAGCGATGGGCGGCGCGGAACGGCGTTCTGCCGTGGTGTGCCTCCTGTCGGCCGCCACGGGAGGTCCCGACGCCGCAGAAGACGCCGGAGAGGGCGGGCCAGCGCGCTACCGACGCCAGGAAGGCTCCACGCACGCGTGTGAAGCTTCGGACAAGAGGAAGAGGCGGCGAGGAACGTGCCAAGGGCACTGTGGCCGCGTGACTGAAACTGACGGACGGAAGATTACACTGAAACTGAATTTTCTGAACTTTGAACAGTAACAGTGCCCACAAGGTGTTCGACCGAATGAAATTGGCCTCTGGTGATTTTTCCTTGAGCTGATTTTTGGTGGAGTGGCTTCTCCTTGCTCAAGTAGGCTGCATGATTTTTGGTGGAATTTTTGGAGCAGTGTGGATACGAATTTCACCAAATTTGGCAAATCTGGTCCAAACTTGCAGAGACTGTATTTTGAAAAATTTGAAAAGAGGAGGAGTGGATCAAGATGGTTCTGGGTTGTGGGTTCAAAGGACAATCCAGGAGAATTGGTTTGAGGTCAAAACTCAAATGAAAAAGTGTACTTGCTTTGAAAATCCCTCAGGCTCCAAATAATTTTCAGAATTGATTTGAGGGGGAAAAATAATTAGAATAAAATCCAAAACCAGTTTGGATTAGTTGGGACAGAGAACTTAGGTTGATCACAAGGGGGAGGGGAGGTTTTGGAGGGGTTTTATCTCATGGGCAAAAATACAAAGCCAAGGGTGGCTTCAAAGATAAGAAAAATCCCAAATTTTCATAGAGCTTCACTTAAAAAAAATAAAACAAATTAAAACTCCCAAAAAAATAAATTTTTAGAGGGAACTAACCGAGAAGAAGTTTGCAAAAGATCAACCACCAAAGTTTGAAAGAAATAAAATCCTTGCCAAGGCAAAAGGAGGTTTTTAAGAGGAAGGTTTTTCTGAAAAATAAATTTTTTAAAAAGGTCTCTCCTCAAAACCACAAAGTTTTTGATAAAAACCAAATAATTTTTTTTTGGAGTGTCACAACACCTACCCCCTTAGGAAAAATCTCGTCCCCGAGATTTCAGCTGATCCTTAAATAAGTGTGGATGCTCTGTCCGAAGAAAATCCTCGCTTTCCCAAGTTGCTTCACTGTCGGTGTGATTGCTCCACTGGACTTTGAAAAACTTGATGGTTTTCTATCGGGTCCTCCTTTCAGACTCCTCTAATATTCTTATGGGACGTTCTCGATACGTGAGGTCTGGCTGTACGTCAATGTTCTCATGGGATACTTGTTTCTCTGGGTTGCTTACGCACTTCCTTAATTGAGAGACATGGAACACGTCGTGAATGTCGGACAAGTCTTCTGGTAAGTCTAGCTGGTAGGCTACAGTGCCTCTTCGTGCCACTATGCAAAATGGTCCAATGAATCTTGGAGCTAATTTTCCTTTAATCTTAAACCGTTGCAATCCTCTCATTGGGGATACTCTCAAGTATACGAATTCACCGGGTTCGAAGCTGACCCTACGATGTTTCTGATCATAATAACTTTTCTGTCGACTTTGAGCGGTCTTAAGTCGGTCCCTGATTAGCTTGACTTTTTCCTCGGCTTCTCTGAGCATATCTGGTCCGAAGATGCGGCTGTCTCCGGTCTCTGACCAATTTAACGGGGTACGACATCTCCTTCCGTATAGGGCTTCGAAAGGAGCCATTTGCAGGCTGGCCTGGTAACTGTTATTGTATGCGAACTCGGCATATGGCAGGCTGTCCTCCCAACTGGTTCCATAGGTGAGGACACATGCTCTCAGCATGTCTTCTAAAACCTGGTTTACGCGTTCTGTTTGTCCATCAGTCTGTGGATGGTATGCGGTACTGAAGGCTAGTTGGGTTCCCAGAGCCTGTTGTAAATGCTCCCAAAATCTTGAGACGAACTGAGTGCCTCTGTCAAAAATTATAGTCTTCGAGACACCGTGCAGACAGACTATGCGGGAAAGATAAATCCTGGCAAGCCTCTGAGTGGTGTAGGTTGTCTTCACTGGAATAAAGTGTGCCACTTTGGTCAACCTGTCAGTGATGACCCATATGGCATCATTCCCGTGTCGTGACCGAGGTAATCCGACAATAAAATCCATCCCTATTTCATCCCATTTCCACTCAGGTATTTTGTTGGGTTGCAGTAGTCCGGCTGGTCTCTGATGTTCAGCTTTTATGCGTTGACATGAGTCGCAACATGCAATGAAGGCGGCTATGTCCCTCTTCATACCGTGCCACCAAAATCTTTCCTGAATATCCTTATACATTTTGGTTCCTCTAGGGTGGATCGAATATGGAGTGGTGTGTGCTTCAGTTAAAACTTGCTGTTTAAGGTCTTCTATGTTTGGCACGCATAGCCTTTCTCCGTACCATAATATTCCTTCATTGTCTATGACGAATTCCGAGGCCTTGCCCATACTCAACTTCCTTTTAATTCCTTCAATGCTGGGGTGACCGGACTGAGCCTCTTTAATTTTCTCCACAAGGTGTGGTTGTATTTCCAAGTTTGATATGGTGCCTTCTGCTACCATTATCAAGTTGAGCTTGACAAATTCTTGATGGAATTCGGGCCTCAAGCTGTGCAGATAGTTCCCATCGGAGCTGGGGTTCCGACTCAGGGCATCGGCCACTACGTTTGCTTTCCCTGGATGGTAATGGATACCAACATCATAATCCTTTACCAATTCCAACCAGCGGCGTTGCCGTAAATTTGGTTCTGGCTGCGTAAAAAATGTATTTGAGGCTTTTGTGATCCGTATATATCTCACATCGATTCCCAAGTAGGAAATGCCTCCATTCCTTGAGTGCATGAATAACTGCTGCCATTTCTAAATCATGAGTGGGATAATTTTCCTCGTGTTTGCGAAGTTGCCTTGAAGCGTAGGCGACAACCTTGCCTTCTTGCATCAACACGCATCCGAGACCCTTTCTGGATGCGTCACAAAATACTTCAAAATTCTTGTGTATATCGGGTACAATTAATACCGGTGCTGTTGTTAATTTCCGCTTTAGCTCTTGGAAACTTTTCTCGCAGGCTTCTGTCCACTCAAACTTCTTATCTTTCTTGAGTAACTGTGTCATAGGCTTGGATATGGTGGAAAATCCTTCAATAAATCTGCGGTAATATCCTGCCATTCCCAAGAAACTTCATATGTCTGTTACGCTGGTTGGTGACTTCCAGTCAAGTATGACCTTGACTTTCTCTGGGTCCACTACTATACTGTCTTGAGTCAGCACGTGGCCTAGGAAACCTACTTGTCTTAGCCAAAACTCGCACTTGCTGAACTTGGCATACAATTGGTGTTTCCTTAGCTCTCCTAGTACAATCCTGAGATGTTCTGCGTGCTCTTCTGGTGTTTTGGAGTATACCAGAATATCGTCGATGAATACTACGACGAATTTGTCCATAAACTTCATAAATACTTTGTTCATGAGGTGAACAAAATATGCCGGGGCGTTAGTTAATCCAAATGGCATCACTGTGAACTCGTACAGTACATATCTGGAGGTGAAGGCTGTAATGGGGATATCTTCCGTTCGTACCTTCAATTGATGGTATCCTGACCTTAAGTCAATTTTTGAGAATACCTTGGCCTGAGCAAGTTGATCAAACAAATCGTTTATCCTTGGCATCGGGTATTTGTTTTTGACTGTGACCATGTTAAGTGCTCGATAGTCGATACACAATCTCAGCGTCCCATCCTTCTTCTTGGCAAATAAAATTGGTGATCCCCAAGGTGAGGAGCTGGCTCGAATGTATCCTTTATCCAGTAATTCCTTTATTTGCTTCTTCAATTCGATCAACTCGGATGGTGCCATTCTGTATGGTTTCTTGTATATGGGGGTGGTTCCTGGTGCTAGCTCAATGCGGAATTCTATTTCTCGGTCTGGTGGCATGCCTGGCAGCTCTTCAGGGAATACATCTGGAAATTCACACACTACTGGAACCTTGTTTAGCTCAGAAACGTCCACCTTATTTAATCTCGGTTGCTGGGGTCTTTTTCCTTCCTTGGCTGATACTCTTATTGTCTTCCCTTGGTGGTGTGTGAGAATCACGGTCCTGTTGAAACAGTCGATAAAACCTTTATTGGTGGTTAGCCAATCCATCCCTAGGATGACATCCAGTCCTTTATTTTCCAATACAATAAGATTTGCGTAAAACTCCAATCCTTCAAACTCAATGACCACATTCTGACAGTAATTCTGAGAAACTTGCTGAATCCCGGGGGACTTGATTATTATGGATTTCTCCAAAGGAAGCATCGAAAAATTATTTTGCAAAGCAAAACTTTTCGAGATGAAAGAGTGAGAAGCTCCAGAATCAAACAAAACCATTGCAGGTATTGTGTTGACAGGAAACGTACCGAGTACGATATCCGGAGCATTTTGTGCCTCCTCTTTGGTTATGTGGTTCAGATGACCCTTCCTGTGGTTATTGTTGGGATTGAAATTGTTTCGCTTGGGCGCTGAATTATTGCCGCCGTTGTTCGGCTTTGGGGTTGAGTTCCTTGGCTTGGGGCACTGTTTGGCATAATGCCCTTCTTTTCCACAAGCGTAACAAGTAACGCCGGGGCGATAGGTGAATTCCTTGTCCCTTGCATGAAAATTCTTGATTGGGCGTGAGACATTGGATGAGAATTTGGGTGTCCCACCCTTTTTAAAATCTATCTTGCTTCGGTGATTGCGAGTGTGATTAGTCTGGTCCCTTTTTCGCTTGCGGATATCTTCCAGACTGCGTCTCTCATTTTCCAGAGTAATGGCCTTGTCCACCAGCGTTTTAAAATCAGGAAAAGTGTGCACGACCAGTTGGCATTTAAGCGCGGGCGCCAGACCGTCAAGGAATTTCTCCATCTTCTTGATTTCAGTCATACGCTCCTCATTGGCGTAGCGGGATAATAGGGTAATTGACTGTTGTAATCTGACACTGTCATGTTCCTTTGTTTGAGGTCATCGAATTCTCTCTTCTTGATTTTCATAATACTCTTAGGAATATGTGCACCACAGAAACCTTCCTTGAAATCATCCCAGGTTATGTCATTTTCGTTGGGATGCATGTGCAGAAAATTCTCCCACCACGATGCGGCTGCTCCTGTGAGATAGTGTGGAGCATATAGTACTTTCTCGAGATCTGAACACTTTGCAATAATTAATTTCCTCTCCATATCTCGAAGCCAGTCCTCGGCTTCAAGAGGCTTGTCAGTGTGAGAAAATGTTTGAGGACGTGTCTTCTGTAGCTCAGATAACTTGGAATGTTGCTGATACTGTCCATGATGATTCCCCATGTTGATGACTTGGTTCATCATCTCGCGATGTTGTTGCTGACTCTGTTCATAAAGGCGCACATTTGTGAAAGTGCCGATTCACTGCCTTGTTGGCTTGACTGTCCCTGAGTGAACTCATTGTTGGGTTGAGTATCATGAATTTCCTCTGGTGGAGTTGGCATGGAACGTGTCCAAGGACGAGACATTTTTCACTCTGGGAAAAAATATTTTTGTAAAACTCTTAAGAAACGCGGAAAGAGTCGCAAAAATAAAACCATAAATGCATAAAGCTAGCAGATATAATTAAATACCCAAGCTTACTTAAGAAAAACAAATCGACTTGCACACGGAGAAGGACTGCTCATTACATATCTTACACGCGGGCGGTAATTATACAGTACATCACTCAGGATATGCGTACATAATCCTGACATGTTATTAAGGCTAGTGCACTTCTCCAGATCCTACATGATGCGCAAACAGGCTACTTCTCACAACCTATGCACATATCTTACAAAGTGGTACAATACATGGCAGCTAAGCGTACTCAGGCAGAGATGTTGACGACCTCCTTTGCCCTGCCGAGGGCGAGGCGTAGCGAGGTTGGGGACTCGACTTCCTCCTCGCTAATGGGCTCCATACGTGTAGTGTTGCGCAGAGCGGACGGAGCGGTTGCCAGGGGCGGAGCAACACGTACAGGAGTGGGCGCGAAGGTTGGTGTAGTGCGCGCTGGAGTGGGTGCAATGACTTGGTTAAATTCTT
The DNA here is from genome assembly GCF_018294505.1 of Triticum aestivum. Lineage (NCBI taxonomy): Eukaryota > Viridiplantae > Streptophyta > Magnoliopsida > Poales > Poaceae > Triticum > Triticum aestivum. Next base: position 448,018,960 of record NC_057798.1, read on the forward strand.
CGGTAGAAGGCAGGCGACGAGTAGGCGTAAAAGATGCTGATGACGAGACAAAAGTCGGTGGCGGAGCGATGGGTAGGAGCTCCCTCCTGTTGGCAGCACAGCCATGGACTGAGTCCATGCGGGTAGCTACGAAGTCGTCCACCAGGTTGTCGAAGGCTGCCTCCAGGGCCCGGAGATACTCAATGAGCATCTCAAAAGCCTCGTCTTGTTCTCCTCTGGGGCAGGAGTATGCGTAGTGACAGGTGTAAGGCACATGGCACGGAAGATAACGGTAACGACGAGTCTTCATCACGGGAAGGACATCCCTGAGACGAGCTATCGCCTCGCGGGCTGCCATCTGCATAGCATGCCTCTCCATAGGCATGGCTCTTCCCACGAACCGGAAGCGGTGTAACTCACCACGCCCTCCCCTGAACTGCACCGCGGCCTGGTGCATGGTCAGACTGTCATTGACTCGGTGCTGGCAGAGTGTGAAGACTGGGCGCACGGATGGCCCCATCGCGACCTGAACGATGAAAGAAAGAAGCTTGACGAACCCATCGGGCACGTTGGCGAAGGTCTGAGACTCGCAGCTGTTGTCGGCCATCTACAAAAGTAGGCAAAAATTCTGCAGGGTCAGATCATAAATTTATGCTGACTGACAGAAAATGACTACAATTGCAAAAACATAAAATAGCTCTGTCATGCTGATAACTAATTAGCGATCGCACCTAGTGGCTTCCTACAGTCAGCCTGGCTCTGATACCAAGCTTGTCACGACCGGTTTTCCAATAAAAATATTTATTGATAAACCAGTCTTTTGAGTCCAGTACGAGAGAAATCCTCCTCACTGGTAGACAATTTCTTGATACAATAAGCCAGTAGCATAAAATATATTACAGGGTTGAACTGCGGTCGCTCAACCAAATTATTACAAGCACGCCAATAATCATACATAATGGCGGACAGGACACAGGGGTGTGGAGACATACTACTGACTCATGGATAGGTTGGTGGTGGAAAAACACAGCGGGAAGGGAAATACAAGACTCTAAGAATATCATTTCATCGAACGTCGAGGTGAGGCTCGATAAATTTATTTGGTAGCGGAAGCGGATATAAAACAGTGACCAAATCCAGGGTCGCACGAGACTGACTGGGACTCCTCTAAGTGTCGGACTCGCTATCGAACTCTTCATCCATGAGATCGCCTTCGTCAGCATCTGGCCAAATCAACAAGCCAGTGAGTACTTTGAAAGTACTCGCAAGACAGTTCGGACGTAAGATATAACAAATGCGTGCATGGATGCAACATGATTAATTCCTTAATGCACAATAAATAAAATTGGCATAACGGGTAAGTAAAAAGGGAAACAGCGGTAGTCCGCCTGAAATCCCACAGAGCATAAATAAGGACCAATCGGGTGTCTGAAGCGACGCCACGAAAGGTGAACAAATAAAAATAAGGAAATGATGCCACAGTCGGGCATCTTAGCGACACCACATAAATGGCTTTAAAAGAAATACCACAGTCGGGCGTCTGAGCGACGCCACATAAAGGGCTTTAAAAGAAATACCACAGTCGGGTGTCTAAGCGACGCCACATAAAGGGCTTTAAAAGGAATGCCACGGTCGGACGTCTGAGCGACATCGCAGAAAGGGCTTTAAAAGAAATGCCACAGTCGGACGTCTGAGCGACATCGCAGAAAGGGATTTAAAAGAAATGCCACAGTCGGACGTCTGAGCGACATCGCAGAAAGGGCTTTAAATTCACCAGTAAATAATACTCATAATAAACATTCAATCCATGAGAATAAACGGGTTAGTCCATCCACAGGGATAATCATTCAACCGGACTTAGCACTCATGCGATTCACCGGAGTCTCTGTCATCAAAGCTAACAATTGATTAGGATAAGATGGAACGAAACTGGACATGGAATAGATGATTTGGAGGAATATATGACTCTGCAGAGTTTGTACAAAATTTTTCCCACAGCCAACGGATTTCCGTAGTCACGAAGGACTAGTTCCGTTTACGGTATTTCGGAAGAAAACACAGATAACCGGTACACACCCATCCTACCTCTCGATGCTAGGAATCACCCTAGTCATCATCCAAGAAAAACTTTTGAGACGGGGAGATCACAATCTCGAATAGCATGGGATCAAATTTATATACGCGCGCTCTAAGGGGTGCCCCCCTCTCGGTCCCAACCGGAAACACCCATGCCCCCTGACCGGATGACTGGCTTTAATCCAGGGCCATGGAACCATCATCACGGCCTCTCCTCTTTGGTGTGTACCATGAAAGCGGTTTGCAACTTACTAAACCATATTCCTTGCGGAAAACATGTGGTAGTACAAGGAAGGAAATGATAGCTACTAGACCGATATGGTTTGACACTGAAGTCACATAGTCTGGCATAAGACTGGCATGCTACAACACTGCCATCGTACCCATCCTCATGCCAACACATGGCCATTCATATTCACATTCATCCACGTATGGATCATCGAACTCACTTACCTCATTATCACATAAAATAACGTTCATCGGTATGCTCACCTACATGCCATGAAACTAACTAAATGCAAAACATGCCAAGACACTCATCATATCAAAAGTTCAAACATGCTTGCCTGGTTCAGAGTAGTCGGAGCCTAGCTCAGTGAAGTTCGCGGCTCCGTCACCTCCTTCGGTATCTACGGTTTAAAGAAAATATATGCGCTAACGTAAATACCAAGGAGTGCACAGAAGGTAAACCAAATATTTTTCAAATAAATCTAATAAAAAACTAGACAAAATTTTAAAGAGAACAGAAAAAGAATCAATCAAAAATACTTTTCTGATTAAAAGTTATAAGGGTTTTTGTCTAGGGACTTATTTGTAATGAAACAGAAGATTTCCAGGGGCTAGTTTATAAAAACAGAAAACACTTCGGTAGCGACTACGCCAGCCTAAAGAGAAAACGCATTCTGCCCGAAGGCGCTTCCAGAAAACGATTTGAAAGAGAGAGCAGAGAGGCTGACGGTGGGGTCCCACCCGTCAGGTTCAAATGTTCAAACGGGGCGGCAGAGTTCGCCGGCGCCCGAGAGCCGCGATGGTCGCCGGCGGCGATCCACGGCGAGGCAGAGAGATCGGAGAGTACCTCCGTGCTCAGGGCACCCTTCCGCGTCAGTTGATGGTGGTGGAGTCGGTCGGCGAGCACCACGTCGACGGCGAGCTTTGCTCCGGCGGACGGCGGCTCGGGTGGTCGAGGGGCTCGTCGGAGAGGGCTGCAAAGGTTAAATTGAAGAGGGGGTTATGCTCCTGGCAGCTAGAGAGGGTAACGAACGGGGTTTGAGCGTCGGAGATGGCCTCACCAGAACGAATCGGGCTGGAGGCCGAGGCGGGGCGAGGCGGCCGGAGCTGGGGGAGGAGACCTCCTCGAGGTCCCCCTAGTGGCCTGGCGGGGTGTTGGTGAGTAGTGGAGGTGCTGCGTGCACGAGAGTGAGCTCGGGACCCCTTTATATAGGCGGTCCGAGGCGGTTGCCGTGAACGAGGATCACCGCCGAGTGATTACGGTGGCGCAGTGCTCAGTCGGGGTGGTTAGGGGGTCGAGCGTCATCACGGAGGTTCAATGGGTCCGTTTTGGTGTTAAACTGGCCGGGGTTTGGGTGTTAGGGGGTCGAGCGTCATCACGGAGGGATGGCGCGGGCCCGTCGGCGGCGGAGAGCGCGTTCCGTGCTTGCCGGCCATGGTGGCTGTGCTACGGGCGTGCGTTGGCGTGCATGAGGCCACGCGGAGAGCCAGGGAGCGATGGGCGGCGCGGAACGGCGTTCTGCCGTGGTGTGCCTCCTGTCGGCCGCCACGGGAGGTCCCGACGCTGCAGAAGACGCCGGCGAGGGCGGGCCAGCGCGCTACCGACGCCAGGAAGGCTCCACGCACGCGTGTGAAGCTTCGGACAAGAGGAAGAGGCGGCGAGGAACGTGCCAAGGGCACTGTGGCCGCGTGACTGAAACTGACGGACGGAAGATGACACTGAAACTGAATTTTCTAAACTTTGAACAGTAACAGTGCCCACAAGGTGTTCGACCGAATGAAATTGGCCTCTGGTGATTTTTCCTTGAGCTGATTTTTGGTGGAGTGGCTTCTCCTTGCTCAAGTAGGCTGCATGATTTTTGGTGGAATTTTTGGAGCAGTGTGGATATGAATTTCACCAAATTTGGCAAATCTGGTCCAAACTTGCAGAGACTGTATTTTGAAAAATTTGAAAAGAGGAGGAGTGGATCAAGATGGTTCTGGGTTGTGGGTTCAAAGGACAATCCAGGAGAATTGGTTTGAGGTCAAAACTCAAATGAAAAAGTGTACTTGCTTTGAAAATCCCTCAGGCTCCAAATAATTTTCAGAATTGATTTGAGGGGGGAAAATAATTAGAATAAAATCCAAAACCAGTTTGGATTAGTTGGGACAGAGAACTTAGGTTGATCACAAGGGGGAGGGGAGGTTTTGGAGGGGTTTTATCTCATGGGCAAAAATACAAAGCCAAGGGTGGCTTCAAAGATAAGAAAAATCCCAAATTTTCATAGAGCTTCACTTAAAAAAAATAAAACAAATTAAAACTCCCAAAAAAATAAATTTTTAGAGGGAACTAACAGAGAAGAAGTTTGCAAAAGATCAACCACCAAAGTTTGAAAGAAATAAAATCCTTGCCAAGGCAAAAGGAGGTTTTTAAGAGGAAGGTTTTTCTGAAAAAGAAAAATTTTAAAAAGGTCTCTCCTCAAAACCACAAAGTTTTTGATAAAAACCAAATAAAATTTTTTTTGGAGAGTCACAGTCGGGCACCAGATCTAGATCTAGATCCCTAGATGGGGCGAACCAAAAGAATATATCCCGGGTCTGGGAGGAGGCAGCGGCGGCAGAGCATCTAGCTCGTGCAAACGCGCAGCTACAGTTTGCAAAATCATCAAGCGCAATCAGCAGGTAGTCCAACTCCAACCCCTTTCCTTCTGATGTTGATCTTCAATGTGTACCCAACTACAAATTGCTGCTTATTTTGGAACCAATTGCTGTAATCCAGTGCTATACATGGTTATGTTGTAATGTAGGATTTTGTAAGAAAATAAAACCAATTGCTGCTTATTTTGGAAATCACCTAACTACTGAATTCAAGCTCTTGTTCTTGTTCATGAAACTGATGCAAACATTTTATCCATGAAACATCGGATGCAAACATTGTAGAAGATCTTGTTCATGAGCCTGAAGTATCTAATCAGGGTTCTCATGATAACACTTTGCAAACTTCTATTCTAATTCAACATGATCCGGGACTCCGAAAACAATTTTGTGATTATTCTACTCTAGAATTCAGAGATGCAGTGAGGAGGAAATATTTGAAGGAAGGCCCATGTCAGCAGTATGGTCATGATTTCTCACGCAGCATGTTGATGTTAGATTTTGTGATTTTTGGTGGTTCTATCACCTAGCTGTCGAGAATCTTGAACTGTTCTGAATCATTGGTTATGTTAATTTTAGGGTGCATCTAGCTTCATATTTGAATTTTATGAGATTTGGTTCAGCGTACTTGCATTTGTCAATGAAAAATTTTGCACCTCAAATATTCTGCCCCGGCTAAGTTCATTGCCTGGATCCGCCACTGTCCAGGGAGAATAGTTCCGTTAAGGGTTCCTTTCCCTGGGTGTGCATGCATTGATGTGCATGTCCGAACTACGAAAATTTATGCAGGATATAAGCATGTGGGGGCATGTTTTTTAATAGGTAAAATACATCTTTTGTTCATCGACCGAATATTCCCTTAAGAACGCTAGCTTTCGGCTTACCTAGTCTGAGGTACACATCCGGTTGACCCGGCAGTAACAATCGCAGAGGTGCTCCCCTTATGCCCTAGCCGAATTAACGGGAACGTAGGGCATAAACACAAGAGCCAGGTAACCCAGCTTGGCCAAAACTTAAGTCATATCGATGCATATAGTGGTGAAAAAAGGCACATATGGAGAGGTGACGCATATGTGGTGGGCATAAAGCCCAGAAGACAATTAAGCTTCTGTGTAAGAAGCCCCCAGGTATATTGAGAGCGCATAGCGCGGCCAGAGTGTGCGGTCAAAGCATACTTGAATCTTTTAAGTCTATATATGTAAAAAATGAGAGAGAGAGGGGGTATGATTTAAAAAGGAAGACGGGGTAAGGAGACAAACATAGAGTTCGGCACTAGGCGTAGAATCTTCGGAGTCTGGTCGCGTTCCATGGGTTCGGCTTGAGTTGATTGTCTGATGCATCACACAGACGGTACACACCTCCGGTGAGAACTTTGTCAATGATGAAGGGACCCTCCCATTTGGGCTTGAGCTTGTCCTTTTTCTTCTCTGGTAGGCGTAGAACCAGTTCTCCAATGTTATAAGTTTTGGCCCGCACTTCTCTGCTTTGATACCTTCGAGCTTGCTGTTGATAGAATGTCGAACGGGCCTTTGCAATGTCATGCTCCTCCTCCAAGGCATCTAGGTTGTCTTGCCGATCCAGCTCGGCTTCTCTCTCTTTGTACATGCGCACTATAGGTGAGTCATGGATAATATCGTAGGGTAGCACTGCCTCTGCGACGTACACCATAAAAGATGGTGTGTATCTAGTTGTGCGATTTGGCGTGGTCCGCAGCCCCCATTGTACGGAGTCGAGCTCCTCGACCCAGTGCGTTTCTGATTCCTTCTAGGATCGCACTAGTCTGGGTTTAATGCCGCTCATAATAAGACCATTCGCTTGTTTGACTTGACCATTTGTTTGGGGGTGATAGACGGAGGCGTAATCAAGTTTTATGCCCATTTTGCTGCACTAGGTTTTCACCTCGTCAGCTGTGAAGTTGGAGCCGTTATCGGTGATGATGCTGTGGGGGACACCGTAGCAGTGTACAACCCCGAATATAAAGTCTATCACAGGTTGGGACTCGACCGTTTTAACTGGCTTGGCTTCTATCCATTTGGTGAATTTATTGACCATGACCAACAAGTATTTATTCTTATGGCTCCCTCCTTTAAGGGGTCCAACCATTTCGAGCCCCCAGACCGCAAAGGGCCAAGTTATGGGGATTGTTTGGAGGGCGGTAGGTGGCATATGGCTTTGATTTGCAAAAAGCTGGCAACCGACGCAATGTTGGACAAGGTCATGTGCGTCTGCCCGGGCTGTCGGCCAGTAGAAACCTATACGGAAGGCCTTGCTTACGAGCGCCCGAGCTGCGGCATGGTGGCCGCCAAGTCTGGCATGAATTTCGGCCAAAAGCTGCCACCCTTCCTCTTCGGAGATGCACAACACTCCGGTCGCGCTTTTCTTATAAAGCTCTCCCTCGTGGACTTTGTAGGTTTTAGAGCACCGCACAATGCAGCGTGCCTCGTTTTGGTCATCCGGGAGTTCCTACCTATTTAAGTAGGCTAAGAAGGGTTCTGTCCACGGGGCGATGACTGCCATAATCATGTGGGCTAAATGTGTTATTTCGGTGGCGGAGCCTCCGATTACGTCAGATTGTTCCGGATCTTGGGTTGTATGCGGATCCGAACTGGTATTGCCGGTCTCCCCTTCCCATACCACGGATGGCTTGAACAGCCTTTCCAAAAAAGTATTAGGTGGGACGGGGTCGCGTTTAGCGCCGACGCGGGCAAGGATATCCGCCGCTTGATTGTTCTCTCGAACCACATGGTGGAATCCGAGCCCCTCGAACCGAGCTGACATTTTGAGAACAGCGTTGCGGTAGGCCGCCATTTTCGGGTCCTTGCCGTCAAAATCTCCATTTATTTGAGATATTGCGAGGTTTGAATCCCCACGTACTTCTAGGCGTTGAATGCCCATGGAGACTACCATCCGAAGACCGTGCAACAATGCCTCATACTCTGCTGCATTGTTGGAATCTGTATAAAGTATTTGGAGTATGTATTGGACTGTATCTCTGGTGGGGGACGTTAGGACAACGCCAGCCCCTAGACCAGCTAGCATCTTAGAGCCATCAAAGTGCATGATCCAATTGGAGTACGCGCCGTACTCTTTAGGGAGTTTGGCTTCTGTCCATTCGGCGACGAAGTCGGCCAGTACTTGCGACTTAATGGCTCGCCGTGGTTTGTATGTTATGTCAAACGGGAGGAGCTCGATAGCCCATTTAGCAATCCGGCCCGTGGCGTCGCGGTTATTTATTATGTCATTGAGTGGTACTTCGGAGACCACCGTGATTGAACACTCTTGAAAGTAGTGTCGTAGTTTTTGGGATGCCATGAAGACCGCATATGCTATCTTTTGATAATGTGGGTACCGTGACTTGCATGGAGTGAGGACAGTGGATATGTAGTATACCGGTTTTTGAAGTGGGAATTTATGTCCATCTGTTTCTCGTTCAACGACGAGCACTGCGCTTACAACCTGGTGTGTTGTAGCTATATATTGCAGCATGGGTTCATCGACACTTGGCGCTGCCAGGATTGGATTGGTAGTCAAGAGGGCTTTTATTTCCTCTAGCCCAGCCGTAGCCGCATCCGCCCATTCGAAGTGTTTGGTGCGTCGAAGAAGATGATAAAGAGGTAGTGCCTTTTCCCCTAGTCGGGAGATAAATCGGATTAAGGTGGCCACGCATCCAGTTAATTTCTGGATTTGCTTGAGGTCTGTTGGGGTAGCCAACTGTGACAGATCTCGGATTTTAGCCGGGTTTGCTTCGATTCCTCTATTGGAAACAATAAAGCCTAAGAGCTTTCCGGCTGGTACACCGAAAATGCATTTTTCCGGGTTGAGCTTGATGTCATATGTTCGGAGATTGTCAAACGTAAGCCTCAAGTCGTCTATTAATGATTCGACGTGTCTGGTTTTGATGACCACATTGTCTATGTAAGCCTCCACTGTTTTGCCGATTTGTGTTTCCAGGCATGTCTGAATCATGCGTTGATAGGTTGCACCGGCGTTTTTTAGCCCGAAAGGCATGGTGTTAAAACAGAAGGGATCGTATGGAGTGATAAATGCTGTTGCGGCTTGATCGGACTCTGCCATCTTGATTTGATGGTATCCGGAGTATGCGTCGAGGAAACACAATGAGTCGTGTCCTGCGGTAGCATCGATAATTTGATCGATGCGGGGGAGGGGGAAGGGATCCTTAGGGCAAGCCTTATTAAGGTCTTTGAAATCGATGCATAGGCGCCAATAATTGTTCTTCTTTGGTACCATCACCAGGTTTGCTAGCCAGTCCGGATGTTTTATTTCTCTGATGAATCCGGCTTCGAAAAGCATGGCTAGCTCTTCTCCCATGGCTTGTCGCTTGGGTTCTGAAAAGTGCCGAAGAGTCTGCTTGACCGGCTTGTATCCCTTTAGTATGTTTAGGCTATGTTCGTCCAGCCTGCATGGGATACCTGGCATGTCTGAAGGATGCCAGGCAAAGATGTCCCAATTCTCGCGCAAGAAATCTTGTAGTGCGGCGTCTATTGTGGGGTTCAGCTGTGCCCTAATTGATGCTGTTTTTGTAGGGTCCGTTGGGTGGACCTGGAATTTGACTATTTCGCCTGCTGGTTTAAAAGAGGTGGACTTGGGTCGTTTGTCGAGTATCACATCGTCCCTGTCCACTGCGGAGCACAGCACAGTTAACTCTTCGGCCGCAAGGGCTTCGGATAATGCCTCCAGGGCTAGTGCGGCGGTTTTATTTTCGGTGCCGAGTGCTATGTACGGATCACTGGCTAGGGTGATGATTCCATTGGGCCCCGGCATCTTGAGCTTCATGTACCCGTAATGGGGTATAGCTTGGAAGCTTGTGAATGCCTCCCGCCCTAAAAGGGCGTGGTATCCACTGCTGAACGGGGCCACTTGGAATGTGATTTTTCAGACCTATAATTCTCTAGAGTGCCGAATACCACATCCAGTGTGATTTTTCCCGCACATCATGCTTCTCGACTACGGATGATTCCTTTGAAGGTCGTGCTGCTTTGCTCAATGCGGCTCTTATCTATTTCTATGTTGTTAAGAGTTTTCTCATAAATGAGGTTTAATCCGCTGCCGCCGTCCATGAGCACTTAAGTAAGCCGAAAGCCATCCACAATTGGACTAAGGACCAAAGCGGCTGGTGCTCGGACTGTTCGGAATTGAGGTTCGTCGCTGGCATTGAAGGTTATGGCCGTATCATTCCACGGGTTTATTGCTGCAACGTGGCAGACTTCGGCGAGGCTGTGGAGCGCTCTCTTGCGTCTGTTGTTTGAGGCGAAAGTCTCGAAGACTGTCGGTACTGTATTGTTATTTTCTTCGGGATGGTGCTCTGCGGTATTGTTGATGAGAAGGTCCTCGCTGCTCTTGGCCACCTGCTGGAGTATCCAACATGCTCTAAGGCTGTGTGTTGGTATGATGCCCGGTGTGCTGTGAATTTTGCATGGCCTGTTGAGCCATTCCTCCAGTACCGTTCCACACGCTGTAGAGGGCTTTGGCTTCTTTGTAATTGGGTTGGGTGACCTACGAAAGCACACCCTTTTAGTTCGGACGAGGGGTTTAGTTAGGCCGGAGGATCCCAGTATTTTGTTTGTGTTTAGTTAGGTCGGTGAAGTGTGCTATGGCACGGCGACTTATGGCATTGAGAATTCCCTTGTCCATGCATTTTTTGCAAAAGAATGAGATTGCATCTTGCTCGTGACAGTCCTTAACCTTGCCCATTACAAGGAGGAATCTTGCCCAGAAGTGGTGTACTATCTCTTGGGGCTCTTGTCTGATGTGGGAAAGATCGCTTGTGTCTGGGTGGGTGGGTAGACTTAAGTCCACATCCTGACCCAATCTGAGACCCAGGGGCAAAGGAGCTCCCGTGCTTGGCAGCTCGGGCTCCAGGACATTGCCCAATATTTCTGGCCCGTTGCCCGATTCTGAGTTCGGAGCCTGGGCCATGTCCTCCCGTAGACGGGTATCCGGCTCGGAGAGCTCGGGAATCCGGACATAGTTCGTCCTCAAAATAGAGGAAGAATTGCTGTTTTATTGGTCCACGACTGCTATCTGATGGGTGATCGGCGGAGAGTTAATCTCCCTTAGGTCGGGTTTAAGCCCAATCCGATCGTAGTCCATAGCGACTCCCAGGGCGGCGATGCGATCCAAGAGCTCGTTTAGGGAGGAGAGCTCCATTGGATCTATCTGCTCGATGAAAATTCTGGGCTGACGTGGAGGCTGTTCTTGATGACCTGAGAAGTCACCGTTGGCGCGGCGGCCGAATGGGCAGCCATGATGAAGCCGCCCAGCCGGAGAGTCTGGCCTACAACCAGGGTTCCTCTAGAGGTGATGTTATCCTTGACAACAAGGCGAGCCATCAAGCCTTATTGAAGCGGCACAGTGGAACTCTCAATGAAAGCACCAATGTCGGTGTCAAAACCGGCGGATCTCGGTAGGGGGTCCCGAACTGTGCGTCTAAGGCTAATGGTAACAGGGGGCAGGGGACACGATGTTTTACCCAGGTTCGGGCCCTCTCGATGGAGGTAATACCCTACTTCCTGCTTGATTGACCTTGATGATATGAGTATTACAAGAGTTGATCTACCACGAGATCGTAGAGGCTAAACCCTAGAAGCTAGCCTATGATTATGATTGTTGTTGTCCTATGGACTAAACCCTCCGGTTTATATAGACACCGGAGGGGGCTAGGGTTACCTAGAGTCGGTTACAGAGAAGGAGATCTACATATCCGAATTGCCAAGCTTGCCTTCCACGCAAAGGAGAGTCCCATCCGGACACGGGACGAAGTCTTCAATCTTGTATCTTCATAGTCCAATAGTCCGGCCAAAGTATATAGTCCGGCTATCTGAGTACCCCCTAATCTAGGACTCCCTCACAAGCTATGTTGTAACTTTATCGCTTTTCATAGAGGGAAAAAAGCTCATGATTTCAGAAGCAAGGCTAGCTTCATTCAGAATGTGTGAAACAACCACATTCAGGTATATATTCAGATTTTTCTCACGCGATTCAGACAAAAGGCACACAACCGAGTCAACCACAAAGATACCATTAATTCATATTACATCAGACACACATGAAGTCAAGCACAATCTGCTCCATGACAGATTTTGAATGCAAGTTTATATTGAAACATGGTTTATATCAGTCTTTGATGCATAAAACGCGACCTCCCCCTCTCCCGGACTCCTGCTCTCTCTCTCTCTCTCTCTCTCTCTCTCTCTCTCTCTCTCTCTCTCTCTCTCTCTCTCTCTCTCTCCGACAATCTTCAATTCTGTCGCACGCATCCAACACACAAACCTTGTTGGTCCCTCTCCCTTTCTCTCCATCTTTCTCTCTCTCTCTCTCTCTCTCTCTCTTTGTGTGTGTGTGGGGGGGGGTCTTTCTAGTTCTCATACATATATACTCCATCTATAGGTCTCTCTTGCACACTATGTATGATACTCTAGCTAGTCCAAGCTAGATATCTTGGGTGCACTCATCGTATGCACACAAATTCCTTGGCTCGTTGCCCTTAACTCTCTCACACACCACTCTGTCGTCTCGGAGTTCTTCCCCCTCTCTCTCAAACTCTCCATCTACCTGGGTCACACATACACATGCATATCTCACTCGCACTCGATAGGCCCATCTAAAACTCTATCTCTCTCCCTCATTCTCTCTCCATCTCACACGCACACACACACAATCTCATGCGTAGCTAGCCAAGTATGATGGTCTCTCACTCAATTGTAGGCACACGCAGTCCCCCCTATATGTATATGACTAGCTAATCTTAGTCTCCATCAGAAACATGTGCATGGTCTATCTCGATTTCTCTCGGGGCATCTTTCTATCGCGCACGCACCTCCCTCGATCTCCCACCCATATAGTCCCCTCACGATCTCGAGGGGATGTCTCTATCACAAACACACCCTCTCTCCCTCCCCATGCGTCCATGTCCTCCATGTGTCCCTCTCAACCTTTGTTCCTTGTTGGGTAGACCTCTATTGGACATGTGCTACAAGGGTGTCTCTCTCTGTTGCAAACAATCACACACTAGCTATCTTCGTGTATCTCCTCGCCTCACTTTTCTATCTCGGAGATGCATGTGTGATATGTTCGCATAAGAAACGAAAACACACACTCTCTCTCTAATTTATTGTTTGTTGTCACTTTCTCTTTCACACACATACTATTTTTGCACACTTACTCATTCTCCTTCACACGCACTTGATCTGTCTCAAGTTAGGCACTCTCCTCGGTCCATAGCATATAGATTTATTGAAAAGTCAAACATCACAAAGTTTGACCATGTACGTGGAGAAAAACAATTACATCTAGAACGGCAAACATATACCATTAGATTCACCATGAGATGTAGTTTTGTATGATGTATCTTTGGTTTTGTAGATATAAATAACATTTGCGTAAACCTGATCAAAGTTTCCAAAGTTTGACTTCTAAAAAATATACATGCACTACATTATCGAGCGGATGGAATATCTCTTTCCCCCTCTCAGCTATCTGATGCACCACTCAGCCTTATCAGGGCTCCTCAATCTCTCTCAAGCTTTATTGGTCAGTTTGGTTCATGACCTGACCATCATGCCTTGATGGCCAGTACTGCCTGGTGTGGACATGAGATGTAAAATATTTCTGGCTGGCCAGGCTTGTGTGGTGCTGAAGCGTTTGGTTCATGCCTGGGCCAGGAAAATCATCAACGTCCCATCAACCAGTCCATGCAGCAATTATTTAATGCTAATATCCATCCAGGCTGCTGTTAGCCTCGTGGCCGCACGACCAGGCATGGCCAGGCGTTCGAAATCGGTCGTCTGGGCCAGGCTACTTGCAGTGTCTGGAGTCCAGCCAGGCTAATTAAAGTGCAAGGGAATCCAGGCCAGGCGGGCTTTCTTTTTCACAGGGTAGCAACCAAACAAGCGTGCATGAAATCCAGGCGCAACCCCAGGCCAGACAAAAGATGCTCAGGATGCAAACCAAACTGACCTTATATCTCCCTGGTTCACACATACACATGTCTCGCTCGCGCTATACATATAGACCCATCCAACACTCTCGGCCCTTGTTCTCTCTTCATGTGACACCCCCCTAAGTACCATAATCCCTCACTCCATCATAGGCGCAAGCACTCCCCCCTCCTAAGTATGATTATCTCTCACTAGCCATCAGGAACACACATATTGTCTCCTTCCATCCATACGTCTATCTCGATATCTCTCGGGGCATCTTCTATCGCGCACACACCTTGTCACTCGATCTCTCACCCATGCAGTACCATCAGGATCTCCAGGGGATCTCTCTGTGACAAACATACACTCTCTCCTCCCCATGTCTGCATTATCTCCGTACGTCTCTCTCGACCTCTCTCCCTTGTTTGTCAGACCCCTCTTGGCCATGTGCTAGGGTCTTGCTCTCTCGGTTCCAAACAACCACACACTATCTCCTCACCTTGCCTCCGTTGTCGAAGATGCATGTGTGATATGTTTGCAAAAGACACACATGCTTTTTCTCTACTTTGATCGTGTGTTGTCCATGTCTCTTTCACACACGCACACACACTTTTTTCACTCACTCTTTCCATTTCTCTCTCTCTCTCTCTCTCTCTCTCTCTCTCTCTCTCTCTCTCTAGTTAGGGACTCTATCACGTCCATAAGCATATGGATGTTTTGAAAAGTCAAACCTCAGAAAAGTTTGACCAGGTATATGTGGAGAAAAACATTTACATCTGGAACGATCATTAGATTCATCACAACATGTACTTACTTCATACTATCATTTATCTTTGGTATTGTAGATATAAGTAATTTCTTTATAAACTTGGTCAAAGTTTCAAAAGTTTGACTTTAAAAAACTGTTGGAACTACATTATCAAACGGAGGGGGTAGCTCTTTCTCTCTCTCTCTCTGCTATCTCTCACGGGCCTCCCCTCTCACTCGAACTCTCTATACCGACGGATTATACGCTCACTGTGTCAGTGTATAGCTCCGTATATTGTTTAGTTGATCGGCCAACCAGTCCACATGTTGCCTTGTCAGCTCGTGTTCTGTATCTTCATGTGCTGGCCCATGTGGCAGTGGGTGAAAATAAGTAAACTAGAGGACCATCTGACATGCAGTGAAGTAAACAAAGTTGAAACCACTCGGGGTAGCACCCCGCACACTAGTAAATTGTGGGCGCATTGAGGACACACTTCTTGCCCGTGAAGGACGCACTCGCGCACAATTCACCACTGCGTGGCGACATGCACAGAAGGACGCACTAACGCACACCCAGCACACAACACACACCAGCACATGTGTACACCGGCGTCGCTGCCGGTTGAGATGGACGGCAAGGCAGCCAACAAGCGGAGGCGGCTTAAGCCAAAACTGCATCCGGCGAGTCTGGACTTCATCAGCAGCCTCCCCGATGACATGTTGCTCGTCATCATCGGCCTCCTCCCCACCAAATCTGCCGTGCGGACCGCCCTGCTCTCCCGACAGTGGCGCCCCCTCTGGCGCCGCGTCCCCCTCAACCTCATCATCGACAGCTGCCTCTGCGACGGGGATTGCAAACTCATGGCCGCAGTCTCCAAGATCCTAGATCAGCTCAAGGAGCTCCGCTTTGAAGCTGGACGATGTCACTCTGGGCCGCTGTCCGCGCTCCGCCTCACGCCAACACTGCGCCGCGCCAGCTTCAGCTCCTGCTATCTTCCCTAGATTAATGTCGCGCCTGCCCTTCTTCTCCCTCAACTCAAGCAGCTTGACCACTTCAACATTGTCATCTCAAAGAAGGCTATGGAGCACCTGCTCCGCAGCTCTACTGCGCTCGAGTACCTTCGTCTTGAGTAGATCCACGGGTTCATTATCCTCCACATCGCCTCGACGAAGAAGAAATTTAAAAATGTGAATTTCAAGAAGATGAAGAAGAAGATGAGTTCTGTACCAGAATGATCACGGATCCAATAAAGAGTTCAGAGAATTTGGCAGACGAGTACACCAACGCTGTCAATTTTGGCACGTCAATGACCCTGATTTTTGTTGGACCTTCTAGATCCAATACAAGCAATCTCTCAAGGAAAGGCACATTCTTAATGACCATAACGTGGAACAGCTGGAGTGATCTCTTCCCAATTGATGTCTTGTTGCGGGGCCAGCAAGACACATAAATCCATCGGAGATTGATGTATTTACGACCGTCTTCCAGAAAATGATTCCCACAAGCTTGACCCAGTCCATGCGCACAGTGAAGATCTTGGCACTAAAATCTATCGGCCCCTATCTGGATCAAGTTGTTGGATTCCTTACATGCTTTCCGTGCTCGGTGAAGCTACTCATCGAGGTGAAACTTCTTTCCTATTAGTAAACGGTAATCACAACGTAGCTCATTTTTTCGTAATTTTCCCAAATTACGATGACAAGTGTAGTGTTCAAAACTGCATCTACGCACTACACCGAAAGAAATGTTTTTAGTATTTTTTCTCATATGATCACCTGCATCATTTTTATGCTGTACTACTATAGTAGCCTAGACTAGTCATAGTGGAAAGTAACTTAGACTACTCCAGTAACTCTATGGTTACCCTAAGAGCAAGTACTACCTCCGTCCTGGTTTACTCTTCCAATTTTGTAGTATCAAAATTAGACCATAGATTTAATTGACAAAATGTTAATGCATGTCACTAAGAACTATATCGTTGGATTTGTATTTGAACATAATTTCAAATGGTGTAATTTTTAGTGACATGCATTGGCATTTTCTTAGGTAAATCTATGGTCAAAATTTTATACTAAATACGAGGTAGTATTCCCTCCGTCCCAAAATTCTTATCTTACATTTGTTTAGATACGGATGTATCTAACACTAAAATGTAACTAGATACATCCATATTTAGAAAAATTTAAGACAAGAATTTTGGGATGGAGGGAGTACAAAAGTGGGCTATGTAGGCCAAAACACGTGCCAAATTCACTTGTGATGCATTTGGCATCGATGCCCCTCCATTGCTCACCTGGTGCCCCAATCTGGATCACCTACTTTGCTCCAGTGCCAAATTAACTCAAGCAATGAAAAAACACTGCGTGGGAGAGAGAGAGAGAGAGAGGACTGAGGCGATAAAAAAACACTTGTTTGGGAGAGTGAGAGGCTGGTGTAGTTGGTTTGATTGATTTGTTTATACATGTGGGTCTGTGTGCACAGCGGTGCCAACTCTCTCACATCGCGTGAGCGGTGCCAATTTTTTTTATTTGACATTGATGCATATTATGTGGCATACTTTTGCGAAATATGGCATCGGCCACATAGTGGAAGGCAACAAATGCCCAAGCTCTTCACGTGCTCCTAGTTAAATGAGAGGAAACAGAAACGGAGAGAGAGAGAGAGAGAGAGAGAGAGAGAGAGAGTGAAAAAATATCACTAGCCAGCCAACCCTGCCGTATGAGCGAATGATATTGGTACCTATTGATGACACGACAATCTTATATAGCCAGCTGCTCTAATATGTTCTCTTCTTTTACAGATAAAAAAGACCCGAAAGTGAAAAATGTGCTGCACTATAACAATCTCATCGAATGCCTTGATCTCCATCTTACAGAAATTGATTTGATCAACTACCGAGGCAGCACATCTGAGATTAAATTGGCCAGGTTCTTTGATATGGAGGCAAGTGTGCTCAAGGTAATAAGGTTTGGTGTTCTCTGGCGCAACAATGAATGGCGTGCTAATCACCGCAAGCGTATAAGCCTAAATGACAAAGTCTTCGCAGAAGTTGAATTTGTTTTTGAAACATCAAGTGGCCAGAGACTCGAAAACTTATTTTCCCATTAGTGACTTGTCAGGGCGGTGGATTTTAGTTTGTACGATAATGCTGCATCCACCTAAAGTAACGAAAGTTCTTACGTAAACTTCCTAGCAATTCCCTCTTCGTAGGTGCAACATTACTCCTAACATTTGTAATATCAATTTGAAACTTGTAATATTGTCGTGTCCTATTCCTGCAGTTTCAAAATCCTACGAATCAAACAGGTCCTGAGTTGGTGATGATGTTGTGCCTCCCATCTTTCACCAATAGCTGTCGGATCTAGATCTGACGCATACAAACCAAACTTCTCCATTTTTGCAAAAAGATGCCCGCACTTGTTCCCTTTTTGCAAACAACTCCTTGTCTCTCACAATCAGCCTTATCTCCTCCCCACCACATCTAGAAGGCCATGGAAAAATCTGGCGCGATGGCCGCTACCGGCGCCGTCCACCCCCAATCTTGGTGTTCCTTGCAATGCACGGGCATCTACGCACGGGAAATTTTGTCGAACAGGGCTAGTTGTAAGTAGGCTAGCTCTACAGCCATGATGATAGTGACTGCAGACGGTGAGGCTGACTATGGTATGCCGAGCACGGCGCATATACTCAGGTGTCATCTCCGGCGCAGGGTCTTGTCACTTCACTGTGAGGAGCAACACGTAATAATTTGACCAACGGGTAGTACAGTGCTAGTACTCCTACTACATTGGTAGTACTACTACTAGTTCTAGTAGCACCACCGTCTGGATTTAGGAGTACTACCATGTCCATCTGGATTTTAGTATTTGACTAGCAATATCTAGTAATGCATGTCACAAAAAATGTACTACTCCCTCTATAAATAAATACATGGTGTATTGTTTTATCCTATCGGCGAGAGAACTTAACGTCTTTTTGCTAATTAATAGGACTACATGCAATGAACTAAACACTGCATGTCATGTTTGGTATTCTCAAGTCATTGAAAGCATGCATGGCCCACATCTCTCATTGGTTGATATGTCACGAAATAAGAAACGAGGAGGGAGTTAATGTACCGTGCCTAAGTCTTTTGGGATTATTTGGTTTTCGTAAGGTGACTTACACAACATTTTTGTTTACATGCATTAACATTTTATTAGTTAAATCAAAGGTCAAAACTTGGCGCAAAATGCATAGGGGACCAATAAACGAGTAAACATCAAACTTCTCTCGTTTGGCCCCAACTAGAGGTCCGGTGATATGACTATACTGCACCGGCATGGAGGGGGACGCAACTTAATTGACTTACTGCAACTGCCTTTGGGTGAATGACACCTAGGCCCAACGGGTGGATGGCCCACCTATCATACAGCCAAAGGCTGGTGCAGTAGAGGGCCAAGGAGTAGTACGAAATCCTACGCACCTACACATGCTAACCAAGGGCAAGAGTGATCACTCGAATTGCAAGATCAGTTGACTAGAAGCTAAGCTAGACCCATGGAGGCGATGAGCGCGAGCATCAGTCGGCTGTGCCAGATGGTCCATGACGCCGGCTTGCGGCCCAGCACCGAGGAACGTCTCCAAGTATTGCTTGAGGCCGCCAGGGAGAGGGGCCGCTTGGACGACAGCTTTGTCTCCTTGTTCGACGAGGTCCTCGTCGGTTTCCTCGACAACTTCACCGTTGTCAAGAAGCTCGCAGACGACTTTGACGTACGCCTCCAGCCGACGTACCCAGGCTTTGTGATGCCTGCCACCCTCAACGGCCACTATGGTGACAACCTCTTCGACGCACTGGCGGCCCTGCGACTGCCCGCCGTTGCGCCGGAGAATGTCCCCCTCGAGGTCGTGCTCGCCGCGCACCTCCTGGCGCAGCAAGACACCATCGACATAATCACCCACGTCTATGCGCAAATCATCCACAAGGACGACTACATGCAAGAGGAGGATGATAGGACGCTGGCCTTCTTGGACCGCAGGGCGACCTTGGACGACATCATTCAGAAGCATGTTGAGCTCGCCGCCAACGCCGCTGCACCTCACACGTCGGTTGGTGAGCCGGCGCAGTAGGGCATGAGGATGTCGTTGATGGATCCGTATGTATTTTTATCTTTCCGTCAAATCCATGTAGTAGTACATGGTACTACTAGTAATTATCTTACCTTTCGCATCAACTTCATAATTTTCATATGTACTCCATGCATGAACGGCGCCAGAACCAAACTTCTCCTTACTCTAGGGAAAATCGTTATTTTCTATCTATCGGTCGCGCCATGGAGCAGAACCAAATTTTACAAGTTACAAGTTGAAAAGGAAAAGCATGTCGTGTTCGCGTCGCACCCCCACACGGTTGGTCCGGCACGCCGCTCAAGGGGGAATGCGTGCGGTGTTGCATTTTCATTTACAAGTGCGACCGCAGTTGAGAAAACTAACTATCGGCAAACCCCCACCCCGCGCACCGTGCGGTGGCTGAGAAAACAGGAGGGAGAAGAGATGGCTGTAGCACGGACTCCAAGAAAATTGGTGTCGTATGGGACTCGTGTGGGTGGCGTGTGCCGTACTGCTAGACGTGAATGCTAGTTATGGCCCATGCCACCCCACTATATCGAGCCTATATCGAGGTGCTGGTTACGTAGAACAAATTCCTGGAGTCCATGCTCAGCCCTCCTCTATCTCTCTTCTCAGCCAGCCAGCGGACACGCCAAGCTCATCGTCTGTTTGCTCATATGCGGTCCCACATGTCAGTGAAAGCGCAAGAGGACCCACTGAACCTGCACATCTTTCACCTTGACGTGTTGGTGATAAAAAACAAATCCAATAAAGATCTTCGGTGGCCGCTTTTGGAGTTACTCAAGAGTAGTAAGATTCTATTTATAGTTCAACCCAAGATGCACATCACGTGGCTTCAACTACCACTCTATTTTCTTGCATGACACGACCTGGATGCTGGATGTCCCACGTGTCGGCAAAACAAGGAAGAACCCGACCAAATCTTCAATTGTGCTCTCGGATTAGACTAATTGTGCTAACTTAAAAATTTTATTGTGTAGAATGGATGCAAGTTTTGGTATTGGGAATAAGAGTATATCGATATATTGATAGAGCACAATTTAGTAGATGTTCTAGCACTTTTAGCTAGCATAGATGCTAGAGATGAGACTAGTGCATTTGTTGATACTCCTACTAGAATGGAGGCTAGACATGAGACTAGATGCGAGGAAGCAACGTCTACTTCTTTACACTCGAAGAAGAAAGAAGAACCCAAGATTGAGCCTCCGCAGATCAACAATGCATGCATCGAGAAGGCACCAATCCAACTTACAGGAGCAGTTATGGAAGTTGGATATCTTCTAAAATGTATTCTTGTGGTTCTTGTTTTCTTTGGTCTTTCTTTTCTAGTCAAAATTACCGTTGGAGTTCGTGCAAAACGGAAGTCCTTTTGGGGTCGTGCGTTGGAGTTGGCCTTACAAGTGGGACCGTAGTTGAGGAAACCGACTATCGGCAAACCCCCACCTCGCCCGCCGCGCGATGGCTGCGTTAGAGAAACAACGAGGTTGAAGAGATTGCTCTAGCACGGACTCTAAGAAATATGGTGTCAGATGGATGTCGTGCTGGTGGCATGTGTCGTACTCCTGGACGTGAATTCTTATTCTGGCCCATGCCACCCTACTACTCCTACTACTTATATAGTACTAGTAGTATCGATGATTCGAGGTGCTGGTTACGTACAGCGAACACATTAACATATGGCTATAGTAAAAACACCCGCCCGACGCGTGAAGCATATGAAGCTAGTACAAATAGTGTACTACTGTTTTTGATTGGCCTCATCCGATAACCTGTTGCAATGCACGTACAATTATGTATTCGGAAATATTTTTTTTGCCTCGTCGCACCACTCACTCAGAGAAGCGACTCGAAAGCCATTCATAAATTTAGTAAGTTTATCACAGGCATATCATTTTATTACATACAACAGGTCATCAACCCACATCGACAACGAGGATACATTATAAATACTAAAGTTTTCATCACACAACAAATAACAAGCAATGAAATGAGCTTCAACTCAACCAATCCTCGGCATTGGAAATGCTTGTTTTGAACCACAAGTGATTCTCTGGGAAGGGCCATCCATTGTCGATCTCGAGACCAATGCAGGACTGATCATCTAGGCTGAAGCGGCCTACTATATCAGTACCAGGGTAGGGAACCACTGAAATGTCCAAGGTATAGATACAGTTGCTTCTCATAAATGGTAGTAATGTTGTGTCAATAGTAGTTGGATTGCCTTTCACCATCATTGGATAGTTTTGTCCAAGGAAGAGCGAGTTTTCTCCAAGAATATCAATTCTGTACCAGGGAGAAGGTGTTGGCGCTAGCACACTAGTATCCATCCCAAATACCATGCAACGGGTGTTGGGATAGGTTCGGAGAGTGCGACCATGGGAGACTACACCTGCTTCCTTAGTAGTAACATCAGCAGTGGGCTGTATACACACAAGAAGAGGTGATCCATCGGAATTAGTTGCCAGGCGCCACTGAGTATATGGGCACTGCTCGTCCTCATGCTCGTGATTATCACCATCGTCATCTCCCCCTTGGTTATAAAAAATTTCAAGTATAGGTGGTGGAATGTTCACATGACCTTGGAAACACAAGAAGAAGGTTAATTAGTAAAGGGAAACTTGCTAACCCGCATGCATGTGGATGAAACAATATAATTACGATGGAAGATAAACGTACCGAAACTATGAGGATCCCATGCAAAAACAGTGCCATGAGTGGTGGAAGCAAACACAAGGCCCTCGTATTGAATTGCATCACAGCACTCGTCCGTGTAAAGAAACTGATTTTTGAGCAATATCCATCCAGTCGAACCATGAAGGACGGCAACAAGCTTTGTGAAGATAGAAACAACTACATAGTTCTTTTAATTCCAAGATCGGTTGGGAACTCAACAAATTGCTATCTTCCGTAGAAGAGAGTCACCATGATCGTATTTGAATGTGTGTAGAATACTGGTGTGCTCAACCTCTCGGCAGTCTGCTGAGATTTTTGGAAGTGGAACCCGGTGACGAGTGTACACATTCACAAGTTCCCACTCGCAGTTGGACCCAATATAAACAACCCAATCTCCATTTGCGCCTGCCCAAGCCTTACCCTCAAGCGATGGCATCTTAACATCATACATATCATTATCAAGCGGCATCAACTTACACAAGGCGAGGCCTCCGTTGTCCCCGCGCCAGTCATCAGGGTCAAAAGAAGATAGGGGAGATCAAACCGCTCCTTGACCCTTGGGTTCCTTGTAATGATGTTATTAGTTGAGTCGAGAATGGTCTTGAACGAACCTGCCATGCTAGCCGAGGTGATGACATCGCACCGATCAATGAGTTTCTCCACCATGTCATCTTTCAGATCGGGGCAAGAATAACGGGGTTGTTTTTGGCCTGTTTCCTCCAGGGAGAAGACGATCGAACAATGGCAGAAGGAAGGGTGAAGGCAAATGGAGGAGGGAGGAAGAGCGTGCGACAACAGTTCCAAATTGAGAGGGAAAGGCGAAGAGTCGGTGGACGGTTGCCAGTTTGCCATGATACACGAAGAGGCGCCCCGGCCTACACGTCCGTTCGGAAATACTAGTAGAAAAGGACTCGCCATCGTCTCACTGATATGTTGGAACGGGACCACATTTCAACGAAACATGGTGTCTAATTTCTCATGCAAAATGCGATCTAGCCACGTTGGCCCGAGGTGCCGCATTAGTTATCGACCTTTATTTTTTTAATGGCGTGTCGTTCAGTTTTGAAGCACGACTAACTGGTACTGTACACAGAGAAAATATAAACTACTCTACCACTACTCCACCTCCAGTACTAGTAGTATAAAAAAGATATATAGGCTGGAGCTTCAGCGCTTTCTTGCTAAGGGCTGCCCACTTGCTTCTCACACTATCACCCTCTCTCCAAATCTAAAAAAGACGGCCCCTCTCTCCCTCCTCACCGGTGGTCACAGATCCGCCGGGGAAGAATAGGACGTGCAATGTTGACGCACTCATCATCGGCGAGCGAGGTCACGCACTGATGACAAGGCCGTCCTCTCAGACCTAGCGCCCGCGTGGGATGGCCTCCGTCCCCAAGCTAGCTGCCGTAGTGTGTGCGGAGGATGACGACCACGAGCAAAGCCACTTCCCGCCGACACTCAGGTATGCTACCTCTTTTCGAACCATACCCTTGTTCTATTGCCCCATCTGCCACGTCGTTGCATGTGGATCTTTTTCCACTCCACCATCTTCCCAATTTGCTATCCTCTGCTCTGCTGGCCACACATATGAAAACCTTGATTTGCACTATTAAAGGAAACCCTACTTCATGCAGACTAATCCATGTCTGGGTTGAATAAGGAAAGGAAGGGAGACTGTACTGTTGAAGAGAGTAGGCATCGAACCCACATCTAGGTCGAAAAGGGGAAAATCAGTAGCTAAGGAACGAGTCTTGTGTCTCTTGGTTGAAGAAGGGTAGAAAGGCATGACAATGCAATAGAGAATGACCAGGTCGATCGGTTTGTTGTCCTCACATAGGAAAAAGGTGGCTAAAGAGAACAAAAATGGGACGTAATCCACATATGCTTCCTAGATATTTGTTGCTCTGGGCAACCATACCTCCCTCACCACTCTGCGTCCGTGGAGGTACATCGTACTGGTGCGCCCACTGTCCGAATGGGCCTCCCATGCTCTTATTACTTTTTTAGCTGTTAGTATAACACCAGCAGTCAAGTCAAGCAATGCTACTGCTAAAGTGATGCCACATTTAACTAATGCCGCTCTCAGTCTAATGCCACCGATAAATTTAAGCAATGCCATTTAATGTCACTGGATTATTTCAGGGTTAGCTGTTGATTGTGGATGTATTAAAGATTTTTCAGCTAAGGCATTCTAATGATGTTGCAGAGCCAGTATACCAACGATGAAACTTGTTACTACCTTCAGATTTTTGCACTGTTAATGCTTATAGATTACATACCTCACTTTCATGAGATAAGTTAATTTTTTTGTACAGTGTCACCAAAATGCCAAGGCGCTGATGTCATTTTATTTTGGTAAACTGCACAAAAATTATGAAGACAAGAGGAAAGGTCAAGAGTGGGCACCTCCTCCTCCGGCTGTTCTCTTGATTCGTTCGATCAAGTTTTTATGTTTGATCGATTATCAAGATTGGGATAGCAATTTTTAAGGCCCCCCCCCCCGAGTTCGAAATGATATTTACCTTGGAGGTACATGGTTTGCAATTTTTTTATACTGTCATTAGTTAATAATGCTAGTTACCTTCAGACTTTTGTATTTGGTTTAATGCTCATGCACAGCTAGTATACCAATGCTGAAACTTGTTACCTTTACATTTTGTATTGTTAATTCTTATAGAAACCTTCCAGTGCTAGAGTTTATTGAAATCTGTTCAGTAATACCATTGTACTGTACCCTGTAATAAACTAACTACTCTACTGTTGCACTAGCCACTGGATTAGTGTATATTTGTAGTATTCGAATGGTGTTGCATTAGCGTATGGACATAAATAAAGTGTGGCAAGCTTTCCCAGATATGTGCTCAAGAAAACTACTACCTGTTTTTCTAAATACTAGACATTTGGGTACTTTAAATTGAACCGCAAAAACGTCTTATATTAAGGAACAGAGGGTGTAGAGTTCACTCAAATTATCCCGGTAAAGCTAGTCACACCTTTGATAAAATTAATGTTCATTATGTTATCGGAGGAGGTCTGTATGTTTGTCCCTAATGCCTGTCGACTACATACCTAACATCATGATGTAATGTTAAGTCATTTCCTTTTGTACAGTGTCACTGAATTGTCAAGGCGGTGATGGCATTTTATTTTAGTAGAACTGCACGAAATTTGCTTGAAAGAACAGGAAAGGTCAGGAATGGCTCAGTTTTTCAGAAAAAACTATGTATGCCTTCCTGACATCAGCCATTGTTGCTTTATTTATTCCTTCAAACAGGTGGTTAGAAACAGTCTTGCTACCTTTTCCCATTAAGAAATTGGAATGCTTATATTTGTGAGTCTATGCTTCAACTAGTGCCACTTTTATCGTAATCACACTTTCAATATCTATGCAAATAGGGATGCTCGATTTTAGTGGAACTGCACAAAAAGTCCAACTGGTTCAACATTAGGAGCATGTTTTTTTCAAACCTTTATATCCAATTGGTGGCACTATGAGCTGTTCATTACGAAGGTACATGGTTTGCTACTATCTTGCTACTCTTTTGTACTGTCATTAGATAGTAATACTAGTGGATTGCATGTGAATTTATTGGCAGGGTGGACCTACATTGGAGGTGCAGGACATGATTCAATGATTGGATGCTCAATTTTGGTTGTATCGATTTCACCTCTTCCATCACTGCGAACATGGATATCCTTGGTCTGATGAAGAATAGGCGCTATATTTCTGCTCTGAACCAGCAAATCAATTCAATATGAAATTGTCCAAATAAACAAAGTGACCACAATTTTGGTTGAACTGCACAAGAGAATAGTATAGTCACTGCATGCAGTGCCATTTGAAAATAGACACAGAAAGATTGAATAATCACTTCATGGACTGCAGAAAAGTAGTATTGTACTATTTATTGTCCAACACTAGGTGCTTCATTGCTTTGGTCTGATTATACAATGGGCATCATTTTGCCTAAGTTAAAGTTTGTATTCCGAAAATAGTCTCGCCGTGGGATCGAGAGAAGACCAAATCATATTGCAGTGGATGTTCCTCCATCATGTGTGATTCATTCTCATGGTTCTAGATGTTAGTGAAACCACTTACGTTTGCAAGAGGAATTGTAGACTTCACAAACAAATTTGTCTTTCAGTCTGTACTGAATGTTGGCCAAGAAAAGCATCCATGTTAGTAGGAAGAACAGATGTTTTTTCTATATCTTTGCTTTTGGAGCTACATATTTGTATATGATCTGTGAATCATTGAGATGCATTAACATGTTGATCTTATGTATGGGAATCATACTAGTTGGTTTTAGTTGCGATGCAAGATCCCAAGTGGCTGATCTTTGCTTTTGGAGCTACATATTTGTATATGATCTGTGAATCATTGAGAGGCATTAACAGTTACTTATTTCTGTTCGCTCAGTGTTTACAAGTTACTGATCGATCACTAGCTAGCCTACTAATGCGCTCCTGGCAGTTTTATTTGCGACGCAAGATCCGAAGTGGCAGTTTTTTGAATAGAAATGCCTACCTCTGAACAAACTGACGAGCTACACTATCCTACCTACTCAATCCTACATGGATAAATAGCAGATCACGCACATACTACCTCCTTTCCGGTTTGCAGGGCTCAATTCAAGAAACGACCTACTCGATCCTACACGAATAAATAGCGGATCACGCACGTACTAGTACCTCCTTTCCGGTTTGCAGGGCTTAATTCAAACCTCTCACCAACCAATGTACTCCCTCCTTCCGGGTTTATTAGTCCCGTGAGCAAAGGAGCAAGACCAAGGCATGGCAATAATTAATGGCATGCAGAAGTTTAAGCCTAATTAATTCCAGCGATTTAAGTGGCTGCATGCGTGCCCACGGCTGTGACTCGTTGCATGATGCTCCGCATACTGGCTGCGAGTGATTTTGAGTACCTGCATGCAACTGTCCATAATTAAGGCAGCTAACTGATGCGAAAAAAGATGCGCTTTAATTGTTGTGGGCTTTTTAAATCCGTGGAATCATTACTGACAAGGAGGGAGATGATTCGAGTGCACATGTTTGACCGTCATGCCGGCGTGCAACCCAGATGGGATGGGACAGCACAGTCATAATTTCAGTTTCTCTATTTCCCACGGCAAGCTGGCGCGCTAAGCCATGCCTGCTTATGCATTGAATTCTGATGACCATCGCGCTACCTTCCGCCTATAAGTACTGTTTCCCGGCCTTCTCCGGTGGCACCATGACCCAACTCGCCATATCCTCATAAGCCCCCACCAGCTCGACGTTGCTTGCCACGTCCGCCATGCCCCCACCCATCCACAGTAGGCGAGGCCAGTGGCGGTCACCACCAGAACTAGTTTTCGGTTTTTCACCGGAAGGCAGATGGAGGGAGGAGGCATTCTATCTGTCTTTAGATGGCAATGCAGAGATCGAGGACTTGTTGGAGCGCGACTGCCTGGCGGAGGAGCAGGAGTTGTTGGAGCGTGACCACCTGGCGGAGAAGCAGCGTATCGCCGATTTGCGCCGCCAGCGGTACATGGAGCAGCAGCGCACCGATGCCCTGAGTCGCGAGCAGAGCGCCCGCAACTGGGCCGACTACATGGAGGTCGGTGCCCGGCAAATAGCCCTGGAGGCTATCGGGCACGCACGCGTTCGCGACGCTGATTTTTACTACCAGCTCGTCTAGTGGGTTTGTCGCTTAGAAGCCGAAGCTTCGGTGGACCACGCCGGCATGGAAAGGGCCAACGCGCGCGAGCAACGCGCCCTATCGCACCTCTGGCAAGTCCAAGGCGAGGTGCAGGATGCTGGTGTCGGCGTTTAGCATGTACCACAGATGGCGGTCGGCATCGTCTAGTTAGCTAAGAGTAAGTTAGTACTTGTACGCTACTAGAGTATTAGTGGGAGTAGATAGTTAAATTGGCTATGATGGTTGTCAACGTGGAAGTTCAGTACTCTATATGTGGACCAGACCTGTTACTTTGCTCTGAATGTTGAACTTTCCATTTGAACGTATGGAATGGGCTATTATTTTTTTAAATGGGTTGTATTTGTCCTCCACGGGTTTAGAGGCTGACTTGTGGGCCTACCAAGTTGACGCGTACACAATCGGGAGATGATTGTACGTGGAGAGGATGACAGCAGGGACCCGCCAAGGTCATGGCAGTACGCAAGCAAGTGCCTCCTTATTTCAAGTCAATAAAAAATGGCTCCTCCTAATGGATTTCTGACATCTGGGTCCCATGCCATTGTCAAGGTAGTCAATAAACGAGAGAATTGCACAACGAGCGGCTGACACCAAGGACCCAGCAGCTCACCCAGTTATTTTTGTTTTGGGTTAATTTGATAAATGCCACTCCCAATCTGGTGTTTCCGAGAAATGCCACTGCAATTTCCAAACTTTGAAAAATGCCATTTCATGCCATTTCTAGTGGCATTTTTTGAAGTCTGGAGTGGCATTTTTCAAAGTTTGCAAACTGCAGTGGCGTTTTTCAAAGTTTGCAAAAATTATAGTGGCATTTTTGAAAGTTTGGAAATTGCAGTGGCATTTTTATGAATCGCCATAATTGGAGTAGCATTTATCTAATTTGTTTTTGAGACGGAAGTAGGGTGTTAACTGGGCTGTGCGGGACACTCTGGCCTGTCTAGACTGCCTTTTCTTTTATGTTTACCACAGACCAGCCCAGTAGTTTTTTTTCTGTCTAAAAATGGCTAGCCCAGTTTTTTATGATTTGTCAAGTAAGCCGCTTTGTCAGGCCTGTTGGGCTGCAAATCTTTCAAGACAAGGAGAGCTTCATTCGGCTGGCCGAGCAATGGCCTATCAGTAGTGAGAAATGGGTTGTACATTTTTAAAACACATCAAACCGGTAACTAGTGTCAAATATCTTTTTTTTCATTTCAAGA
Source organism: Triticum aestivum (assembly GCF_018294505.1). Taxonomy (NCBI): domain Eukaryota; kingdom Viridiplantae; phylum Streptophyta; class Magnoliopsida; order Poales; family Poaceae; genus Triticum; species Triticum aestivum. The sequence goes on from NC_057798.1 coordinate 448,048,240, forward strand.
TTTTAAATTGCATTGATTTTTATGCATGGACAATTTATTGGATTTTATATTGATATAAATTTATTTTTAAAATCAGTCTGAATGTAACTCAAAATTTCAGGATTAAAAACAGTTCAGACCGCACCGACATATGCAAAATTTCGTATAATTTTTTAACCGTGGCCACAATATGGGTTGTAATGCTAACGAAAAGAATATGGGCTAAAAAACCTGTAAGAATTAGCAAATGGGCTGTAAATTATTAGAAATAATGGCAGATGGCCTGTATGCTGTTTTCCACAGATTTGAGGCTTTCCTAAAAAAAGGTTGACGCACAAGTAGTGACTGTTGGATATCCATCCAACGGCCGTCGTGCTTCTTGTCTCTGCTCTTCCTGCCCCAGCCGCTCAAACAAGCGCCGGTGGGACTGCCTACTCCCTCCTCCCCGCGGGCGGCTGTGCTGCTGCGCAGGCCTCACCACCCCACCATACTCCAATCGCTGGCCTAGCCATCCCTCTACTCACCCACACCTGCTGTTATTCTCCGGCGACGGCAGACGAACTAGTAAACCCATGTACAGTCGTACTCCCCTCGCGTGGGAAACAACTGCCGAGTCTTCACTGGCTCCGTGTCATTCTCTTCCTAGGCCTCGCCGTCGTCCACCGCCCTGGTGCTCTCGACGTGGCGTGGTCAATGTGGTCAACGACCGACATGCATCTGAAGTATACTGTACGTGGAGAGGCAAACACCTGGGTCCACGGCCGCACGCAAGGAAATGCCTCCTTATTACGCACAAAATAATGATTCCTCCACTGACATCCTGGACCCACCGAAATGGCCTCTGTATTTCACGAAAAAAACATTACCGCCGCTAACTGCTCGGAGCCACCGGCTATATCTTCGCACGCAAGGAAGTGCCTCCTTATTACGCACAAAAAACTGAATACTCCCCCTGCTAGCTGGGACCAAGTATAGTGGGCCTACTAAGTTGACGGGGACGGATGGCTTTGTCAACTTCGTCAATATGCACGATTCTAGCTCGAGTGACTGTATTATGTCCATCCAACGGCCGTAGTGCTTCTTCAACCTCTGGTCTTCTTGATCCAGCCGCCCAAAGCAGTGCCGGTCGTGCCACCTGCTCCTGCCTCTCGTGGTCGGCTGTGCTGCCGTGGAGGCCTCACCGCCCCCATACTACTCCCACCATTGGCCAGGCCATCCCTCCACTCCACTCACCCACACCCCCTGTTATTCTGCGGCGACGGCAGCACAGCCGAACCAGTGAACCCTCGTACTCCTCTCCGTGTGGGCACCCACTGCCGTGTCTTACCCGGCTCTACATCGTCCCCTCCTAGGCCTCGCCGTCGTCCACCGCCGTGGTGCTCTTGGAGCAGCGTGGTCAATGTGGTCAATGACTGACTTCCATTGGAAGATTACTGTACGTGGAGAGGCTGATAGTTGGGTCCACGGGAGCCGCAAGGAAGTGCCTCCTTATTATGCGGAAAATAATTATTCCTCCACCTGATAGCAGGGACCCACCGGACGGGCCACCAGTATTTCACGACAAAAGCATTTCCCCCCTGACTGCTAGGACCCACCGGACGAGCCACCGTATTTCGTGAAAAAAACGCTCCCCCCGCTGTCAGCTCCGACCCACCGGAAGTGCCTCCTTATTACGCACAAAAAATGAATACTCCCGCTGCTAGCTAGGACCCACCTTGGTGGGAGGCTGACTTGTGGGCCTACTAAGTTGACTGGAATGGAGGCCTTTGTCAACTTTAGTCAATATGAACGATTCTAGCTCCAGTGACCGTAAGATGTCCATCCAACGACCGTAGTGCTTCTTCAACCTCTGGTCTTCTTGCTCCAGCCGCCCAAAGCAGCGCCGGTCGTGCCGCATGCTCCTGCCTCCCGTGGCCGGATGTGATGACGTGGAGGCCTCACCGCCTCCTGCTACTCCCACCGCTGGCCAGGTCATCCCTCTGCTCACCCACACCCCCTGTTATTCTGCGGCGACGACAGCCTCACACCGCAGCCGAACCAGTGAACCCTCGTATTCCTCTCCGCATGGGCATCCACTGCCGCGTCTTCCCCAGCTCCGCGTCGTCCCCTTCCTAGGCCTCGCCGTCGTCCACCGCCATGGTGCACTCGGCGCGGCGTGGTCAATGTGGTCAATGACTGACTTCCATCGGAAGAGTACTGTATGTGGAGAGGCTGACAGTTGGGTCCACGACAGCCGCAAGGAAGTGCCTCCTTATTACACAAAAAATAATTATTCCTCCAACTGACAGCGGGGACCCACCGGACGGGCCACCGTATTTCGCCAAAAAAAATGTTTCCCCCCTGACTGCTAGGACCCACCAGCTACATCTTCGCACGCAAGGAAGTGCGTCCGGGCAAAAAAAACGATTCACCCCCCTGACTGCTGGGACCCACCAGCTACATCTTCGCACGCAAGGAAGTGCCTGACAATCGAGACCCACCTGGTCGAAGCGTACGTAGCATTGTCATTCTGGTCGCGAACGTGTACGTACATACTGGTGAATGTAGAGGCGCACACGTGTCGTAGTAGAGGCGGGCACGTAGCATGTACACGTACGTACAGCGGCCAGTGTGCAAGAAAGAAAATACGGCCACGTACGTACATACGGGCGGGGTCTCGAACGCCTACTCGCGCATACGTACTGGCCAGGGCTCGTGTTCATGGGGAGGCAACGGAACGCGTCGTGTTCATCGGGAGGCAATGAAATGCGTCGTGTTCATCGGGAGGCAACAAAACGCATGGGAGCCAACCGGCTTGGACGGAACAGGCGATGGAAACGAGGCCTGGCGTACCGTAGAACGGAGGAAACGACCTTGTGTTCGACCGGCCACGTTCGAAACGGGATCCTGTTCATCAGGAGGTTTCGCGTATGGCAAAACGGAGGAAACGAACTTGTGTTGGACCTCCTACGGTCAAAACAGGGTCCTGTTGATCGGGAGGGGTGTGGCGTACCACAAAATGGAGGAAACGGACTTGTGTTGGAGCGCTACGGTCGAAACGGGGGTCCTGTTCATCGGGAGGGGTGTGGTGTACGGCAAAACGGGACTCCACGGGGTACTGTTCATCTCCACCGTCGACCTCCTACAGTTCCACGGGCTATTGTTCATCCACCATCGACCTCCTTCGGCCTCCACCTACGACTGTTTATCCACGGGCTCCTGTTCATCCATCCTCCACCGTGCGCTACTCCACCGGCTACTGTTCAACCACCCCTCTCCATGGTCTCCTGTTCAACCACCCCTCCACGGGCTACTGTTCATCCACCCCTCCATCATCTACTATTCATCCAGCCCTCCACGGGGTAGTCCTGTTCATCTAGCCCTCCACGGGGTCCTGTTCATCCAGCCCCAACCGGCTCTATCGATCGGGGTCCTGTTCATCCAGAGGCAACACCACGGGGTCCTATTCATCTACCCCCACCGCTCACTGTTCGTCCAACCCCCCCCCCCCCCCCACAACGCTCACTCAGCATCGATCGACTTCAGTTAGCAGCAGTAGCAAAGGAATCGCTTGATCGGGTTCAGTTAACAGCCATTGATCGATCTCTTGGGTTCAGTAACGCGTAGCCTGCAGTGCAATCGCTCGGGTTTAGTTAGAGCCCAATGCCTCGCTCGGGTTCAGTTAGAGCCCAACGCCTCGCACACACGTGCATACGTGTACGAGAGAAACACGCATCGCTCGGCCCTCGACCACCCACCGTAACCGGGAACTCGCCGAAATTTTCCTCGCCCTCGCTTCTACCATGATTTTTTTCCGTCATGGAAGGCCCAAAGAATGTCATGCAGTTGCGTCTCTAGCTCGCCCAGGACGAAAATCCCATTTTCGGTCATGATTTTTTGTCATAGAAGTAGGAGCCCACCACATCTATGATTATACCGAGTTTTGTCACAATTATCGTCATAGAAGTGTCATAAGTATGACAGAAAAAAAATTCGTTCGGCCCAAAATGTCACGGATGTGTCTTTTTTTTGTAGTGGACCTCGCCTGTCCTCAAGCGAAAACCGAAATCGAAAAACATGTCCACATGCTTAGAGAGAGGTGTCGATAAAAACAAAAATACAGACATAGCAACATAATGTAACTTATTATGACAGCAACAAACTTTAACATAAAACTTCTATTATAGAACTTTTATCATAGACTTCTCATGACCAAGTAACAATTCATCACAACGTCGAAGTATAAAGTGTAAACTCTATTGGAAACCAACAAACTATGTTCTCAGTCAACTTTGCAACTACAATTCATCATCTTTTCAGGAAGAGTCACGTATCAAAGCCTTTTGGCAAGTTCACATACTCAACCATCATTTAGTCTTCTATGATTGCAAACACTCACCGTGTACACATGATCAAAACATTTCAACCGGGCACATAAAAAGATAGGGGCTTATAGTTTCGCCTCCCAACGTATTCACCTCAAGGGTGATGTCAACAATAATAACTCATGCTACCCATATTCAATTGGATATATGTGCCTAGATCTTTCCTCACCACATGATGCTTGCCAAAGGAGAAAATAAAAGGGTATAGAGAGAAAAACTTTGACTCTTGCATGAAAGCAAATACATAAAAGTAAAAGATAGGCCCTTCGTAGAGGGAAGCAGAGGTTGCCATGCGCTTTTTGTTTGTATGCTCAACCCCTTAGTGCAAGAGAACATCATGTTATATTGCCCCTTATGAGGGCAACCTTTATTATGCAGTCTGTCGCTTTTATTCTTCGCCATCACAAGTTCGTATGACGCTCAATTTTCTCTTACACTAAATGATCTAACACTTTTAGAAGCAATTTTTGTTGCCTTATTGCACCGATGACAACTTACTTGAAGGATCTTACTCAATCCATAGGTAGGTATGGTTGACTCTCAAAACAAGATTTGGGTTTAAGGGTCTTGGATGCACAAGTAGTATCTCTACTTAGTGCGGAATTTTTGGCTAGCAAAGATAGGGAAAACACCACATGTTGAAGGATCTATGACAATATAGCTTCTATGTGAATATGAACAAACATAAATCATTACGTTGTCTTCCTTGTCCAGCGTCAACAATTTTGGCATATAATATTTTTATGGGTGCTCACAATCACAAAAGGTTTCCACGATAGTGTATTTGCATGTGAATCTTCTCGTCCCTTATTAATTCTTTCATGAGTTGCATCATTTACCAATGCTATGTTTGCCAATCTACAATAAAGTTTTCTGCTTATACTTTTCCTTGTGTAATGTCATCACTTAACATAAGATTAGCATATGATATTTTTCATTTATTTCCTTTCTTTAATTGAAACATGAAAGTAGAAGAAACAAAACTCAAACAAAACTTTATTATATATCTCGCACACAATTACAAAGATAGATCACTAAGCAAACTCTCGAAAAGAAAGGATCGAACTAAACTTTTATTCATCTAAAGCAAAAGATAACTATGGATCGAACTAAGAAAAGTAAAGGCAAAAGATAGTGGAAGTGATAAGGTACTGGAGCACCTCCCCCAAGATTGGTGAAAGCCAAGGGGAGTTCCCATACCCGATGCTCAATTTTCTTTTGGTGATGAAGAAGGAGGTGGTGGTGATGAAGTAGTAGCGATCTTGTCTTTCTTCCTTAGCTTATGCTTAAGGAGGGAATTCGTTCACTGATCTTCCACTCGAGTTCCAATACCTTTTTGCATAAATCTTGCTTGTTTTCTTGCAAAAGATGAAAGGGGATAAACTGGATCTTAGGCTTCTTTGCTTTGTTGAGGAGACTTGACTTCTTAAATTCAACGTGCATGTCCCCAGGTTGGGGCAATGGAACTTCATCTTTGTCTGAGCTCGTCTTCTCCTTCCTCTTAGGATCATAGCTTTCTTCTTCCTATGATGTCCAGCTATAGTGCGCCACATCTCCATAGACCTTGGGGTTTGCGATATAATCGGCACCGTAGCTCTCACCCTCCGAGTCTTGGGACAACATAATTGCAGATCTGTCGGGAAAATAGCGAGAAAAGAAAACAGGAGATTTCTCCGTGATACGAAGGTCAACTGGTTCAGGGGTATATAAAGATTTTTTTTATCTTGGTAAACAAGCAAATGTAAGAAAAACGGAATCCGAAAGGTACCCGAGGTGGGAACAACCCACCTGGGCGCGCTTGGCAAGCCAGGCGCGCCTTGGTGTCTTGTGCCCACCAGGGTCACCTTCTTGGTAGTTTCTTATTTTCCTATTTTTTTAAATATTCCAAAACTGACAAAAAATGTGTTTGCGGATTTTTCGGAGCCTGTTTACTTACCGTATCACGTACCTCCTCTTTTTCACGATTCTAGAGTGTTCCGGAAGGTTTCTTTTATGTGATCTTCCGGTGTCATAGTTTGGATAATATTGCTTTCAACATTAATGGGCAAATGTGAGATATAATGTTTTATTCGTTGCCCATTAACAACCTTCGGATTAGTACCTTCGGCATTATTTATTTTGATAGCTCCAGATCGATAAACCTCCTCGATAACATAGGGTCCTTCCCGTTTGGAGAGGAGTTTTCTTGCAAAGAATGTGAAATGACAGTTGTACAAAAGAACATATTCTCCAACCTGGAACTCATGCTTTTGGATTCTTTTATCATGCCATCTTTTAACTTTTTCTTTGAATAACTTCGCATTTTCATAAGCTTGGGTTCTCCATTCATCTAATGAGCTAATATCAAATAACCTCTTTTCACTAGCAGGTTTGGAATCATAGTTGAGTTCCTTGATTGCCCAGTATGCTTTATATTCTAACTCAGGAGGCAAATGACAAGCTTTTCCATAAACCATTTTATAAGGAGACATACCCATTGGATTTTTATATGCTGTTCTATAAGCCCAAAGTGCACCATCTAGTTTCTTAGACCAATTTTTCTGGGACCTATTGATAGTCTTTTGTAGGATTGGTTTTATTTCCCTATTGCTAAGTTCAACTTGACCACTAGACTAAGGATGATAAGGTGATGCAATTCTATGGTTAACATCATACTTAGCATGCATTTTACAGAAAGCACCATGAATAAAGTGTGAACCACCATCAGTGATTAAATAGCTAGGGACTCCAAACCTTGGGAAAATAACTTCTTTAAGCATTTTAATAGAGGTGTTGTGATCAACACTACTAGTTGGAATTGCTTCTACCCACTTAGTAACATAATCAACAACAACCAAAATATGAGTATACCCATTAGAGGAAGGAAAGGGTCCCATGAAATCAAATCCCCAAACAACAAATGGTTCAACAGCAAGTGAATAATTCATAGGCATTTCTTGACACTTACCAATATTACCTATTCTTTGACATTCATCACAAGATAAGATGAACTTATGGGCATCCTTCAAGAGAGTAGGCCAATAAAACCCAGATTGCAATACCTTATGAGCGATTCTGTCTCCTGCGTGATGTCCTCCATAAGCTTCGGAGTGACATTTCCGTAGGATTTGTTCCTATTCATGCTTAGGTACACAATGTCTAATAATACCATCTACTCCTTCTTTATAAAGATGTGGGTCATCCCAGAAGTAATTTCTTAAATCATAGAAGAATTTTTCTTTTGTTGGTATGTAAAGCTAGGTGGTATGTATTTAGCAACAATATAATTAGCATAGTCAGCATATCAAGGTGTACTATTGGAAACATTTATTGCAGCTAACTATTCATCACGAAAGCTATCATTAATAGGTTTTGGGTCATCAAGAATATTTTCAAGCCTAGACAAGTTATCAGCTACGAGTTTCTCTACTCCTTTTCTATCAGTGATGTGTATCAAATTCTTGTAGTAGAAGAACCTACCTAATGAGTCTAGGTTTAGGCATCTTTATTTTCCATAAGATATTTTATAGCGGTATGATCGGTGTGAATGGTCACTTTGGAATCAACAATGTAGGATCTAAATTTATCACAAGCAAACACCACCACTAAGAACTCTTTTTCAGCAGTAGCATAGTTTCGTTGAGCACTGTCTAGAGTCTTACTAGCATAATGGATAACATTTAATTTTTTATTGACTTCTTTTCCTAGAACAGCACCAATAGCATAATCACTAGCATCACACAAAATCTTAAAAAGCAAGTTCCAATCAGGTGGTTGAACAACAGGTGCATGAATTAAGGCTTTCTTGAGTGTTTCAAAGGCTTCCAAGCAATCATCATCAAAAACAAAAGGAATATCCTTTTGCAAACGATTTGTAAGAGGCCTAGACATTTTAGAAAAGTCTTTGATAAATCTCCTATAGAAACGAGCATGACCAAGGAAACTACGAATACCTTTGATATCTTTAGGACATGGCATTTTCTCAATTGCATCAATCTTGCCTTTGTCCACCTCAATGCCTCTTTCAGAAATTTATGGCCGAAGAAAATACCTTCATTAACCATGGAGTGGCACTTCTCCCAATTCAAGACAAGATTTGTTTGCTCACATCTTTTCAAAACTTGATCAAGATTGCTTAAACAATCATTAAAAGACTTCCCATAAACAGAAAAGTCATCCATGAAAACCTCAACAATCTTTTCACACAAATCAGAGAATTGATACGTCTCCAACGTATCCACTTTTCCAAACACGTTTGCCCTTGTTTTGGACTCTAACTTGCATGATTTGAATGGAACTAACCCGGACTGACGCAGTTTTCAGCAGAACTGCCATGGTGTTATTTTTGTGCAGAAATAAAAGTTCTCGGAATGACCTGAAAATCCATGGAGCAAATTTTTGGAATTAATAAAAATATTGGCCAAAGAATCAACGTCAGGGGCCCCTCATCCTGTCCACGAGGGTGCAGGGCGCCCTCCCCTTAGGGCGCGCCCACTGCCTCGTGGGCCCCCTGAGGCTCCACCAACCTCGACCCCCAACTCCATATATTCACTTTTGGGGAGAAAAAAATAAAGGAGAAGGATTCATCGCATTTTACGATATGGAGCCACCGCCAAGCCCTGTTCTTCCTTGGGAGGGCTGATCTAGAGTCTGTTCGGGGCTCCGGAGAGGGGAATCTGTTGCCATCGTCATCATCAACCATCCTCCATCACCAATTTCATGATGCTCACCATTGTGCGTGAGTAATCCCATTGTAGGCTTGCTGGATGGTGATGGGTTGGGTGAGATTTACAATGTAATCGAGTTAGTTTTGTTAGGGTTTGATCCCTAGTATCCATTATGTTCTAAGATTGATGTTGTTATGACTTTGCCATGCTTAATGCTTGTCACTAGGGCCTGAGCGCCATGATTTTAGATCTGAACCTATTATGTTTTCATGAAGATATGTGAGTTCTTGATCCTATCTTGCAAGTCAACAGTCACCTACTATGTGTTATGATCTGGCAACCCCGAAGTGACAATAATCGGGACCACTCCCGGTGATGACCGTAGTTTGTGGAGTTCATGTATTCACTAAGTGCTAATGCTTTGGTCCTGTACTCTGTTAAAAGGAGGCCTTAATATCCCTTAGTTTCCAATAGGACCCCTCTACCACGGGAGGGTAGGACAAAATATGTCATGCAAGTTCTTTTCCATAGGCACGTATAGCTATATTCGGAATACATGCCTACATTACATTGATGAACTGGAGCTAGTTCTGTGTCACCCTATGTTATAACTGTTGCATGAGGAATCGCATCCGACATAATTATCCATCACTGATCCATTGCCTACGATCTTTTCACATATTGATTCGTGTCCAATTAATAAATTTGGGTTGAATACTCTACCCTCGAAAACTGTTGCGATCCCCTATACTTGTGGGTTATCAAGAATATAGCAGTCATACATCTTTGAAAGGTAGTAGGTGCATTGCATAAACCAAAAGTCATACGTCTATAAGCATAAGTTCCAAAAGGACAAGTAAAAGTTGTCTTTTCTTGATCAAGTTGTGAAACAGGTATTTGTGAAAAACCAGGATATCCATCAAGGAAGCAAAAATGTGTGTGCTTAGATAATCTTTCTAGCATTTGATCAATAAAAGGTAGAGGATAATGATCTTTTCTCGTTGCTTTATTTAATTTTCTAAAATCAATTACCATTCTATAGATTGTGATAATTCTTTTTGGAATAAGTTCATTATTATCATTAGGAACAACAGTTATACCTCCCTTCTTAGGGACACAATGAACAGGACTTGCCCATCTACTATCAGCTATAGGATAGATTATACCTGCTTCCAGAAGTTTCAATATTTCCATTCTAACCACTTCTTTCATTTTCGGATTTAACCGACGTTGGTGATCAACAACGAGTTTAGCATCAGGTTCCATATTAATCTTGTGCTGACATAGAGTGGGACTAATACCCTTAAGACCATCAAGAGTATATCCAATAGCAGCTCGGTGCTTCCTTAGGACTTCCAATAATATTTCTTCTTCATGTTCTGAAAGGTTAGAACTAATAATAACAGGATATATATTTTTCTCATCAAGATAAGCATATTTCAAAGTGTCTGGCAATTGTTTTAATTCAAACACAGGATCACGTTTGGGTGGAGGAGGACCTCCTAGAGTTTCAATAGGTAGATTGTGTTTAAGCAGAGGTTGTTGTTCGAACAAGATTCTATCTATCTCATTTCTTTCACACATATGCAAATCATTTTCATGGTCTAGCAAATATTGTTCTAAAGGATCAGTAGGAGGTACAACAATAGAAGCAAGACCAATAATTTCATCCTTACTAGGCAAATCTTTCTTATAAGGTTTTCTACTAAACTTGGAAAAATTAAATTCGTGAGATTCATCACCAAAGCTAATACCGACAGTTTGTTTCTCACAATCTATTTTAGCATTAACGGTGTTCAAGAAAGGTCTACCAAAGATAATGGGACAAAATTCATCTTGTGGGAACCAAGAACAAGAAAATCAATAGGGTATTTTATTTTCCCACACAAGACTGCAACATAACAATCCCAATTGGCGATATAATATCTCTATTGGCAAGCTTAATAGTAACATCCATGTCTTCTATTCCAGCGGGTGCTATATCATTCATAATTTCTTCATATAAGGAAAAAGGAATAGCACTCACACTAGCACCTATATCACATGAACCATGATAACAGTGATCTCCTATCATAACTGAGACAACATGCATGCCAACAAATGGTCTATGTTTATCTTTTTCATCAGGTTTGGCAATTCTAGCAGCTTCTGCACAGAAGTAAATAACATGCCCATCAATATTATCGACCAAGAGATCTTTAACCATAGCAACACTAGGTTCAACTTTTCTTTGTTTAGCTGGTTTAGGTGTTCTAATATAACTTTTGTTGACCACAGTTGAAACTTTAGCATGTTCCTTCATCCTAACAGGGAAAGGTGGTTTTTCAATATAAGCAGTGGGAACAACTGGATCAACATTGTAAATGATAGTTTCCTCTTTAGCTTTTACCGGTTCTTTAATTTCTTCTTTTATAGGTGGGTGATATTTGAACCACTTCTCCTTAGGGAGATCAACATGAGTAGCAAAAGATTCACAAAAGGAAGCTACTATCTGAGAGTCAAGTCCATATTTAGTGCTAAAATTTTAAAAAGCATCGGTATTCATAAAAGATTTAACACAATCAAACTTAGGTTCAATACCTGACTCTTTACCTCCGTCGAGCTCCCAATCTTCAGAGTTGCGTTTAATTCTTTATAAAAGATCCCACCAGAATTCAATAGTCTCTTCATAAAAGAACCAGTACAAGAAGTATAGAGCATGGAATGATCATTACGAGAAAGCCGAGCATAAAAATTCTGGATAATAATTTCTCTTGAGAGCTCATGATAGGGGCATAAATATAACATTGACTTAAGCCTCCCCAAGGATGAACTACATGCGTAGGATAATTTTGTTGATGGAATTCCAATTTCAACCGATTTCAGTTCCAAGATCCGATATCATCGCATAGCTATACCATGTCAATGACTTTCCCTTCAAAGATAAAGGGAAAACCTTATTCTTAGCTTCATCTCCGGGAAAACCTGCAAGCTTAAACAATACACAAATTTCATCCACATATATCAAGTGCATATCAGGATGTTCGGTTCCATCTCCTGCATAAGGATTAGCTAGAAGTTGTTCTACCATACCCGAAGGAATTTCATATTCAATATTTTCAGTAGGTGCTGTAGGTTGAGGAGCAACTAATATTGGTTCAGGGCGAGGTGAAGAAACCCCGAACAAACCCCTAGAAGGATTGTTTTCCGTAGTAACAAGTGACAATAAATTTCAGCACATAGTAATAATGTTTCCTTACCAATTTCCACTTACCAAAAGCGCTTCACTCCCCAGAAACGGCGCCAGAAAATAGCTTTGATGACCCAAAAGTATATGGGTCAATTGTAGCCTTTTCTATAAGTAAGAGTGACAAACCCAACAAGGAGAAGAAGGAAATGACAGGTGGTTTTCAGCAAGGTAATGTCTGCAAGTGCTGAAATTGTAAGTAACAGAGTAGTTTGTGAAGGAAATATGCCCTAGAGGCAATAATAAAGTGACTATTTATTTCCTCATATCATGATAAATGTTTATTATTCATGCTAGAATTATATTAACCGGAAACATGATACATGTGTGAATACATAGACAAACTTAATGTCACTAGTATGCCTCTACTTGACTAGCTCATTAATCAAAGATGGTTAATGAGCTCTACAAGTGTCTCCAAAGGTACATGTTGAGTTGGCGTATTTAGAGATTAGGTTTTGTCACTCCGATTGTCGGAGAGGTATCTCTGGGCCCTCTCGGTAATGCACATCACTATAAGCCTTGCAAGCAATGTAGCTAATGAGTTAGTTACGAAATGATGCATTACGTAATGAGTAAAGAGACTTGCCGATAACGAGATTGAACTAGGTATTGGGATACCGACGATCAAATCTCGGACAAGTAACATACCGATGACAAAGGGAACAACGTATGTTGTTATGCAGTTTGACCGATAAAGATCTTCGTAGAATATGTAGGAGCCAATATGAGCATCCAGGTTCCGCTATTGGTTATTGACCGGAAACTATTCTAGGTCATGTCTACATAGTTCTCGAACCTGTAGGGTCCGCATGCTTAACGTTACGATGACAGTTATATTATGAGTTTATAGTTTTGATGTACCGAAGGTTATTCGGAGTCCCGGATGTGAACATGGACATGACGAGGAGTCTCGAAATGGTCGAGACATAAAGATTGATATATTGGAAGCCTATATTTGGATGTCCGAATCATTCCGTGTGAAATCGGGATTTTACCGGAGTACCGGGGGGTTACCGGAACCCCCCCCCCCCCCGGGGGGGTTAATGGGCCTACATGGGCCCTAAAGGGAGAAGAGGAGGGCCGGCCAGGGCAGGCCGCGTGCCCCCTCCCCCCTAGTCCGAATAGGACAAGGAAGGGGGGGGGGGCGCCCCCCTTTCCTCTTTTCCCCTTCCCCCTTCCTTCTCCAACAAGGCAAGAGGGGGGAGTCCTACTCCCGGTGGGAGTAGGACTCCTCAAGGCGCACCCCTAGGGGCCGGCCGCACCTCCCCCCTCCCTCCTTTATATACGGGGGTAGGGGGGCACCCCATGACACACAAGTTGATCTTCGTGATCGTTCCTTAGCCATGTGCGGTGCCCCCCTCCACCATATTCCACCTCGGTCATATCGTAGCGGTGCTTAGGCGAAGCCCTGCGTCGGTAGAACATCATCATCGTCACCACGCCGCCGTGCTGACGAAACTCTTCCCCGACACCCTGCTGGATCGGTCTGGGGATTGTCATCGAGCTGAACGTGTGCTGAACTCGGAGGTGTCGTACGTTCGGTACTTGGATCGGTCGGATCGTGAAGATGTACGACTACATCAACCGCGTTGTTCTAACACTTCCGCTTTCGGTCTACGAGGGTACGTGGACAACACTCTCCCCTCTCGTTGTTATGCATCACCATGATCCTTGCGTGTGCGTAGGAATTTTTTGAAATTACTATGTTCCCCAACAGTGGTATCAGAGCCGGGTTTTATGCGTAGATGTTATATGCACGAGTAGAACACAAGTGAGTTGTGGGCGATATAAGTCATACTGCTTACCAGCATGTTATACTTTGGTTCAGCGGCATTGTGAGATGAAGCGGCCCGGACCGACATTACGCATACGCTTATGTGAGATTGGTTTCACCACTACGAGCACTCGTTGCTTAAAGGTGACCGGCAGGTGTCTGTCTCTCTCACTTTAGTTGAACCGAGTGTGGCTACGCCCGGTCCTTGCGAAGGCTAAAACAGCACCAACTTGACAAACTATCGTTGTGGTTTTGATGCCTAGGTAAGAATGGTTCTTCCTTCGCCCGTAGCAGCCACGTAAAATTTGCAACAACAAAGTAGAGGACGTCTAACTTGTTTTTGCAGGGCATGTTGTGATGTGATGCTATATTTTATTGTATGAGATGCTCATGTTTTGTAACCGAAGTTATCGGCAACTGGCAAGAGCCATATGGTTGTCGCTTTATTGTATGAAATGCAAACGCCCTGTAATTGCTTTACTTTATCACTAAGTGGTAGCAATAGTCGTAGAAGCAATAGATGGCGTAACAACAACGATGCTACGATGGAGATCAAGGTGTCGCGCCGGTGACGATGGTGATCACAACGGTGCTTCGGAGATGGAGATCACAAGCACAAGATGATGATGGCCATATCATATCACTTATATTGATTGCATGTGATGTTTATCCTTTATGCATCTTATCTTGCTTTGATTGAAGGTAGCATTTTAAGAGATCTCTCACTAAAATTATCAAGAGGTGTTCTACCTGAGTATGCACCGTTGCGAAAGTTCTTTGTGCTGAGACACCACGTGATGATCGGGTGTGATAGGCTCTACGTTCAAATACAACGGGTGCAAAACAGTTGCACACGCGGAATACTCAGGTTAAACTTGACGAGCCTAGCATATACAGATATGGCCTTGGAACACGGAGACCGAAAGGTCGAACGTGAATCATATAGTAGATATGATCAACATAGTGATGTTCACCATTGAAACTACTCCATCTCACGTGATAATCGGACATGGTTTAGTTGATTTGGGTCACGTGATCACTTAGATGACTAGAGAGATGTCTGTCTAAGTGGGAGTTTGTAGGACCTTGAAGTATGTCTAGAGGGGGGGTGATTAGACTACTTGACCAATTAAAAACTTAGCCTTTTCCCAATTTTAGAGTTTGGCAGATTTTAGCTATCTTAGGACAAGTCAAGCAATCACCACACAATTCAAGCAAGCATGCAAAGAGTATATAGGCAGCGGAAATTAAAGCATGCAACTTGCAAGAAAGTAAAGGGAAGGGTTTGGAGGATTCAAACGCAATTGGAGACACGGATGTTTTTGGCATGGTTCCGATAGGTGGTGCTATCGTACATCCACGTTGATGGAGACTTCAGCCCATGAAGGGTAACGATTGCGTGAGTCCATAGAGGGCTCCACCCATTAAGGGTCCACAAAGAAGCAACCTTGTGTATCCCACCATGGCCGTTGCCCATGAAGGACTTGCCTCACTAGCGGTAGATCTTCACGAAGTAGGCGATCTCCTTGCCCTTACGAACTCCTTGGTTCAACTCCACAATCTTGTCGGAGGCTCCCAAGTGACACCTAGCCAATCTAGGAGACACCACTCTCCAACAAGTAACAAATGGTGCGTTGATGATGAACTCCTTGCTCTTGTGCTTCAAATGATAGTCTCCCCAACACTCAACTCTCTCCCATAGGTTTTGGATCTGGTGGAAAGAAGATTTGAGTGGAAAACAACTTGGGAAGGCTAGAGATCAAGATTCATATGGTAGGAATGGAATATCTTGGCCTCAACACATGAGTAGGTGGTTCTCTCTCAGAAATGGTAAGTTGGAAGTGTAGGTTTGTTCTGATGGCTCTCTCCACGAATGAAGAGGAGGTGGAGGGGAATATATAGCCTCCACACAAGTGCTAGACCGGCAACACCTTCATCTTGAGTATATTCGGAGTCAGAGTGATAGCTTCTCTCGGAGTGATGATCGGAGTCGGAACCGGATACCCATTCACCAACATGAGCTTGATGTCTTCGTTTTGTGTAGCTCCTTGATGACTTGTCCTTCCTTTCCGAATCCTTGCTTCTCCGTGAGGGTCTTCGTTCATAACGACCATCTCTACTCCTTCTCTCTCTTGGTGGTGATTCTTCTCTTTTGCTTCTTCTTTTTGGATAATCTTCTCTTCTTTTGTAGGGTGTCGTACACTCATTGGAATAGTGTCCAGGTCTCCCACAATTGTAGCAATTTCACTCTCGACTAGAAGATCTTTTGTCATTGTAAGACCTTGACTTGGAGCTTCTTTCTTTGCTTCTACTCTTGTAGAATTTGTTGAAGTTCTTCACCATTAAGCTCAATTCTTCATTGAAGGTTTGTTTCTCACTTGATGATGTGGGGGCTTCACATGAGGCTTTGTAAGCACCACTTGACTTGTTGTGAAGTTCCTCCTTATCCTTAAGTGACATCTCATGAGCAACAATTCTTCCAATGACTTCCGTTGGCTTGAGATCTTTGTAGTTTGGCATCATTTGGATCAATGTGCACACGGTATCATACTTTCCATCCAATGCTCTTAGGATCTTCTTGATGATGAATCTGTCGGTCATCTCTTCACTCCCTAAGCCGGCAATCTCATTTGTGATAAGTGCAAGCCTAGAGTACATTTCCGCGACACCTTCACCATCCTTCATTTTGAACTTGTCAAGCTGACTTTGGAGCACATCCAACTTGGATTCCTTGACAGAGTCGGTACCTTCATGCATATCAATCAAAGTATCCCAAATTTCCTTTGCACTCTCAAGACGGCTGATTTTGTTGAATTCTTCGGGGCACAATCTGTTGAAGATGATATCACAAGCTTGAGCATTGTATTGCAGCATCTTCAATTCTTCCGCATTAGCTTCACGGTTCGGCTCTCTCCCATCAAATAATACACCTTGCAAGCCAATACAAATAATTGCCCAAACGGCGGGGTTCTGTCCGAGAATATGCATTTTTATCTTATGCTTCCAACTAGCAAAATTAGTACCATCAAAGTAAGGACCTCTACGGTGATAATTTCCCTCACTAGACGCCATACTCTCCTAGGTTGTGAAACCAAGGCTATGACCACCAAAAGCTATGGAAATCAAAGCAAATGGAGACCAAAGCTCTCATACCACTTGTAGGACCTTGAAGTATGTCTAGAGGGGGTGATTAGACTACTTGACCAATTAAAAACTTAGCCTTTTCCCAGTTTTAGAGTTTGGCAGACTTTAGCTATCTTAGGACAAGTCAAGCAATCATCACACAATTCAAGCAAGCATGCAAAGAGTATATAGGCAGCGGAAATTAAAGCATGCAACTTGCAAGAAAGTAAAGGGAAGGGTTTGGAGGATTCAAACGCAATTGGAGACACGGATGTTTTTGGCGTGGTTCCGATAGGTGGTGCTATCGTACATCCACGTTGATGGAGACTTCAGCCCACGAAGGGTAACGGTTGCGCGAGTCCACGGAGGGCTCCACCCACGAAGGGTCCACGAAGAAGAAACCTTGTCTATCCCACCATGGCCGTCGCCCACGAAGGACTTGCCTCACTAGCGGTAGATCTTCATGAAGTAGGCGATCTCCTTGCCCTTACAAACTCCTTGGTTCAACTCCACAATCTTGTCGGAGGCTCCCAAGTGACACCTAGCCAATCTAGGAGACACCACTCTCCAACAAGTAACAAATGGTGCGTTGATGATGAACTCCTTGCTCTTGTGCTTCAAATGATAGTCTCCCCAACACTCAACTCTCTCCCATAGGTTTTGGATCTGGTGGAAAGAAGATTTGAGTGGAAAACAACTTGGGAAGGCTAGAGATCAAGATTCATATGGTAGGAATGGAATATCTTGGCCTCAACACATGAGTAGGTGGTTCTCTCTCAGAAATGGTAAGTTGGAAGTGTAGGTTTGTTCTGATGGCTCTCTCCACGAATGAAGAGGATGTGGAGGGGAATATATAGCCTCCACACAAGTGCTAGACCGGAAACACCTTCATCTTGAGTATATTCGGAGTCAGAGTGATAGCTTCTCTCGGAGTGATGATCGGAGTCGGAACCGGATACCCATTCACCAACATGAGCTTGATGTCTTCGTTTTGTGTAGCTCCTTGATGACTTGTCCTTCCTTTCCGAATCCTTGCTTCTCAGTGAGGGTCTTCGTTCATAACGACCATCTCTACTCCTTCTCTCTCTTGGTGGTGATTCTTCTCTTTTGCTTCTTCTTTTTGGATAATCTTCTCTTCTTTTGTAGGGTGTCGTACACTCATTGGAATAGTGTCCAGGTCTCCCACAATTGTAGCAATTTCACTCTCGACTAGAAGATCTTTTGTCATTGTAAGACCTTGACTTGGAGCTTCTTTCTTTGCTTCTACTCTTGTAGAATTTGTTGAAGTTCTTCACCATTAAGCTCAATTCTTCATTGAAGGTTTGTTTCTCACTTGATGATGTGGGGGCTTCACATGAGGCTTTGTAAGCACCACTTGACTTGTTGTGAAGTTCCTCCTTATCCTTAAGTGACATCTCATGAGCAACAATTCTTCCAATGACTTCCGTTGACTTGAGATCTTTGTAGTTTGGCATCATTTGGATCAATGTGCACACGGTATCATACTTTCCATCCAATGCTCTTAGGATCTTCTTGATGATGAATCTGTCGGTCATCTCTTCACTCCCTAAGCCGGCAATCTCATTTGTGATAAGTGCAAGCCTAGAGTACATTTCCGCGACACCTTCACCATCCTTCATTTTGAACTTGTCAAGCTGACTTTGGAGCACATCCAACTTGGATTCCTTGACGGAGTCGGTACCTTCATGCATATCAATCAAAGTATCCCAAATTTCCTTTGCACTCTCAAGACGGCTGATTTTGTTGAATTCTTCGGGGCACAATCTGTTGAAGATGATATCACAAGCTTGAGCATTGTATTGCAGCATCTTCAATTCTTCCGCATTAGCTTCACGGTTCGGCTCTCTCCCATCAAATAATACACCTTGCAAGCCAATACAAATAATTGCCCAAACGGCGGGGTTCTGTCCGAGAATATGCATTTTCATCTTATGCTTCCAACTAGCAAAATTAGTACCATCAAAGTAAGGACCTCTACGGTGATAATTTCCCTCACTAGATGCCATACTCTCCTAGGTTGTGAAACCAAGGCTATGACCACCAAAAGCTATGGAAATCAAAGCAAATGGAGACCAAAGCTCTGATACCACTTGTAGGACCTTGAAGTATGTCTAGAGGGGGGTGATTAGACTACTTGACCAATTAAAAACTTAGCCTTTTCCCAATTTTAGAGTTTGGCAGATTTTAGCTATCTTAGGACAAGCCAAGCAATCATCACACAACTCAAGCAAGCATGCAAAGAGTATATAGGCAGCGGAAATTAAAGCATGCAACTTGCAAGAAAGTAAAGGGAAGGGTTTGGAGGATTCAAACGCAATTGGAGACACGGATGTTTTTGGCGTGGTTCCGATAGGTGGTGCTATCGTACATCCACGTTGATGGAGACTTCAGCCCACGAAGGGTAACGGTTGCGCGAGTCCACGGAGGGCTCCACCCACGAAGGGTCCACGAAGAAGAAACCTTGTCTATCCCACCATGGCCGTCGCCCACGAAGGACTTGCCTCACTAGCGGTAGATCTTCACGAAGTAGGTGATCTCCTTGCCCTTACAAACTCCTTGGTTCAACTCCACAATCTTGTCGGAGGCTCCCAAGTGACACCTAGCCAATCTAGGAGACACCACCCTCCAACAAGTAACAAATGGTGCGTTGATGATGAACTCCTTGCTCTTGTGCTTCAAATGATAGTCTCCCCAACACTCAACTCTCTCTCATAGGTTTTGGATCTGGTGGAAAGAAGATTTGAGTGGAAAGCAACTTGGGAAGGCTAGAGATCAAGATTCATGTGGTAGGAATGGAATATCTTGGCCTCAACACATGAGTAGGTGGTTCTCTCTCAGAAATGGTAAGTTGGAAGTGTAGGTTTGTTCTGATGGCTCTCTCCACGAATGAAGAGGAGGTGGAGGGGTATATATATCCTCCACACAAAATCTAACCGTTACACACAATTTACCAAACTCGATGTGACCGAATCATCAAACTCGGTTGGACCGATTTAGTAAACCTAGTGACCGTTAGGATTTTCGGTGTGACCGACATGCAACTCGGTAGGACCAATATGGTTAGGGTTAGGGCATAACGTAATCTCGGTAAGACCGATTACACTAACTCGGTGAGACCGATTTTGGTAATTAGCTAACCAGAGAGTTGGTCAGGTAAACTCGGTGGGACCGATTTGCTCTTTTCGGTGAGACTGAAATGTTACAAAAGGGAAACAGAGAGTTTACATTGCAATCTCGGTGGGACCAATCTCTCACTTCGGTTAGACCGAAACCTTATGAAGGGAAACAGAGAGATTACAATCCCATCTCGATGAGACCGAGATCCCTATCAGTAGGACCGATTTGCCTAGTGTTTGTGGCAGTGGCTATGACATTAGAAATCGGTAGCGTTGAATAGGAAGAATCGGTGTGACCGATTTTGGCTTTAGGTTTAGGTCATATGTGGATGTGAGAAAGTAGTTGAGGGTTTTTGGAGCATATCACCAAGCACATGAAGCAAGAGGCTCATTAAGCAACACCTCATCCCTCCTTGATAGTATTGGTTTTTCCTATAGACTCAATGTGATCTTGGATCACTAAAATGTGAAATGAAGAGTCTTGAGCTTTTGAGCTTGAGCCAATCCTTTGTCATTAGTATTTTGAGGGATCCACTTTCATCATCCATGCCATGCCATTCATTGAGCTTTCCTGAAATAATAGTCTTGGAATAGCATTAGCTCAATGAGCTATATGTTGTTGTGAATTACCAAAACCACCTAGGGATAGTTGCACTTTCAATCTCCCCCTTTTTGGTAATTGATGACAACATATAGATCAAAGCTTCGACAAATGATAATAAGATTGAAAAACATCGTCGCTTTGAGAAGTATGTGATAACCAAGAGCCCCCCCCCCCTAAATTTGTGCATAGTTTAAGATTTGCTTTGGACTGCAAATGCACAAGGAATTAGGCTCATGGGTTACTCTTCCATGTCACATACATCTTGGTGGAGCGCTCAAAATGATAAAGATTGAATACATGCACTCATCACCAAGCAAAGTGAATGATCACATATGGATAGATAAGATAATATCATCAAACATGCATAAGTGTAGCTTATGATCAAACACATGATCATCAATGTCTCACAAAAACAGCATAGTATCTCAAGCAATCAAAAGCAAACAAAGTTTAACCACCAAAGCAAGAGAGAAAAGCAGCACTCTCTCTCTCGAAGTTTAACCACCAAAGCAAGAGAGAAAAGCAGCACTCTCTCTCTCTCTCTCGAAGCCTATGATCTATACATTTTTCTCCCCCTTTGGCAACAAGTTACCAAAAAGTTCATAGAAATTGCATAGTGCTAGATCGACTCTCAAGCTTGATCTTCACGTGGTGGTGTAGAGATGGCTCCTTGGACGAAGGCTTCAGTTGATGTAGAGGGAGATGGAGGAGTTGGTGCTGGAGCTAGTTGCACTGGAGCTGTAGGAGCTGTAGCTGGTGCAGATGATGTGGCTCTGGTGTCTGGCACAGGCACTGCAGCTGACCTCTGAGCTCTAGGCACTCTGGCAAATACATTAGTGGTAGTCTTGCCCTTCCTCTCCTGCATGTCATCCTGTAGCTGCTCCACAATTGACTGAATCTCAGTTACTTTGACATCTAGATCATAGAATTTTTGTTCCATGATTCTTTCCAAGCTCTCCTGGTTTTGAGTTAGGGTGCCAGCCCCTTCTCAATGCTCAGTGTTGATGCTATCAAGTAACCAAGCTGCTCCTGCTTGTTCTTCAGAAAGTACTCAGATGCCTCCTCTTGAGTTGGCATCTTGGCAGCCTTCTCTTTCCTTGCCTTCTCCTTCTTCTCTTGAGCTTGTACTGATGATGGTTCATTCTCAGTCATGACAACCTGATTGTCCTCAAAGTCTGGATAAAGAGGAAAATGTTCTTTATCCAATAGATATTTTCCTGTGCCCATCTTTGAGTTAATCAACTCCTGAATCTGAGGGGCATATCCACAGCTTCTCTTTTGATCTACTGTTGTCCTCTTAATAGTCTCAACCATAAGGCTCATGACCTTGAATTTCTGAGGCACATCAAACAAATGCAACATGTTGATTGCATGCCCTCTAATCATGTTGTGGTCACCAGACTTAGGCAACAGAGTGTGCCTTAAGATCCAGTTGATTGTAGGCAGCCCTGACAGAAGAAAGTGGACTGATCCAAAGGAGAAAGTCTCTAGAGCTTTGTCTGGGATCTCCTTGTACATATGTGCCATGGTATTGTGTCCCATTTTATTCTTGGCATAGACATCCAAGTCATCTTTACTCTCCTTGGGGGCATTGATCAGTTTTGCCCACTCCTCAATGGTTGACTGGTACCTCGTACCTTCTGATATCCACACTATTCTGCCATCTGGATAGAAGTGTGCTGTGGAGTAGAATTGCATAATGAGTTCATCATTCCAGTTGATGAGCTTCTGCCCAACAAAATCTGCAACTCCACAAGCTTCAAAACTGTCATACACTCCAGGATAGTGTTCTTCATTTTCCTTCATGTAGGTCCAGTCGACCCACCTCATATCACACACTATGGGCTTCTTGTCCAACAAAATTGTCTCATAGAAGTCCTGTTGTTCCTTTGTATGGAACCTGTAATCAACAGCAGTCCTTCTCCTTGTGCCATATGGATCTGTCATCCTCCATAGCCTCAATCCTGAGTCTCTTCTGATGTTCATGTCCTTAGCCACAGGATGGGCATCATTATGGTCTGGTATCTTGGGCTTGAGCTTCCTCAGGACTTGTCCTTCTTCATCTTCCTCATCAGCAACTTCAGGCACTGGGGCCTTGTTCTTTTCAGCAGCTAGAATACTCCTGGTATTCCTCTTTGGTGCAAGCTTGGGCTTGGGGCAACTTTGGGTGCTTCCTTGGGCTTTGATGTTGCAGCCCCTGACTTAATTGCATCACCCATAAGATTTTGTGCCTTGGGTGCTGGTGCAGCAACCTCTTCTTCCTCTTCCATCATGGAAGGTTGCCCAACAACTCTGGCTATGGTCTTTTTGACCCTTTCTTTCCTTTTCTTTCCCTCAGCAGCAGGCTCTTTGGATTGAGATTCCAAAGGAATTTGAGTGGAGACTCTGGCTTTGGACATTGGCTGTCTTCCTGCAGGCCTTTTAATCTTCATGCCTGGCTTTACTATAGTTGAGCTGAATTTATTCTTGAGCTCTACTTTCTTGGAAGTAGCCTCATCTTCTTCTGCCATGTAGTCCTCATCCTCAGAATATGAGGTTCTCTTCTTCCTTGTCCTAGTGGCAGCTTTAGGCAGATTGCTTGGGGTGCTCCTGCTGGCTTCATCTGAAGTGCTAGAGGGACTAGTGCCCTCACTCATGTGCATCTTCTCTTCTGACCTGTTCTGACTATCACTTTGGCCTGACATGCTGCAAATCACTGACTGCTGGCCCTGTGAAGAGTTATAGATGAGATAGAGTGGATGAGCATCACAAAATGCAGAGGTTTTTGCAAAAGAATGATTCAAAAATTCAGTTTTAGTTTTCCACAGAAAGCATTTCGGATCAACCGATTTTCAAACTCGGTGATACCGAAGCAGTTTTGGAACCTAAACTGATGAACTCGGTTGGATCGAGTCACAGTTCGGTGGCACCGAGACTGCTAGGGTTTCACCAAGTTCTAAAATCGGTCTCACCGATTAGCAATTCTCGGTCAGACCGAGAGTTACTAGTGCAATGGCATTATCCAAATCAGTGGGACCGAGTTTTTCAACTCGGTGGATCCGAGATGGTTTCGGTGGAAACCTAACCCTAAATTTTCAAATCTCATCTAATCTAAGGATTGCATTGACTGGATAGGAGTGTTTCAATCATGGCAAGAATCATTAAGAACACAATGTGCTAGGAATCGGACGAGGATAGCAATGTGATCGAGTCCATACCCTAGCTTGGCGATGAACTCGCTACGGCGGCAGCGGCGGGGGTGAAATCCGTTGACGGTGGCGGAGACCAGCGACAGGAGGCAGCTGGCGATGAGGAGACGATCCGGAGACCCTGATGGCAGAGCGAGCTATTGCGCGGGCGAAGAGGTTCGGAGAAATTTCCAAATTTTTGCCCGTGACTATATATAGCCCGACCCTGTCGGTGTGACCGACTGGAACAACTTGGTGGCACCGAGATGCATAACTGTGTACAGTTACAGCAACTCGGTGTGACCGAAAAGTTCAAATCGGTTGCATCGAGATTGAAAACCTAGATCGACTTAGTGATCTCGATGGGACCGAAAAGGAGGAATCGGTCAGACCGAGAATCACAAAGAAGTTTTGGAAGTTTAAGTCTATAACGAATCGGGGACTCCGAGTGCTCCTCACACAGAGTGGTTTGAATCTGACTTGATCAAATTTTGTGATGTAGCATGAATAGAGTTTGAGACGAGAAAAGCATAGATAGCTAGAGAAGGTTCTTAGGCATTCTTGTCCATCCACTTGGCAAAAAGAAAAAGAACCAAACAATCAAAACAACAAGTGGATGTCCTCGAATGAGTAAAATATGCACCAACATGCTCACACAATAAGATGGCAAATGAAATATGTGGCAAAACATGCACAACCAATTCTAGCATCTATCAAAACAATTGGCGATGACTAGGTCATCTATATATGAGTATATTGACTTAGGAGTCAAATGAAAACATTTGATCATAGGTCATACTCATCGTTTAAGCTCATCGATAGTAGTGATACACATATTCATAATGTTGAAGCCAAAAGATGCAGAGTTGATAATGATAGTGCAACTTATTTGTGGCACTACCGTTTGGGTCATATTGGTGTAAAGCGCATGAAGAAACTCCATACTGATGGACTTCTGGAATCACTTGATTATGAATCACTTGGTACTTGTGAACCGTGCCTCATGGGCAAGATGACTAAAACGCCGTTCTCCGGAACTATGGAGCGAGCAACTGATTTGTTGGAAATCATACATACTGATGTATGTGGTCCAATTAATATTGAAGCTCGCGGCGAGTATCGTTATTTTCTCACCTTCACAGACGATTAGAGCAGATATGGGTATATCTACTTGATGAAACACAAGTCTGGAACATTTGAAAAGTTCAAACAATTTTAGAGTGAAGTGGAAAATCATCGTAACAAGAAAAATAAAATTTCTACGATCTGATCGTGGAGGAGAATATTTGAGTTACGAGTTTGGTCTACATTTGAAACAATGCGGAATAGTTTCGCAACTCACGCCACCCGGAACACCACAACGAAATGGTGTGTCTGAACGTCATAATCGTACTTTTACTAGATATGGTGCGATCTATGATGTCTCTTACTGATTTACCGCTATCGTTTTGGGGTTATGCTTTAGAGACGACCGCATTCACGTTAAATAGGGCACCATCAAAATCCGTTAAGATGACGCCTTATGAACTGTGGTTTGGCAAGAAACCAAAGTTGTCGTTTCTTAAAGTTTGGGGCTGTGATGCTTATGTGAAGAAACTTCAACCAGATAAGCTCGAACCCAAATCGGAGAAATGTGTCTTCATAGGATACCCAAAAGAGACTATTGGGTACACCTTCTATCACAGATCTGAAGGCAAGATTTTCGTTGCTAAATTTGGATCCTTTCTAGAGAAGGAGTTTCTCTGGAAAGAAGTGAGTGGGAGGAAAGTAGAACTTGATGAGGTAACTGTACCTGCTCCCTTGTTGGAAAGTAGTTCATCACAAGAACCGGTTCCTATGACAAATACACCAATCAGTGAGGAAGCTAATGATATTGATCATGAAACTTCAGATCAAGTTGCTACTGAACCTCGTAGGTCTACCAGAGTAAGATCCGCACCAGAGTGGTACGGTAATCCTATTCTGGAAGTCATGTTACTTGACCATGGCGAACCTACGAACTATGAGGAAGCGATGATGAGCCCAGATCCCGCGAAATGGCTTGAGGGCATGAAATCTGAGATGGGATCCATGTATGAGAACAAAGTATGGACTTTGGTTGACTTGCCCGATGATCGGCAAGCCATCGAAAATAAATGGATCTTCAAGAAGAAGACTGACGCTGATGGTAATGTAACTGTCTACAAAGCTCGACTTGTTGCGAAAGGTTTTCGACAAGTTCAAGGGGTTGACTACGATGAGACTTTCTCACCCGTAGCGATGCTTAAGTCTGTCCGAATCATGTTAGCAATTGCCGCATTTTATGATTATGAAATTTGGCAAATGGATGTTAAAACTGCATTCCTGAATGGATTTCTGGAAGAAGAGTTGTATATGATGCAACCAGAAGGTTTTGTCGATCCAAAAGGTGCTAATAGTGTGCAAGCTCCAGCGATCCATTTATGGACTGGTGCAAGCATCTCGGTGTTGGAATAAACGCTTTGATAATGTGATCAAAGCATATGGTTTTATACAAACTTTTGGAGATGCCTGTATTTACAAGAAAGTGAGTGGGAGCTCTCTAGCATTTCTGATATTATATGTAGATGACATATTGTTAATTGGAAATGATATAGAATTTCTGGATATCATAAAGGGATACTTGAATAAAAGTTTTTCAAGGAAAGACCTCGGTGAAGCTGCTTACATATTGGGCATCAAGATCTATAGAGATAGATCAAGACGCTTAATTGGACTTTCACAAAGCACATACCTTGGTAAAGTTTTGAAAAAGTTCAAAATGGATCAAGCAAAGAAAGGGTTCTTGCCTGTATTACAAGGTGTGAAGTTGAGTTAGACTCAATGCCCGACCACAACAGTAGATAGAGAGAAAATCAAAGATGTTCCCTATGCTTCAGCCATAGGCTCTATCATGTATGCAACGCTATGTACCAGACCTGACGTATGCTTAGCAATAAGCTTGGCAGGTAGGTACCAAAGTAATCCAGGAGTGGATCACTAGACATCGGTCAAGAACATCCTGAAATACCTGAAAAGGACTAAGGATATGTTTCTCGTTTATGGAGGTGACAAAGAGCTAGTCGTAAATGGTTACATCGATGCAAGCTTTGACACTGATCCGGACGATTCTAAATCGCAAACCGGATACGTGTTTTTATTAAACGGTGGAGCTGTAAGTTGGTGCAGTTCTAAACAAAGCGTCGTGGCGGGATCTACATGCGAAGCGGAGTACATAGCTGCTTCGGAAGCAGCAAATGAAGGAGTCTGGATGAAGGAGTTCATTACCGATCTAGGTGTCATACCTAGTGCATCGGGACCAATGAAGATCTTCTGTGACAATACTGGTGCAATTGCCTTGGCAAAGGAATCCAGGTTTCACAAGAGGACCAAGCACATCAAGAGATGCTTCAATTGCATCCGGGACCAAGTCCAGGTGGGAGACATAGAGATTTGCAAGATACATATGGATCTGAATGTTGCAGACCCGTTGACTAAGCCTCTTCCACGAGCAAAACATGATCAGCACCAAGACTCCATGGGTGTTAGAATCATTACTGTGTAATCTAGATTATTGACTCTAGTGCAAGTGGGAGACTAAAGGAAATATGCCCTAGAGGCAATAATAAAGTTATTATTTATTTCCTCATATCATGATAAATGTTTATTATTCATGCTAGAATTGTATTAACCGGAAACATGATACATGTGTGAATACATAGACAAACTTAATGTCACTAGTATGCCTCTACTTGACTAGCTCATTAATCAAAGATGGTTATGTTTCCTAACCATAGACATGTGTTGTCATTTGATTAACGAGATCACATCATTAGGAGAATGATGTGATTGACCTGACCCATTCCGTTAGCTTAGCACTTGATCATTTAGTATGTTGCTATTGCTTTCTTCATGACTTATACAAAGTTCCTATAACTATGAGATTATGAAACTCCCGTTTACCGGAGGAACACTTTGTGTGCCACCAAATGTCACAACGTAACTGGGTGATCATAAAGGAGCTGTACAGGTGTCTCCAAAGGTACATGTTGAGTTGGCGTATTTCGAGGTTATGTTTTGTCACTCTGATTGTCGGAGAGGTATCTCTGGGACCTCTCGGTAATGCACATAACTATAAGCCTTGCAAGCAATGTAGCTAATGAGTTAGTTACGGAATGATGCATTACGTAACGAGTAAAGAGACTTGCCGGTAACGAGATTGAACTAGGTATTGGGATACCGACGATCAAATCTCGGGCAAGTAACATACCGATGACAAAGGGAACAACATATGTTGTTATGCAGTTTGACCGATAAAGACCTTCGTAGAATATGTAGGAGCCAGTATGAGCATCCAGGTTCCGCTATTGGTTATTGACCGGAAACTGTTCTAGTTCATGTCTACATAGTTCTCGAACCCGCAGGGTTCGCACGCTTAACGTTACGATGCCAGTTATATTATGAGTTTATAGTTTTTGATGTACCGAAGGTTGTTCGGAGTCCCGGATGTGATGGACATGACGAGGAGTCTCGAAATGGTCGAGACATAAAGATTGATATATTGGAAGCCTATATTTGGATATCGGAATCATTTCGGGTGAAATCGGGATTTTACCGGAGTACCGGGGGTTACCGGACCCCCCCCCCCCGGGGGTTAATGGGCCTACATGGGCCCTAAAGGGAGAAGAGGAGGGCCGTCCAGGGCAGGCTGCGCCCCCCTAGTCCGAATAGGACAAGGAAGGGGGGGCGACACCCCCCTTTCCTCTTTTCCCCTTCTCCCTTCCTTCTCCAACAAGGCAAGAGGGGGGAGTCCTCCCGGTGGGAGTAGGACTCCTCCAGGCGCACCCCTAGGGGTCGTCCGCACCTCCCCCCTCCCTTCGTTATATACGGGGGCAGGGGGCACCCCATGACACACAAGTTGATCTTCGTGATCGTTCCTTAGACGTGTGCGGTGCCCCCCTCCACCATATTCCACCTCGGTCATATCGTAGCGGTGCTTAGGCGAAGCCCTGCGTTGGTAGAACATCATCATCATCACCACGCCGCCGTGCTGACGAAACTCTTCCCCGACACCCCATTGGATCGGAGTCCGGGGATCGTCATCGAGCTGAACGTGTACTGAACTCGGAGGTGCCGTACGTTCGGTACTTGGATCGGTCGGATCATGAAGACGTACGACTACATCAACCGCGTTGTTCTAACGCTTCCACTTTCGGTCTACGAGGGTATGTGGACAACACTCTCCCCTCTCGTTGCTATGCATCACCATGATCCTTGCATGTGCGTAGGATTTTTTTTGAAATTACTACGTTCCCCAATAGTTTGATGGCAAGATAATTTGTGACGAGCAAGTAACGGTAGTAGTAACAAAAGTGCAGCAAGGTAGCCCAATCCTTTTGATGCAAAGGACAGGCCAAAACGGTCTCTTATGATAGACAAGGTGTTCTTGAGGGTACACGGGAATTTCATCTAGTCACTTTCATCATGTTGGCTCAATTCATGTTCGCTACTTTGATAATTTTGGTATGTGGGTGGACTAGTGCTTAGCTACTGTTCTTAATTGAACAAACCTCCTACTTATGATTAACCCCCTCGTAAGCATCCGCAACTACGATAAAAGTATTAAGAATAAATTCTAACCATAGCATTAAACTTTTGGATCCAATCGGTCCCTTACGGAATAGTGCATAAACTAGGGCTTATGCTTCTATCACTCTCGCAACCCATCATCTAATAACTACTCCACAATGCATTGTCTTAGGCCCAAATATGGTGAAGTGTCATGTAGTCAACGTTCACATGACACCACTAAGGGAATCACAACATACATATCATCAAAATATCAAACACATATCAAGTTCACATGATTACTTGCGACATGATTTCTCCCTTGACCTCAAGAACAAAAGTAACTACTCACAAATGATAATCATGCTCAAGATCAGAGGGGTATTAAATATCATAATGGATCTGAACATATAATCTTCCACCAAATAAACCATATAGGAATCAACTACAAGATGTAATCAACACTACTAGTCACCCACAAGCACCAATCTATAGTTCCGGTACAAGGATTAAACACAAGAGATGAACTAGGGTTTGAGAGGAGATGGTGTTGTTGATGGTGTTGGTGAAGATAGCCCTCCCCAAGATGGAAGAGTTGTTGGTGATGATGATGACGATGATTTCCCCCTCCGGGAGGGAAGTTCCCTCAGTGGAATCGCTCCGCCGGAGGGCAAAAGTGCTCCTGCCCAGGTTCCGCCTCGAGACAGCGGCGCTTCGTCCCGAAAGTCCTCTCCTTTTTTTTCTAGGTCAAAATGACTTATGTACCAGAAGAGGGGCACCGGAGGTGGGCCTGGATGAGCACAACCCACCAGGGCGCGCCTGGGCTCCTTGGCATGCCCAGGTAGGTTATGTCCACCTGGTGGGCCCCTCTAGTACTTATTGACTCCAAAAATTCTTATTTATTCCATAAAATATCCTCGTAAAGTTTCAGCTCATTTGGAGTTGTGCAGAATAGGTAGCCTAACGTAGCTTTTTCAGGTCCAGATTT
Organism: Triticum aestivum; assembly: GCF_018294505.1. Classification (NCBI taxonomy): domain Eukaryota; kingdom Viridiplantae; phylum Streptophyta; class Magnoliopsida; order Poales; family Poaceae; genus Triticum; species Triticum aestivum. The sequence continues at coordinate 448,078,816 of NC_057798.1, forward strand.
CCAGCTGCCAGAATTCTCCCCTCTTGTATATACCTTGCATATTATGAGAGAAAAGGCATTAGAATTACTCCAAAAAGCATTATTATGCAACAAAACAACATAAATAACAGTAGGTAAACATGATGCAAAATGGACATATCAGTCATCTATAACACGATGATCATAACGACAACTTACACGTTCATCGGAAAGTTTGACAAGGAGACATGTGACTACATCCGTCATCCGTCATCCTTGAGAGTGGGATTTGATCCTCCGACGATGGAGAGATACTCTTAGGGCCCTCTAGGTGTGACGACATCCGTCCTTGTCTGCCAGAGACATGTGACTATGGGTGTGTTTGTTTCTTTGCTTAATTAGGCTATAGCTCACCTAGCTCTTATAGCCTTGCCATGCTTGCCTTGGCTAGTTGTTTGGTTGGGCACCGATCGAGCTATCTAGATTCTATGCATAATACATGTCGCACGCATCGGAGAAACAACCGGAGAATGGCTGCCGGTAGGGACGGTAGTATAGTTGCAGAAATCTGAGACTAACGTAGGGAAAAGGATCATATGAGGAAGAAAAATATGTTTGTATAAGTAATTACAAATTTATTTATTTATTGGAGAGATCTGGTGTGACCATCCAGCCTGAATATTGGCAGTTGGGGAAAAGATCGGAGAAGTTCGCCTCGTTTTTTCTTCGCGTGGGAGTTTGCCATCGAAGGCGAGCCAATTCGGCTCTCCCTGGCGGGCTAGATTTTTCTGGCCCGGTGAGGATAGTTGGCCCTCAAAAGCTCGCCCTACCAAACTCTTATCCTGGCTTGGCAAGGCTACAACCGTTTTTGCCCAGGAACCAAATGCTCCCTAGGTCACGGGGATGTCGGAACATGTCAACAAGAAAGAAGAACAAAACCGGTAACGAGGAGACCGGTATAGTGAGCACGTGTATAACTCAAGAGGATACTGATACATCTCACCTTGGATTTTGTAAGTATCATCAAGCAAAGGGAATAGCACATGGTAACCAAATGTTCACTCGAATGTCATTCTTGTACTCATAGGGGCCGATATGGACGTCCAGGGTTCCACTATCGGTCATTGAACGAAAGGGACTTTTGATCATGTCTATGTTTTATCGAACCTATAGGGTCACAATCTTAAGGTAGTCCTGATATGCTGAGTGTTAGTAGGACAGGAGTAATGAGGAAATATTTGTGAAATAGTTTCACTAACATTCGAATAGTTTCGAGAGAAACCAGAAGCGTTTCGGGGTCACCGGATGGGTTTCAAGGTTTATCGGGCAATATCGGGTAATAAATAATATATAGGTGAAAAATGTTTTTGGAATGTTAAATTAGTAATAAAAGGCTCTAACAATAGCTAGGAGGCTTTTATATTAAATTTAATAACAATGGGCCTTAAAATGCCAAGTGGTGGAAAGCATATTTGGCCACTTCGGACCAATAGGTGGAGTCGTCCCCTTCCTCCTTGTAGAAGGAAGGGGAGGCCGAATTGGAGGGGAATTCCCCCCTCCTTCTACGGCAAAAGGGGGAGGTTTTCCTTCCCCTTGTGGCGCCCCTTTCCCCTCCCTTCAACCTATATATACTACAGGTTTGGCCCTTTGGAAACACAAGTTTTGGAGCCTCCTCTTGTTCTCTAGTCTACTTCTAGTTGTTCCAATTAGAGCTAGATCTGGTTCCTCTAATCCTCATAATTAGAAGCCCAGTGTGGTTCTAATTTCCTCCCTCTAATATTCTGGCAATGATTAGCTCTTAACGGTGAAGCTCTGCCGGATCATGAAGACCATATGCTTGCAATCTGTGGAGAGGCCATGCTTTCGGTCTTTCGTTCGAGGGACTGTTCATGGGCGGTTCACGATATCGTTCATCTACAGTTCAAGGGACTCCAAGTACGATCTACACCGACTCGTCTTCTTCCGCTGCAACTCGAAGTCGGTAATGATATGATCCAAACCGTTTATCACATCTTCATATTGTTCCTGGGTGATCGTAGAGCGGATTTTTTTTGTTTTCTATTATGTTTCCCAACACCCTGGATCCAGGTTCAAGCGCTTCTCAAATTTCCTGTGCACCTCCATTATACCATTTGCATTCTTCTTTAGGTAGGACGTTGTATCACATAACATGCGGTCCAACACTGCCTTTTTAGCATTCTTGTTCTTGGTCGCTATAGCATATCCTTTCACGTTACCTTGTTTGCCGCTGCTCGCTGCAGTAGTAGAGTTATCAGGTCTCACCCAGTTCATCAGATCAAAGTACAACTCGTCTCCCTACTTCAATTCCTTTTCCTCATGAATTGCAGTCCCACATTCCTTGTGCTCATGACCAACAAGGCCATACTTCTTATAGAAGCGAGCAAGCTTCTCGTAATGAACCAAGAAGACCTGCCTCTCTTTCCCTTTAATAATGCCCATGTACTTTGTCAACGGTTCACGAACATTAATGGCGCACATGGACGCACATATAATCTGACCTGGAGTTACCATTGAGACGCATCTCAAGTATCTTGCCACGGTTCTTTAAGAGTTTCTCATCGAGATCCTTCTTGCAATAACCATTCAATAATCGGTTAATTTGCAGCCAAATTGGTAGATGGACAATCCTCACCTATTTGGCCGGACTAAATGCATTGTATGGGCTTAGCAGTACTACCCAATTCCTGAACAACCAGGGACCAAACTTCATGATCTCCTTCCAATCGCCTAGCCATGCCGCTTGGACAACAAACAGATTGGGGCCAACTGGATGGAAGCGTATCTCCTGGTTTGGTTCCACACAACCATCATCTCGGTGTAAAAAGTAGCTTGGTTGAAGCATTTTTTGATGTGAACCCTAGCAAGGGCTAGCCAACACACACTCTCCTTCATAGCCAGTTCGTCCTCATCAATAATGATATCATGAAAGGTTTCGTCGTTTAGATCATGTTGATTAAAAAATTCACCGAGGTTGGCCATCTTCACAAGGTCCAGTGGCAAGCAGGAAATCGCGCCAGGGAGCCCACGTTGCGGGGCCGTGAACAGACGGTCAACAGAGGGACGGGAAACCGGGGAACTCAATTGCGGCAGGAGTCGCTAGAGAGGAAAGACCACCATCCTATCAGGAGCCGCTACTTAGGGGTGTTCATAAGTCTTGCTGCCCCATCCTATTAGCAAACACTTATTGGTCGGGGGAGATAAGGCCACCATGGCAGATGGTTCCATTGGGCATGTTGTTCATCGCACCACGATATAAAGCATGAGATCATTAATCAAGCCCGACCATTAGCACATATTTATAAATAATTATCTAGATTAGGGGTGGCGTAGATGGACTCCCTATATGACGCTCAGTGTGTCAAGATATTAGCCTTTCATATATAGAGTAGCAGATGGATCAACGCATCAGCAAGGTACTGTTGCAAATCACTTTACTGTAGTAGAGATCGCATTGTGGCAGACAATAGCGATTCGATTTTTTTTGTTTTTTCTTCAATCAGTTTTTGTATTAGCATTGAGAACATATTTTTAAATATTCAAATATTTTTTAAAGAATAGAAACAATTTTGAAATTTCTAAAAACAAAATCAAAATCCCGAACATTTTTGAAATTTTCAAAATCCCAAAAGTTTTGGAAAACGCAAACATTTCTTATTTTCCAGTTTCTAAAATTTGAAACAGAATTTGGAATTTCTAAACTTGTTGATATTTCCGAGGAAATTTTGAAAATCCCGTTTTTTTAACTCAAACATTAACTGAATATTTGAATTTTCCAAGAAAATTTTGAAAACCCGAAACAATTTCAAAAACATGGTCATTTTTTGAAATTTTTGAACATAATTTGAAAATTCCTATCATTTTTGAAGTTTTTTTACATTTTTAAAATTTTAAAATTGAGTAAGAAAAGAGAACAAAAAGTTGAAAAAGAATTCGAAATGGAAGATTACAGAATGTTTCAAAGACCAGTAGTCAATTTTTTTTAGAAACAGTAGAAAACGAAGCAACCCAACCGAAAAAACGCTCTAGCATGTTGGTTAAAATGGGCTAAACTATTCCGTGCTGCACTCGCTTGTATTAGGTTGGAAAAACGTCTTACGTCATGGGACGTACGTAGTATATGCGATAGGGCGCTAGAGCTATATGACACTCGTACTTGATTCCTAATAAGAACCGCCTACAGGCAACAATAGCAGGCCAGTCTATCTATGCGCCTGTACGTTCTCTCGGCTGGTAGGGATCGCTATAGGTCTGATTTACTATGTGTCTTTCTTTCTCTTTATCTGTTTTTTTCTTTTATTTTATTTTAATAGTTTTTTTCAGTTTTCCTTTTTTATTTATTTTGCGTTGGTTTTCTAGTTCTTTGGGTTTTCTTTCTTTCGTTATACTTTTTTCTTCTTTTATTTCTTCACCTTCTTCGTTTTTTTCCTTTTCTTCTTTTTCTTTGTTGGGTTTTCTAGGTTTTATTGTCTGTTTCTTTTTATTTTTTTCTACACATGTCTACATTTTCATATGTATTATTCTTTTTTGTACACATAATTAACATTTTGTACAGATTATAACATTTTATAAATACATAATAAACATTTTTTTATATATGTTTTGATGTCTCCTTTTTAGTTAAACATGTTATACATTTTACATTTTCTTGTAAATGTTTCACATTTTACAAATACATTTTAACATTTTCACATAAACATGATTCAAACATTTTATTGAAGCATTTTCACATTTTTCACATTTTCGTATGATTCAAACTCGGTTAAACATTTTTAGATTTGAAACATTTTTTAATTCTGAAATCATGTTTTCTGAACTATGCAATTTTTTCTCAAAATTGTACAAGCATAATTTTTGAAAAGTTCCAAATACTTTTTTGAAACTTTTGAACTTTTTTTTAATTAAACTGACATTTTTGAATTACAGAAACATTATTTTACAATGTTTACACATGGTTAATATTTTTTCGTGGACAAAATTAATATTTCTACTTTTTTGAACCATATTGTACATTTTTTATATACATATATTTTTACACATGTTTAATAATTTTTCAACTGCAAGATTAACATTTTAAAATAACGTTTACTTTTTTGTAATACATATTTGTAATGTTTCTGAATATGAACAAACTGAAAATAAAGGAAAGAAATGAAAGCAAAAATGTGAATAAAAAACGGATGGAAGAAAACTAACATGATGTCAGCAGTCGAGTCGTGGCTACTGGGCCGGCCCAATAGGTGCTGCCTTGCATTCGAGCGGTGGCCGCGGCAGCGCACTATTTGATGCATTATGCATCAAATAGGATTGGTCGGCGCTGCTATTTCTCGGTTCGAGTCCTATTTCTTAAGGCAAACATACTTTATTAATAAGCCGTAACCAAAACAGGGACGAAGTTAAGATTGCCATGTAGCCCAAGCCAAACACGACGGCCGACCCCTAACGTAAAAGCATGATTTGCAAGACGATGGGCCTCAACATTCGAGGCCTCGAGTTTATGACAAATATTACACGAAATAAGCTAGCCGAAGCAATATTTCCTGTAGCACTTCACTGCAAGAAGATGCGTTAGCTTGCTTAATTGCATCAACCACCCACCTTGCAATCTGTGGCCACCATTATACTCCGAATATATAGATCATCGACCAAAGCAAGCGCCTACCGAGCCGCCATAGCTTCATGAGTCGTTGGGTCCACGATGTAGGTCTCACTTCGAGTCCTAAGGTCGCGTCTCCTACAGCTCGAGGTATTGGGCCCGACACAACAACAAGACTACATCGTGCATCTCCTCTCTGCGAGTAATCAACGAGCAATGCTTCCCTCAATAAGAAAAAATAGAGCAAGCATTTCACTTGGCTCAATAAGGAAAAAAGCCAACAACACCTACAGGCAAACATATAATTACTAGTAGAATGCCCATGCGTTGCCACGCGCCATGGATGTTTTTTTGTTGGTTGCTTATATAAATGTAATGCACGTCAAATGCCATGCTGCCACTCAGAGTCCCCACTGCCCTTGCAACTTGTCGTGTCGCCCTCGTCGTCCCTCTGGTCCAGCCCATCCTGTGGCCATCTGGCCATGGTCTCAATCCCACCAAGCTCCGCAACATCCAGCTACAGACCATCTTGAAGCTCCACCTACAGTTGTTGCACACGAGAGGGTCGACACTTAGCACCCAGGCCGAACCGAGTGCCCGCCGTCCAGGTTGTCCTTCATTCTCATAGCACTGTCGTCAGGTGTGTTTGACTACAGCCGTGGATTTAGAACATCTCCAACAATGGCTGTAAAAAACACGCGCGCGGTAAAAGTTGGTTTTGGCGCATGCGGGGCGGTTTCGCGCGCTCCAACGGGCGTGGGAAACTCAGTCTCACGGGAAAGGATAGCGCGTGGCGTCCGGCGCGCTTTATAAATGCAGCGCTCGCCACACGCCCTCCTACCGCTCTCTCCCCCACTCTTTCTCGCCTCGCCCCCGCCATGCCGCCGTGCCACCGGGGAGTTTCGGGCTACCGTGGCGTCCGCGCGCGCCCCTCCGGCGCCTTCTCCGCCAATATCCGGTCCAGCGACATGCGCCTCGGCCTTGGCACTTTCGAGACCTCTCACGAGGCCGCCTGCGCGTACAACGCGGCGGTGTGGCGCCTCCGGCGGCCTCGCAGGGACATGAACTTCCCCGAAGTGCCGACGCGGGAGCTGGCGCAGGAGCTCACACCTCCCCGCGGATTATCATCGACGAGGATCGTCGCGACAACCGGAGGATGGAGCGCCGTCTCACCCTCGCCGAGATGGTCGAGGAAACCATGGAGTTGTGGCGCCAACGCTTTCCGCAGGACGTCATCAACGAGCGCCAGTTCTTCGCGCAAAGGAGGGCGGAGCGAGCCGCCTATCGCGAGGACAGGCGTACGCGGAAGGCGGCCGCTCAATTCAACATCGACCTAGGAGCAGCGTCGTCCTAGGACTCCGAAAACGATCGGTACCTTGATGCCTTCATTGATATGTCGGAGGAGGACATCACTGAGGCGGAGTCGGAGTCGAAGGACAAGGAGTAGTAGTTGAACTATCTTTTTTCTTATCTATCTATGCTATGAACTATCTATGTATCGTTTTTATCTATCATTTAATCTATCTATGTATCTTTTTATTTATCTATCTATGCCTATCTATGAAGTATCGAGTCGGGGGGGGGGGGGGGGGGGGGTGGTATTATCGAGTTGGAGTAGACGGAGAAGATGACGAGTAGTAAAAAAAATATAGCTCGTCTGCTGAAGCGGCACGCGCGCATAATTTTTTTGCAACGGCCGCTGGAGCCAGCGCTCTGCGCGCAAAAACTGGATATGAGGGCCTGTAAACGCTTATGCTTTTTTAGCGCCAACGCGCTTGTTGGAGATGCTCTTCCTCCAGCGGGACACGCGGAACAGGCATGGCTCTGCTCCGGCAAATGACGACGACAAGCACTCTGGCAACCATGCCGGCCACGCAACACGACACAGCAGCTCCTAATGGCTCATGAATGGCAGGTTGATGCTTCACCTATGGGCACCACCTCCGGCTGCAGTTGTGGATCAGTGATCAACACGCGACTCTCAAACTGGTCAGAGCCATCCTGTAGCAGCAACGGCAGGGATGCCGAGTCGATCACCCTGCCACAGTAAAGAATATACGAAGACAAAGGACGCAAACTTATATACACGTGATTATGGGCGTGTTTGGTTGCCGTTGTGAACAGTTCCTACATCGCATACACTTCTCAACCCAATCTGGTTGAGCAAAAATAGGCCATAGTACATCATATCCAAGTTGTTTGGTTGCCTGCATCTAGTGTCCCTGCATTAGGTAATACGCAAGTGCATTTTGTTTGGTTGCCTGCATTGGCCCTAGCAGCACATGAACACAACCTTTGGTTGCATACGGCGTACATGTTGTGCTTATCTTATACCCTAGTTGGTGAGCTTACCCATAATGATCACACCTAGCACACCAACGCCACAAGACAGCAATGGTGATGAACTGGGTGAAGATGATGAAGTTCTTCAGCTTCAGCCCAAACTGACGATCCACCTTAGCACCTTCCACTTTGACACCTCCAACCTTGCCACTGTCAACACTGCTGCCTCCGTGCTTTCGCACCCAGTCGGAGTAAGCTTGTTCTGCTGCCTGCCTAGTCTTGAACCCTCTATAGTTTAAGGCGTTTTGTGCTTCCCAAGGCACTCGGGTCGACTACGCGTCTGTTGTGCACCCGTAGTCGAATGGGCAAGCAGAAAGGGCGAATGGTTTAATCCTACAAGGGCTGAAACCCCGATTGATGCACGACCTCAAGCACGCTGCTGGAGCTTGGGTGACTGAGTTGCCATCCGTCTTATGGGGACTAAGAACAACTCCGAACCGGTCGACTGACCAAACCCCTTTCTTCATGGTGTATGGTGCTGAGGCTGTGCTTTCGAGTGACTTGCCGCACAACGCTCCACAAGTGGAACTCTTCTCAGAAGCTGGAGCAGAACAGGCACGCCAAGACGCAGTTGATCTCCTGGAAGAGGAACGTGAGATGGCTCTGATCCGGTCGACCATCTACCAGTAGGATTTGTGTCGATTCCATGCCCGTAATGTCAGAGGTCGAGCGTTCCAGGAAGGAGACCTTGTGCTCCGAGTGGATCAGAAACGGCCTCACAAGTTCGCTCCGGCCTCGGAAGGTCCCTTCTTCATCACCAAGGTGCTTCACAATGGAGTGTACCAACTCTACAACGTAGCCAAGAAAATGGACGAGCCACGCGCATGGAACGCAGAGCTGCTTCGCCATTTCTATACCTAAACCACTCGGATCGACGAGTTGTAATAAGAATCCTTCAGTTTGCTTACCAAAGACAAGATTTTTGATGTATCTTAATTATTGATTTCCCATAATCATTTGTGTTCAAATCCCCCCAGTGGGTGGCTTAGCCGCGAACCTGATTCGCCTAAGTTAAAAAACACTCCGAGTGGAGGACAATCCTCCCACTCGAGGGCTTAGTTGCGACTCCGTACTCGCCTAAGTTAAAAAAACACCGAGTGGAGGACAATCGTCCCACTCGGGGGCTTAGCTGCGACCCCGTACTCGCCTAAGTTAAAAAACACTCCGAGTGGAGAGCAATCCTCCCACTCGGAGGCTTAGCTGCGACCCCATACTCGCCTAAGTTAAGAAACTACTCCAAATGGAGATCAACCCTCCCACACGGAAGCTTAGTTGCGACCCCGCGCTCGCCTAAGTCACAAAGACCCTCTGAGCTGCGTCACAAGTACAACGTACGCTTGATACGTCACCAACGTATCTATAAATTTTGATTGTTCCATGCTATTATATTATCCGTTTTGGATGTTTAATGGGCTTTACTATGCACTTCTATATTATTTTTGGGACTAACCTATTAACCAGAGGCCCGGTCCAAATTGCTGTTTTTTTTTGCCTATTTCGATGTTTCGCAGCAAAGGAATATCAAACGGAGTCCAAACGGAATGAAACCTTTGGGAGAGTTACTTTTGGAACAAACACAATCTAGGAGACTTGGAGTGAATGTCAAGAAAGAAACGAGGCGGCCACAAGGCAGGAGGGCGTGCCCAGGGGGATAGGCGCGCCCCCACCCTCGTGGGCCCCTTGTGGCTCCCCTGATCAACTTCCTTCGCCTATATATACTCATATACCCTGAAAACATCCAGGAGCACCACGAAACCCTATTTCCACCGCCGCAACCTTCTGTACCCGTGAGATCCCATCTTGGGTCCTTTTCCGGCGCTCCGCCTGAGGGGGAATTGATCATGGAGGGCTTCTACATCAGCACCATAGCCTCTCCAGTGAAGTGTGAGTAGTTTATCTCAGACCTTCGGGTTCATTGTTATTAGCTAGATGGCTTCTTCTCTCTCTTTGGATCTCAATACAAAGTTCTCCTCCATCTTCTTGGAGATCTATTCGATGTAATTCTTTGTGCGGTGTGTTTGTCAAGATCCGGTGAATTGTGGGTTTACGATAAAGATTATCTATGAACAATATTTGCATCCCCTCTGAATTATTTTATGTATGATTTGTTATCTTTGCAAGTCTCTTCGAATTATCAGTTTGGTTTGGCCTACTAGATTGATCTTTCATGCAATGGGAGAAGTGCTTAGCTTTGGGTTCAATCTTGCGGTGTCCTTTCCCAGTGACAGCAGGGGTAGCAAGGTACGTATTGTATTGTTGCCATCGAGGATAAAAAGATGGGGTTTATATCATATTGCTTGAGTTATCCCCCTACATCATGTCATCTTGCCTAATCCGTTACTCTGTTCTTATGAACATAATACTCTAGATGCATGCTGGATAGCGGTCGATGTGTGGAGTAATAGTAGTAGATGCATAATCGTTTTGATCTACTTGTCATGGACGTGATGCCTATATACATGATCATGCCTAGATATTCTCAAAATTATGCACTTTTCTAACAATTGCTCGACAGTAATTTGTTCACCCACCGTAATACTTATGCTATCTTGAGAGAAGACACTAGTGAAACCTATGGGCTCCGGGTCTATTTTCCATCATATAAGTTTCCAATCTATTTTATTTTGCAATCTTTACTTTCCAATCTATATCATAAAAATACCAAAAATATTTATCTTATTATCTCTATCAGATCTCACTTTTGCAAGTGGTCGTGAAGGGATTGACAACCCCTTTATCGCTTTGGTTGCAAGGTTCTTATTTATTTGTGCAGGTACGAGGGATTTGCATGTAGCCTCCTATTGGATTGATACCTTGGTTCTCAAAAACTGAGGGAAATGCTTATGCTACTTTGCTGCATCACCCTTTCCTTTTCAAGGAAAACCAACGCATGCTCAAGGGGTAGCAAGAAGGATTTTTGCCACCGTTGCCGAAGAGTCTACACACAAGTCAAGACATACCAAGTACCCATCACAAACTCTTACCCCTCGCATTACATTATTTGCCATTTGCCTCTCGTTTTCCTCTCACCCACTTCACCCTTGCCGTTTTATTCACCCTCTTCTTCCCATTCACCCCTTTTTTCGCTTGCTTCTTGTGTGCTTGTGTGTTGGATTGTTTGTCACGATGGCTCAAGATAATACTAAATTGTGTGAGTTTTCCAATATCAACAACAATGATTTTCTTAGCACTCGGATTTCTCCTCTTACCTATGCTGAATCTTGTGAAATTAATGTTGCTTTGTTGAATCTTGTCATGAAAGATCAATTCTCTGGCCTTCCTAGTGAAGATGCCGCTACTCATCTAAACAACTTTGTTGATTTGTGTGATATGGAAAAGAACAAAGACATGGATAATGGTATTTTTAAATTGAAGCTATTTCCGTTTTCACTTAGAGATTGTGCTAAAACTTGGTTTTCGTCTTTGCCTAAAAATAGTATTGATTCATGGAATAAGTGCAAAGATGCTTTTATCTCTAATTATTTTCCTCCCACTAAGATCACCTCTCATAGAAATGATATTATGAATTTTAAGCAACTAGATCATGAACATGTTGCAAAATCTTGGGAGAGGATGAAATTAATGATTCGCAATTGCCCTACACCTGGATTAAATTTATGGATGATCATACAAAAAATTTATGCCGGATTGAATTTTGCTTCTAGAAATCTTTTAGGTTCGGCCGCGGGAGGCACTTTTATGGAAATCACTTTAGGAGAAGCTACTAAACTCCTAGATAATATTATGGTTAATTATTCTCAATGGCACACCAAAAGATCTACTAGTAAAAAGGTTCATGCGATAGAAGAGATTAATGTTTTGACTAGAAAGCTGGATGAACTTATGAAATTGTTTGCTAATAAGAGTGCTCCTATTGATCCTAATGATATGCCTTTGTCTACTTTTATTGAGAATAATAATGAATCTATGGATGTGAATTTTGTTGGTAGGAATAATTTTGGTAGCAACGCGTATAGAGGAAACTTTAATCCTAGGTCGTTTCCTAGTAATTCCCCTAATAATTATGTAATTCCTACAACAACTCTTATGGAATTTTTAATAAGATGCCCTCTAATTTTGAGATTAGTGTTAAAGAATTTATGATTTCTCAAAAGAATTTCAATGCTTTGCTTGAAGAAAAATTGCCTAAGATTGATCAATTGGCTAGGAACATGGATAGAATTTCTCTTGATGTTGATTATTTGAAACTTAGATCTATCACACCTAAGCATGATATCAATGAGTCTCTCAAATCTATGAGAATTTCCATTGATGAGTGCAAGGAAAGAACCGCTAGAATGCTTGCTAAGAAAGATTGCTTTGTAAAAGCGTGTTCTTCTAGTTTTCATAATAATAGGGATGAAGATCTAAAAGTGATTGATGTGTCTCCTATTAAATCTTTGTTTTGCAATATGAATCTTGATAATAATGGGACTGGAGATGACTCAACTTTAGTTAAGAGGCGTCCCAATGATTCAGAGTTTTTAGATCTTGATGCAAAAATTGGTAAAAGCGGGATTAAAGAGGTTAAAACTTTACATAGCAATGAACCCACTATTTTGGATTTAAAGGAATTTAATTATGATAATTGTTCTTTAATAGATTGTATTTCCCTGTTGCAATCCGTGTTAAATTCTCCTCGTGCTTATAGTCAAAATAATGCTTTTACTAAACATATCATTGATGCTTTAATGCAATCTTATCAAGAAAAACTTGAATTAGAAGTTTCTATCCCTAGAAAACTTTATGATGAATGGGAACCAACTATTAAAATTAAAATTAATAATCATGAATGCTATGCTTTGTATGATTTGGGTGCTAGTGTTTCCACGATTCCAAAAACTTTGTGTGATGTGTTAGATTTCCGTGAATTTGATGATTGCTCTTTAAACTTGCACCTTGCGGATTCCACCATTAAGAAACCTATGGGAAGGACTAATGATATTCTTATTATTGCAAATAGGAATTATGTGCCCGTATATTTTATTGTTCTTGATATAGATTGCAATCTTTCATGTCCTATTATTCTTGGTAGACCTTTCCTTAGAATGATTGGTGCAATTATTGATATGAAAGAAGGAAATATTAGATTCCAATTTCCATTAAGGAAAGGCATGGAACACTTTCCTAGGAAGAAAATCAAATTACCTTATGATCTATTATGAGCGCCACCTATGAATTGAATACCAAAGATGGCAATACTTAGATCTATTCTCGCTTTTATGCCTAGCTAGGGGCGTTAAACGATATCGCTTGTTGGGAGGCAACCCAATTTTATTTTTGTTCTTTACTTTTTGTTCCTGTTTAGTAATAAATAATTCATCTAGCCTCTGTTTAGATGTTGTTTTATGTCTCAATTAGTGTTTTTGCCAAGTAGAACCTTTGGGAAGACTTGTGTGAAGTCTTTATGATCTTGCTGTAAAAAGCAGAAACTTTAGCGCTCACGAGATTAGCTGCCATTTTTTACTAGAGAGTGCTTATTTGTTTGTTTATTTTGATGAATCTATGGCTAGTATCGGGGGGTATGAACCATAGAGACGTTGGAATACAGTAGGTTTAACACCAATATAAATAAAGAATGAGTTCATTACAGTACCTTAAAGTGGTGGTTTGTTTTATTGCACTAACGGAGCTCATGAGATTTTTCTATTGAGTTTTGTGTTGTGAAGTTTTCAATTTTTGGGTAAATATTTGATGGATTATGGAATAAGGAGTGGCAAGAGCCTAAGCTTGGGGATGCCCAAGGCACCCCAAGGTAAAATTCAAGGAAAACCAAAAGGCTAATCTTGGGGATGCCCCGGAAGGCATCCCCTCTTTCGTCTTCGTCCATCGGTAACTTTACTTGATGCTATATTTTTATTCACCACATGATATGTGCTTTGCTTGGAGCGTCTTGTATGATTTGATTCTTTGATTTTTAGTTTACCACAATCATCCTTGATGTACACACCTTTTGGAGAGACACACATGAATCGGAATTTATTAGAATACTCTATGTGCTTCACTTATATCTTTTGAGCTAGATAATTTTGCTCTAGTACTTCACTTATATATTTTTAGAGAACGGCGGTGGTTTTATTTTATAGAAATTATTGATCTCACATGCTTCACTTATATTATTTTGAGAGTCTTTTAGAGCAGCATGGTATTTGCTATGGCTATAAAATTAGTCCTAATATGATGGGCATCCATGTTGGGTATAATAAAAACTATCATATAGAGTGAATTAAATACTATGATAAATTTGATACTTGATAATTGTTTCAAGATCTAAAGGTGGTAATGTTAGAGTCATGCTAGTTGGGTAATTATGAAATTGAGAAATACTTGTGTTAAAGTTGGCAAGTCCCGTCGCATGCACGTATGGTAAACGTTGTGTGACAAATTTGAAGCATGTGGTGTTCTTTGATTGCCTTCCCTATGAGTGGAGGTCGGGATCGCGTGATGGTTAATACCTACCAACCCTTCCCCTAGGATCATGCGTAGTAGTACTTTGCTTCGAGTTTATAATTCTTTCATACATGTCACTCTTGATTCATTGCATATCCCGGTACACCGCTGGAGGCATCCACATAGAGTCATATTTTGTCCTAAGTATTGAGTTGTAATTCTTGAGTTGTAAATAAATAGAAGTGTGATGATTTCCATTATTAGAGCATTGTCCCATGTGAGGAAAGGATGATGGAGACTATGATTCCCCCACAAGTCGGGATGAGACTCCGGAGTTTATGAAAATAAAAGAGGCCAAAGAAGCCCAAATATAAAAAGAGAAAAATGAGAGAAAAAGAGAGAAGGGACAATGTTACTATCCTTTTTCCACACTTGTGCTTCAAAGTAGCACCATGATCTTCATGATAGAGAGTCTCCTATGTTGTCACTTTCATATACTGGTGCGAATTTTTCATTATAGAACTTGGCTTGTATATTCCAATGATGACCTTCTTCAAAATGCCCTAGGTCATCGTGAGCAAGAAAGTTGGATGCACACCCACTTAGTTTCTTTTGATGAGCTTTCATACATTTATAGCTCTAGTGCATCCGTTGCATGGCAATCCCTACTCCTTGGATTGACATCAATTGATGGGCATCTCCATAGCCTGTTGATTAGCCGCGTCAATATGAGACTTTCTCCTTTTTTATTTTCTCAGATAATCCCTATCATCATACTCTACTCCACCCATAGTGCTATGTCCATGGCTTACGCTCATGTATTGTGTGATGGTTGAAAAAGCTGAAGCGCCTTAAAAAGTATGAACCAATTGCTTGGCTGAAACCGGGGTTGTGCATGATGGGAGCATTTTGTGTGATGAAAATGAAGCATGGCCAAACTATATGATTTTGTAGCGATAAGCTTTCTTTGGCTATGGTATTTTGATAAGACATAAATTGCTTGGTTAGCATGCTTGAAGTATTACTATTTTTATGTCAATATTAAAATTTTATCTTGAATCTTTTGGATCTGAACATTCAAGCCGCAATAAAGAAAATTACATTGAGAAATATGCTAGGTAGCATTCCACATCAAAAATTCTGTTTTTATCATTTACCTACTCGAGGACAGGCAGGAATTAAGCTTGGGGATGCTTGATACGTCTCCAACATATCTATAATTTTTGATTGTTCCATGCTATTATATTATCCGTTTTGGATGTTTAATGGGCTTTACTATGCACTTTTATATTATTTTTGGGACTAACCTATTAACCGGAGACCCAGTCCGAATCGCTGTTTTTTTGCCTATATCGGTGTTTCACAGAGGAATATCAAATGGAGTCCAAATGGAATGAAACCTTCGGGAGAGTTATTTTTGGAACAAACGCAATCCAGGAGACTTGGAGTGGACATCAAGAAAGAAACAAAGCGGCCACGAGGCAGGAGGGCGCGCCCAGGGGGGTAGGTGTGCCCCCACCCTCATGGGCCCCTTGTGGTTCCCCTGACCGACTTCCTTTGCCTATATATACTCATATACCCTGAAAACATCCAGGAGCACCACGAAACCCTATTTCCACCTCCGCAACCTTCTGTACCCATGAGATCCCATCTTGGGTCCTTTTCCGGCGCTCCGCCTGAGGGGGAATTGATCATGGAGGGCTTCTACATCAGCACCATAGCCTCTCCAGTGAAGTGTGAGTAGTTTATCTCAGACCTTCGGGTTCATTGTTATTAGCTAGATGGCTTCTTCTCTCTCTTTGGATCTCAATACAAAGTTCTCCTCGATCTTCTTGGAGATCCATTCTATGCAATTCTTTTTGTGGTGTATTTGTCGAGATCCGATGAATTGTGGGTTTATGATAAAGATTATCTATGAACAATATTTGAATCCCCTCTGAATTCTTTTATGTATGATTTGTTATCTTTGCAAGTCTCTTCGAATTATCAGTTTGGTATGGCCTGCTAGATTGTTCTTTCTTGCAATTGGAGAAGTGCTTAGCTTTGGGTTCAATCTTGCGGTGTCCTTTCCCAGTGATAGTCGGGGCAGCAAGGCACGTATTGTATTGTTTCCATCGAGGATAAAAAGATGTGGTTTATATCGTATTGCTTGAGTTTATCCCTCTACATCATGTCATCTTGCTTAATGTGTTAGTCTGTTCTTATGAACTTAATACTCTAGATGCATGCTGGATAGCGGTCGATGTGTGGAGTAATAGTAGTAGATGTAGAATCGTTTCGATCTACTTGTCGCGGACGTGATGCCTATATACGTGATCATGCCTAGATATTCTCATAATTATACACTTTTCTATCAATTGCTCGACAGTAATTTGTTCACCCACCGTAATACTTATGCTATCTTAAGAGAAGCCACTAGTGAAACCTATGGCCTCGGGTCTATTTTCCATCATATAAGTTTTTGATCTATTTTATTTTGCAATCTTTACTTTCCAATCTATATCATAAAAGTACCAAAAATATTTATCTTATTATCTCTATCAGATCTCACTTTTGCAAGTGGCCGTGAAGGGATTGACAACCCCTTTATCGCGTTGGTTGCAAGGTTCTTATTTGTTTGTGCAGGTACGAGGGATTTGCGTGTCACCTCCTACTGGATTGATACCTTGGTTCTCAAAAACTGAGGAAAATACTTACGCTACTTTGCTGCATCACCCTTTTCTCTTCAAGGGAAAACCAACGCATGCTCAAGAGGTAGCAACGCTCCATCCCGATCCGCAAGGACGACGAGGCGCCGTCTGAGCACGTCGTCTGAGCTGCGTCAGAAGTGCAATGTACGCTCCATCTTGATCCGCAAGGGCGACGAGGTGCCAATCAAGCACATCGTCGGAGCTGCATCACAAGTAAAACGTCTACTCCAAGTGAGAAGTCAAGTCTGCTCGAAACTGAAAAATATCCGGAAGTGGTAAAGGCAAAGCCGCCATATTCAAAGAAAAACCAAGTTCAGATAAACTCCGCAAAAGTTCAGAACCGTAGCGGGCAGAAGTACTCAAGCATCAGGCCTGAAAGAGTTTAACCGTTACAAAACCACTCGGCATTTCGAGGCAAATAAAGGTGGAGCATAATGTTTGTTCACTCGGCAGGAGGAGGACTTGCTGGCTCGACAAAGCTGTCAAGGTCAATGCTATCTACGATACGAGTAGCGGTGTCGATGAAGGTGTCCATGAAGGACTTGAAGTTGAGCTTCTTGGTGTTGGCAACCTTGAGAGCCGCCAGCTTGTCTTCTCTGACATCCTTGAAGTGGACTCGGACCAAAGACAGAGCCACATCGCGCCACAGCGAGCAGACCACTTCTTCTCTTGCACTCGACCAGGGATTTCATTCAGTCAAGTCATTAGGGACTCGAGATCATTCTAGAATTCCGCTCGAGGCCAGAGCTCAGTGTCAACTTGCGACATCGCCACCTTCAGATGAGCAAGATAATCCACGACGCTGTCTAAACGAGACTCCAATCACAGCACATTCATCGTGATGTCATCCTTGACAGGAGAGTTTATGGGGTCAAGATCTGTCTCGATCCGCCCAGTCTCTGCTTCAAAGTCTTGACAGAGTTCTGCACAGTCAAAAAAGCGGTGAGTCGACAGTTAAATAATGAGTCGACGATCGCAAATCAGTCAGATGAGAGGAAGTACCTTCAAGCTTCAGGACCAGTTTCTCAGCAAGCCTTCCCAGATATGCCTCCAGTTCGCCCTTCTTCGTCGTGAGATCTCCAACATTGTCAGTCAGGGCCTCCTTGTTCTTCTTCAGCTTCGCAACTTCCTTGTTGGCTTCAGTAACGGCAGTCTTCAGCTTGGTGTTCTCCTCTTCTAACATGCTGACTGAAGCCAGCTTCTTGTCAGCATGCTCCGTTTTTGTTCGCGCTTCCTTCTATGCTGCGGCAAGTTCATTGTCCTTCTGCTCCAGAGCCTGCTTCATTTTGACTAAAGAAATAACATTCTTCAGTCGACCTTGGAGTTGATGGTTTTCACTACACACATCTATTCGAGTGGAGCCACTCGGTTCAAAAGACTAAAAAGGAAGAACTATAAGGTGTACAGTCGGCGAGTTATTACCTCCCATAGCAGCATCATCATCCGTGGACTTCTGAAGATTCTTCTTGGCTAGTTCCACATCAAGGTTGAGGCTGATCTGTTTCTTCTCCAACTCAGCAAACCAGGCCCTGAGCTCACAAGATTTCTGCGGCCAGCAAACAAGGCACATCAGTCGACAGAAACAAAGGTTAATCTCAGCAAAAAAGTGTCCTAAGACTACTGCTGAATCAAAATATTCACAGTAGTCTCAGGGACTACACCCAGTGGGTGCACTTGGCGTGCCCCCACTGGTCCAGTTTACTACTCAGCATGGTCTGCCCAGCATGAGTATGCAAAAGAGAGAGAGAGAGAGAGAGAGAGAGAGATTCTCACACCCCAGTCGACCATGGTCTCGAGGACTACACCTAGTGGGTGCACTCTGCGTGCCCCCACTGGTCTGGATTCCACTCGGATCAAGCTATTCAACCGAGTGAAAGAACAATGAAGTGACATTCGACAAAGACCCCCTCCGAATCAAACATCCGACGACGGTCTCGGGGACTACATCCTGTGGGTGCACTTTGCGTGCCCCCACTGGTTCAGAGATACACTCGACTCGACTTGATCGACCCAAATAGAAGAGCTATTCAACACTATTAAAGCACCCAACGGGTGATTGGATGCAAAATGCAGACTCATGATAGATGCACATAAAAGGTTCCAAAACACTCATCCAGGGACATCTTACGGACAATAAAGCAGCAGCTACAACTACTACATTGTAGCAAGGCAAAAATCAAGTTGAGAGATTAGTCGGAAATCAACTGACCTTGACATTAACGTGCAGAGCAGAGCTGGCGCGGTAGGCAGCCTGATTGGCCTCGTGCACCACCTTCA
Source organism: Triticum aestivum (assembly GCF_018294505.1). Lineage (NCBI taxonomy): Eukaryota > Viridiplantae > Streptophyta > Magnoliopsida > Poales > Poaceae > Triticum > Triticum aestivum. The sequence goes on from NC_057798.1 coordinate 448,098,088, forward strand.
TCTGCTCCATCATAAGGTTTTCTTGGAGTATAGCTTTCTTGGCGGCACCCGCCGGGTCATCTGGAGTGTGATGTGCAGCAAGAGCGACGAGGGCAATACAATCGGAGCAATCACAGGATCTGAAGCATGGAGCTGTGCAGGCGAAGTAGAGACTTGAGTAATCGACATCGAGGGACGATCAGTCGACACAGGATTGGCAAAAGAAACAGTGGCCCGAGCCGGATCTCCGGACCGCTGGATCACCGTCTCCAGCGCTGATGTCGACTGAGGCTCCTAGCCTACAGTCGTCCTCCAGCTCGAAGCCCTGCCCCTCCTTCTCGTATTCTTTTGAGGCGCTTCTTCATCATCGTATGGAAGTTCAATGACATCTCGTGGGGCTACACAAAATACAACCATGGAGGCTCAATAGATCGACAATTCAGTTGACAAAACAAGCACAAGATTGCAGGATCGTACCAGCTTTGAAAGTAGCCGCATCTTCAGTCTCCTCATCATCTTGAGCCTTGTCAATATCCATAGAAGTCCCAGAAGTTGTAGCACTGAAAAATTCATAACCCACTCGGTCAGAGCAGAAGTATGAGTCAGTAGGAAAACACAGAAAGACAGAACACTCATGCAGAAGCGACGAGAACGTCCATCTTGATCTTGGGCAAGGTCTTCCGAGACTTTGAAGGGGCTACCTTGGGCTGCTTGGTGACCTTTTCTGACGGCTCCGGAGTCGAAGTCCGAGTGCGCTTATGCAATTGCATGCTCGGAGCCACAACCTTGTTGCACCCACCCGCTGGATCATGAGACTGCTTGGACCGATGCTCTATGCGAGGTGGTGAGTTGACCTCCTCTTATTCGTCGTCCGACTCATCACTCTCTTCCTTATCATCATCATCATCAGGAGATTGCCAGTCGGCGCTCTCTTCTGCACTATTTGCTCCCTCCTGGACTTGCTCCTGGGCTTGCTCCCCGTTCGACATTTAATAGATCTCAGTATAAACCTGCAAGGCAAGAAGTTAATCAAACATCAGTCAGATTCAAAGACGGTTGCAAGACAGAACGGAGTACACTAGGTAATAAGGATCGGAGCTTGTCCGGCTGGTTGTCGGCGTCGAATGGATCGACTCTCCTAGCCCCCCTAGGGTTATCTTTGTTTTCGGTAATGCTCTTCAGCCATAGGGCCACCATCTCGTCGGGGACCTCCTCTGGGTGGACCCAAGCGGTGTCATTGGAGCCCGAGTACATCCACATCGAGTGATCACAGGCTTGGAGCAGCTGGATGCATTGACTAAGAAACACTTCCAATAAATCCATGCCAGTTACGCCTTGACGGACCAACTGAACTACCCTCTCGACCAACATGTTCGTCTCTACTTTCTCTGGTGCGGCCACAATCAGTGAAGAAGGTTGTTGGACTCGATCTAGGGTAAAGGGAGGAAGACCGGTCGACTGACTAGGGGTCGGAATGTCCTGGCAGTAGAACCAGGTTGACTGCCAGCCCCTAACCGACTCAGGAAGAGTCATAGGGGGAAAAGTGCTCCTCTTCCTCGTATGGATCCCTAAAACCCCGCACATCTGAATCACGTGCATCCTCTCGTCAATCAGATTTGCCTTCTTCACGGTTTGGGAACGAAATGTGAAAATGTGTTTGAAGAGACCCCAATGCGGTCTACAGCCCAAGAAGTTTTCGCACATAGAAACGAATTCAACAAGGTATGTGATGGTGTTGGGAGAAAAATGGTGAAGCTGAGCACCGAAAAAGTTCAGAAAACCCAGGAAGAAAGGATGCGGGGGAAGGGAGAAACCACGGTCGACATGGGTGGCAAGTGAAGGAAATATGCCCTAGAGACAATAATAAAGTTATTATTTATTTCCTTATATCATGATAAATGTTTATTAGTCATGCTAGAATTGTATTAACCGGAAACATAATACATGTGTGAATACATAGACAAACATAGTGTCACTAGTATGCCTCTACTTGACTAGCTCGTGAATCAAAGATGGTTAAGTTTCCTAGCCATAGACATGAGTTGTCATTTGATTAACGGGATCACATCATTAGGAGAATGATGTGATTGACATGACCCATTCCGTTAGCCTAGCACTTGATCGTTTAGTATGTTGCTATTGCTTTCTTCATGACTTATACATGTTCCTGTAACTATGAGATTATGCAACTCCCGTTTGCCGGAGGAACACTTTGGGTGCTACCAAACGTCACAGCATAACTGGGTGATTATAAAGGAGTACTACAGGTGTCTCCAAAGGTACATGTTGGGTTGGCGTATTTCGAGATTAGGTTTTGTCACTCCGATTGTCGGAGAGGTATCTCTGGGCCCTCTCGGTAATGCGCATCACTATAAGCCTTGCAAGCAATGTAGCTAATGAGTTAGTTACGGAATGATGCATTACGTAACGAGTAAAGAGACTTGCCGGTAACGAGATTGAACTAGGTATTGGATACCGACGATCGAATCTCGGGCAAGTAACATACCGATGACAAAGGAAACAAAGTATGTTGTTATGCGGTTTGACCGATAAACATCTTCGTAGAATATGTAGGAGACAATATGGGCATCCAGGTTCTGCTATTGGTTATTGACCAAGAATAGTTCTAGGTCATGTCTACATAGTTCTCGAACCCGTAGGGTCCGCACGCTTAAGGTTTCGATGACAGTTATATTATGAGTTTATGAGTTTTGATGTACCGAAGGAGTTCAGAGTCCCGTATGAGATCGGGGACATGACGAGGAGTCTCAAAATGGTCGAGACGTAAAGATCGATATATTGGACGACTATATTCGGAGTTCGGAAAGGTTCCAAGTGATTCGGGTATTTTTCGGAGTACCGGAGAGTTGCGGGAATTCGCCGGGGAGTATATGGGCCTTATTGGGTCATACGGGAATAGAGGAGAGAGGCCGAAAGGAAGGAGGCGCTCAACCCCCCTCTGGTCCGAATTGGACAAGGGGTGCGGCCCCCTTTTCCTTCCTCCTCTCCCCCTCTTTCCCCCTTCTCCTACTCCAACAAGGAAGGAGGGAGTCCTACTCCCGGTGGGAGTAGGACTCCCGTTGGCGCGCCCCTCCTAGGCCGGCCGCCCCTCCCCCCTTGCTCCTTTATATACGGGGCAGGGGGGCACCTCTAGGCACAACACAAGTTGATCTAGGGATCATTCCTTAGCCGTGTGCGGTGCCCCCCTCCATCATATTCCACCTCGGTCATATCGTCGCAGAGTTTAGGCGAAGCCCTGCGCCGGTAGAGCATCATCATCGTCACCACGCCGTCGTGCTGACGGAACTCATCCCCGAAGCTTTGCTGGATTGGAGCCCGGGGATCGTCATCGAGCTGAACGTGTGCTGAACTCGGAGGTGTCGTACGTTCGGTACTTGGATCGGTCGGATCGTGAAGACGTACGACTACATCAACCGCGTTGTCATAACGCTTCCGTTTACGGTCTACGAGGGTACATGGACAACACTCTCTCCTCTCGTTGCTATGCCATCACCATGATCTTGCGTGTACGTAGGAAATTTTTTGAAATTACTGCGTTCCCCAACAGTGGTATCAGAGCCTAGGTTTTATGCGTTGATGTTATATGCACGAGTAGAGCACAAGTGAGTTGTGGGCGATACAAGTCATACTGCTTACCAGCATGTCATACTTTGGTTCAGCGGTATTGTGAGATGAAGCGGCCCGGACCGACATTACGCGTACGCTTACGCGAGACTGGTTTCACCGTTACGAGCACTTGTGCTTAAAGGTGGCTGGCGGGTGTCTGTCTCTCTCACTTTAGCTGAATCGAGTGTGGCTACGCCCGGTCCTTGCGAAGGTTAAAACAGCACTAACTTGACGAACTATCGTTGTGGTTTTGATGCGTAGGTAAGAACGGTTCTTGCTAAGCCCATAGCAGCCACGTAAAATTTGCAACAACAAAGTAGAGGACGTCTAACTTGTTTTTGTAGGGCATGTTGTGATGTGATATGGTCAGGCCGTGATGCTATATTTTATTGTATGAGATGATCATGTTTTGTAACCTAAGTTATCGGCAACTGGCAAGAGCCATATGGTTGTCGCTTTATTGTATGAAATGCAAACGCCCTGTAATTGCTTTACTTGATCACTAAGCGGTAGCGATAGTCATAGAAGCAATAGATGGCGTAACGATAACGATGCTACGATGGAGATCAAGGTGTCGCGCCGGTGACAATGGTGATCAGGACGGTAATTCGAAGATGGAGATCACAAGCACAAGATGATGATGGCCATATCATATCACTTATATTGATTGCATGTGATGTTTATCCTTTATGCATCTTATCTTGCTTTGATTGACGGTAGCATTTTAAGATGATCTCTCACTAATTATCAAGAAGTGTTCTCCCTGAGTATGCACCATTGCGAAAGTTCTTCGTGCTGAGACACCACGTGATGATCGGGTGTGATAGGCTCTACGTTCAAATACAACGGGTGCAAAACAGTTGCACACGCGGAATACTCAGGTTAAACTTGACGAGCCTAGCATATACAGATATGGCCTCGGAACACGGAGACCGAAAGGTCGAGCGTGAATCATATAGTAGATATGATCAACATATTGATGTTCACCGTTGAAACTACTCCATCTCACGTGATGATCGAACATGGTGTAGTTGATATGGATCACGTAATCACTTAGAGGATTAGAGAGATGTCTTTCTAAGTGGGAGTTCTTAAGTAATATGATTAATTGAACTTAAATTTATCATGAACTTAGTCCTAGTAGTATTTTGCAAATTATGTTGTAGATCAATAGCTTGCGTTGTTGCTTTCATATGTTTATTTTGATATGTTCCTAGAGAAAATTGTGTTGAAAGATGTTAGTAGCAATGATGCGGATTGGATCCGTGATCTGAGGTTTATCCTCATTGCTGCACAGAAGAATTATGTCCTTAATGCACCGCTAGGTGACAGACCTATTGCAGGAGGAGACGCAGACGTTATGAACGTTTGGCTAGCTCAATATGATGACTACTTGATAGTTTAGTGCACCATGCTTAACGGCTTAGAATCGGGACTTCAAAGATGTTTTGAATGTCATGGACCATATGAAATGTTCCAGGAATTGAAGTTAATATTTCAAGCAAATACCCGAGTTGAGAGATATGAAGTCTCCAACAAGTTCTATAGCTAAAAGATGGAGGAGAATCGCTCAACTAGTAAGCATGTGCTCAGATTGTCTGGGTACTTCAATCACTTGAATCAAGTGGGAGTTAATCTTCCAGATAAGATAGTGATTGACAGCATTCTCTAGTCACCATCACTAAGTTACTAGAACTTCGTGATGAACTACAGTATGCAAGGGATGACGAAAACAATTCCTGAGCTCTTCGTGATGTTGAAATCGACGAAGGTAGAAATCAAGAAAGAGCATCAAGTATTGATGATTGACAAGACCACTAGTTTCAAGAAAAGGGCAAAGGGAAAGAAAGGGAAACTTCAAGTAGAATGGCAAACAAGTTGTCACTCCCGTGAAGAAGACCAAAGCTGGACCAAAGCCTGAAACTGAGTGCTTACACTGCAAAGAAAATGGTCACTGGAAACGGAAATACCCTGAATATTTGGTGGATAAGAAGGATGGCAATGTGAACAAGGGTATATTTGATATACAGGTTATTGATGTGTGCCTTACTAGTGTTTATAGTAGCCCCTGAGTATTTGATACTTGTTCGGTTACTAAGATTAGTAAGTCGAAACAGGAGTTACAGAATAAACAGAGACTAGTTGAAGGGGAAGTGACGATGAGTGTTGGAAGTAGTTCCAAGATTGATATGATCATCATCGCACACTCCCTATACTTTCGGGATTAGTGTTGAACCTAAATAAGTGTTATTTGGTGTTTGCGTTGAGCATGAATGTGACTTGATCATGTTTATTGCAATACGGTTATTCATGTAAGTTAGAGAATAATTGTTGTTCTGTTTACATGAATAAAACCTTCTATGGTCATACACCCAATGAAAATGGTTTGTTGGATCTCGATCGTGTGATACACATATTCATAATATTGAAGCCAAAAGATGTAAAGTTAATAATGATAGTGCAACTTATTTGTGGCACTGCCGTTTAGGTCATATTGGTGTAAAGCGCATGAAGAAACTCCATGCTGATGGATTTTCGGAATCACTTGGTTATGAATTATTTGATGCTTGCGAACCGTGCCTTTTGGGCAAGATGACTAAAATTCCGTTCTACGGAACAATGGAACGAGCTACTGACTTATTGGAAATAATACATACCGATGTATGCGATCCAATGAGTGTTGATGCTCATGGCAAGTATCATTATTTTCTGACCTTCACAAGATGATTTGAGCAGATATGGGTATATCTACTTGATGAAACATAAGTCTGAAATAGTTGAAAGGTTCAAAGAATTTCAGAGTGAAGTGGAAAAATCATCATAACAAGAAAATAAAGTTTCTGCGATCTGATCGCGGAGATGAATATTTGAGTTATGAGTTTGGTCTTCAATTAAAACAATGTGGAATAGTTTCACAGCTCACGCCACCTGGAACACCACAACGTTACGGTGTGTCCTAACGTCGTAATCATACTTTACTAGATATGGTGCGATCTATGATGTCTCTTATCAGTTTACCACTATCGTTTTGGGGTTATGCATTAGAGACAGTTGCATTCATGTTTAATAGGGCAACATCTAAATCCGTTGAGACGACACCGTATGAACTATGGTTTAGCAGTAAACCTAAGCTGTCGTTTCTTAAAACTTGGAGTTGTGATGCTTATATGAAAAAGGTTTTCAACCTGATAAGCTCGAACCCAAATCGGAGAAGTGTGTCTTCATAGAATACCCAAAGGTAACTATTGGGTACACCTTCTATCATAGATCCGAAGGCAAGTTATTCGTTGCTAAGATGGATCCTGTCTAGAGAAGAAGTTTCTCTCGAAAGAAGTGAGTGGGAGGAAAGTAGAACTTGATGAGGTAATTGTACCTTCTCCCAAATTGGAAAGTTGTTCATCACAGAAGTCAGTTCTAGTGATTCCTACACCAATTAGTGAGGAAGTTAATGATGATGATCATGAAACTTCAGATCAAGTTGCTACCAAACCTCGTAGGTCTTCCAGAGTAAGATCCGCACTAGAGTGGTACGGTAATCATGTTCTGGAAGTCATGTTACTAGACCATGATAAACCTATGAACTATGAGGAAGCGATGATGAGCCTAGATTCCGCAAAATGGCTTGAGGCCATGAAATCTGAGATGGGATCCATGTATGAGAACAAAGTGTGGACTTTGGTGGAGTTTCCCGATGATCGGCAAGCCATATTGTATAAATGGATCTTCAAGAGGAAGACAGATGCTGATAGTAGTGTTACTATCTACAAAGCTAGACTTGTCGAAAAAGGTTTTTGACAAAGTTCAAGGTGTTGAATACAATGAGATTTTCTCACTTGTATCGATGCTTAAAAGTCTGTCCGAATCATGTTAGCAATTGCCACATTTTATGAAATTTGGCAAATGGGTGTCAAAACTACATTCCTTAATGGATTTATTAAAGAAGAGTTGTATATGATACAACCAGAAGGTTATGTCAATCCTAAAGGTGCTAACAAAATGTGCAAGCTCCAGCGATCCATCTATGGACCGGTGCAAGCATCTCAGAGTTGGAATATACGCTTTGATAAGTTGATCAAAGCATATAGTTTTATACAGACTTGCGGTGAAGCCTGTATTTACAATAAAGTGAGTAGGAGCACTACCGCCTTTCTGATAAATATATGTGAGCAACATATTGATTGATCAGAAATGATGTAGAATTTTTCTGGAAAGCATAAAGGAGTATATGAAAGGAGTTCTTTAAAAGAAAGATCTCGGTAAAGCTACTTACACATTGAGCATCCAGATCTATATAGATAGATCAAGACGCTTGATAAGATTTTTCAATGAGTACATACCTTGATAAATTTTTGAAATAGTTCAAAATGGAATAGTCAAAGAAGGAGTTCTTGCCTGTGTTACAAGGTGTGAAGTTGAGTAAGACTGAAGACCCGACCATTGCAGAAAATAGAAAGAGAATGAAAAGTCATTCACTATGCCTCAGTCATAGGTTCTATAAAGTATGCTATGCTGTGAACCAGACCTATTGTATACCTTGCTCTGAGTTTGGCAAAGGAATACAATTTTGATCTAATAGTAGATCACTGGACAGCGGTCAAGAATATCCTTAGTGAGGACTAGGGAGATGTTTCTCGATTATGGAGGTGATAAAAGAATTCGTCGTAAAAGTTACATCGGTGCAAACTTTTTACACTGATCCAGATGACTCTAAGTCTCAATCTGGATACATATTGAAAGTGGGAGCAATTATCTAGAGTAGCTCCGTGCAGAGCATTGTAGACATAGAATATTTGCAAAATACACACGGCTCTGAATGTGACAGACCCGTTGACTAAAGTCCTCTCACGAGCAAAACATGATCATACCTTAGTACTCTTTTGGGTGTTAATCACATAGCGATGTGAACTAGATTATTGACTCTAGTAAACCCTTTGGGTGTTGATCACATGACGATGTGAACTATGGGTGTTAATCACATACAGATGTGAATATTGGTGTTGAATCACATGATGATGTGAACTAGATTATTGACTCTAGTGCAAGTGGGAGACTGAAGGAAATATGCCCTAGAGGCAATAATAAAGTTATTATTTATTTCCTTATATCATGATAAATGTTTATTATTCACGCTAGAATTGTATTAACCGGAAACATAATACATGTGTGAATACATAGACAAACATAGTGTCACTAGTATGCCTCTACTTGACTAGCTCGTGAATCAAAGATGGTTAAGTTTCCTAGCCATAGACATGAGTTGTCATTTGATTAACGGGATCACATCATTAGGAGAATGATGTGATTGACATGACCCATTCCGTTAGCCTAGCACTTGATCGTTTAGTATGTTGCTATTGCTTTCTTCATGACTTATACATGTTCCTGTAACTATGAGATTATGCAACTCCCGTTTGCCGGAGGAACACTTTGGGTGCTACCAAACGTCACAACGTAACTGGGTGATTATAAAGGAGTACTACAGGTGTCTCCAAAGGTACATGTTGGGTTGGCGTATTTCAAGATTAGGTTTTGTCACTCCGATTGTCGGAGAGGTATCTCTGGGCCCTCTTGGTAATGCACATCACTATAAGCCTTGCAAGCAATGTAGCTAATGAGTTAGTTACGGAATGATGCATTACGTAACGAGTAAAGAGACTTGCCGGTAACGAGATTGAACTAGGTATTGGATACCGACGATCGAATCTCGGGCAAGTAACATACCGATGACAAAGGGAACAAAGTATGTTGTTATGCGATTTGACCGATAAAGATCTTCGTAGAATATGTAGGAGTCAATATGGGCATCCAGGTTCCGCTATTGGTTATTGACCAAGAATAGTTCTAGGTCATGTCTACATAGTTCTCGAACCCGTAGGGTCCGCACGCTTAAGGTTTCGATGACAGTTATATTATGAGTTTATGAGTTTTGATGTACCGAAGGAGTTCGGAGTCCCGAATGAGATCGGGGACATGACGAGGAGTCTCCAAATGGTCGAGACATAAAGATCGATATATTGGACGACTATATTCGGAGTTCTGAAAGGTTCCGAGTGATTCGGGTATTTTTTGGAGTACCGGAGAGTTACGAGAATTCGCCGGGGAGTATATGGGCCTTATTGGGCCATACGGGAATAGAGGAGAGAGGCCGAAAGGAAGGAGGCGCGCAACCCCCCTCTGGTCCGAATTGGACAAGGGGTGCGGCCCCCTTTTCCTTCCTCCTCTCCGTCTCTTTCCCCCTTCTCCTACTCCAACAAGGAAGGAGGGAGTCCTACTCCCGGTGGGAGTAGGACTCCCCTTGGCGCGCCCCTCCTAGGCCGCCCGCCCCCTCGTTCCTTAGCCGTGTGCGGTGCCCCCTCCACCATATTCCACCTCGGTCATATCGTCGCAGAGTTTAGGCGAAGCCCTGCGCCGGTAGAGCATCATCATCGTCACCACGCCGTCGTGCTGACGGAACTCATCCCTGAAGCTTTGGTGGATCGGAGCCCGAGGATCGTCATCGAGCTGAACGTGTGCTGAACTCGGAGGTGCCGTACGTTCGGTACTTGGATCGGTCGCATCGTGAAGACGTAGGACTACATCAACCGCGTTGTCATAACTATGCCATCACCATAATCTTGCTATGCCATCACCATAATCTCCTCTCATTCCCCAACAGTCTATGAGGGTACGTGGACAACACTCTCTCCTCTCATTGCTATGCCATCACCATAATCTTGCGTGTAAGGAATTTTTTTGAAATTACTGCGTTCCCCAACAGTGGTATCAGAGCCTAGGTTTTATACGTTGATGTTATATGCACGAGTAGAACACAAGTGAGTTGTGGGCGATACAAGTCATACTGCTTACCAGCATGTCATACTTTGGTTCAGCGGTATTGTGAGATGAAGCGGCCCGGACCGACATTACGCGTACGCTTACGCGAGACTGGTTTCACCGTTACGAGCACTTGTGCTTAAAGGTGGCTGGCGGGTGTCTGTCTCTCTCACTTTAGCTGAATCAAGTGTGGCTACGCCCAGTCCAACGCAACCCAGCTTCATCAGCTCAAGCTCAAGACCCTCGCGAGGGGCCAAGCCTCACGGGGCGGACGACAGGAAGCTTCCTCAAGAGCAACCTCCTCAGGCAGGCTCGCGAGGAGGCGGAGAGATCAAGGCAGGGTACCTCCCGAGGAGCCCGTGACGCAAGCCATGACGATCGAGACCAGGCAGGCACCAGGCGGGCGCCGGCCTGCGCAGTGTCCTTGTTTCCCTTTCGGTGCAAAGGGGGCAAGCACATACCGAGGCATCAGGCAAAGGTTACCGTTTCAGTGCAACAAGACCAAGACCAGCAGAACAGCAGGATGGAGGTCATCGTGGAGCCCAGGACGGCGTCATCGTCAGAGCCTTTGGCAGCCGAAGACCAACTTTAGTCAGGATAAGTGTACTAGATGTTCCCCTTCAAAATGGCCAAGTGTTGGCACCCTTCCCGCTCATTATTTGGGAAGAGGCCCAGGGCCTCCATCTATAAATAGGACTAGCCACCCACAGGGTACAGGGATCTGGATGGAATCGAGCATCTATCTCAAGAAGACGCATAGACTAGAGAGAGGCGACTGAACTCACCCTAGAAGTTCATCGCACCGGCTCAAGAACAGCCCCTCGCGAGGTTGTTCTCCCTTTGTACTGTTCATCATCAGTCCCTGAGGCAATCCACCACACCACACACTGGAGTAGGGTATTACACCACAATGGTGGCCTGAACCAGTATAAATCTCGTGTCCCTTGTGTGTTCTTCTTTCTAGCCTAGATCCTTGCGAGACTTCGATGCGTGAGCTAGTAGGGGAAAGATCTTCATGCGCACCCCAGTGTTCGAACCTCAAGAATCTGCTGGAACCTGAAATCTGACATTTGGCGCGCCAGGTAGGGGTGCGCCGGAATCTTTCTTCCGCTAGTCGCGCGTGATCTTCCGCCGTGTCCATGGCTGATGCTCGTCGAGCTCGCGCCGAAAGTCGGGCTGCTCTCACCAACCGCGTCGCCCAGACGGCGCCCGTCGGTGGTCGCCCCCATCATTCCACATCGCCTGCCGCCAACGCCGCCACCAGCCCGGAGGGGAACGAGCAGCAGGCATCGTCCCTGCATCCTTCGGTGCGGCGCGACAGCCGCACCGCCACCCCGTCGCTGACTCCAGCCGGTTCATCGTCCCACGCCTGTCGCGGCCCCACGGACGCGCACGCCGTGCTACTCCTGGCGCGTGAGCTCTTGCACTATCGTCCCGTTGACGACCTCTACGAGGACTGGCTCGCCCGCATCAACGAGCTCGTCAGCACCGCAGGGGGCTCTCCCATGCCGTCCCTCTCGCTGCCTCGCCCTCCATCCTACACAGGAGGCGAGGAGCAGGAGGTGCCTCCACCACCTCCTCCCCAAGAAGGCGCCCTGGATCCAAGGCGCGCGGGACCAGGATGAGACCCACCGCGTTCGGTGCCTGCGCAACAAGAAAGGAGCTGCCAAGAAATCCCTCATCCCCAAGAAGGTGCTCGCATGCTCCCAGCACCGGAGCGCCGTGACCGCATCCCTGCACCGCCATGTCAAGACCCCATGCTGCTCCAGGCAGCGGTGCGCGGGAATCCCCAGGAGCAAGCCCTGCATCAGCAAAGAGCTCCGGTGGCCACTGCAGGTTGCCGCGCCTTCACCTCCGAGCTGCGTAGCATCGCATGGCCCGACAAGTTCAAGCCGGATCTGCCTCCTCGCTACGATGGCACTACAGACCCCGCGGAGTTCCTCCAGCTCTATGAGCTGGGCATCGAAGCCGCCAATGGGGACGAAAAGGTCATGGCGAACTGGTTTCCCATGGCGCTCAAGGACGATGCCCGCACCTAGCTCCTAAACCTGGCTCCTGGCATGATCTCCTCCTGGGACAAGATGCGCACCCGCTTCATCGCCAACTTCCAAGGCACTCGCGACCGGCCCCCGGCATGAGTGACCTGCGCTGCATCAAGCAACAACTAGGAGAGACCCTGCAGAAGTACATCCAGCGCTTCAACAACGCCCGCCTCAAGATCCCCAAGGTGACTGAGGAGGCCATCATCTTAGCCTTCTTCGATGGCGTGCGTGACATCAAGATGAAAGAGGAGCTAGCAATCCATGAAGACCTGTGCACATCGCAGGAGCTGTTCAACTTGTTGACCAAGTGCGCCAGGGCTGAGGAAGGGCGCCTCTCTCTCCTCGAGCTTCCGGCTGCCGAGCTAGAATAGAAGAAGCCCAAGGTCAAGGACATGAAGTGCAAGGGGGCCGCCGTGCTCGCAGCGGAGCCAGACACCAAGTGAGGCAGGGATCAGCCTAAGTCCTCCAAGGGCAGCCGCTACTGCGTGTACCATGACCTCCACACCCACAACACCAACGAATGTCAAGAGCTCAGGGCCGTGCGAGATGGGCGTATCGGCCGACGTCCCGACCGCAATGACCGGGGTTATGGCCGAGGAGGAGGAAGAGGTGGACGATGGGAAGATTGTGGCCCTCGCCAAGGGTGGCGTGACCGACCTCGCGAGGACCGCTGGCAGGACCAGCCTCGCGAGGGAGGTTGGAGGGATCAGCCTCGTGAGGACCGCCCTCAAGGCAACGCAGGCCTCCCTCCTCTGCCACCACCGCCAAGGAGGAATAAGACCATCACCAGGACAAGGGGGCTGGGGGCTTCCAGGAGCCTCGTGCAATCGCTTGCATCCTGGGCAGCGCTTAGGCCCTAGCCTCTCAGCGCATCTTCAAGCAGTTTGCTCGCGAGGTGAATGCAGTCCTCCCCAAACTTGAGGCCACGCGCCCTCTCAGGTGGTCAGCGTGCGCTATCACGTTCAGCTCAGCGGATCAGCTCAAGTGCGCAGCAAAGATCGGAGTCCTCCCGATGCTTTGTTCCCCAGTCATCAGCAATGTGCAAGTCACCAGGACCCTCATCGATGGCGGAGCTGGACTCAACGTCCTGTCCGTCGAGACATTAACCAATCTCCAAGTGCCATATGATCAGCTTCAGCGGACCAAGCCTTTCTCAGGAGCCACTGATGGTTCCACTGTTCTGATAGGGCAACTTCGCCTTCCTGTCACCTTTGGGCAGCGCAACAACTACCGCACCGAGCTCATTGACTTCGACGTTGCTCACATTCGCCTGCCATACAATGCCATCCTCGGCTACCCAGCTCTGGCCAAGTTCATGGCAGTAACTCACCATCACTACAATGTCCTCAAGATGCCAAGAAGTGGTGGAATCATCACAGTGCCTTGTGAGGAAAGGGATGCAGTGTGTTCTCTTGAGCGTGCCTTCTAGGCTGCGGCAATCGAAGACCCAGATCACAGGTGCGGGAGGCTCCTAAAGGCGATCCCCAAGAAGAAGAAGGCTTCACATGGCCCAAACACTCGTGAGGCAGGCACCTCCAAAGGCGTTGTGTTAGGATTCACGCCCGTTCAAGGGGCGCCACCCTCTGTCGCATAGGAAGGCACGCCTGGCGCCCTCCTCGGGCAGGGCTCGGGGGCTCTCTCTTGGAGGGCCACCGACCTCACCAAGGTCACGATGGAGGCGCTCGGGCACCACTTGGAGGCGTGCTTCAAGGCACGTTTCCCTCAGGAAGGTACGAGGCAAGGAGGGCCAAACCCTCAGGAGTTCATCAGGAGGAACATTCAGGAGCTACAGGAGTCAAGGGTCATGTGCGGCAGCCGCCGCCTACCCGTTGTAGCCCCACATCCTGGCGAGGATGGTGGGCTGCGTGTCTGCATCGACGTACCAGGGCTCAATCGAGCCGCGTCTCAGGAACGCCTCTGGCCTTCACACGTGGGGCGTTGTGAGGGACCACCTCACAGCTACGTTCGCATGCCTTTCGGCCTGCCGAACACGGCTGCTGCCCACCAGCGCCTGATGAGGAGCATTCTGGAGGCTCAGGTGGCCAGGCACCGCTCGTTCCTGGATGTCAGGACCCCGACTCGATGTCACATCGATCTAGCCTGTAACACCTCATATCACTTTGCGGCCTCACGCACGGTATCCCCACGGGTGTCGCCTTACCTTTGCCCGGGACTGTTTGCGCCTTTTGGCTCACGTATATGATAGTGTTGCTAGCATCCATATGATAAGGAGCCCGGGCTGACATGACTAGTCGTAAACCCAAAGTGGCACAGACTTACAGGGACAGGCATCCATGACCCAGCTTCGAACGTGTCGGTCATCAACAAGTGGGTCCGGGCTGTAGCACTGGGCTAGCAGGACTCCGGTACTCAATGCGTGACATTTCCCCGAAGGGACAGACACAAGAACGAAGAAGGACACATGCCGGCCAGCCTAAGTGTTCCAGAGCAGTAGCAAGCTACCATGGCTCAGTGGTAACACTAGGAGACATTTCCCGGTAAGAGAGGCTACTAAAGATAAACAACTAGATAGTCAGATCCCACACATACCAAGCATTTCAACCATACACACAATATGCTCGATATGTGCAAATACAACAAGGCATCACAACATGACTCTACGACACAAGTACTTTATTTAAGGCTCAGAGAGCCATACATAACATACACATAGGTACGGGTCACACGTCCCAGCATTCAAGTCATACAGTCATACAAACCAGCAGCGGAAGTAACTTGTCTGAGTACAGACAACTAGTAAAATAAAAGAGGCTTGGAAAGCCTAGCTACACTACGTGGTCCTTCACAAGCTCAGGATCACCACCTGGGCCTTAGCCTACTCATTGATGTCAACGTCTACGAAGAACCCATCAGAAGGGGTTGCAGCGTCTTCTGTAAAAATGTAAATTATAGCAACATGAGTACAAAGGTACTCAGCAAGACTTACATCAGATCCTACATACATGCACATTATCAAGAAGGGTTGGTGGAGTTGTTGCAGCAAGCCAGCTTTGACTCTTGGCTAGGCTATCCTACGAGACTCCAACTTGAAACGGTTTTGCGTACACGAGTCCACTACTCACCACTTCAATACACTACCGAGGATCCACCTCCGTCTTCCTACGGAAGAGCCATCCTCGGCACTCACACTTATCTTGAGGCTTTTAGTAGCTTCCATTTACTTGTCTATGAACTGTATAGGCAACCAAGTAGTCCTTTACCGCGGACGCGGCTATTCGAATAGATCATGTTAACCCTGCAGGGGTGTACTTCTTCATACATGTTTCCACCACTTAGTGTCTGCACACGACATGTGCTCGGCAGACTTCAAGCGAAAGCCGACGTGGGTGTAGACCACGACCTACCTAAACACCTAAGTCTCCAATCCAGGTTTATCGCCTATCCAGGTTCCATCTGCAGGGAGTCCGGCCGAGGTTTCCCATACGGCCCCGAACGATGTGTACAGGGTTCCGTGACACCTAACGGGTGCCCGATATTCCCGGCCACGTACCTACTGCATCACAGCCCACCCCTACGGTCAGCGCTGTCCACGGCCTCCAGTAGGCTACAAACACCAGAAACTACTTGCAACTCCTGGACAGAGAACTAGGGTGAATAAGAAGTCGAGTGGGGTCATATTTCAGGGCCCAATGCATGGTAGTAGCTGTATCTTAAATCACACATACAGATCTCAGTGCTTAAGGTCGGCTTCAATGAAACAACCCACCATGTACTCCTACATGGCCTCTCATCGATACCTTTACCAAATCGTGTTCACCACACCACTCTCATTACCGACATAGTCATTTCACTCTAGCCCATCACCCAGATGAACCAGACCTGACACGACTCTAAGCATAGCAGGCATAGCAAGGTAGGAACAACACATACATATGGCTCAATCAACTCCTACACATGCTAGTGGGTTTCATCTAGTTACTGTGGCAATGACAGGTCATGCAGAGGAAGTGGGTTCAACTACCGTAGCACACAGCAGTTTGAAACGCGTTGTCTTAATGCAGTAAAAGAGAGCAGGAGCGAGAACATGGGATTGTATCGATATGATCAAATGGTTGGTTGCTTGCTTGATGGTTCGATGCACTGATACGGTTCTTCGTTAGGGTAATCACGGTACTCCTCGGAGGCAGAACCTGCCGCAAAGAACATCGATACACAGCCATCACCAAACAATGTGCGACAATATGATGCATGCATGAAACATGGCAAGATGAATGTGTTGGGCTAATGCAACTAAGACCAGAAGGGTTTGAACCAATTTGAACCAAAGATTCAAATTTCAAACTCATACATGGCCCTTTAAAGTGTTTTATCTTGTTCTGCATTAAACATCAAGTTAACTTGTTTAATCATGCATGAAAATAGTACAGATGGATAGATTGGATTTTTCTGATCATTTTTCATATATAACTTGTCTGATTTGGAGTTACAGATTAAAAGTTATGAGTTTTTGAAGTTTAAACTATATTCTGGAATTTCCTATATTAGAATAAATCCAGAAATCAATTACTGCGTCAGCCTGACGTCAGTGTGACATCAGCGGGTCAACGGGACACGGTCCGGGTCAAACCTGACAGTGGGTCCCGCGTGTCAGTGTGATTAGTTTAGTTAAAAATTAATTAAACTAAACCTATTTAATTAACAGGGCTGGGCCCCACCTGTCATTGATTCAGGAGAGTCAACCAGGGCCCACCCGTGGTCAAACCCAGGTCGGCTGCACCGGCATTTAGCCGCCGGCGAGCCCGACGCGGCGACGGAAGTGGTTTTTGCCGTTCCGGCAACCAAACGAGTCGCGGAGGCCATCGGAGTGGAGCTGAGGAGGAGCCGCAGCTCTTGGTGGAGTCCGTTGGGGTCGGGGTGGCCGGAGTTGGCGCCGGCGACGACTTTGGCGGCCACCGGAGTTCGGCTGAAGACGAACTTGA
This sequence comes from Triticum aestivum, assembly GCF_018294505.1. Taxonomy (NCBI): domain Eukaryota; kingdom Viridiplantae; phylum Streptophyta; class Magnoliopsida; order Poales; family Poaceae; genus Triticum; species Triticum aestivum. The sequence goes on from NC_057798.1 coordinate 448,115,489, forward strand.
CGCTAGAGGGGTCGGTGACGTGCGGGGAGTAGCTGGTTAGGTGCTACGTGACATGGTGAACATGATGGACACCAGTTTGTGGCCGGAGGGTGACCGGGAGCACGTCGGCGACGAGCTCCGCGGTGGTGGGTGCGGTTGAGCTCCGGGAGGTCGCTACACAGCTCGGGAGCAAGAAAAGAAGGAAGGGGAAGATGGCTAAGCTCACGGGGAGTTCGACGAAGCACTTGGTGCGGCCGGGGACGGGCCGGAGCGACGTCGGCGTTGAAGGGGATCTCCGGCGACGGCGGTTCGGTCGAGGTCGATGCGGTGGGCTCGGGCCTTGCGAGCGCTCGGGGCTCGGCTTGCTCGAAGGAGAGGAGGGTAGCGGAGCTCCTGGACACGGCGGCACGGCGTGGGGTTGACGGAGGGCGTGGCTACGGCGAGGGGGTGGCGGCGATGGGGTCGGCCATGGCGGGGGAGCGCGAGAGAGAGGAGTTGGGGGAGAATGGAGGTGTCCTGGAGGTTCACGGCGCGGCGTGGAGCTCATCCATCCAGCCCCGAGGCGAGGAGGTGAAGCAGGGCGACGGCCAGCTGCGTGGCGCGCGCTGCGGTCGCCGTCGGGCACCTGCCTGCCTGCCTGGCCGGCAAGCAGCTCGCTGGAGCGGCGCTGGGCTCGGCCGGTAGGTGGGCCGGGTGCTGGGCGCCAGGTAGGTTTTTTTGCTATTCTCCTGTTTCCTGTTTTTTTAATACTTCTGCAACTTTGTTGACTTATTAAAAATACTTAGGCAACTCCTAAAATCACCAAACTACTCCTGGTCCATAGTTGGATTATTTCCAACATGAAACATTTTAGTTTGGAGATATTTGAGCATCTGAATATTTTATATAATTTTATATGCCCAAATTCAAATATTTATGATTTAATTCAAAGACCCTAAGATGACCTAGGAAAATGTGCATCACTTTTGGCAGAGGTTCTGAACCAAGACAAAAATGATGGGCATTTTAGAAGGGCATTTCAGGTTCATTGAAAAAGTTTTTAGTAAACCCTAGTTGGTTTCAGAGGGGGCTGGGGGTTCTGTCATCCCCATTTCAGGTTTCTGATGAAAGAATAAACATGATGCAACACTCTAATGCATGAACTAGCTAGGGTGTGACAACTCACCCCCACTCAAAAGAATCTCGTCCAAAGATTTGGGTTCCTCCGGAAAGAAGGCGGGATACTCGAGTCGAAGACGATCCTCCCTTTCCCAAGTTGCTTCATCCTCAGAATGGTGCGACCATTGAACTTTGAGAAACTTGATATTAGGACGTCGAGTGGTACGCTCGGCCTGATCGAGGATACGAATGGGGTACTCTCGATACGTGAGATTATCTTGGAGATCAAGCGTTTCGTGGTCCACTCCACGGATAGGATCCGAGAAGCAATGCCTTAGTTGAGAAACGTGGAAGACATCATGGACTCTGGAGAGATGCGGAGGTAGTTCCAACTGGTAGGCAACTTCTCCTCGTTTAGCGAGAATGCGAAAAGGTCCAATGTAACGAGGAGCCAATTTGCCTTTGATACCGAAACGATGGGTTCCCTTCAGAGGGGTAACCCGAAGGTAAGCCTTCTCGTCAACCTCGAAAGTCATAGCCTTATGTTTTCGGTCATACTGACTCTTTTGACGAGATTGGGCTGTTTTCAACTTTTCACGAACGATGCGAACTTGCTCTTCTGCTTCCTGAATCATATCCGGGCCAAAGAATTGTCTTTCCCCGGTTTCTGACCAGTTAAGGGGTGTTCGACACCGCGTCCATAGAGAACTTCAAAAGGGGCTTTACTCAAGCTAGATTGATAGCTGTTGTTGTAAGCAAATTCGGCAAATGCAAGGCATTTCTCCCACTCCATTCCGAATGAGATAACAGAGGCTCGAAGCATGTCTTCTAGGATCTGGTTGACGCGTTCTACCTGACCACTCGATTGAGGGTGAAAAGCGGTGCTAAAGGAAAGGCGGGTTCCCATAGCATTTTGGAAACTTTCCCAAAATCGAGAGGTGAAAAGACTTCCTCGATCCGAGTTAATTTCCAAAGGAACACCATGGAGAGACACTATTCGGGAGATGTATAAGTCTGCCAATTGACTAGCGGTTATACTCTCACGAACAGGTAAGAAATGGGCTACTTTGGAAAGACGATCGACAACGACGAAGATAGCATTATTCCCTCTCTTGGTCCTGGGAAAACCGGTAATGAAATCCATACCAATTTTATCCCATCTCCATTCAGGAATAGCTAGGGGTTGAAGGGTGCCAGCAGGCCGTTGATGCTCTGCTTTTACACGACGGCAGACGTCGCAATTAGCAATATACTGAGCAATTTCTCTCTTCATCCTAGTCCACCAGAATCTCTGGCGTAGGTCCTGATACATCTTGGTACTACCGGGATGAATGGTGAGAGGAGATTCATGAGCCTCCTTAAGGATCAACTGCCGTAGATGCTGGTTCTTGGGAACCACTAAACGGTTCTCAAAGTACACAACACCATGATCATTTGTGGAGAAACAACTAGCACCTCCGCTAGCAATGTTCTCCTTGATTTTAGATATTCCCTTATCTCGCTTTTGGGCAGCGATAATTTGATCCGTAAGAGTAGGTTTCGCCACCAAGGTGGAAAGAAATCCTTGAGGAACAATGTGAAGGTTAAGCTTCCGAAATTCCTCATGGAGAAGCGGTTGACTTTGTTGTAACATCAGGTTGCTACAATAAGATTTACGACTTAGCGCATCAGCCATGACGTTGGCTTTCCCTGGGGTGTAAGTTATTCCTAAGTCGAAATCTGTGATCAACTTGACCCAACGTCTTTGCCTGAGATTCAAGTCCGGTTGGGTGAAGATGTACTTCAGACTTTGGTGATCAGTGAATATTTCGCAACGATTATCGAGGAGGTAATGTCGCCAGGTTTTAAGTGCATAGACTACAGCTGCAAGCTCTAGATCATGAGTAGGATAATTCTCCTCATGTGGGTGCAATTGCCGTGAAGCGTAAGCAATTACGTGTCGATCTTGCATGAGAATACAGCCTAGTCCTTGTCGCGAGGCGTCGCAGTAGATAACAAAGTCCTTAGAGAAGTCTGGCGGTACAAGTACGGGAGCAGAAGTCAGGCGTCTTTTCAGTTCCTGAAAGCTGTGCTCACATTGTGGAGTCCATTCGAACTTTTTATCTTTCTTGAGGAGTTCGGTTAGAGGTTTAGCAACTTTGGAGAAGTTCTCGACAAAGCGACGACAATAGCTCGCTAGGCCAAGGAAACTCCGAACTTGCTTGACCGATTCAGGTGGAGTCCAATTAAGGACGGCTTGAACTCGCTCAGGGTTAACCGCAATACCTTTACCAGATATTACATGACCCAGATAGGTCACTTCTGACAACCAAAATTCACATTTAGAGAATTTGGCATAAAGGCGATGCTCTCGAAGTTTCTTCAACACTAGCCTTAGATGTTCGGCATATTCTTCCTCGTTCTTGGAGTAGATGAGTATATCATCGAGGTAAACCACGACGAATTTATCCAAATACTCCATGAAGATTGAGTTCATTAACCGAGAAAAGGTGGCTGGAGCGTTGGTTAAACCGAAGGACATGACGGTGTACTCGTATTGGCCATAACGAGTAACAAAGGCCGTTTTAGGAATGTCCCCGTTCCTGATTTTGATTTGATGGTAGCCCAACCTCAAATCCATTTTGGAGAAGATTGAGGATCCAGCGAGCTGATCATACAGGTCGTTGATCCTGGGGAGCGGATATTTGTTCTTGATTGTGACCAAATTGACAGGTCGATAATCTACAACCATCCGGTCCGTACCATCCTTCTTCTTGACGAAGAGGACGGGGCAAGCCCACAGAGATGAACTAGGTCGGATGAAACCCTTTTTCAAGGACTCATCGAGTTGTTTCTTAAGCTCGGCTAGTTCTAGTGGTGCCATCTTATAGGGTCTTCTAGCAATCGGGACGGTTCCTGGAATAAGGTCTATTACGAACTCAACATCCCTATCAGGTGGAACACCTGGCAATTCCTCTGGGAAGACATCCAGGAAGTCATGGACTACCGGAACATCCTCAAGGTCTGGCAAAGGGCTGGCGTTAAGAGAATATAACTGTCGCTTGGCTATTCGGGTCAAGACATTGACTATCTTTCCCGAGGGATGGGTGAGTTGAACAGTCCTAGAGAAGCAATCAATTTTGGCATGATGAGCTGACATCCAGTCCATACCCAAGATGATATTAATATCTGAAGATTTGAGAGCTATCAAAGAAGCAAGGAAAACAAGTCTGTCGACTTGGATTTCATTTCCATAACTTACCCTGGAGGTTTACCATCTAGAACCGGGAGTAGAGATTTCCATAGTGGATGGCATGTCACAGAATGCGGTGTTATGCAAGCGAGCATAGTTCTCGGATATGAATGAATGAGATGCTCCTGTATCGAAAAGAACAGATGCCGGGTGGCAATTAACAAGGAGCGTACCGAGAACGACGTTGGGATCCTCTTGAGCTTCTTCGGCAGATATACAATTGACATGGCCACGTGTAGCGGTGGCCGGCTTGGCGTGGAACACTTTACCTGTCGGCTTGCCACGGCCAACAGCTGTAGCAGGTTGGTTGGGGTTGGTCTGGGGACACTCGCGCATATAGTGGCCAGATTCCCCACACTTAAAGCAAGTCACGGAACTGGTACGTGGAGGAGCACTGTTGGTTGGACCACCATAGGGCTTGGCTGGTGCAGACTGTTGAACGGGGCGAGGCGCCTGGAAGGATGGCCTCGGTGTGAACCTGGGTGGCAAGGCGGTGTTAGGCACCCACACGCGGCGCTTCTGAGGGCCAGCACCGGATGAGGAACCCACGTCACGGCCATGCTTGCGTGTTGCGTCATAATCAGTCTGACCAGTCTCAGCACTGATGGCCTTGTTAACAAGCTTCTAAAAAGATGTGCACTCATGCAGACGGAGGTCGTGGCGAAGCTCAGGACTAAGTCCCTTACGGAACCTTGCTTGCTTCTTGGCATCAGTAGAAACTTCCTCAGTGGCATATCGTGCGAGGTTACCGAACTCCCTGCTGTAAGCATCCACAGAGAGTCGGCCTTGAGTGAAACTGCAAAATTCCTCACGTTTACGGTCCATGAGACCCTCCGGAATGTGATGTTCACAGAAAGCCTCGCTGAATTCAGCCCAAGTAGTGACATGGCCCACTGGGCGCATAGCTCCATAATTCTCCCACCATAGACTGGCGGGGCCTTCAAGATGATATGCAGCAAAGGTGACCTTGTCAGCCTCAGCTACTAGCGCGGAACGCAGTTTGTGAGAAATACTGCGAAGCCAGTCATCAGCGTCGAGAGGCTCGACGGAGAGGTGGAACGTGGGTGGATGTAACTTGATGAAATCACTGAGTGACACCAAGTTATTTCTCTGATGGTGTGCGGTGTTCTGCTCAATACGCTCCAACAAACGGTTGGTCTCCCGCTTGTTTCTCTCGGCTTCCAGCATAACTTCGGCTAGGGAAGGAGGATGAGGTAGATTTGCATTCCTGACTTCACTGCCTTCGGCCTGCTCTTGAGGAGCTGGGTTATTGCGCGTGTTGACCATCCTAGGTAAACAAGACAATGATTTAGTCAGAATGATAAGATTCCGACATAGAATACAGAATGTAAGGAATAACTCGGAATGCAAGATGATCATCCGTATGACATGGTAGATACAGAAACTGCTTCTTTTATTCCATCGTCATACACACCATACAAGGTTTAGTACAAGACCAAACAAGGTACTATTACGGTGAAAAGAGGATTACATCTCATCGGAGGCATCCCAAGCTCCTATACATTATTTTTCTACACCTCCGGAAGGCAGTAACTAGGTCATATCCCACGAGTCACGCAGGACGATAGACGACACAGCTAGTACGAACTAGTGATACTACCACTAACTCAGATCGATCCGTAGTAGTCCTCGTAGAAGTCACCTCCATAGCCTGGAAGCTCAACATGATCATCCGGGAACAGACGATCTCGCGGAGCTTGCAGACCATAGGGGCTAGGATGAGGTCTTGGACCAACAGACGGTGGCCTGCGGGGACCGCGAGGTGGGGTGATGCCTCCTACATCACGCCAACCCATCACGTCTGGCAGAGCAGATCTCACAGGATAGAGATCGCGCATATCCGAATATCCAGCTTGCACAGCCGGTGCAAACCGAGTCAACGTGGCCCAATGGTCAGCACGGGTATTAAAAAGCTCTAGCCTCAAGGCCCGATTTTCACGGTCCTTATCTTCGAGCATCTCAGCAGTGGTGCGAGTCCGTGAATCCTCCTGAGTGGGGTCAGCATAGATAGCCTGGAGATACCCTTGTGCTCCCGGAAGTGATCCTGGCATATACCGGAAATCAGAGTCCCGAAATAGGCCAAACCTGACTCGCATGATGGTCATCATAGAGTAGGCGGCGTCCTGCACAGCCATCTCAATAGTAACCCCGAGTCCATAGGAGCAGTGAAGGGGCTCGGTGGATCCAGGATAAGATGGAAATATCCTGACAGTGCAGAGATACTGGCTTTGATTAAAGTCTCGAAATTGCTCTTCGACCATGTACTCAGGATACCAACGGTATCCAGCCTCAGTCATTACCCTGACCAACATGGCGGTATGGCCGGGTACATCTAGGCATCGAGTCAGGCGAACCACTTGATTGAGGTCGCGAGTGGCCATCTGAAAGCACAACCATAATGCAAAGGCATTAGAATTCCTAGCAAAATTTTGACAGTATAACGGCTATAAATGCTCAAAAAAGGATTTTGAGACATTTGACAAAGGATTTCATACACACTCAACAACATCATATCAAAGTTCTGAGTCCATCCCAGCAACATAATGTGGTAGTAGAACTGAACTAGGCTTGTATCCATCAAACCTATAAGGTACTACTGATTAGTAACACGTGAACCTGATAGAGAGAAAAGATCCTAATTCCTTAACCCCCGGTGGAAGGATAGACTGACTCAGATCAGAATGTCATAAGATAAAGGAGTAGAAAGAGCCTTACGTTCCAACCCACAAACAATTCCCCTACATATAACTAAAGAATTTCTAGACTCAACATCGACCAGTTTGGCTTGGAGAACCTACAGGCAGTCCTGCTCTGATACCAACGCTGTCAGGACCCCGACTCGATGTCACATCGATCTAGCCTGTAACACCTCATATCACTTTGCGGCCTCACGCACGGTATCCCCACGGGTGTCGCCTTACCTTTGCCCGGGACCGTTTGCGCCTTTTGGCTCACGTATATGATAGTGTTGCTAGCATCCATATGATAAGGAGCCCGGGCTGACATGACTAGTCGTAAACCCAAAGTGGCACAGACTTACAGGGACAGGCATCCATGACCCAGCTTCGAACGTGTCGGTCATCAGCAAGTGGGTCCGGGCTGTAGCACTGGGCTAGCAGGTCTCCGGTACCCAATGCGTGACATTTCCCCGAAGGGACAGACACAGGAACGAAGAAGGACACATGCCGGCTAGCCTAAGTGTTCCAGAGCAGTAGCAAGCTACCATGGCTCAGTGGTAACACTAGGAGACATTTCCCGGTAAGAGAGGCTACTAAAGATAAACAACTAGATAGTCAGATCCCACACATACCAAGCATTTCAACCATGCACACAATATGCTCGATATGTGCAAATACAACAAGGCATCACAACATGACTCTACGACACAAGTACTTCATTTAAGGCTCAGAGAGCCATACATAACATACACATAGGTACGGGTCACACGACCCAGCATTCAAGTCATACAGTCATACAAACCAGCAGCGGAAGTAACTTGTCTGAGTACAGACAACTAGTAAAATAAAAGAGGCTTGGAAAGCCTAGCTACACTACGTGGTCCTTCACAAGCTCAGGATCACCACCTGGGCCTTAGCCTACTCATTGATGTCAACGTCTACGAAGAACCCATCAGAAGGGGTTGCAGCGTCTTCTGTAAAAATGTAAATTATAGCAACATGAGTACAAAGGTACTCAGCAAGACTTACATCAGATCCTACATACATGCACATTATCAAGAAGGGTTGGTGGAGTTGTTGCAGCAAGCCAGCTTTGACTCTTGGCTAGGCTATCCTATGAGACTCCAACTTGAAATGGTTTTGCGTACACGAGTCCACTACTCACCACTTCAATACACTACCGAGGATCCACCTCCGTCTTCCTACGGAAGAGCCATCCTCGGCACTCACACTTATCTTGAGGCTTTTAGTAGCTTCCATTTACTTGTCTATGAACTGTATAGGCAACCAAGTAGTCCTTTACCGCGGACGCGGCTATTCGAATAGATCATGTTAACCCTGCAGGGGTGTACTTCTTCATACATGTTTCCACCACTTAGCGTCTGCACACGACATGTGCTCGGTAGACTTCAAGCGAAAGCCGACGTGGGTGTAGACCACGACCTACCTAAACACCTAAGTCTCCAATCCAGGTTTATCGCCTATCCAGGTTCCATCCGCAGGGAGTCCGGCCGAGGTTTCCCATACAGCCCTGAACGATGTGTACAGGGTTCCGTGACACCTAACGGGTGCCCGGTATTCCCGGCCATGTACCTACCGCATCACAGCCCACCCCTACGGTCAGCGCTGTCCACGGCCTCCAGTAGGCTACAAACACCAGAAACTACTTGCAACTCCTGGACAGAGAACTAGGGTGAATAAGAAGTCGAGCGGGGTCATATTTTAGGGCCCAATGCATGGTAGTAGCTGTATCTTAAATCACACTTACAGATCTCAGTGCTTAAGAAACAACCCACCATGTACTCCTACATGGCCTCTCATCGATACCTTTACCAAATCGTGTTCACCACACCACTCTCATTACCGACATAGTCATTTCACTCTAGCCCATCACCCAGATGAACCAGACCTGACACGACTCTAAGCATAGCAGGCATAGCAAGGTAGGAACAACACATACATATGGCTCAATCAACTCCTACACATGCTAGTGGGTTTCATCTAGTTACTGTGGCAATGACAGGTCATGCAGAGGAAGTGGGTTCAACTACCGTAGCACACAACAGTTTGAAACGCGTTGTCTTAATGCAGTAAAAGAGAGCAAGAGCGAGAACATGGGATTGTATCGATATGATCAAATGGTTGGTTGCTTGCCTGATGGTTCGATGCACTGATACGGTTCTTCGTTAGGGTAATCATGGTACTCCTCGGAGGCAGAACCTTCCGCAAAGAACATCGATACACAGCCATCACCAAACAATGTGCGACAATATGATGCATGCATGAAACATGGCAATATGAATGTGTTGGGCTAATGCAACTAAGACCAGAAGGGTTTGAACCAATTTGAACCAAAGATTCAAATTTCAAACTCATACATGGCCCTTTAAAGTGTTTTATCTTGTTCTGCATTAAACATCAAGTTAACTTGTTTAATCATGCATGAAAATAGTATAGATGGATAGATTGGATTTTTCTGATCATTTTTCATATATAACTTGTCTGATTTGGAGTTACAGATTAAAAGTTATGAATTTTTGAAGTTTAAACTATATTCTGGAATTTCCTATATTAGAATAAATCCAGAAATCAATTACTGCGTCAGCCTGACGTCAGTGTGACATCAGCGGGTCAACGGGACACGGTCCGGGTCAAACCTGACAGTGGGTCCCGCATGTCAGTGTGATTAGTTTAGTTAAAAATTAATTAAACTAAACCTATTTAATTAACAGGGCTGGGCCCCACCTGTCATTGACTCAGGAGAGTCAACCAGGGCCCACCCGCGGTCAAACCCAGGTCGGCTGCACCGGCGTTTAGCCGCCGGCGAGCCCGACGCGGCGGCGGAAGTGGTTTTTGCCGTTCCGGCAACCAAACGAGTCGCGGAGGCCATCGGAGTGGAGCTGAGGAGGAGTCGCAGCTCTTGGTGGAGTCCGTTGGGGTCGGGGTGGCCGGAGTTGGCGCCGGCGACGACTTTGGCGGCCACCGGAGTTCGGCCGAAGACGAACTTGACGCTAGAGGGGTCGGTGAGGTGCGGGGAGTAGCTGGTTAGGTGCTACGTGACATGGTGAACATGATGGACACCAGTTTGTGGCCGGAGGGTGACCGGGAGCACGTCGGCGATGAGCTCCACGGCGGTGGGTGCGGTTGAGCTCCGGGAGGTCGCTACACAGCTCGGGAGCAAGAAAAGAAGGAAGGGGAAGATGGCTAAGCTCACGGGGAGTTTGACGAAGCACTTGGTGCGGCCGGGGACGGGCCGGAGCGACGTCGGCGTTGAAGGGGATCTCCGGCGACGGCGGTTCGGTCGAGGTCGATGCGGTGGGCTCGGGCCTTGCGAGCGCTTGGGGCTCGGCTTGCTCGAAGGAGAGGAGGGTAGCGGAGCTCCTGGACACGGCGGCACGGCGTGGGGTTGACGGAGGGCGTGGCTACGGCGAGGGGGTGGCGGCGATGGGGTCGCCCATGGCGGGGGAGCGCGAGAGAGAGGAGTTGGGGGAGAATGGAGGTGTCCTGGAGGTTCACGACGCGGCGTGGAGCTCATCCATCCAGCCCCGAGGCGAGGAGGTGAAGCAGGGCGACGGCCAGCTGCATGGCGCGCGCTGCTGTCGCCGTCGGGCACCTGCCTGCCTGCCTGGCCGGCAAGCAGCTCGCTGGAGCGGCGCTGGGCTGGGCCGGCAGGTGGGCCGGGTGCTGGGCGCTAGGTAGGTTTTTTTTGCTATTCTCCTGTTTCCTGTTTTTTTTAATACTTCTGCAACTTTGTTGACTTATTAAAAATACTTAGGCAACTCCTAAAATCACCAAACTACTCCTGGTCCATAGTTGGATTATTTCCAACATGAAACATTTTAGTTTGGATATATTTGAGCATCTGAATATTTTATATAATTTTAAATGCCCAAATTCAAATATTTATGATTTAATTCAAAGACCCTAAGATGACCTAGGAAAATGTGCATCACTTTTGGCAGAGGTTCTGAACCAAGACAAAAATGATGGGCATTTTAGAAGGGCATTTCAGGTTCATTGAAAAAGTTTTTAGTAAACCCTAGTTGGTTTCAGAGGGGGCTGGGGGTTCTGTCATCCCCATTTCAGGTTTCTGATGAAAGAATAAACATGATGCAACACTCTAATGCATGAACTAGCTAGGGTGTGACACTGGAGGAGATGGAGATGGACCTTGAGGAGCCACCCGGACCCCCAGAGCCTCCCGAGGCTTAGGGTTCCGAAGGCTCGTGAGGGGTGGCTTCTTCACCACGCGTCGTCAGCTACTCCAACACTTCATCCCCAATGGTATCAGGTGACATCTTTCCAAGTTCCATTTTCAGCTGGGAGCGCCCGCAGGGCTGCATCATCCCCAGGTCGTGTGGGTCCGTCCCTGTGGCATGTATCCATTTTGCTTATGCTCTTTACCTACCTTGTTGGGGGCACCCCTCGGGCTACATTATCCCCAAGCTGCTCAGGCCAGACTCAGTGGCATTTACTTCTTCCGCATCTATTTAAATGGATTTTCTCCTCCGAGCTTAACCTGGTCCCCATGGTTATCATCTGCTGCTTATCACGGACCTCTCCGCTCGTATGCAAAGCGCTTGCACGTTAAAAGGAGGGCACTTGAGCATCGCGACTCATGGGCTCTTACTGGCTCTTCAGCCCTCACCCGCTGGCCTTGACCCATGGCATCCCGACCTGTCATACCAGTGGCGGCTGAGCTCGCTTGAGGGCCGGGACCTGAGGACGTAGAGCATTTGAATTCTAACCACCCTGCAGGAACACTCCACTGATAAAGGCCCAGAGCCAGGCGCAACCCTCCTCGAGGTAGGGCCTCGTGAGTCCCGCGCTGGCTCACGGGTGCCCAGATACACCTCTCCTAGCCCTACCGTGCCGGCCACGTGTCAGGGCGGGGCTGTACACGCCCCGGGGGCTCCTCCCGGAGGGAGCCCCCTCTCACGTACCAGTGGAAGCACCATGCTCCGCGCTGGCTGACGACACTGCCGAGGAGCGGCTATGCCCATACACATACAGAAGCGCTATGCTCTGCGCTGGTGATAAACAACTGAGGGCGGCCCACGGCCGTATCAACCTCAGGGAGCCCAGAGCTCAATGTCTGGCACCATCGCAACGCCTCCCCTCAGGAGTGCCACGTGAGGGGGCTGTACACGAGGGCTGCACCCGGGCTACGCCCAAACGCATGCCACCCAGCCAGGTCCCTCGGACCTGGTCATCGCGCGCCTCTCCACGAGTGGAGCCAAGGTATGAAGACTCATTTGCACGTCAAGGGGGACTCCTGAGCATCGCGACTCGAGAGCCTAACTGGTCACATAGCCCCTCACTCCTTAGTCCTGTCCTGGTTTCTGGTCGGGGTTAACGACGGCTGAGGTATGCGCGGGGCCGGGCCCTGCCGACGTAGAACGACAAATCTGCTCCTACGCCTCCCTTCCCTACTTGTTGTTTGTGCGTCAAGGGAGACTCCTGAGCATCGCGACTCAGGAGCCTAACTTTCCACGTAGCCCCTCACTCCTTAGTCCCGTCCTGGTTTCTAGTCGGGGCTAGCGGCGTCTGAGGTATGCGCGGGGTCGGGCCCTACCGACGTAGAACACAAGCAAATAGGAGGGAAAAAATGCAAATTCTAGGAAATTCAAAAGCAAATATTACAAGCCGTAGAGTGTTTCACAACACCAAACACAAGTTTAAACGCCTCCACGAGGCATGGTGCATGTTACAGGAATTAAAACAGGACAGAAGCCGCAAGGGGATCACTTTCCAGTGGCGCCGCCGCCTGTGGTAGAGTCACGCTGGGCGGCTCCGCCTCCTGAAGCCGCGGAACTGGAGGCGTCGCATCTAGGCAAGGTGCTGAAGGCACGGAACCTTCCTAGCAAAGCCTCGGCTCGGCCCTTCACGGCCTCAGCAGCTACGGCGGCAAGGTCGCCACTCACGGGTTCCATCAGGCTGTCGAGGTCGATGTTGGGGTCACGAAGGTAGACGTGGTTGAAGATGTGTGTCAGCGCTGCAGACGACAGGGCACGCGCCTCGGCCTCGGTTGTAGGGCCAAGGCCGTTCGCAGCATCTTCAAGCACCCGGACCAGGAAGGGAAGCAGCTCGGCAGGGCCATCCTCTTCGCCAGCCAACGGCTCCTCTAAGCCGCCCTCATAGAGCGTCTTCAGCGCAGCGCGAGCCTTCTCCTCCAGCTTGGCGAAGTCCACTCGATCCTCGGCCAGGACCTTCGCCTTGCGGTCTAGCTCGGTCCTCTCCACCTTCAGCGCCTGCTCCAGCGTCTCCAACCGGCCATGGCGGTCGTCAAGCTCGGCGTCCCGGTCCTTGACGGCAGCCTCCCGAGCCTTCATCCCCTCCTCCTTCTCCTGGCGGATGCGGACCTCCTTCGCCAGCGCGTCATGCAGGTCTTGCAGCTCGACCTCCAGCGCCTTGTAGCAGCCCCGGGCATCCGCAGCGTCCCCTTGGGCAGCATCGTGAGCGGCCTTCTCTTAGCGAGCGGCTTGCTTCTCCTTGTCAGAGGCAGACACAGCCTGGCTCAGCTCCGCTCGGACAGAGGCGGCAGAGCGGACCCAACCAGAAGCTAGCTCCAGGCGCCCGACCACCAGGCAAGGGTCCGCGCTCTGGAGATCCTCCCGCAGCCGGCTCAGTTCATTGGCGGCCTGGTCCAAGATGGCCGAGGAATCAGAAGAGACGGGAGCCGGTGGAGCAGGCAGAGAGGACGGCAAGGTGATCACGGCCTGGGAGGAAGGAGCCTCCCGGGCCTTGGGCGTCTCAGTGGCAGCGTCAAGCCCAAGCACCTCCAGGGTCAGCGGGGTCACGGGGGCTGACTCCTCGCCAGAGTGTCCCTGCTGGGCTCGTGAGGACGACCGGGCAGGGAACGCACAGGCCTCGATGCCTCTTTTCCCCGCAGACGGAGGCACAGCCTCGGCAGACGAACTCGCCTCAAGCGGGGTCACAGAAGCCCCTTTCAACTTCTTCGCTGCAGGTGCCGGCATGGCCAAAAGAGTGCAGACGTTAAGTCTCGGCAGCAGAAACAAAGCAAAGCGCGGATTGAGAACTTACTGGTCATCGTTCGCGGGCTCAAGCAGCCTCCGGCCAAACTTGAAGCCCGAGAGCGGCAGCTAGGATCAGCCTTGGGAGGCACGGAAGCAGAGGATGCATCGGGAGGGCCGGATCTGGCCTCAGACCGCCCCGGAGCCAGAGCGGATCCTGGGAGCACCAGCCCCGACCTGTCCTTCCTCGGGACCAGGGGAAAATCCTTCCCTCCTCGCCTGGCGCTGGCCTCGTCGTCGTCCGGCATGGAGCGGAGGGCATGGGACCTGCGCCAGGGAAAGGACTCCTCCAACTCCCCACCAGTCGCCTCGGAGTCAGACTCTTCTTCCTCCTCCTCTTCTTCGTCCTCCTCCTCTTCTTCCTCCTCACTCCCGCCGGAGTCGCTGGAGGACACATTCACCATCGGCAACACTGCCAGATCCTCGGGAGCCACTGCGGGCACCAACCCCTCACCGTTGAAGGTGGGCATGGCATTCACCACCTGCTCCCAATCGCCGCGAAGAAACAGGGGGACGGGAGCACCGTCCGGCCTCTCCACGTCTCCCCCGACCAAGGAGTGGAGGGCCGCGACCAGATCTTTGTAGGACAGGGCTGCAGAGCTCAAGCGAAGGGCAGCGTCCGCTTCCCCAAGCCTCCACAATGGGAGCGAGTGCTCCCAGAGTGGAGCCACCCGGTGCTCCAGGAACTCCCTCAGGAGTGTGGCCCCGGTCAGCTTCGCCGCCCCCAGATTGCTTGGCCTCAGGTCCACGTCCATCCTCTTCAGCACCGCCCTCGTGCGCGGGTCGACAAGCTCCGCGCAAGACCATGCATCGACGGCCTTGGGCTGCCCCGTGGGCAGCACCAGTCGAGGGTGGAGGCGCCCGACATCCACCATGACCCACTTGCTCCGAAAGCCCTCGATCCTCTTCCCGGGCTTCGAGATGGCGTTGGAGCCGGAGTATGCGATAAAACTCGTGCATGCGGAGATGGGGCCGTGAGAAACCCAGAGGTAAAAGTAATGGTGCAGCAAGGCTACTGAGGGCTTTACCCCAACGTGAGCTTCACAATAGTAGGTGAAAATCGCCAGGAGAAGAACAAAGTTGGGGTGGAGGTGCAGAGCTTGCAAGTTGTACATGCGAAGAACAGCAAGGAAGAACTCAAAAAAAAGGGGCACCAGACCAGCGATGATGGCGCTCACAAAAAGCGGGTACAAGGTGCTCCCCTTGCCTTCAGGCTGGTCGGAGCCGACCTTGAACACAATCGCTCCCGCATTGCCCTGCGCCACCATCCTCAGTCGCATGAGGGCGAAATTCTTCTCCGACACATGATCCAGAGCCAACGAGTACCAGGCCTCGGTCGGGGTCTTGCGAGGCGCCATGGCTTGCCGGATGGGAAGGATTGAGGCAGATCTGGAGGATTTCGGAAGCAGGAAGGAGAAGAGCGAGAAAGGGGATCTGAAGCAAGGCAAGCGAGAACAAAACATGTAAGTCTGGCCCGGGCACCTCTTTTTGTCAGAAGTGTGGTTGCCGAGGCATCGTGGGGAAGCGGAGACGCCCACGTCCAATCAATCGCCACGCGGCGCCCAAGGCCGCAGGCTGTTGGGGCCCGCGGCGCTTCGCACTTGCCCCTTCGCTTCTCTGCTAAGCCAAGTCTGGGCGCGCCTTGGGCCTGGGGGCTATTGTCAGCGTTTTGGGAATGGAGGTCCCCAGACTTGCCTGCCTGCGGCCTGCGGTGTGGCTCAAGTGGGGGCCCAGCGCAGCCCAGCTTCATCAGCTCAAGCTCAAGACCCTCGCGAGGCGGATGACAGGAAGCTTCCTCAGGAGAAGCCTCCTCAGGCAGGCTCGCGAGGAGGCGCAGAGATCAAGGCAGGGTACCTCCCGAGGAGCCCGTGACGCAAGCCATGACGATCGAGACCAGGCGGGCGCCGGCCTGTGCAGTGTCCTTGTTTCCCTTTCGGTGCAAGGGGGGCAAGCACAGACCGAGGCATCAGGCAAAGGTTACCGTTTTGGTGCAACAAGACCAAGACCAGCAGAACAGCGGATGGAGGTCATTGTGGAGCCCAGGACGGCGTCATCGTCAGAGCCTTTGGCAGCCGAAGACCAACTTTAGTCAGGATAAGTGTACTAGATGTTCCCCTTCAAAATGGCCAAGTGTTGGCGCCCTTCCCGCTCATTATTTGGGAAGAGGCCCAGGGCCTCCATCTATAAATAGGACTAGCCACCCACAGGGTAGAGGGATCTGGAAGGCATCGAGCATCTTTCTCAAGAAGACGCATAGACTAGAGAGAGGCAACTGAACTCACCCTAGCAGTTCATCGCACCAGCTCAAGGACATCCCCTCGCGAGGCTGTTCTCCCTTTGTACTGTTCATCATCAGTCTCTGAGGCAATCCACCACACCACCCACCGGAGTAGGGTATTGCACCACAATGGTGACCTGAACCAGTATAAATCTCGTGTCCCTTGTGTGTTCTTCTTTCTAGCCTAGATCATTGCGAGACTTCAACGTGTGAGGTGGTAGGGGAAAGATCTTCGTGTGCACCCCAGTGTTCGAACCTCAAGGGTCTGCCGGAACTCGAAATCTGACACCCCGATAGCCTCAAAGCACCGTTGGTGATCAAGCCCGTGGCAGCCAGATCTTCCAGATCCTCTGGCTGGTGCGTGGATCAGATCCGCCCCCCTGGATCCAACCAGGCGGCAACCCAGACCTCGACAACAATCCCCGACTCGTTTTCTTGCCCTTCGCCGTCGTTGTCGCTTTCTTCGTGCACTCCAGTGCCACCGTCTTATCCTTCACCATTATGGCGGGCTGCACACGGGCGGAGCGGCGGCGTCGAGGGCGAAAGAGGACGCGGTGGAGAAGCAGAGGAAGAAGAAGGGGAATGGGAGTGCACTATGCGAATGCGTCAGCCTCAACGCCTTTTATGGGCCTACTTCCGAGTGGCTGACGTGTGTGCCCGAGCGATCCTGTCAAATCCCGCAACAGTCGCGCACCGGATATGTGGTGAAAAAGGTGGCATAGAAATCGAGGCGCCCATGTCTATTCATCCCGTTTACTACGGCGTGCTCCACCTCGCGCGCTTCCCCAAATTTTCGAATTCCGCGAGATCCGGGAACTGCAGTAACCAATCGCGCCGAAGATTTCACACCGTATCAACACCCGAGGGTTGCCAACATAAGTTCACTCGACGACCTGTGAATCAACCAAGGCAACTGAAATAAAGTCGAAGTTTCGGCATGAACTTCGAGCTCAACAAGAATGCCTATGAAGCATTAGAGTCGAGTCAAGGTCAACTTCAACTCTCTTTTCACTCGGACCTCAATCCATTCGGGGGCTAATGACGATGCCATGAACCTAGGGTAGGGTCATAGGTCTGACCTATATGCCCTACCCAAGGTCACTACCCTACAGTCAAGGACATTCAAAGTATAGAAAGAAGTACCGATTGAAGCCATCGAGTGCAATCCACTCAACCAGTCACCTCACCTGGATACCCCAATTTCACTTGACCTGGATGAAGTCATTCGACCATACAGGAAATCACTCGGAGTATAGAAGACCTAGAGTCACTCAGGATGGCAACGGTCAGGCGTTCACTCTGTAGTCTTAAAGATCATTAATAGCACTTTATAGCTGGCGTTACCCGTAACGCCCTATCTTAATGTACACTGAACCCCTGTAATGGAGGACAGCTGGGGTCCTGGCGCACTCTATATAAGCCACCCTCCTCCTCTAGGGCAAGAGTTTGCACCCCTTGTAACACACACACCCATATTCCAGTCGACCGCCTCAGGGCACCGAGACGTAGGGCTTTTACCTCCTCCGAGAGGGGCCTGAACTCGTAAACTCGTGTGTACAACCTTGCCATAGCTAGGGCCTTGCCTCCTCATACGTACCCCCTACTCTTACTGTCAGACTTAGTACCACGACAGTCATGGCCGGCGACGAGCGCGAGGGGGCGGCGAGGAGAGGACCTGGCCGGCGACACGGCGACAAATGCGAGGGGGCGGGAAGAGGTCATGGCCGACGACAGGCTCGCCCGCCCGCTCCTTCGGCGACGGAGCGCATGATGAGGGCACAATAGAGTCTGGGGGGAGCCTGCCGAGGGCCCGACGAGGTGAGGTCCTGGCTAGCGACGGACTCGCCCGACCCCTCCTCCGGTGATGGAGAGGAGGACGGGGTTAGCTGGAGGTCGCTAGTGTCCACATCGTCGTCGTTCGCAATGGCAGCAGCCTCGACGCTTGGGACAGGGCTCACTTCCACTGCATCGCCCTCTGCACAAGGAGGTCCAGAGTGATGCACCATCCCCGGCAATGCGCCCTACCCTCCACCCCGGTGGTGCGGCTCATCCAATTCGCGAGTTGCAGTCCCTGGACAGACCAGCGACAAGCTGCATGTGGGGTGAGAACCCAATGTTTCAGAAATGTGGTGCTCTTTTCACAGAAGTAGCTATATGTTCCTCTCTGAAACCTGACCATTTTTGTGCGATTTTACTTTGCGCAAAATCAGTAGATCCTAGATTCCCACATCTTTTCTCCTTTCATTTCTAGGTTTCAACTAGGAGCTAACCTATCTACCATTTTCAATTTCTTATCATGACGTTTAGCAAAACATGGCAATTTTTAGACTAATACAAATTCTGACACCATGGCAACTTTTATAATTGATAGCTCATACACATGACAATTTTCTTGATAGTTTTTGTACTAACATCATGCCCATCTCAGATTTACTGTTTTCTATTGGTCATATAGCAAATGTAGGCTTTTTGTTCAGTAACTATGTGTCATATGGTCATATGACAATGAGGTGATCATTTGAATTTTAAGATGTGTTTTTTTCTGGTCATATGACCATATAGTTTTTTTTAGTAACTATGTGTCATATGGTCATATGGCCATCACCTAGTTTAGATATATCAAAAGTTTCTGAAGTTTCCATGGCAACAAATGTAGAAGTTTTTGAAGTTGGCTCCCCCCTTTACACATGGCTACTTTTTTTCTTACATTTTGACAATTTCATTCTACAACCCGTGGCAATATTCTTTTTATATAACATGGCACTTTTAATATGCATTTTCTCTATGGTGTTTTGATATTTCATAACGTTTCACATTTTAAGAACATGGCAATTTTTCTAGTTTGAAGCTTGCAAAATTTTAGTATATTGCCATGGCAATTTTGTATCCTCATTTTGCCACGAAAATTTTTACTATTTTTTCCATGTCAAAAAAATTGTTTTATTTTTTTGCCACGGCAAATTTACTTGCACATACATGACAAATTTTCACCTTCATGTCAATTTTACCTTTAGATACATGGAAAATTTACTTTAACATACACAACAAGTTTTACCATGACAAAATTAACCTTTATTTGTCACGAAAACAATTAACATTTTATTGCCATGGGAACTTTTATTTAACATACATGGCAAATTTACTCTATTGTGCTATGTCAAAATTTTCATTTGCATGGCAGCTATACTTTTAAATAGATTTTTATTGATGCAAATGCTTTTAAATATACGACAAATTTTCTTTAACATACATGGCAAGTTTTACCGTGGCAAAATTAACCTTTATTTGTCATGGCAAAATTAACATTTTATTGCCATGGCAACTTTTATTTAACATACATGCCAAATTTTACTCTATTTCGCCATGTCAAACTTTTACTTTATGTTTGCCACGGTCATGCTTTTTTACCTTCATTTGCATGGCAACTTTACTTTTAATAGATGGCAAATTTTCATTAACATACATGGCAAGTTTTACCGTGGCAAAATTAACCTTTCTTTGTCATTGAAAATTAACATTTTATTGCCATGGCAACTTTTGTTTAACATACATGGCAAATTTTACTCTTTGACACTCATGCCAAATTTACGTATATGTAGCATGTGAAGTTTTGCTTTTATGTTGCCATGCAAAAATACCTTACATCCATGAAATTTTGTGCCATTTCCACCGTTCATAGGATTTTTTTGCTTCTATAGACTACGGTACATTCACTTCTACAAAACATGGCAATTACTACTAAACAATAGGTGGTGTTTTTTTTGTGCTCCACATGGTGGCAACTTTTACCTTTTATCGCTTATGACATATTTACATTTGTGGAGGATGGCAAGTTCATTTTTATTCCGTCATGGCAAAATTAGTTTACATCCATGGAAAATTTTAACTTTTTCGACTGTTCACGCGAATTTTTGCTACTGTAGACTATGCCACATTTAGTTTAGAAAACATGACATTTACTACTAACAGTAGATGGTACACTTTGTTTTGTGTTGCACATGATGGCTAATTTCATCCACACTCTTCATTTATTATAGTAAAAATACCACACTCCTCATAAGGCAAAGTTCTGATAATTCCTTTCTGTTCTTTCACAATCTTATGACATATTCATGTTATACACAATGGGAATTTATGCTTTTTTCTATCTCGTAATGTGTTTTTTGGGACACTATTATTGTACATCATGGCAATTTGTGACCCATTATTATTACTTTTTCGCTTTTTCTTCTATAAAAGGCTTACTTTGTTTGCGCTAGAACATGGGCCTTTTTCTGGCCCATATTTGATGTGAAAGGGCTGAAGGGGGTGCTCGGGCTGGGGGTCGTTTCCCACCGAACGAGAAACGGTCGTTCGTTCTCCCCTCCCAGCGTGAACAAAATGTTCGGTATGGTCCTCCCCAGACCAAACGACCGGGAGTTATCGGGGTCCATCAGAAAAGGAAGGAAAGGAGAAGAATGTTTTCCTTTCTTTTAGATGACGACCGTTTCCTTTTTCGTGCGTGAAGAGAGAGGTGGGACGGGATTGAGTGAAGCGAACAAACGAAACGACAACTGAACCAACCATCAGGACCGCAGACTCCCCCTTTAGGAGTAGGGATTATTTTAATTTTTTTTCTCCTTCATTTATTTTACATTATATGTTTTACTTTTTCTCAACTCTCTTAATAGAACTAGGACGATGCTCATGCGTTGCTGTGAAACTATATAGTGTGTTACAAAATATAGTAACACACTATGTAAAACATGGTAATTTTCGTAAAAATGTAGGAAATTACTACATTTTAGACACTATGTTTTACTAGATTTTGTATATAGCATTACTATGGGGTGTAGAATAAGTTATTCTACACTCACGCTTAAAATAGCGCCCTATCACCCGATGGTAGTTACTCCACATGTCTCACATACAGTATGTAGTAGTATAGATACTACTTCTACATATATTCATATAATATATCTAAGATATTTTAAAGCAAGTTACACGAAAAAATACATATGAGCCTATAGTTTTTGTTACATTTGTGAGATAGGTAAATATTTGTACTAAAAAGAGTAAGTTCAAAATATGGTACATACGACCTAAAAAGTAGTATATATACTACCTAAAAGTTGTTATATACTACCGATTTTGATAGATACTACATACAACATACAAAATGCAAGTGGTGGTAAGTACCACTTGTGGTAAGAAACATTTATTATATATATACATGAAAAATGCATCATACTACCGGGTGTAGTTACACCCATTTCTCATATAGTATCATGTAGTACTATATACTCTACTTTGTTATTTTTAGTATATTTATATACTATATCTAAGATACTCCAAAGAGAATTATAATAAAAAAATTGCAAGTAGGAAAATGCATCCTACTACCGGGTGTAGTTACACCCATGTGTGCGCTTAGCATATACTACCACATGGCAGATTGACCAGTCTAAGTCCATAGTTGACTGTTGACTGGGCAGTCAACTAGACCCCGCGTGCCAGCTTGTGTAACACTCTACAGGGTGCACTTTCTGTGTGTGCTTAGAATTTATCCAATTAATTTGGAATTAATAATAAATTCATATAAAATAAACCGTAACTCAGATGAAAATAATTTACATATGAAAGTTGATCAGAAAAATGTAACGAATCTGTAATATGTCATTTGCATGAATGACCAACACCTCTATCATAATGAACATTGATATTTTGCATTAGGATCAATTAACGAAATGATATCTAGAGTCGGGAAAATAATATTTTCCCACTCCAACTAAATTGTGTAGTATTAAAATAGAGCACATCATCATCATCACATTTTGCCATCCCATGCATTTTTGTTGCATTTGTTTGCTATATTATTTATTTGTTTACCCCACATTTGCTTTTATTGGTACACCCCGAGACAGCTGTAAACCCTGAGATCGACTACACCATTGAGGATCAGGTTTCATCTGTAGAGCAATCAGGAAAGCAAACCACCCTCCCCCCTTGATCATTTTGATATCGCCTATTCTTTCTCTCTACTTTCATGCATTAGGTATTTGTACTGCTATTATTCAGTAGATCCTACTCTGATGCATAGCCTAACTTTGTCGCCTCATAAAAGTACTTGACATGTTATCCTAGAATGCCTAGTATGGCTATGCTGGTGTTCCATTAGTTGGCTATACATCCTTGTCTGTGTCTCTATGCTAGATTACCAGGCCTTGATCCCCACTGGGCGATGATCATGGGTATGCTTTACATTACTACATTCAGTGTTACATTTATGTTGGTATGGGGGCTGAAGGGCATGTGGTACCATACAGTAAGAGATGGACCTAAGCCCCGACAGCTCCTGAGTGATGCGGCACGAGAACCCAATAGATATCCACTGGATGATGGTGAGGTTGGTATCGTCCTCGCATGTTTAAAGTTGGTGGCACGACAGGGCAAGTGAAGGCCATCCTTGATGAGGTGGGCCTGGTCCTTAGTCGATGTCCGTGGATAAATGGAATAATACGACCAACGAGATTTGGGTATTTGAACCGAGACTGCCACTGGCATATACACACTAACCACCGCACGTGATAATGTTTATGGGGCCCTAAACATCATCAGTTCCTCCCAAAAGCTTTGTCAGATATCACAGTTTAGAATTGCAGGCTGATTGTTGGGGTGAGCGTTGTATTGCCTGCTATGTATATAGAGGTGGCTTGGTCTCCAACCAGTCTCGCCACGTGCAGGAGCTGATTAGGTGAGTGACCGAGCAACCCTTTCACACTTAGGATGTAGACCGGCGGGTGACTTCTCTGGAGAGCCTAGGTAGGACTTCGGCATGTCGATTGCTCGAGGCCGAGCATTACCCAGGAAAGTGTGTCCGACCAGAGATAATCGAGTGTATCAGGTTATGTGGTGCACTATAACACCCTTGAGTAATGAGCTAGAGTGATCCTCATCATTAAGCTAAGTTACTTTTGTTTGCAATGCCTGGACACCTTTGAACCATATCTCATTTCAAATTCCACCTCTGAATTCAATTCAAATTTAAAGTGAGAATTTAAATTCACAAACATGGTGAGAAAATAGTTCACCATTTAGCAAATATTCCAAAACAGATTATGTCTGAGGAAAACAATATCACTTGTTTGCTCATTTGGGCTCTAGCATTTAAACCGTGCCAAAATAGCATTATTAAATGCTTTTCTAAATTATGAAAAATCCAAACCATTTTAAATAACCCCCAAACTTTTTGTGGCAGTGTATAAAATTGTAATATGAATATTGGACCAAGTTTCATATTTTATAAAATTCTATTGTTATTTAAAATTAGTGCAAAACAAAAGAAATAAAAGAAAAAGAAAAAGAAATGAAAAAATAGAAAAAGAAAAGGTGGCACAGTGCCACGGCCCAGCCGCAACATAGTGTCGCCCAACCCACCATGCCATCCCCCACCTCGCTACATGGACCGACCGAGCATGCGCCCGCGCCCATCTGTCCCTGCAGGACCACCTCACCGTCCCCGCCATCGAGGGGATAAGGGCACCACCCCACGGTCCCCTCGGATGCCTCCCCTTCCACAGCCCCCACTCCCACTCGCTCCCCCTCTCCCTCACCTTCCCTGCCCCTCATCGAGCGCCGCCGTCGCCATGGCCCCGGGGTAGCCACGACCACCGTCCTCCCCACGCCGCGCCATCGTGCACGTTAGCTCCGCCCTTCTCTACCGCGTTGGCTGCTGCCACTTGATGAGCTTGGGAGCCACTGCATCGACAGATCGCCGTCAATGCCTTCCTTGGGATCCGCCGGCATTCGACATCGAGTTCGACGCCGTCTGCTGCCCCTAAGCCTCTCATCGGCCTTTCTTGTGCCACTCAGTGAGCTCCGCCTCTCCTCCTTCCTTTTTCCTGCTCGCCTTCGTTCTCTATCCACCACCGCACGAGCTCCATGCTCCGGCCGCCCGCTCGTCGTTGCCACCGCTGTAGCCCGCCCTCACTCCGGCCAGTGCTCCGTTCGATGCACCACACTGCCCGCGCTCGAACGCGCCTAGCCGCACCTCCGGCCATGCCCCGTATCCCATTCCCAACGGCCACCCGAACACCGCCGCTGCCTCCGCTCATCATCGACGTCAACCAATGGCACCATCGCGCGCACGATGTCGAGCCACACCCTTAGAGCCCAGCCATGGGTCCGGAGATCCCCTAGCCAAATCTCGACGCCTTCCCGACGCGTACTATCGTGTTTTGGCTCGCCGGAGCAGTCTCCAGTGCTGGCCGCCGACATGGCTTGGACTGGGGCCCACCTGGGTCACTGCCAGTGGGCCCCTTGGCCTTTGTTGAGTGGGTTGACCCGGTTAACTAAGGTGACTGGGCAACCTGAGTCACTGACATGTAGGGCCCACCCCCTTAATTAACTAATGCTAATTAAATTAATTAGTTTAACTTAAATGGACACTGATAGGTGGACCCTACTAACTAATTAACCTAACTAGTTATATTAAAACTTGTTTTATTAGTTGCCTCACTGACCAGTGGGGCCCGACGGTCAGTTTTGACCAGTCAACGGTCATGTTGACTGCTGACTGAACTTGCTGACTAAGCAGCTGGCCCCACCAGTCATCCTCTGCTGTCTGGGCTGTTGACCGAGTCAACAGGGCCCACCAGTCAGCCCCTGTGTGGCTTGTCTGGGTACACTTTTGGGTGTATCTAGCAATTAGCCTTTTATTTTTGAATTAATGTTAATTCCAGAAATTCCAAAAAATGTTTAAATGTTTGTAAAATCATATAAAATAATATATAACTTAGATGACAATAATTTATATATGAAATTTGCTCAGAAAAATATGATGAATCCGATTATGCTATCCACATACGTGTCACTTGCCTCCGACACAACAAACATGGAACCTTCCCCTTTGTTTCATCTGTGTGGAAACTGCCTAAAGCCGGGAAAACATCCCCAGATATTTTCCCGCTCCATCTGTAATGCATAGCACTACGTTAAGTCACCCCTAGCACAACATATTGCCATGTCATGCATCGCGATGCATTTGATTGCTTTATAATTACTGTTCCTCCCCCCTCTTCTCCCCGGTAGACCCTGAGAACGATGCTGCTCCCAAGTATGATTACACTCCTGACATTCAGCCACCTCCAGCAGAGATTCCAGGCAAGCAAAACCCCCTTGGCCATTCCTATATCGCCCATTCCTTCTCTCTCATCCTTGCATTAAATTTTGCTACTATTGTTTGATAGTTCCTATTCTGATGCATAGCCTACTTTTGTAACCTGCTATTGTTACTTTACCTATTATCCTATATGCTTAGTATAGGTTGGTTAGTGATCCTCAGTGACCCCTCATCATTGTCCTTGTTGCCCCACTTTGTTACAAGTGAGTCGATCAACGTGATCGATGTTCGGAGATTGACACATCACCGCACACCCCCTTAGTTGTATGACTCTATAGAGCTACTATCGAGTGCCGAGGGTGATACCTCCTACCTCACTCCTGATGATACCTCTGTAGCGTAGCTAGTTTGTTGTGGGTTACCGAGGGTGATTCCTCTTTCGCCATCTCTGATGATGCCTCTATCGTGCAGCCCCTCAAGTTCACCTATGGAGGGTGATTCCTCCAAGTTCACCTTGACAGTTACATCGAGTGGGAAACCATCGAGGGTGATTCCTTAGATTTCCCCCTTAATGTTGTGGACACACGGATACCTTTACTTTACCTTAGTTGCTTGTTGAAGTCGGGTCGGCCCCAAGGGGTACCCGCGAGAGTTACTGGAGTCGGGTTGACCAGGAGGGTACCCCCGAGATAATTACGAGGCACGACCGGGCAGGCAGACCACCCTAGAGAGGGATGGGCCTGACCCTTGCCGTAAGTCCTCCAGACAGGGCAACGAGATCACTGATCATCTTCGCGCGCTCCCAAGACACTAACGGGTTTGGATATGTGATCTGAGTAGGCCTCTAGCCTTTTCGCACTAACCACCATGCGGGAATAAGTATGGGCACTCAACATCGTACGATTCTTCTGAAAGCCCTCAGACATCAGCAGTTGAGCGGCACATGCCCGTGTGCTCCATGGAAGCACCTTCTTTGTATAAAGAGGTAACCAGGACTGATCCCGGTCGTCCTCGCAATGTGCAGGATTGCAAAGGATGATTGGCCCATGACCTCTTTGCATTTAGGATGTAGATCGGCGTGCTGGCCTCTCTGTTGAGCCTAGGTAGGAATACGGTGTGTCGATCAGCCGAGGCAACACATGACCCGAAAGTCTGTCCGACCGAAGTTAATCGAGCGTGTTGGGTAAGTTGGTGCACCCCTGGAGGGAAGTTAATCTATTCAAATAGTCGTGTCCACGGTAACAGGCGCTCGGAGTTGTATCCCAGTCTATTACAACTAGAAATCGATACTGGATACACTAAATGGATATGATGGCTCCTTGATCGCTTTCTCGTAGGGAGTCAAGCAAGGATCTCTGGGCGTTACTAAACTATACTTGTTACTTATATATGCTAATTTGCACTCTTCTAATGCTGCAAGACGCTGCAAGATGTTAGTCTTTGATAGGGAAGACCTTCCCTTCTATTCTGGCATTTCTGTAGTCTAGTCCAAAGATATTGCCCCATACCGACGCATACTTAGTATAGATCTAATGTAAATCTTGTGAGTACTTTGAATGAGTACTCACGATTGCTTTGCTATGTCTTTTCCCCTCTATCCAATTGTTGTGATCAGATGACGGAGCCCAGGAGCCAACTGATCCCGCCGACGACTACTACTACCCCGATAGAGTGTACTACTATGTGGAGACCACCGACGACCATGAGTAGTTAGGAGGCTCCCAAGTAGGAGGACTACGCCTTTTTGATACAGTTATCATTGTTATGCTAGCCTTCTTAAGGCAGACTTGTTTATTTTATGTCTATACTCAGATATTGTTGCTTTCGCTGACTTATGTATTCGAGCCTTTGAGGCCCTGACTTGTAATATAAAGCTCTATGACTTTATTTTCTGTCCAGAGTTGTGTTGCAATATCTTCTTATGCGTCTCTGATCTTGATCGTGTGCATTTGCGTGTATGATTATAGTGCACGATTAAGTCGGGGGCATCACATGCTCCCGTGCAAGGAAGACAAAACTATTTGGGTAGCGGCGTCCATGGTAACGAATGGCTTGGAGATGTATCCCGATCTTATACCACTTGAACCGGATACTTGATAAAACACACCTACTATATATGTCTATACAACTTGAACTGTTTACTAGATATGATTCACTAGCTCTATAAATATGGAATGCCCGAGGATCGCTTTCTTGCAGGAGTCGAGGAAGGATTTTAGGGTATTGTATTGTTGTACTATTTACTTATACTCATATGCGCTCATACCATTCCTTTGCTGCAAGATGGTCTATTCCTCTTCTAATGCTGCAAGATGATGGCACGTGTGTTACATAGGGATTCCCCCCTTGATTCTGGCATTTCTGCAGTTTAGTCCATAGATATACCCCCATTCCTTTGATACCGATGCATATGTAGCATAGTTCTGATGTAAGTCTTGCATGTGCTTTGGATGAGTACTCACCGTTGCTTTGCTACCTTTTTCCTTCAACCCGATTGCTGCTATCAGATAGTAGCCTCTCGAATACAAGTATTCCCGATGATGGATACTACTTGGAGTTTGACGTTGACGAGTAGTTTGGAGGTCCTAGGCCGAAGGCCTGCACCTTTTCAATTTTTTTGCTCAACCTTCTTAAGGCAGAACTTGTTTAACTTTGTGTGTACTCAGACTTATGTTGTTTGTTGACTGATGTATTATGGGTCCTTGTAACCCCGACTTCTAATATAAAGATCCATGGTTAAGTTGTGTCATAGAGTTGTATTGTGATATTAACGTGGGTCACCATTGGTGATCGTGCATGATGCGTGTATGATTATAAACGAGGGCATCACAGTCACATTTTTGATAAACATAAGCTACCGAATCTCTGTATATAAGTTGTGAAGAACTAGACAGCCATACAGTAGTCCAACATCCATCCTTTGCTCGCACTCCCCAGCAATACCCCGCTTCCATCCTCCTCACAATCATCATTTCGCCAACCCTATAAACCTCTCAGTGGCGCCAATGGACCTAGAAACTATGCCATCGTCCTTCAGTGATGTGTTGATATGCTCGATGGGCATCCATCAAGTATGGATACCCATTGGGTATAGGTATGGGTATGTGATTATTGTACCCTCACCACACCCTAACCATTTCTATGCTTTATCTATAAAAAAACTTCTTTTCACATATGTAGCTTGGACTGATGTCAACACTTCTTTGTTTGAGTAAGTTTGGTCTCTTTATTGACTAACTACATAAGATACAACAAAAGTATCCTAAAGCTGAAGTAACCATATGGATTGACAATACTCGAGAGTAAGAGAATATTTTACAAAATTGTGAGATTCCATATTAGATGCTCTCCCCTTGTGAATGAAGGCCACCTCCTATTGGTCTTAATCTCCGTGGGCATGATAGTGTAGGCGCCTTTACTCGCTCCATTGGCAGAGAATTCGACATATAAAGGAGCCTTGCCGAGCCACATGTCCAACCAGATAAGGGTCCCATCTCCATTGCCTATGGAAATGCTTATACCGAGGTGGATATCATGTTTCGTTGCCTAGATGGACTTCCAGAACTAGGAGTGCTCCCTCCAATCGTGAGCGAGGAACTCGACAGCCATGCAGGCATTTAGCTTTTATAAGATGCAACCATAGCCCTCCCTCATCCTTTAGAATCACCACACCCATCTCATCATAAGGACCACATTCATGCATTGGGCTGCCAGAATACGTTAACCCCATGGGCCCTTAGGGAAACAGATATCATCCCACTTAACCATATGGTATGTCTGGTGTCGATTGGCCGTTTGTTAGAAGAATTGTGAGAGATCCTTGTCAAATGAGCTATGTACCTCTTTTGACATAATATACAAGCCCGTCATATACATGGGAGGCTAGAGAGACACGAGTCTATATGCACGAATTTACACCCTTTAGAGGAGAATCTCCAGCGCCACGACTCCGTCTTGAATGCAACGCACCCCAAAAGTAGGTCAAAGTCCCTGGTATGGATCCTAGAATTAGAAAGCGGCATCCCCAAGTATCCAAGGATAACCTACAATTAAGGTTGTCCACTATTTGGTGCTGATTCGCCAACGAAAACACCATGACCAAAACCTCGCTCTTACTGAAGTTGCTATAAAGTCCCAGCATGACCGCGGGAAAGGAGAAGGTATGTAAGATTGATGATGTCCAGTTATGACCCTTCCAGCGTGATCATGATATCATATGCATATTGGAGATGTGACACACCGTGCAACTCTAGGGATAATATGCCCAACCACACCAGAGATGTGATTAGTCATCCTAGCTTCATCCAGGATGTCCGCCAGGGCGTCAACGAGAAGGTTAAAGAAGAGGAGAGAAATAGATACCCCGGCCTCACCCCACGCGACCACCTAAAATAGGCGCTCACCTCTTCATTAACATTGATAGTAGTGCTATCACTCATGACCATCTCCATGGTCCAACAACACCGATGATCATCGAACCCCCTCTGTTCAGGAACTTGGCAGAGAAACGACCAGTCCAAGCGATTGTAAGCATTGTAGAAATTCAGCTGAAGGAACACGCCCTTCTAGCACTGAACCTTAACCTAATGAACAATTCCATGATGCGCTAGGATCCCATCGTGAATACGGTGCCCCTTAATAAAGGTGAACTAGTAAGGGTGTGTGAGCATTCCACCACCAGGGATAACCGTGTTGCACGCACCTTAGCGAATATTCGTTGAAGACCATTTATCACCATGACCGATCTAGATATCCATTTCCCCAACTAATTTTGGGATTAGGGAACCACACCAAAGTTCAAACGGGACATATCCAATGTCCCAATGTAGAATTTTTAGAACATTCGCATAATCATCGCCTAAAGATGCTCTCAAAACTAATGGAAAAGGAGACTAGGAGGCCATTCAGACGAGACACCAAACTAGCCTTCACCTCTGCAATCGCCGGACCAACCTCCTGAGGCAAGAATGAGTGGGTCAGTTTCGCATTCTGTTGGCAGACACCCTGGCCTCTGCTGGCCAGCAGTTTACACCCAACACAACCCTAAACCAGGGCTCCGCCATGAAGAGCTCCTTATAGAAGGCATAGATATGAACCAAGATAGTCCTGCAGCCTTCAAGAGGACCGCTTCTTTTCCAAGGCACGGGCTGATGGAGCATTTACTATGTGCATATTCGCAGTGCCTTGGAAGTAAGCAGTGTTGGCATCCCGTAGAGAGGCCAATTCTTTCCACCCTTGAATATCTTCATAAGGTAGGCCTCAAAGTCAATGGTTCTCAGTGGTAAGACCAAATTCGCCCGTTGTCACATGAAGCTTGGATGGCTCTCCTCTCTCCCTCCTCCCTCTCCTTCCTCTGGCAGCGACGGCGTCGGGCTCGCTTCCCCTTCCTCATCTCTGGTGTCCCCCTACCGCTCCATGCGTCTCATCCCTAGCCTCCTCCCCGTCGCCCTCGCCTCGCTCTGTCCTCAGCGTCCCTCCCCCATCCAATAGATTTTGGGTGCTTGGCACAGGGGCCTCTGACTCTGATTCAGATTCCCCCTTCCCCTCCGGGCAGTTTGCCCCCACTGCGATGGACATGGATGGCTGGACGCACGTGTCCCATGGGCATCGTCGTGTCCCTATTTCATCTTCGGCTCTGGGCATCCTTGGCCCTGGTAGGGGCGGCGCGCTGGAGTCGGTCCCGCTCTCTCCCCCTCCTCCCCGGCGTCTTCTCCCGTCAGGGCTCCGTCTGTGGGCTCATCGGCAATGGCGGAGGCGTCTGCAACCCTAGATATGGCGCTGCCGTCTATGGGGGTGCCAGCTCCCAGGTCGCGGGCTCCCGTGCCGTCTAGTGGGCCTGTTGGGCCAGGGGCCTCGCTTCCCCTTGATTGTGTGTCAGTTTTTTACCCTCCCTCTTTTGGCACTTGGGTCGCGGGTGGGCCAGGCCTACTCCCTCGTCCCCCCTTCAGCCCAACCCATTGGCCCCAGCCTAGCGCGGTCAGGGTGTTTAAGGGTGCGGAAGGGTTCGCTCCCCCTTTCTTTGGGTTTCCTGCTTCCTCCTCTGACCTGCACCATCGTCGCTCTCCCATTCGTGTTTTCTCTATATCCGCTCCCTGTCCTCCCCTTTCTCTCTTGTTCGCGGCGGTGGTCTCGATGGACCGCTCACGCGGGTCCTCCAGCGAGGCCGTCTTCGGCCAAAAGCAGCAGCGGGAGGGCTCGGGTGATGAGGAGGCCGATCTATAGTATGAGGCCGCGCTCCGCTCCAAGCTCAAGGCGGATCGTGCCCGAGCGGAGGGGGCAGCGATGGCGCATGGCGGTCCCCCTTCTCTCGGCTCTGGTTCGGTGGCGGCCGGCCCCTCGGCGCCTCTGGACGGATCTGCGCGCACTCTGCGGACCCATGGGAGGTGGCGGCCGCAGCTAGTAGGGCTGGATCTGCTAGCCCGACTCCGCGGCTCCCTCCTCCACGTGGTGGCGCGCCCCTAGCGGGAGCCCCGCTGCGGGCTCCGGCGGCTCCTGGGGGGCCCTGCGCGGTTCGTGCCTCATGGCTCCTCGGGGGCGCCGGATCATCGCCCCGCTTCTGCAGGTCGGGGATTTGGCTCTGTGTCTGGATCTGCTGGTGATGGTATCCTTCTGTCGCCTCCCCCCGGTTCGGTGCGCATTCGTCCCCCGTCTCATGTGGCCAACCCCACCCTCACTTGTTTCGCTTTCCACCGCCCTGGACATTTCCAATCTCGTCGCCAAAATCCCTCCTTTTGCCTAATCTGCAGAGAGAACAGCCACCTTACGGTCGATTGCTAGAATTTCTCCAAACTCCCAGCCTTTGTTCATTATGGTCTTGGTCTACCTGAGTGCTCCTTTTTTGCTCTAGACCGTGAGGTTCCTGTAGTGGTTCCTATTCCTGCGCTCTCGAACTCTGGTATCATTAATGTCAAGGACAAGCTCATTACCCCCCATGTTCTTCTCGATGACCTCCGTCTATGGGACGATGGGGGTTGGGATTGGCAAATTCGCCAACTGTCAGAATTTGAGTTCGCTGCTTTGTTCCCCTCCAAAGAAAGTTTACGGATGATTTCTTCCTACACTAGCTTCACTCTTCCCCTCAACCAACTGGTTGTGTCTGTCAAGGCTGCCTCCAATGGATCAAAAACGGTCTCTTCCCTAACTGAAGTTTGGGTCCTAGTCGATGATGTTCCTCCTTCTCTCCATTCCGCTGCTTTTGTCATGGCTTTTGGTGTTCTCATTGGTAAACCCATCGAGGTCGATCTGGAATCTATGGTTGTCTTGGGCCCTGTGGGCTTGTGGGTGTGGTGTGTTGATCATCAATGCATCCGCGGCTCCATCGATGTTTTCCCCTCTGCTGATGGCTTTTGTCTTAGGGTTCAGGTAGAGGGTGATGCGGCTACGGTGTCGCCCCTGCCCCCACCCAGCACCCTGCCTCGGGCAATGAAGACAAGGACAAGGATGATGACGGCCTTCCGGATGATTCTCTCCATGGCAATGAGCATCGCTTTACCCAGTCGGAATGGGATGGCCTATCGCCTGAAGATCAGGATTTGCTCAAGGAGGACGCCCTGCTGGGGTGGTGGAAACAAGGATTCACTGCCCGCATTCAGTGGGGGGGGAGGCTCTGGCCTCTGGTGGAGCTAGTGGCACCCCATTTTCTGGTGTGTGCTCCAATCTCCCAACCCGCCCCGTCTCCCCCTCCCTCTCGGGTATTGAAGATCTGCCCCCGGCCGGCCCCTTGGCCACGGGAAAGAAGAAGTCGTCTTTTAAAAAGTTCTCCATGCGCAGCAGGGCTCCTGGTGATTCCAAGCAGTCTGCGGCAGAGCTTTGTCGTAGGGTGGATACTGACCTGGGTGCGGCCTCGGGTCCGTCGTCTGCGGCGGCTTTGCCGAGACGTGCCCATCCTACGCCGTTGCGTTCGCCTGCTTCCACTGCCCGCAAGAGCGGTTGCGTCTCCAACAGCGGCGAGCGTGTTGCTGATTAGGCGGTGCGGCGTGCTGCGGCCAGGGATCTGCCCCCCTCAGGTAGCCCTCCATGCTCCCCTTCCCCACTTTTTCCTGCATCCTCCCCTATTCGTCTGGTGCTTCCTTCGCAGTCCAATGATCACCTTCTGCATATCTTAGAGGACGTAGGCATTACTTGTGATCCTAGTTTCGGTTCCCCCTCTTCCTTATTAGCCATTATCCGGGCAAACGAAGTAGCTCAGGCGGATATTGCAAGGGCCAAGGAGGCTGTCTTAGGGTCTGTCGCTCCACTGGTTGTGGCCGGTGGGGTCATCGAGGGACCAGATAGGGTTCCGGTGCCCTCGGCTGCACCTCGGCGCGGGGTAGGAAAACAATCTAAAACCTGCATCGCCCCAAGCAGGTCCAGTCTTTGCATTAAAAATCTATCTCATAGATAAAGGACTTATTTTGGAATATTAGGGGTTTCGGTGCTAGGGGCGCCGGGACCAGATAAAAGACCTTGTTCGCTCTGAGAATATTGATATTGTTGGCCTTGTTGAAACCCTGAAACCTTCTTTCTCCCCGAATGAACTTTCTGTTGTTGCTGGGATCGACAGATTTGATTAGAATCATGTGGCATCGTCTGGGCATTCAGGTGGTATTCTTATTGGCACCAAAAGAGATTTGTTTGATTTTGTTGCTTTCGATCACGGGATTTTTTGGGCTAGTACAGTGGCACCTCATTGCCCCCTCAATTTGCTT
Organism: Triticum aestivum; assembly: GCF_018294505.1. Lineage (NCBI taxonomy): Eukaryota > Viridiplantae > Streptophyta > Magnoliopsida > Poales > Poaceae > Triticum > Triticum aestivum. The sequence continues at coordinate 448,149,596 of NC_057798.1, forward strand.
TTGGAAATTATGGTGGTATATGGTCTGGCTAACCACTCTCTCTCTTATATCTTCTTGGATGAATTGTGGAATAAAATTGAGTCCTGTGACCTCCCTTTGCTTATTGGCGGCGACTTTAACATGATGCGTTCCCCTCTGGATAAAAACTCACCTAATTTTTCTTGGCCGCTTGCTGACGCATTTAACGCTTTCATTCGGGACACTGCTATCCGCGAAATACCTAGGGTTGGTGCCCGGTATACATGGATGAATCGCCAATCAGTCCCCTGATACGTCTCCAACATATCTATAATTTTTTATTGTTCCATGCTATTATATTACCCCTTTTGGATGTTTATGGGCTTTATTTTATACATTTATATCATTTTGGGACTAACCTACTAACCAGAGGCCCAGCCCATATTGCTGTTTTTTTTGCCTATTTCAGTATTTCAAAGAAAAGGAATATCAAATGGAGTCCAAACGAAATGAAACCTTCGGGAGTGTGATTTTTGGAACGAACGTGATCCAGAGAACTTGGAGTGCAAGCCAAGAAGCGATTGAGGCGGCCATGAGATAGGAGGGCGCGCCCACTCCCTCTAGGCGCGCCCCCTTGTCTCCTGGGCCCCACGAGCGGCCACCGACGTACTTCTTCCTCCTATATATACCTACGTACCCCGAAAACATCCAGGGAGCCAACGAAAAACAATTTCCACCGCCGTAAACTTCTGTATCCGCGAGATCCCATCTTGGAGCCTTCACCGGTGCTCCGTCGGAGGGGGAATCGACCACGGAGGGCTTCTACATCAACACCATAGCCCTTCCGATGAGTTGTGAGTAGTTTACCACAGACCTTCGGGTCCATATTTATTTGCTAGATGGCTTCTTCTCTCTTTTTGGATCTCAATACCATGTTCTCCCCCTCTCTTGTGGAGATCTATTTGATGTAACTCTTTTTGCGGTGTGTTTGTTGAGATCCAATGAATTGTGGGTTTATGATCAAGTTTATCTATGAGAAATATTTGAATCTTCTCTGAATTCTTTTATGTATGATTGAGTTATGTTTGCAAGTCTCTTCGAATTATCAGTTTGGTTTGGCCTACTAGATTGATCTTTCTTGCCATGGGAGAAGTGCTTAGCTTTGGGTTCAATCTTGCGGTGTCCTTACCCAGTGACAGAAAGGGTCGCAAGGCACGTATTGTATTGTTGCCATCCAGGATAAAAATATGGGGTTTATATCATATTGCTTGAGTTTATCCCTCTACATCATGTCATCTTTCTTAATGCGTTACTATGTTCTTATGAACTTAATACTCTAGATGCATGCTGGATAGCAGTCGATGTGTGGAGTAATAGTAGTACATGCAGGCAGAAGTCGGTCTACTTGTCGCGGACGTGATGCCTATATACATGATCATGCCTAGATAATCTCATAATTATTCGCTTTTCTATCAATTGCTCGATAGTAATTTGTTCACCCACCGTAATACTTATGCTATCTTGAGAGAAGCCTCTAGTGAAACCTATGGCCCCCGGGTCTATCTTTTATCATATAAGTTTTCAATCTACTTTTATTTGCATCTTTACTTTTTGCATCTATATTATAAAATACCAAAAATATATTTATCTTATCATACTATCTCTATCAGATCTCACTTTCGCAAGTGGCCGTGAAGGGATTGACAACCCCTTTATTGTGTTGGTTGTGAGTTCTTTGTTTGTTTGTGTAGGTACGTGGGACTTTTGAGGAGCCTCCTACTGGATTGATACCTTGGTTCTCAAAAACTGAGGGAAATACTTACGCTACTATTGCTGCATCACCCTTTCCTCTTCAAGCAAAACCAATGCAAGCTCAAGACGTAGCAAGAAGGATTTCTGGCGCCATTGCCGGGGAGGTCTTCGCTGAAGTCAAGACATACCAAGTATCCATCACAAACTCATCTCCCTCGCATTTACATTATTTGACATTTGCCTCTCGTTTTCCTCTCCCCCACTTTACCCTTACCGTTTTATTTGCCCTCTCTTTCCCAATCTTCTCCTCTCTTTTTTGCTTGCTTTTTTTCTATTTGCTTGTGTGTTGGATTACTTATTGCCATGGCGCAAGATAATACCAAATTGTGTGATTTCTCCAATACTAATAATAATGATTTCCTTAGTACTCCGATTGCTCCTCTTAATGATGTTGAGTCTTGTGAAATCAATACTGCTTTGCTGAATCTTGTTATGAAAGATCAATTCGCCGGCCTTCCTAGTGAAGATGGCGCTACTCATCTAAACAACTTTGTTGATTTGTGTGATATGCAAAAGAAGAAAGATACGGATAATGATATTGTTAAATTGAAGTTATTTCCTTTTTCACTTAGAGATCATGCTAAAGTTTGGTTTTGGTCTTTGCCTAAAAATAGTATTGATTCTTGTAACAAGTGCAAAGATGCTTTTATCTCTAAGTATTTTCCTCCCGCTAAGATTATCACTCTTAGGAACGATATTATGAATTTTAAACAACTTTATCATGAGCATGTTGCCCAATCTTGGGAAAGAATGAAATTGATGATTCGCAATTGCCCTACTCATGGTTTGAATTTATGGATGATCATAGAAATTTTTTATGCCGGTTTGTACTTTGCTTCTAGAAATCTTTTAGATTCGGCCGTGGGAGGCACGTTTATGGAAATCACGTTAGGAGATGCTACAAAACTTCTTGGTAATATTATGGCTAATTATTCTCAATGGCACACATAAAGATCTTCTAGTAAAAAAGTGCATGTTATAGAAGAAATCAATGTTTTGAGTGGATAGATGGATGAACTTATGAAGTTGTTTGCTACTAAAAATACTCCTCTTGATCCCAATGATATGCCTTTGTCTATTTTGATTGAGAATAATAATGAATCTATGGATGTGAATTTTGTTGGTAGGAACAGTTTTGGAAACAATGCTTATAGAGGAAACTTTAATTCTAGACCGTTCCCTAGTAATTCCTCTAATAATTATGGAAATTCCTACAATAATTCTTATGATAATTTTAATAAGATCCCCTCTGATTTTCAGAATAGTGTGAAAGAATTTATGATTTCTCAAAAGAATTTAATGCTTTGCTTGAAGAAAAATTACTCAAAGTTGATGATTTGGCTAGGAACCTTGATAGACTTTCGCTTGATGTTGATTCTCTTAAACTTAGATCTACTCCTCCTAAGCATGATATCAATGAGTCTCTCAAATCAATGAGAATTTCCATTGATGAGTGCAAGGAAAGAACCGCTAGATTGCGTGCTAAGAAAGATTGCTTTGTAAAGGCGTGTTCTTCTAGTTTCAATGAAAATAATGATGAAGGTCTTAAAGTTATTGATGTGTCTCCTATTAGATCTTTGTTTTGCAATATGAATCTTGATAATAATGGGGCTGGAGATGAGTCAACTTTAGTTAGAAGGCGTCCCAAGAATTCGGAGTTTTTAGATCTTGATGCTAAATTTGTAAAAAAGTGGGATTGGATAGGTCACGACTTTAAATAGTATTGAACCCACTATCAAGGATTTTAAGGAATTTGATTATGATAATTGTTCTTTAGAAAGTTGTATTTCCTTGTTGCAATCCATTGTTAATTCTCCTCATGCTTATAGTCAAAATAAAGCTTTTACCAAACATATCGTTGATGCCTTGATGCAATCTTATGATGAAAATCTTAATCTGGAAGTTTCTATACCTAGAAAACTTAATGATGAGTGGGAACCTACTATAAAGATTAAAATTAAAGATCATGAGTGTTTTGCTTTGTGTGATTTGGGTGCTACTGTTTCCACAATTTTGAAAACTTTATGTGATATTCTAGGTTTCCATGATCTTGATGATTGCTCTTTAAATTTGCACCTTGCAGATTCCACCATTAAAAAGCCAATGGGAAGGATCAATGATGTTCTCATTGTTGCAAATAGAAATTTTGTGCCCGTAGATTTTATCGTTCTTGATATAGATTGCAATCTTTCTTGCCCTATTATTCTTGGTAGACCTTTCCTTAGAACGATTGGCGCGATTATTGATATGAAGGAAGGGAATATTAGATTCCAATTTCCATTAAAGAAAGGCATGGAACACTTTCCAAGAAAGAAATTCAAATTACCTTATGAATCTATCATGCGAGCTACTTATGAATTGAGTGCCAAAGATGGCACTACTTAGATCTATCTTCGCCTTTATGCCTAGCTAGGGGCGTTAAACGATAGCGCTAGTTGGGAGGCAACCCAATTTTATTTGTGTTTTTTGCTTTTTTCTGTTTAGTAATAAATTTTTCATCTACCTTCTGTTTAGATGTGTTTTTATGTTTTAATTAGTGTTTGTGCCAAGTAGAACCTATAGGATAACCTATGATGATAGTTAATTTGATTCTGCTGAAAAACAGAAACTTTGCACACACGAAATTAGTTTTGTTAAATCACATAAATGTGATTTTGTGTTGATTCTTTTTGCTGATGATCAATAGAAAATGTTTCCAGGACTTCATATTTTGGTAGGATTTTTAGAGTTCCAGAAGTTTGCGTTAGTTACATATTTCTACAGACTGTTCTGTTTTTGACAGTTTCTGTTTTTCGTGTGTTGTTTGCTTATTTTGATGCATCTATGGCTAGTAAAATAGTTTATAAACCATAGATAAGTTGGAATACAGTAGGTTTAACACCAAAATAAATAAATAATGAGTTAATTACAGTACCTTATGTGGTGGTTTTGTTTTCTTTCACTAACGGAGCTTATGAGATTTCCTGTTGAGTTTTGTGTTATGAAGTTTTTAAGTTTTGGGTAAAGCTTTGATGGACTATGGAATAAGGAGTGGTAAGAGCCTAATCTTGGGGATGCCCATGGCACCCCAAGATATTCAAGAATAACCAAAATCCTAAGCTCGGGGATGCCCCGGGAAGGCATCCCCTCTTTCGTCTTCGTTCATTGGTAACTTTACTTGGAGCTATATTTTTATTCGCCACATGATATGTGTTTTGCTTGGAGCATCGTATATTATATTAGTCTTTGATTTTTAGTTTACTACAATGATCCTTGCTGTACACACCTTTTGGGAGAAGCCCACTTGATTGAATTTGTTAGAATATGCTATGTGCTTCACTTATATCTTTTGAGCTTGATAGTTTTTGCTCTAGTGCTTCACTTATATCTTTTAGAGCACGACGGTGGCTTAATTTTGTAGAAATTGCTAGTCTCTCATGTTTCATTTATATTATTTTGAGAGTCTTTTAGAACAGCATGGTATTTGCTATGGTTATAAAATTGGTCCTAGAATGGTAGGCATCCAAGTTGGGTATAATAAAAACTATCATAGGAAGTGAATTGGATGCTATGATCAATTTGATACTTGATAATTGTTTGGGGATATGGAGGTAGTGATATTAAAGTCATGCTAGTTGGGTGATTATGAATTTAAAGAATGCTTGTGTTGAAGTTAGCAAGTCCCGTAGCATGCACGTATGGTTAAAGTTGTGTAAAAAATTTGAAACATGAAGTGTACCTGGCTTGTGCATCCTTATGAGTGGCGGTCGGGGACGAGCGATGGTCTTTTCCTACCAATCTATCCATCTAGGAGCATGCGCGTAGTGCTTGGTTTTTGATGACTTCTAAATTTTTGCAATAAGTATATGAGTTCTTTTGACTAATGTTGAGTCCATGGATTATACGCACTTTTACCTTTCCATCATTGCTAGCCTCTTCGGTATCGTGCATTGTCCTTTCTCACCTTGAGAGTTGGTGCAAACTTCACTGGTGCATCCAAACCCCATGATACGATACACTCTATCACACATAAACCTCCTTACATCTTCCTCAAAACAGCCACCATACCTACCTATTATGGCATTTCCATAGCCATTCCGAGATATATTGCCATGCAATTTTCCACCATTTCGTTCATCATCATCATCATGACATACATTACTTTTGTCTTGCCATTGCATGATCATGTAGTTGACATCGTATTTGTGGCAAAGCCACCATGCATAATTTTTCATACATGTCACTCTTAATTCATTGCACCACCCCGGTACACCGTCGGAGGCATTCATATAGAGTCATATCTTGTTCTAGTTTCGAGTTGTAATTCATATGTTGTAATCAATGAAAGTGTGGTGATCATCATTATTAGAGCATTGCCCAAAAAGAAAAAAAAGAAAGGCCAAAGAAAAAAAGGAAAAAGAAAAAATAAATAAATAAAAGGGGCAATGTTACTATCTCTTTTTCCACACTTGTGCTTCAAAGTAGCACCTTGTTCTTCATGTAGTGAGTCTCATATATTGTGCTTCAAAGTAGCACCATGTTTTTCATATAGTGAGTCTCATATGTTGTCACTTTCATATACTAGTGGGAATTTTTCATTATAGAACTTGGCTTGTATATTCCTACGATGGGCTTCCTCAAATGCCCTAGGTCTTCGTGAGCAAGCAAGTTGGATGCACACCCACTAGTTTTCTTTTGTTGAGCATTCATTTATAGCTCTAGTGCATCCGTTGCATCGCAATCCCTACTCCTCATGTTGACATCAATTGATGGGCATCTCCATAGCCCGTTGATTATCCTCGTCAATGTGAGACTTTCTCCTTTTTTGTCTTCTTCACACAATCCCCATCATCATATTCTATTCCACCCATAGTGCTATATCCATGGCTCACGCTCATGTATTGCATGAAGGTTGAAAATGTTTGAGATTATTTAAGTACGAAACAATTGCTTGGCTTGTCATAGGGGGTGTAGAATTTGGGAACATCTTTGTGTGATGAAAATGAAGCATAGCCTAACTATATGATTTTGTAGGGATGAACTTTCTTTAGCCATGTTATTTTGAGAAGACATGATTGCTTTGATTAGTATGCTTGAAGTGTTACTATTTCTTTTATCAATATGAACTTTTATTTTGAATCATTTGGATCTGAACATTCATGCCACAATTAAGAAAATTACATTGAGAATCATGCTAGGTAGCATTCCACATCAAAAATTCTGTTTTTATCATTTACCTACTCGAGGACGAGCAGGAATTAAGCTTGGGGATGCTTGATACGTCTCCAACGTATCTATAATTTTTGATGGTTCCATGATATTATATTACCCCTTTTGGATGTTTATGGGCTTTATTTTACACATTTATATAATTTTTCGGACTAACCTACTAACCGGAGGCCCAACTATTGTTGTTTTTTTTGCCTATTTCAGTATTTCGAAGAAAAGGAATATCAAACGGAGTCCAAACGGAATGAAACCTTCGGGAGCGTGATTTTTGGAACAACGTGATCCAGAGAACTTGGAGTGCAAGCCAAGAAGCGATCGAGGCGGCCAGGAGATAAGAGGGCGCGCCCACCCCCTCTGGGCGCGCCCCCTGTCTCCTGGGCCCCATGAGCGGCCACCGACGTACTTCTTCCTCCTATATATACCTACGTACCCCGAAAATATCCAGGGAGCCAACGAAAAACAATTTCCACCGCCGTAACCTTCTGTATCCGCGAGATCCCATCTTGGAGCCTTCGTTGGCGCTCCGCCGGAGGGGGAATCGACCATGGAGGGCTTCTACATCAACACCATAGCCCTTCCGATGAGTTATGAGTAGTTTACCACAGACCTTCGGGTCCATATTTATTAGCTAGATGGCTTCTTCTCTCTTTTTGGATCTCAATACCATGTTCTCCCCCTCTCTTGTGGAGATCTATTTGATATAACTCTTTTTGTGGTGTGTTTGTCGAGATCCGATGAATTGTGGGTTTATGATCAAGTTTATCTATGAGAAATATTTGAATCTTCTCTGAATTCTTTTATGTATGATTGAGTTATCTTCGCAAGTATCTTCGAATTATCAGTTTGGTTTGGCCTACTAGATTGATCTTTCTTGCCATGGGAGAAGTGCTTAGCTTTGGGTTCAATCTTGCGGTGTCCTTACCCAGTGACAGAAAGGGTTGCAAGGGACGTATTGTATTGTTGCCATCGAGGATAAAAAGATGGGGTTTATATAATGTTGCTTGAGTTTATCCCTCTACATCATGTCATCTTTCTTAATGTGTTACTCTGTTCTTATGAACTTAATACTCTAGATGCATGCTGGATAGCGATCGATGTGTGGAGTAGTAGTAGTAGATGCAGGCAGGAGTCGGTCTACTTATCGCGGACGTGATGCCTATATACATGATCATGCCTAGATAATCTCATAATTATTCTCTTTTTTATCAATTGCTCGATAGTAATATGTTCACCCACCGTAATACTTATGCTATCTTGAGAGAAGCCTCTAGTGAAATCTATGGCCCCGGGTCTATCTTTTATCATATAAGCTTTCAATCTACTTTTATTTGCATCTTTACTTTTTGCATCTATATTATAAAATACCAAAAATATATTTATCTTATCATACTATCTCTATTAGATCTCACTTTCGCAAGTGGCCACGAAGGGATTGACAACCCCTTTATTGCGTTGGTTGCGAGTTCTTTGTTTGTTTGTGTAGGTGTGTGGGACTTTTGAGGAGCCTCCTACTGGATTGATACCTTGGTTCTCAAAAACCGAGGGAAATACTTACGCTACTATTGCTGCATCACCCTTTCCTCTTCAAGGAAAACCAACGCAAGATCAAGACGTAGCACCCCCATTCAATCTGTCCTAGACCGTGTCTTATTTTGCTCCAGGTGGGATAAATTGTTTCCTCGGGCTTGCCTCAGGGCTCTATCCATCGTGGGGTCTGATCACTCGCCCCTGATTCTTGATGATGGGACTCATTCTATCTCCTTCCCTCGGTTTCAGTTTGATTCGTCTTGGATCCTGGTGGAGGGTTTTGTTGACTTGATAGCGCATAAGATTTCTTCCTTCTTATCTTCTACTCAACGTTCTTTTGGTCCGATGGACAATTAGCATCAATGTTCCTATTTTCTTCGTAGATTTCTTTGCGGATGGGCTAAGAACCATGTTGCTAAGTCAAGGCGTGACAAAGTTCGGCTGGCTGCCCAAATTGGTACCCTAGATGCTCGCGTCGATGGCCCTGGCCTTTCCCCTGCTGAATGGCAGGCTCATTATGATTTAGAAGAGGCCCTTTTGGCTCTGCATCGTCGGGAGGAAGTGTATTGGAGGCAAAGAGGCACCATAAATTGGACTCTAAAAGGTGATTCCCCCACTGTGTACTTCTTCGCCATTGCCAATGGCAGGCGTCGCCGCTACCTGATCGATAGCCTGCTTATCAAAGGAGTCAGGGTCTCCGACCAATCCGTGATTATGTTGCACGTGGTCAATTTCTTCTCCTATCTCCTCTTCGCTAAACCTGAGGTGGGCTTTAGACTAGCCAGTTCCTTTTGGACCTCTTAGGACCAGGTTTCAAGCGACAATAACGAAGCCTTGCTGATCCCCCTCTTTCACAATGAGATTTTTGATATGATTTGCTCTACCAACTCTAATGCGGCTTCAGGTCCTGATGGTTTCTCCATCCCCTTCTTTAGGCAGTTTTGGCCTTAGTTGAGGGTCCTTGTTCAGGCGATCATTCAAGGTTTCTGGTTGGGTACCATCGACATTTCTAGGTTGAATTATGCGGTGCTCACTCTTATTCCTAAAGTGAAAGGGGCAGACCTGATCACTCAATTTAGACCTATTGCCTTGATCAACAACTTTGCGAAGCTTCCGGCTAAAGGCTTTGCTTCTAGGCTTTCCCCGATCATTCACCGCTCTATTAGCCCTTTTCAATCTACTTTCATAAAGGGCAGGTTCATTTTAGATGGCGTTCTCTGTCTCCATGAGATTGTCCATGATTTGCGGGTCCAGGGGACCAAAGCTGTGGTTCTTAAACTCAATTTTCAGAAAGCATATGACTCGGTTAGTTGAAAGTTCCTTCAGCATGTGCTGCTTGCTAAGGGTTTTGATGGTGCGGTGGTGCACAGGCTTATTCAATTGGTCACGGGTGGCCACAGGGCTGTGTCGGTCAATGGGAAGATTAGTAATTTTTTTGCCAACGGCAGGGGCCTAAGGCAGAGCGATCTAGCCTCCCCCCTTCTTTTCAACTTTGTCGCTAATGCCCTCTCTCATACTCTGTCCCGGGCAGCTCTAACTGGCTACATCACTCCTGTCAGCTCTCACCTTGTCCCTAATGGTATCACTCATCTTCAATATGCGGATGACACCATCATTATGGCCAAACTTAATGAGGCCAGCATTACTCATCTGAAATTCCTGCTCCTCTGCTTCAAAGCTCTCTCTGGCCTTAAAATCAATTTTTCTAAGAGCGAAGTCATTGTTACTGGGGTTGCGGACGCTGAGGCTCAAAGAGTTTCTCATCTCCTCAACTGTTCTCTAGGCTCCTTCCCTTTCAAATATCTGGGCCTTCCAATCTCTCCCCATAAACTGTTGGCTAAAGACTTTGCTCCGGCTGTCACTAAGGTGGGAAACAGGGTCTTGCCGTGGTGAGGCCATTATAATACCTAAGCGGGCAAGGTTGCCCTCACCAATGCTTGTCTGTCCTCTCTCCCCATGTTCTTGATGGGCTTCTACCTCCTCTCTGGAGGGATCCACGCTGGCTTTGACAAACATGGGGGTGCTTTTTACTAGAACTCTGCCGACAATAAGTGCAAATATAGGATGGTGAAATGGAAATACATATGTCGGCCAAAGAACATGGGAGGGTTAGGGATCATTAATACTGCTGCCATGAACAAGTGCCTCATTCTAAACTGGTGGTGGAAGATCATGTACTTCGAGGAGCACCCCCTCTGGCTAGCCATTCTCAAGGCTAAATACTTCCCGGACTCGAGCCCCATGTTTGCTTCTTCCACTGGTGGTTCACATTTCTGGCTCCAGCTCGTTAAAGTTCGTTTGGTTTTTCAATCTTTGGTCAAATTCGTAGTTAGAAATGGTAAGTCTACTCGCTTCTGGTTAGACTGGTGGTGCGGGGACTCCACCCTCGCAGTGGCGTTCCCGGTCTTATTTTCTTATTGCTCTATCCGGAGATCTCTATCTTTGAGCTCTCGCTAAATAATTGGGACCTAGACCTCCGTAGAACTCTTTCTCCAGAAGAGTTGGAAGACTGGTATCGCCTTACTGCTTGCTTCCCCGTGCTCTCGGATGAAGAAGACTCGGTTGTCTGGCCCCACTCCTCCTCTGGTCGCTTTTCGGTTAAGTCTGCCTACGCTAAACTTATATTCGACTCCCCTACGTCCAAGTTCAAGTGTATTTGGAAGGCCTGTATTCCTCCTAAGATCAAAATCTTCATGTGGCAAGCTTTTCGTTGGAAACTTCCCGCGGCTGATCAAATCCGGAAAAGGAACGGCCTGGGCTCTGATAGATGCGTTTTATGTGGGGTCATTCGAAATACCGAGCATATCTTCTTTCACGGCTCTTTGGCTAAGTTTGTTTGGTGCTGTATTCGGTATTGGCTTCAAGTGAACTGGAATCCTTCATCCTTCGAGGACTTGCGGCGTCTGGCGTCTGGCTTATTCGGGGTGGCTAAAAGGGTTTTCTGGGTTGGGTTTGCAGCGATCTGTTGGTTGTTGTGGAACACTAGAAACAAGTTTACTATTGAACATACCTTTCCGGCTAACCCTGTGAGCTGCTTATTTAAATCTGGTGTCTTCCTGCAGCAGTGGAGATTATTGATTAAGGAGGCGGACCACGAGGCTTTTGACGCTATGGTATCCAAGATTCGGTCTACGGCTTCATCCATGTTGCGAAGATTTTGGGCGGTGCCTTAATGTTCCCTTCCTTCTGTTTTCTGAGAGCTAGCCTGTGTGCCATGATTGGCTAGGTAGCCATGTATGCGAACCTTATTAGTTGTTGCTGTGATACTATGTTGGCTTGGTGGTTGCTCTGTTACTCTGTCTGGTGGCTTTATTTATAAAATCGGGCGTATGTCTTTTCTCAAAAAAAAAAACCGTGAAGCTTGGGGTTCCATGGTTGGTTCTCGAACTTGCCAGATGCCGACGCTGATGGGAAAACATTTTGCCTATTGCATAGGTCCTTTTATTGATTATTAGCATCCATAAGGACAACACACACATGTATGATGCATATAGTCTACAACTTGCGATCGAGAACAACACTCCAGTTGTATATATGTCCGTCGATTGATCATCTACATGAGGAGTCCCCTGGCTATGCGGCCGTCAGCGCCCTGGGGAAAGAACCCGCCGGCCTGGGCGGGGCTTCCGGTGCCGTACACGATGCCGAGGATCTCCTCGGGCGTGCGATCGTACGCGAGCGAGTAGCGGTCGCCGGCGATGATGTTCCCCACGGTCTGCCCCTCGGGCCCCTCACCCGGCGCCACCACTAGCCCCTCGCCCTTCACTCCCCTCCTCCCAAGCTCGTTCCGCAGGTCGGAGATGTGCGCGGTCACCTCCGCCACACCAACACCATAGCTCGCCACCCGCGACAGTCCGCGCTCGTACAACAGGGCCCGGATCACCGCGTCCTGTGCCGATTCCACGCCCAGCAGTCCCGCCACCAGCTGCGTGCAATCAATCACAGAAGTACGACAAGTTAATTATCACGTACATGTAATTAATGGGAATATCGATCAGTACGCATGCACGCATTTTGTGTGTCTGATCGATACGGCTGGTGGTAGGGTGATCACGCGTGTGGTGTAGCCTAGGTACGTACCCTTCTGGCCTGAGGAGTGAGGAGCTTGGGGTTGGCGCCAACGTAGCCGGTAAGACCGACGTACGGGATGATGTAGGAGGCGATGAGGAAGTTGAGGCTGTTCTCGTAGGGGTTGAAGGGCGGGTCCAGCGTCGTGTTCATCGCCTGCTCCACGATCTTGCCGATGTTGGTCGCGCTGATGTCCAGCTGCGGCCGCGGGAATCCCCTCACGTTCTGCTTGATCGCCCTGCACATACACACGCACGCACTGTTCATAAACGACATGCTACTTCTCTGCTACTAATATTTCTTGGTCGGGAGAGAGTCCGAGTGGCCGAATTGTGAGGTTAATTGCGTACGTACCTGAGGTGGCCAACTTCTTGGTAGCAGAACTGTGTGGCGACGTCTCGGACGAAGGGGGTGAGGGCGGCGGTCTGGCCACCGATGGGAGGCGGACCGCCGCCGGTGAGGTTGACGTCGATGCCATCGAGGCCGTAGCCCAGCGCCGACCAGCAGAAGAACTCCGCCTCCAGGTACTCGAGGTTCAGCGGGAACTCCAGCAGGTCCACGTCCGATTGTGGCAGCAGCGTGCCGCCGCCGCCGAAGAACCCGCGGTACCGTGCCCACTCGTTGTCCATGTCCTGCGCCCGGCAGACGCCGCCGCAGAGAGCAGACGCCACCAAGCAGGCGACCACCACGACGAAGGTGGCCGGCGCAGCCATGGCAATACTACTTGCAGCTCGTAGTATGATCACGAGTTGGGAGTTGGGACTAGTCTGCGCACGCCAAGGATGGTAGGATCACTGATCTGCAGGTTTGGGGGACTTGACTTCTGCGTGTTCTCGTCCTCGCGATCAGCGAATGTAATATAGGCGGTGCGGCACATGCGGAAGGGGTGCAACGTGGAGCATGACGTGGACGGGAACGGGAAGAGGAGCGGGGGTGGCGCGCCAAGGGTGTGGCGTCCGCGGGAGCTACTACGTGTGGCGTTGCTTAAACGGCCGGTCGCTGTTTCCTTTGTCTTGGAGGAAATTTGAGTGGGTCGACCATAACTCCATTGTGTGACGTTTTCTGTGCAGTTGTCTTGCGAGTTTTCTAGCTTTGGACCTTACCCTGGGCTCCTGAACTACTTTTTTTTAGAGAAAAGGCCAAAGCCCAATTTTATAGATAAAGCCTCAAGGCAGCGTCACGGATACCGCAAGTTCACAGGAGCACACACACATAAACAAAAGGATGAGAGTAGCCAGAGCAGGAAACATACAGGCAACTGCCATACACGGCGCGCAGGCCGGGGAGGGAGAAACACCTAATCTCCGCAAACTACAGCACCAGATTTAGACGACAGGGTTCCTCCCGGAGATCTGAGAAGCCGAAGCCCGAATTTTGTCGATGAGCAGGTCCAGGGCATCCTGATCAGTCTCCTTAGTCAATGATCTCCACTGCTGCAAGAATATACATGATTTGAAAAGAACATCAGCAGGCTTAGATGGGAAGGTAAGTTCAATAGTAAATTTGTTTCTAATTGTCCAGAGAGCCCAACATAAAGCTCCCAGGCCAACCCAAAATACCCTCTTGGTGACCCCGACCAAGGCTTTGGCTAGGGTTCGAATCTCAGAGAAAGAGGAGGGATTCCAGGGAACCCGAAGCCAAGATCTGACGCAGCACCAAACTAATTTGGCTAGAACGCATTTGAAAAAGATGTGATCAGAGTTCTCCAAGGCCCCACACAAATTACAGAATTCCGAGCCCGGCCGATTGCGTTTTTTGATCTGATCAGCAGTCGGGAGGCGACCACGAAAGGCTTGCCAGAGAAAAATCTTAATCGTAGGAGGAACCTTGGATTTCCAAACGCAAGAGAATCGAGCCGAAGGAGTACCACCAATAAGTCTAGAATACAACGACTTAACCGAAAATCTATCAGAGGCCGAATGCGGCCAAATCACCGAGTCGGCCGACTCCGAGAGCACAGGGAAGAGGGCAGAGAGACTTTGCCAATCTTCCAACTCTTCAGGAGACAGGGCCCGACGAAAAGCCAAATCCCAATTATTAGCAGCCACCTTCGCGATGGAGATCTGCGGATTAGGACAGTAAGAAAACAGAACCGGAAAGCTCACGGCTAGGGGGGCATCCCCAGACCACCAATCCAACCAAAATCGAACAACCAACCCATTACCAACAGTAAACTTAACATGCTCCAGAAAAATTGGTCTAACTTTGACAAGGGCTTTCCAAAACTGAGAGCCACGCCGCGCGGAAGCAAACAGCGGGTTGGAGTGAGGGAAATATTTGGCCTTAAGAATCGAAAACCACAATGACTCGGCCCCAACAGTCATAATTTTCCACCACCACTTGATAAGCAAACAAATGTTCATCACCCGAGTATTAATAATGCCTAACCCCCCAAGGTTCTTAGGTTTACACATAAGTTGCCACTTGACCAGCCTATACTTCCTTTTGTTATCAGCGGAATTCCAGTAGAAGGCACCCCTATGTTTGTCGAAGCCAGCATGCACGCCATTCGTGAGAAGATAAAAGCCCATAAGAAACATAGGGAGAGAGGATAAGCAAGAGTTGATTAGAGCCACTTTGCCGGCATTGGTATTATATCTACCCCTCCAAGGGAGCACCCTGTTCCCCACTTTAGCAACCACCGGAGCGAAATCATTCGCATGAAGCATTCCAGGAGAGATCGGAAAGCCTAAATACTTGAAGGGGAAGGAGCCTAATGAGCAGTTAAGGAGCCTAGCAACCCGCAAGGCTTCCGCCCCATCAACACCCGTCACCATAACCTCACTCTTGGCGAAATTAATCTTAAGACCCGAAACGGCTTCGAAACACAACAAGATGAATTTCAGATTGGCAATACAGGCGTCATCCAGCTCCACCAAGATGATTGTATCGTCCGCATATTGCAGATGGGAGACACCTTCCGGAAGTAGATGGGAGACCACAGGAGCGATGTGCCCACAGCGGGCCGCCCTGGAGAGCATGCAAGAGAAGGCGTCGCCCACAAAGTTAAAAAGAACAGGGGAGGCAGGATCCCCTTGGCGAAGGCCCCTGCCATTCGCGAAGAAATTGCTAACAAAGCCGTTAACAGCAATGGCAGTATGGCCACCCGAGACCAACTACATGATACGATGAACATAAGCACCGTCGAAGCCTTTAGCAAGGAGGACCTGCTTGAGGAAGGGCCAGCTAACCGAGTCATACGCTTTTTCGAAGTCTAACTTAAGAATAATCGCTTTAGCTCTTCGCACATGAAGATCATGAACAATCTCATGAAGGGAAAGAATACCATCAAGAATGAAACGCCCTTTGATAAAAGCAGATTGAAAGGGGCTAATAACTCTATGAGCTACCAGAGACAAACGATTCGCAAAGCCTTTAGCCGGGAATTTGGCAAAGTTGTTAATCAAAGCAATAGGCCGAAATTGGGAGATAACATCAGCACCCTTGACCTTAGGAATCAGGGATATCACAGCGTAATTCAGGCGAGAGATATCGACAGTACCAAGGCAGAAACCCTGGATAACGTTACACACCAACTGTTTCAACTGGGGCCAGAATTTCCGAAAGAAGGGGATGGAAAAACCGTCTGGCCCGGAAGCAGCATTGGGATTAGCAGAGTTAACAACATCCCAAATTTCCTGGTCAGAGAGCGGAATCATCAAGGAAGCATTCTCCTCGGGGGTGATTTTAAGACCAGAGCTCCAAAGGTGGGGAGATATATATAAGCCCGATTGAGGTTTAGCCCCTAACAACGAAGAAAAGAAATCCACCACATGAGCCATAATAATAGACCGATCAGAAGAACGCACACCATTAATCAGCAGGCTATTAATATCACAGCGCCTACGCCTACTGTTCGCAATCGCAAAAAGTAGGCTGTAGGAGAGTCCCCTTTAAGAGTCCAGTTAAGAGTGCCCCGCTGGCGCCAATAAATCTCGGCCTGGTGGTGCAACTGCATTAAAGCAACCTCAAGATTATAACGAACGGCCCATCCATCGTCAGAGAGCCCAGTAGAATCAGCAGCACGATCCAGCTCCAAGATCTGGTTTTCGAGAAAAGCTTTGGTGCGACGATCCTCCGCCGCACGATTACGAGACCAACCTCTAAGAAACTTACGCAAGTCATAGGAGCACGAGTGCCAATCATCCAGAGGCCCAAACGAGCGGGAATTGGAAGAGAGGGATTGGGAAATCTTCGCTGCAACCATATCAGCAAAGCCATCCACCGACAACCATGAAGCATCAAATTGAAATCTAGTCGGAGGTCGAGTGCAAATGGAACCGTCGTCAAGAATGAAGGGGGTATGATCAGACCCGACAATGCATTTGGCGTTAAGAGAAGTTCTAGGGAACAAGGACTCCCACCTGGGACATAGGAAGATTCGATCAAGAACGGATCTAATAGGGTTAGCCTAATGGTTAGACCAAGTAAAGCGGGGCCCCCTCGAGGAAGCTCGCGGATGGCGTTAGCACTAATGAAGTCATTAAAAGCATTAGCTAAAGGCCAAGAGAAATTATCATTATTCTTGTCAAGAGGGCACCGCATAAGATTAAAGTCTCCCCCAATAACCATCGGTAAATTACAGGAATCAATCTTGATCGAGAGTTCATTAAGGAATAGGTTCGACAGAGAGTGATCCGCAGGCCCATAAACAATGATAAACTCACAGAGGGTATTCATAGATTTGTGAGAAAGAACAACACTGGCCCAAAAAACCCATGGTCAAAAGCAACAAAATCAAAAATATCTTTATTAGAACCAATCAAGATCCCACCAGAGTGGCCCGAAGCAGGTAAAAATTGCCAATTAAATCTGTCCATACCCACAATAGTAGAGAGCTCATTAGGGGAGAAGGAATCCTTGAAAGTTTCAACCAGCCCCACGAAATCAATAGAATTAGAACGAACCAAATATTTAAGTTGGTCACGGCGCCCCCTAGCACCGAACCCCCTAATATTCCAGAATAACGCCCTCATTTATACGAAAGATTCTTGATGCGGAGGCTCGACCTGCAGGGGGCCATGCAGGATTTAGCACGTTTATTAGTGCCCCTCTTGGAAAAGCAGGAAAGGGGCTGGCCACTACCAGCACCCAAAGCCACCCCCGCATCACAACCAACACCCTCGACCCGCGAGGCAACAGCCTCTTTGGCTTTAGCAATGGCTGCCTGAGCCAGTTCATTAGCCCGAATAATAGCAAGAAGCAAACTAGGAGAACCAACAGAAGAATTGACCACCAAACCCATGTCCGACATAATATTTAAAAGATGATCATCAGACATAGAAGGTAAAACCACCCGAACAGGAGAAACAGCGACAGAAGAGGCTGGGGAGGTACCTGGGGGAGGGAGATCCTTCGCCGCAGCCCGCTTCTCCGCCCTTTCCAGGATAGAACCACCGGAGTGCGCAACCTGCCTTCCTTTCTGGGCCGTGGACACCGGAGATCGAATAGCAGACGACCGCGCAGCAGGAGAACCAACATGGGGACCGGAGTGGGACATAGAACCTAGATCTTGATCAAGACACCGACAGATCCCCGTCATGGATTGCTTCGAGCCCGACGAGTTCCGGCTCTTAGCTGAGAACTTGCGCACTGAGGATTTCTTCTTCGTGAGGGGCTAGGATTCCACCATATCGCGAGCCGGGGAGACAGGGAGATCTTCAATTCCCGAACGGGTGGGGGAGAGTGGGCGAGCAGGAAGATTGGAGCAGGCACCAGACACTGGGGTAGTCGAGCAAGGCGGGACCTTTGGCAAATCAGCGACAGCGGTCGGAGTAGTCTGAGCAGCAGGGGAGATCACCGGGTCATCACGAGGAGCATCCCCAAAAGGAGCTTGGGATTGAAACAACTCACTTTCAGAATCTGCCAGGCCATCCCATTCAGATTGATTGAAGCAAAGATTAGACCCAAAACTCTGATTAGGGCCACCCAAAGATCCATCCCCCTCCTTGTCATGCTTGTCTGAGGGATTAGCAGGAGGAGGGGGGAGGTGGGGCTTGGAAAGCCGCCGCCCCCTCCACCCGCACCTGAAGCCTAATATCATTGGGAGATGCGTAAACATCAATAGAGCCATGCACTCGTTCATGATCAACACACCAAACCTTCATCCTAGCAGGACCAACCTTGTTCAAAGAATCCTCATCCACCTTGATAGGTTTCCCAATCAAAACCCCAAAGGACATGAGGAAAGCAGGCGAGCAGAGACCAGCAGGCAAATCATCGATCAAAACCCACACTTGAGAAAGAGGGCCAACTGTCGTACCATTGTAAGAAGCCGCTTTGACAGAAACCACCAATTGATTGAGAGGCAAGGTGAAGCTGGTGCAAGAAGCAATCATACGCAAGCATTCTTTGGAGGGGAACACCACATAGAAATCAAAATCAGACATCTGCACAACTTGCCAGTCCCATCCAGCCACATCCCAAATGTGAAGCCCTTCCAGAAGAGTTTGGGGTGAAATATTTTGGTCTTTGACCGAGACAATCGCCGCATTGGACAGCGCAGGTGCCACCTCCCGAACAGGAAGGTCACCGTCAAAGGCGAAGAAGGCGCAGCCAGGGAGTCCCAAGCCGAACTGGAGGACCGCGGGAGGTTTCTGCCTAGCCATGTAGTTGACTGTAAGATGACCATCAGAGCGACAAATCAAGCAGAAGGGGGGATTGGTGCAGCGAGACTGGAAGTGCCCAGGCCTGTGGCACGCGAAGCAGGTGAGTGCCGATGGGTTGCTGTGGGAGGTAGAGGAGGGACGAGGTTAATGCAGCGACGGGGGAGGAGGAAGAATCCCATCCCCCATTCCTGGAGGAAGGGGCGCCCCCGAGGCTGGACCAGGCGGCCGACGCGCCGGCTCCGTGAAGGACCGAGGCGGCGGACGAGCACCAGATCCAGCCCCAAACGAGCGAGGAGGCGGGGGAGGCAAGGGACGCGATGGGGCAGACGAGCCACGCCCCGCACCTAGAACGGGAAGGGAGGCAGAGGATGAAGACACCCCACCGCCGGAGGCCACCGCCGCCTCCCACGGATACAGCACTAGACAAGGAGAAGGACCAAATCCAGAGCCCTGCGGACTGGATCCAGTCACACTGTCCCTCTCCGAGCGCTGCACCCGCTCCGGACCCGAAGCCCAGGCCTCGTGGGCACGAGCCGCCTGCTCGCGCGCCGCCTGCTCCGACTCCAGCTTGGAGCGGAGCGACGCCTCGAGCTCCAGATCCACCACGGAGGCAGGAGATTCCTCGCGGCTCCGCTTGCTGCCAGAAAGCGCCTCGCAGGAAGAACCCCTAGATTTGTCCATGGAGATCACCGCAGCAAAAGGAAGACGGAGGGGTGGGGGTGGGGGAGATCTAATAATGCGACGGATGGGAAGACGGTGGCGGCGCAGATCAGAAGCGGAAGCAGGAAACCCTAGCAGGGGGGGAGAGAACCGCGTGGAATCCATAAATAGCCCGAGGAAGCCGTGCCCACCTAGGCCCGACTAGCCAAATGGGCCGAAGGAGGATGAGGAGCAGGTAGCCAGGCGGAGGGCCCAACTGGCCAGACGAAACGAGAGGGGGGAAATCGACCACAAAAGAGAGGGTGGGAGGGGAGGAAGGCCCACTAGCCAGCACCACCCCGCCAGGCCCAACAAGCCCACACAGGGAGTTGGCCCGCGGTCCAGAGAACACCGCACCAAGATCAAGATCTAGGTTACACGAAGCCACCAACGCCCCCGCCGATGCCGCCACCGGCGACGAGGCCGCCGCAGACGAAGCCAGAGAGGGGGGTGGAGAGCCTCCAAGCTTCCCATCAGGAGCACAACCCAAGACACCAGGATCAGGAGACGCAACAGCAAACTTACCAGATTTACGCCGATGCCGCGAGATCCGGATGCAGCCGTCGACCGGCGAAGACACAACCACCGGCCGGCCCCGGCCCCCAGGAGCGAACTTGCGGAGGCGAGGAGCGGCGCAGGCCACCCCCACACCCCCCCCCCCCAGAGCAGGGCACAACACCGCAGGGGGGGGAGGCCAACGACTGCGCATCCTCCTCATCAGACACAAGGGCCCAAAAAACGAGATCCAAGCATCGGCAGCGGAGAGGAAGGAGGGGAGAACCCCACCCGCGGGGGGACGGGGGAGGGGAGAGGGAGAGCATCTGCACGCGGAGAGGAGTGCAACCGGACGCTGGCCAACGGGGCAGGGCTGAGAGCGGGCCTGCCAAGGCGAGGAGGGGAGGAGGAAGGGAGGAGGGAGGGAGAGGAAGGAGGAGCCATTTCCGAACCTCCGAAATAATCCCGGGCTCCTGAACTACACATAATGGTGGCGCAAATTAGACAAGTTCCATACACGAAATGGGACATGCGATGTGCGCTCTGAAAGAAAGGCAGGAAGGGTGAAGAAACAGGTGTCACATATGCTTGCAAGTCACTATAGGACAGTGCTTGCAAGGAAAATATTAGCATGATGTACCTCTTTTTTAAGTTAGCAACGTGTATAACTTTTCCCCCACAAAAAAAAGTAACGTGTATAACTTTTGAAACATGGGTTCTTCCCTTAGGGCTTATTCGGTTTACTATTTTCTCAAACCATAAGAATAGGAAAAGTAAATGATTAATAGGTCATGTCAGTTTTTTTTGGAAAAGGGGAGATTCCCCGGCCTCTGCACCAGAAAGATGCATACGGCCATATAGGTCATGTCAGTTGAATTGAAGAATTCACCACTGAAAGTGCACCCCCAATCTCCTAATTGGATTGATAATTAATGTCAACGTATCTTAAGGGACTTAGCCTTTTCATTTTTGTGATCCGAAACCATATTGAGTCCCTTAAGACTGACATGACCTTTTCATCATGGATGGTGCTGGACACAGAAGAAACAACAACTGAACATCTCCAGTGGTGACTGCACTAGTGGTTGATGATGGACACAAAAGAAACAATGACCACTAGATATCTACAGCGGTGACTACAACCGCTCAGGTGCGGCTCCTTCAGTACATTGATATGTATATGCATTGCTGTAATATGAAATGTGTTTCAACAAATGGCTATATTGAGTACTACCCTTAAGTTGTAATTCAACTGATATATAATTATGTTGGGTTAATGTATTGTTTAATTGATTTATGTATTGTCGGTTGTTATACTTTGTATTTTTAATTAACTAAATGTACTAGAGACTAATAGAGCAGAAGGTATGTTACTGGTAAGTAAAATACCAGTGAAGATCTAATTTTGAAACATGCCATAGGTAGAGTAGTTACTAGTGACACTCACCTATTTTGCTAATTACTGGTAACCTCTTACCACTAGCGAGTTACCATTGACGGTTACTTTGCTCGTCAATAAAGTGGAAAATGCACCAATCACTGGTAAGCTGTAGTAGTGGTCCTACATTGGCTTGTGTGCATGGGAGCCTTCAAGGTGTGAAGGAAGCAAGATGTTTGCACAGACCTGGAGACCTATTTGGTGAAGATCTACCCTGATCAAGGCTAGGCTTTCATGGTCGTAAGCCTCGGTGGCATAGGCTGAGTGCTCCATTGTGGGTGTAGTTCTCCATAGACTTGTCCACCATGGATCTAGCAACTATGGTCTTCGTGATCCTAGAACTTTTATGGTTCAAAGTCTCCATCAACATGAAGTAGGACAAGGCAAACTATCCGAATCATGGGAAAAATCTTATGCCATGCCCAGGTGATGGTGTCCTGGATAAGGGGGTGCTAACCATGTCGGCTTCCGGACATATGGGCTAGGCCGAGCACCCTCAATGTAATTGTCTTGTGGGCCATATTCGTCAGGCTCCCAGGAGCGTCTAGAAGAAATCTCAAAGAGTTGGTGCGTACTCCAAGACATAGAGGCAATCGTCGGAAAGATTAATATTAGATGTAACCGACCTATGTGTAACCCTAGGTACCCCCGGTGTCAATATAAGATGAGGTGTGTAGACCTAGAGGCCAACACATTCATACACGAGCTCATGGTAAATCAACCTAGTCTGTACGTACCCCATCAATAATCAATACAATCAAAGCAGGACGTAGGGTGTTATCTCTTAGAGAGAGTCCAAACCTGGGTAAAGTCATGTGTCCCTATTACCATCGTGCCAAGGCTACCAGCTCGGAACCCTCTACCCGAGATTTGCCAAATTTAACTTTGTCATTAGTGGCCCATGCAGGTCCCTCTATGTAGTCAAGTCGATTCGATGGCGTCAACAGGCGATAATTAGATATGTGCCAGCATAGCTTCTACGCCGCACCTCGACTCGACTGAACCATCAGAGAAGATGAAAACTCCAATCCCTTGTCAAGACATGCATCGAGCTTGACAAATTAGATCATGTTGTGATCCCCTTGCCCATGACTTTAGATCTGTCCAAGGAATAGCAGGCAACTTCCACCCAAGCACTGAGGTTCTATCGGGCTCAGACGGAAGCTATACCTTACCGGACCAAGCCCGGAGCTCAAATCTGACGAGATAATATGCGCCCAAGTGAGCCAGGCCCCACAAAAAGGACTAGGGACGATGTTAGATTGACCTCGGGAGAACTCATCTCGGATAGAGTTGTCAGATCTAACAGGAACGAAAATTTCGCTCCTACCTAGCACCCATGACAAGTATTGCCCGGAAAAATGGGGCCAACCAACATGTGGGATTTAGCCCTCATTGTGCAAAACACAAACAAGATGACTCGGCAATTCTGGACATGTATTTTGTTCACAAAAAAGTAAATTTCAGATTACGGGGTTCACAAAGCCACAGTGGCATTCCCTCAATGTTTATGACAAGGGGAGTAGGAGAGAAGTCTTTCGACGCTATCTAAGGATGTTCACTGAACTCTCCGACCTAGTAAAAAAATATTACGTCATGAAGGACGCCTGGATAGCCCATCAATGGTGCGAAAACCTTAGCTCGGAATTGACCGAAGAGGGAGAATGAAGTGGGCGCCCATGCCCTAACCGACGGTCCAAGCAAAACAACACCGATAAGATTGACGAGCAACCTTCACGAAAGAGAAATCTATCAAAAAGTTGCAGAACTAAATCGCTACTGGATGATCTAGAGTATTAGTATGAAGTAGTTTGGTGATCTAGAGTATTAGTATGAAGTAGTTTGAGGGATCAAGAATAAAATTACTATCTTGAACATTTTTCATGATTGTGATCCCTCATTAATTACTTTCAGTCAAGTAGTTGATGTTGGACAAGGAAGACAACGCAATGGGTTATGTTTGCTTATATTCACATAGAAGTTATATTGTCATGGATCTTCTAACATGTGGTGCTTGCTTATAATCTTTTGCTAGCCAAAAGTTTTGTACTAGAGATACTACTTGTGCATCCAAATACCCTTAAACCTAGTTTCTTCTCATAAGAGTCCACCATATCTAACTATGGATTGAATAAGGTCCTTCAAATAAGCTGTTGTTGGTGCAAAGCAACTCATAAATATGTATGATCTTTTATCATAAGGGAAAATAAGCTTTGTATGAACTTGTGATGGTAATGCAATATAAGCGACGGACTGCTCAATAAAGTTTGCTATCATAAGGGGCAATATAAAGTGGCATTCCTTTGCTTTAAGATCTTGCACATCAAATTCAAAAGCGCATGGCAACCTTTGCTTCCCTCTGTGAAGGGCCCATCTTTTACCTTTTAGTCTTTACTTAATTGCAAGAGTCAAAGGTATTTATCCCTGTTCCAACCTCAATTATTCTCCACTTGGCTAGCATTATGTGGTCAGGGAATTATCCAGGCATATATATCCGGTTGAATATATGTAATCATGAGTATTATTGCTAGCATTATCCCTGAGATAAATAAGTTGGGTGGTGAAACATTGAACCCCCATCTTCCTTTCTGCCTGATTGAAACAGTTTGTACTAAGAATATGCTTTGAGTGCCATCAATCATGGAAGACTATATGATAGTTGAGTATGTGGAATTTTCTAAATCAAAAGCTCTTACGTAGTCCTTTCCTGAAGTATAATGAATTGTAATTGTTTTGATGACTGAGAACATGTTTGTTAGTTTCCAAAAAAAATAAACTTTGAATTGTGACTGAATTATTACTTGATCATGAGATGTTATATGATTGACACCTGCTATTATAATAATGATCATGATGCTACCATGTCTGTATTTTGTTTTATCGACACCTCTCTCTATAAACTTATGGTCATGATTATCGAGTTCGGTATTCGCTTGAGGACAAGCAGAGTCTAAGCTTGGGGGAGTTGATATGTCCATTTTGCATCATGTTTTCCTACTATTATCTATATTGTTTAAAAGTTATTTTCACTTTTATGTTCCATTCTGATGCATTTTCTCTCTTAAATTGCAAAATCTATTAGAGCATCTCCAACAGGTGCACAAAAACTACTCCGCGCGCCAAAATTCAGGTTTTTTTGGGCGCCGGACAGCTCCAACAAAAGCTGTAAAATAGTGCATGCGCAAAAAGGGATTGTTCATGCGCTAAAAAGCGTTATAAGAAGCTACAAATTTGGGGTGTCGGATTGCGCACACTTCACAATTTACACTGCGTGTTTTTCTGGGAGCGCGCTTTCGGGCATCTGCTAAACCACTGTAGGGCCCAGTGCGCTAAAAGTGCTACAGTGGCGCGCTAAAACTATTTGAGCGTGCGAAACTTTTATGTGCCTATTGGAGATGCTCTCATAAGAGGAAGATTGCCAGCAGCTAGAATTCTGGAGCTGAAAAGAGCTACAACAGAGACAACTATTTTCTGGAGCTCTGAATGACCTGAAATTTTACGGAGATTTATTTTGAAATATATAAAAAATACTAGAAGGAGAATCACCAGGAGGGGACCCACTAGTGGGCCACAAGCTTACGTGGCACGCCCACCCCCTCGGGCACGCCACCTGAGCTTGTGGGCAAACCAGCAGGCCTACATGGCCCATCTTCTCCTATATGAAGCCATTTTCCCTAGAAAATAAATCAAGACAAGACTTTCCGGATGAAGCACCACCGTCTCGAGATAGAACTTGGCCAGGAGCACATTTGCTCTCTGGCGGAGCGATTCCGCCGGAGATACTTCCCTTTGGGAGAGGGAAATCGAACCCTTCGTCATCACCAACGTTTCCCTCATCGTGGGTGGACTCATCTCCTTCAACATCTTCAGCAGCACCATCTCATATACAAACCCTAGTTCATCTCTTGTATTCAATCTTTGTCCAAAACCTCAGATTGGTACCTGTGGGTTGCTAGTAGTGTTGATTACATATTGTAGTTGATGTTAATTGGTTCATTTTGCGGGAGATCATATGTTCAGATTGTTAATCATATATTTATCTCCTTTGATCATGAACATGAATATAATTTATGAGTAGTTTCGTTTGTTCCTGAGGACATGGGAGAAGTCTTGTTATAAATAATTATGTGAAGTTGGTCTCCGTTAAATATGTTGATGATGTGTTATTTTGTTCTTCCTCTATTGTTGTCATGTGAACGTCGACTACATAAAATATTGCCATGCTTGGGCCTAGGGGAAGGCATTGTGGGATTAGTAAGTAAATGATGGGTTGCGAGAATGATAGAACCTTAAACCCTAGTTTATCCAATATTCCGTAAGGGCTAATTTGTATCCATATGTCTCATGATATGGTTAGATTTATCTTAATTCTTCTTTCAAAGTTGAGGATGCTTGCAAAAGGGGGTAATCATAAGTGGGTTGTTGTTCAAGTAAGAATAGCACCCTAGCATCAGTCAACCCACATAAAAATTTATCAAAGTAGTGAACATGAATCGATCAATCGTGATGAACACGACTAGTGAAATTGGCATGTGTCCTCAAGAACGCTTTGATCAATATAAGAAGTGCTACCTCTTGAGCATGCGTTGGTTTTTCCCTTGAAGAGGAAAGGGTGATGCAACAAAGTAGCGTAAGCATTTCCCTCAGTTTTCATAACCAAGGTATCAACCCAATAGGAGACGACGCACAAGTCACCTAGTATCTGCACAAACAATCAAGAACCTTGCAACCAATGCGATAAAGTGGTTGTCAATCCCTTCATGATCACTGGCAAAAGTGAGATCTAATAAAGATAGTAAAGTAAATATTTTTGGTATTTTTTTGTATAGATTGGAAAATAAAGATTGCAAAATAGTAAAGGAGATGTGATATAATGGAAAAGAGGTGTAATATAATAGAAAAGAGACCTGGGGGCCACAGGTTTCACTAGTGGCTTCTCCCAAGATAGCATGTATTACGGTGGGTGAACAAATTACTGCCGAGCAATTGATAGAAAAGCGCATAATTATGAAGATATCTAAGGCAATGATCATGAACATAGGCATCATGTCCGTGTCAAGTAGACCGAAACGATTCTGCATCTACTACTATTACCCCACACATCGATCGCTATCCAGCATGCATCTAGAGTATTAAGTTCATAAGAACGGAGTAATGCATTAAGCAAGATGACATGATGTACAGGGATAAACTCAAGCAATATGATATAAACCCCATCTTTTTATCCTCGATGGCAACAATACAATACGTGCCTTGCTACCCCTACTGTCACTGGGAAAGGACACCGCAAGATTGAACCCAAAGCTAAGCACTTCGCCCATTGCAAGAAAGATCAATCTAGTAGGCCAAACTAAACCGATAATTCGAAGAGACATGCAAAGATATCAAATCATGCATATAAGAATTCAGAGAAGAACCAAATAGTATTCATAGATAATCTTGTTCATAAATCCACAATTCATCGGATCTCGGCAAACACACCGCAAAAGAGTATTACATCAAATAGATCTCCAAGATCATTGAGGAGAACTTTGTATTGAGAATCAAAGAGAGAGAAGAAGCCATCTAGCTAATAACTATGGACCCGAAGGTCTGTGGTAAACTACTCACGCTTCATCGGAGAGGCAATGGTGTTGATGTAAAAGCCCTCCATGATCGATTCCCCCTCCGGCAGATCACCGGAAAAGGCCCCAAGATGGGATCTCACAGGTACAGAAGGTTGCGGCGGTGGAAAAGTGGTTTCATGGCTATCCCTGGTGTTTCTAGGGTATAAGAGTATATATAGGCGAAAGAAGTACGTCGGTGGAGCTACGAGGGGGCCACGAGGGTGGGTGCGTGCCTACCCCCTGGGCGCGCCCTCCTGCCTCGTGGATGCCTCGTGGCGTTTCTGACTTCAACTCCAAGTCTTTTGGATTGCTTTCGGTCCAAGAAAGATCACCACAAAGGTTTCATTCCGTTTGGACTCCGTTTGGTATTCCTTTTCTGCAAAACTCTAAAATAGGCAAAAAACAGAAACTGGCACTGGGCCTCCGGTCAATAGGTTAGTCCCAAAAATAACATAAAAGAGCAAATTAAATCCCATTAAACATCCGAAACAGATAATATAATAGCATGGAACAATCAAAAATTATAGATACGTTGGAGACGTATTAAGCATCCCCAAGCTTAATTTCGGCTCGTCCTCGAGTATGTAAATGATAAAAACAGAATTTTTGATGTGGAATGCTACCTAGCATATCAATGTAATTTTCTTTATTGTGGCATGGATGTTCAGATCCGCAAGATTCAAGACAAAAGTTTAATATTGACATAAAAATAATAATACTTCGAGCATACTAATAAAGCAATCATGTCTTCTCAAAATAACATGGCCAAAGAAATCTATCCCTACAAAATTATATAGTCTGGTTATGCCCTATCTTCATCACATAAAGTATTTAATCATGCACAACCCCGATGACAAGCCAAGCAATTGTTTCATACTTTTGATGTTCTCAAACTTTTTCAATCTTCATGATGGTTGTGGAGAAGACAAAAAGGAGAAGATAGTCTCACGTCAACTAGCCGTATCAACGGGCTATGGAGATGCCCATCAATAGATATCAATGTGAGTGAGTAGGGATTGCCATGCAACGGATGCACTAGAGCTATAAGTGTATGAAATCTCAACTAAAGAAACTAAGTGGGTGTGCATCCAACTTGCTTGCTCACGAAGACCTAGGGCATTTTGAGGAAGCCCATCATTGGAATATACAAGCCAAGTTCTATAATGAAAAATCCCACTAGTATATGAAAGTGACAACATAAAAGACTTTCTATCATAAAGATCATGGTGCTACTTTGAAGCACAAGTGTGGTAAAAGGATAGTAGCATTGCCCCTTCTCTCTTTTTCTCTCATTTTTTTATTTGGGCCTTTTCTCTCTCTTTTTTATGGCCTCTTTTTTCTCCTTTTTTATTTATTTAGTCCGGAGTCTCATCCCAACTTGTGGGGGAATCATAGTCTCCATCATCCTTTCCACACTGAGACAATGCTCTAATAATAAAGATCATCACACTTTTATTTACTTACAACTCAATACTTAGAACAAAATATGACTCTATGTCAATGCCTCTGGCGGTGTACCGGGATGTGCAATGATTCAAGAGTGACATGTATACAAAATTATGAACGGTGGCTTTGCCACAAATACGATGTCAACTACATGATCATGCAAGGCAATATGACAATGATAGAACGTGTCATAATAAACGGAATGGTGGAAAGTTGCATGGCAATATATATCGGAATCGCTATGGAAATGCCATAATAGGTAGGTATGGTGGCTGTTTTGAGGAAGGTATATGGTGGGTGTATGGTGCCGGCGAAAGTTGCATGGTACTAGAGAGGCTAGCAATGGTGGAAGGGTGAGAGTGCGTATAATCCATGGCTCAACATTAGTCATAAAGAACTCACATACTTATTGCAAAAATTTATTAGTTATCAAAATGAAGTACTACGCGCATGCTCCTAGGGGGATAGATTGATAGGAAAAGATCATCGCTTGTCCCCGACTGCCACTCATAAGGAAGACAATCAATCAATAAATCATGCTCTAACTTCATCACATAATGGTTCACCATACGCGCATGCTATGTGAATCACAAACTTTTAACACAAGTATCTCTCAAATTCACAACTACTCTACTAGCATGACTCTAATATCACCATCTTCATATCTCAAAACAATCATAAAGAATCAAACTTCTCATAGTATTCGATGCACTTTATATGAAAGTTTTTATTATACCCATCTTGGATGCCCATCATATTAGGACTAATTTTATAACCAAAGAAAATTACCATGCTGTTCTAAGGACTCAAAATAATATAAGTGAAGCATGAGAGATCAACAATTTCTATAAAATAAAACCACCGCCGTGCTCTAAACAGATATAAGTGAAGCACTAGAGCAATATTGTCTAGCTCAAAAGATATAAGTGAAGCACATAGAGTATTCTAATAAATTTCGATTCATGCATGTCTCTCACAAAAGGTGTGTAAAGCAAGGATGATTGTGGTAAACTAAAAAGCAAATAATCAAATCATACAAGACACTCCAAGCAAAACACATATCATGTGGTGAATAAAAATATAACCTCAAGTAAAGTTACCGATAGACGAAGACGAAAGAGGGGGTGCCTTCCGGGGCTTCCCCGCTTAGGATTTTGGTTGTACTTGAATTGTACCTTGGGGTGCCTTGGGAATCCTCAAGCTTAGGCTCTTTCCACTCCTTATTCCAAAATCCATCAAATATTTACCAAAAAACTTGAAGACTTCACACCACAAAACTTCAACAGAAAATCTCATGAGCTCCCTTAGTATAAGAAAATAAACCACCACTTTAAGGTACTGTAATGAACTCATTCTTTATTTATATTGGTATTAAACCTAATTTATTCCAACTTCTCTATGGTTCATGCCCCCCCCCAATACTACCCATAGGTTCATCAAAATAAGCAAACAACACACAGAAAACAGAATCTGTCAAAAACAGAACAGTCTGTAGAAATCTGTAACTTTTGAATACTTCTGTAACTCTAAAGATTCTGAAATAAATTTTTCGACATGATGAATTTGTCTATTAATGATCTTTAAAAATAATCAACCTAAAATCACTCTTCTGTAAAAAATGACAGCTATTCTCGTGAGCACAAAAGTTTCTGTTTTTTACAACAAGATCGCAAAGACTTCACCCAAGTCTTCCCAAAGGTTCTACTTGGCACAAACACTAATTAAAACATAAAACCACATCTAAACGGAAGCTATATGAACTATTTATTACTAAACAGGAGCAAAAAGAAAAGAACAAAAATAAAATTGGGTTGCCTCCCAACAAGCGCTATCGTTTAACGCCCCTAGCTAGGCATAAAAACAGGAACAGATCTAGGTATTGCCATCTTCGGTATGAAAATTCTTCAATTGAACACACATAACCCTTAGGAGGTTCTTTGGTTTTGTTAATGATCAAACTCCTAGGCAAGAAATCAAGAAATTCATTTGTGGCAAAAGGTTCCTTAATGATATCGAAAAAATTGGGGTGAACACTTATTGATTTGAGATCTTCATTTTCATTACCAGAATATTCACCCTTATTCTTAGGAACATAGATAAACTTGGCAATTTTGGTAGGAGGAGGATTTGACATATTTTTAACGGTAGAAAAAGCAGAACCCAAGTTGGTAATAATATCTTTGAGTATATCAATTCTAGTAGAATCTTGATCTATCTTTTCATTAACTATGGGTTCCTTTTCCCTAAGATTTTTTAGAGTAACTCCTACCTTAGATCCATATTGAGTAATTTGGTTGTGGATCTTTTTATCAAAATTTTCGATTAACTCAATAGTGGCAATTTTATTTTCAATAATATCAAGCCTTTGCATCACATGTTCCAAAGTTAAAATAGTTCCATTGACCAAAAGAGGTGGTGGGCCTAACAAATCTATCATGGCATTATAAGAATCAAAAGTATGGCTCCCCAAGAAATTCCCTCCAGTAATGGTGTTAAGAACGTATCTATTCCAAGGAGTGATGCCTACATAAAAATTGCGAAGAAGAACGGAAGTGGATTGCTTTCTAGTAGATCTATTTTGAACATTGCAAATTCTATACCAAGCATCTTTTAGATTTTCTCCCTCCCTTTGTTTAAAATTGAGAACTTCATTATCGGAAGTACTAACAATGATAGGAGGACTAGCCATGAAGGCAAATCAAAGGATCTAACACACGAACACACAAGAAGCAAGTGAAAAGAGGCGAAGGGAAGAGGGGTGAAGAAAAGGCAAAGGTTTTCGAAAATCGTTTTAGAAGTGGGGGAGAGGAAAACGAGAGGCGAATGGCAAATAATGTAATGCGGGAGAGAAGAGTTTATGATGGGTGTCTGTGTCAAAACCGGCGGATCACGGGTAGGGGGTCCCGAACTTTGCATCTAAGGCTAATGGTAACAGGAGGCGGGGGACACGATGTTTACCCAGGTTCGGGCCCTCTCGATGGAGGTAATACCCTACTTCCTGCTTGATTGATCTTGATGATATGAGTGTTACAAGAGTTGATCTACCACGAGATCGTAGAGGCTAAACCCTAGAAGCTAGCCTATGATTATGATTGTTGTTGTCCTACGGACTAAACCCTCCGGTTTATATAGACACGGAGGGGGCTAGGGTTACACAGAGTCGGTTACAGAGAAGGAGATCTACAATGATGATGAGTCCGGCGCGCAGATTGTCTTCGGCATTGCAAGGAGGGTTCCTTCTCCGAATACTCCATAGAAGATTAAGGATCGTGTTCGGCTCTACAAAATAATTTCCACATACCACCGTAGAGAGCACAATATTTTACACATCTAATCTGCTGACAACTTTTCATAGCATGACATCACGCCATGGCCCGATCATTATTCGAACCGTTTTTCTCAACCAGCTACTGCACATATTGCGAGGTGGTTTCCTTGGCACGTCTTGTCAAAGTAGAGATCGTGTCCCTTATCATGGGATTCTCATCAATACGGGTGTGGGTAACCCAACCGCACCATCAATCGTGGCACTTGGGGAATAGGCGATTTTACCGAGAAAGTGGGGAGGCGCACCATTTATACCGCCTTTATAAAGAGATAAGGATTCCCCTTTTTCACCCACGCCTTCTTCTTCCCTCGCTCATCCATTCTCGCATGCTCGAGCTCCAGCGCCCAAGTTCTCACCTTCTCCGTAAAGCCATTCCAAACATGTCCGGAGCGGGAGGCAAGTGGATTGTCTCCTCCGTTACGAAGGAGGACATCATGAAGCTCCGGGAGGCCGGATACCTGGCCGCAGACATCGTGCACTGGCTCCCGAACGCAGGGCAGATTGTCCCTACTCCGGAACCCCACGAGAGGGTTGTATTCCTTGCCCACTTCATCCACGGACTGGGATTTCCTCTCCACCCATTTGTCAGCGGGCTCATGTTTTACTATGGGCTAGATTTCCATGATCTGGCCCCCAATTTCATCCTCAACATCTCGGCGTTTATCGTCGTGTGCGAGGCCTTCCTCCGCATCAAGCCCACTTCGGCTTGTGGCTGAAGACCTTCAACGTAAAGCTGAAGATAGTGGTCGGCCAGCAAGCGGAGTGCAGAGGCGCCATGGTGGGCAAGATGCCCAACGTCACCTAGCTCGAAGGCTCCTATGTGGAGACCGTGAAGGGGTGGCAATCGGGGTGGTTCTATATCACCGAGCCGCGCGATGCCAACTGGGCGGCGGCCCCCGGATTTCGATCTGGCATCCCCATGCGGCTTACTTCCTAGAAAAAGAAGGGATTAGCCTGGGGTGCACCGGGGAGCTGACCGGACTCCAGAACTGTGTCAAAAATATGATAAGCAAGAAAATCAAGCTTGTCAACGTGGTCCAGGTCATGCTCTTCCGTCGGATCCTCCCGTGTCAAAGACGGGCATTCAATATGTGGGAGTTCGACCCGGCCGAACACCAGATGCTGCGAGAGCTCTTCGACACGACACACAAAGGTGTCTGGAAGGTGTTGTTCAAGGCCACCGAGGTACCTCCTCCCATTACTAGGGATCGCGTACTCAGCGCAAAGCGCCCCGCCAATCCGGTAAGCTCTTTATATTTCACAAGATGTGCCTTTCCCCAGTATATTCGTGGGAGGAATCTAAGCCTCCATGCCAATTTAATAGGACTGGGTAGCGACAGCGGAGCGGATCGACTGTCCAGCTCCACTACCTTAAGATCCAGCAATGGCTCTCTTAACGGAGATGCCGTTTCCGGCTCCATACGAGGTGCCAGAGAAGAAGGCCACGGGGACCAGAAAAGGTCTCTGGCGCAAGGTTGTGTCGGACTCATCGTCCGAAGACACCGATGCGCACTCCTCCAACTAAAACGAGGAGGAGGAAGAGGAAAACCCTCCCCCCAACCAAGGGGGAAAAGAAGAGGAAGGCCGCCCCGTCCGGGGAGGCCGAAGGGTCCAAGAAAGGAAGGACCCTCCCTCCGGACCACTCCACAACAGCCGCCTACAGCGACGAGGAGTGGTTGCCCAGGGACAAGCCCCTGGCAAAGTCGTAAGTATCCGGACACTATAATACTTCCGGTATGTTTTGCTTTATTGCTTCTTATCATGTCAAATATGATTGTGCAGTCCGTCCAAAGCCCACATCAATGTATCCTCCTCGGATGGGTCTTTGAGTCAGTCGGCGATGAACAACGATTCACTCCCAACGGCCACCACCCCCCGGCCTGCGGACGACAACGAGGTGTTGTCCCAGAGGATATCGGACCAGGGGGAGATGGTTCTGGAGACGCCCCAAGGCGAAATCCCAGACGCCGGGCACATGGGGGGGAAGACCCCCATGGATTCTGATGACGGGGGCTGCAGCAAGTCTGGCCCCCAGCCGGATACTGCGCCGGAACCTCCAGTGGTTCCGGATTCAAGTAGGCAGCCCCTCGGTAAGGAGGGCGAGCCGCCTGTGCCGATGACCTCTGTCCATCCAGAGGCATCGGACAACTTGCTGGAAGTGCTTCGCGGTGCTTCCATTAACGAAGAGCACCGCACCATCATGAGTGCGGTGATCGAGAAGGTTCGGTCCGCCAAAAGCGGATTGACCGAAGCCTGCGCCAGCCTCC
Organism: Triticum aestivum; assembly: GCF_018294505.1. NCBI lineage: Eukaryota > Viridiplantae > Streptophyta > Magnoliopsida > Poales > Poaceae > Triticum > Triticum aestivum. Next base: position 448,184,056 of record NC_057798.1, read on the forward strand.
TAACAGGCTTTGAGGTAAGTAATCAAATTATCATAGTATAGATAGTAGCCCCTGATGCTCTGTTTGGTGTTCGGAAAGAAAGGCCGAATAGAGGATCAAATAACATCCACCGGAGTCTAATCATAGTATGTCTATGTGAATAAGCAGGCATCAATGTTGGCCACTGCCGCTCGTACTGCGGAGGTCTCCGTACTGAAGCGGGACCTAGAGCGGTCCGAGGAAGAGCTCGGCCTCACGAAGAGGCAGCTCGAGGAGAACAAAGGTAAGTGATACCCCGTTTGTATATTGATAAAGAAAAATGTTTCTAGCTCATGGAATCATCATGAACTTTTGATAGGGGCCACGACTGAAGTGGCGGCCCTGAAGAAGGCGATGTCCGAGGCCGAAGACAAAGCGGCCAAGGAGCGCATCAAGCGCAAAAAGCAAGAGGCTCGAGTCGACGAGGTCCAACAAGAGCTCCACGATTTTGTCAAGAAATACGAGTCCTTGGGGCGTGACTCGAAGATGCAAGAGTCCGAGCTTGTGAAGGCCCGCCAGAGCGCACAGGATGCCAAAGCTAAAGCCCAAAAGGCCCTCCAAGAGGTTCAAGCGGCCAAGAAGATTGCGGCGGGTAAGGCATTCAGTATGCAAAGCAAGCATGTGAAGGAGACTTTCTTTTTACTTACCCGAATTTGGAGCTCTCCAGGAGCATTCGCAGATCTGCCGCGCGGCATCTCTGATGCCGCAGAGTTCTACCAAGCTGAGGAAGGAAGCTCGACGGAGAAGTTGTTCTGGTCCCAGTATATTGGGGTCGAACACCCGATGCCCTTGAGCGACCAGCTAAAGCAACTGGTCGAACTTCATGAGGCGGCCGAACTGGCCATGAAGGATCTCATAGTCCAATGTGGCCTGGCGAGCCCCTGCCCAGCAGCTACTTTGGCCTGGTGAAGCGGCTTGTGTCTGCCTATCCGCGGCTCGAAGTCATAAAGCGGTCAGTCTACATTGAGGGCGCATGCAGGGCCTTCGCCCGTGCAAAAGTGCACTAGGCGAAGATGGATGCCGAGAAGCTGGTGATGGAGGGGCCACCGAAGGGCAAGGAGCACCGCCACCCCGAAAAGTACTATGACGGTGTCATGAAGGTTGCCCGCCTTGTGGCGGAGGAATGTGCTAAGGATGTAATATTTGAATGGATGTACTCATGTAATCCTGTAATATGAAAACGAGTTCATGTGTGCTATATAACGCTTGTTGATTTAAAATATTACCTTCTGTGCGGCCGTTTATAAAATCTGAGAGTTGGCTAGTCGTCGGCTTCTGCCCCCATGTAACTAGTACTGGGGTGTTCGGGATAAATCTAAACACTCTTTATCCAAATTTTTGGTCCTTTAAGGAGGTGTTTAGCGCAGCGAACAAGGCAATCGGACTATACAGCTTTATCACTCTCACTTAGCCATAGAAGTCTACAATTTTAAATTTTGGCGAAGCCCCTAGTTTTCGAAAGGCCGAACTTGGGGCGCTATACACACCTAAATCGGACGAGGCTGATTCCTCGCCCGAAGCGGAAAAAATCTTTAAGGATTTGAGATCTCTCGAACAGCGACCAGCTCTCGCCGCATCATGACAGTCAGTTTTCGGCTTTCTCTACTGAGGTGCTCGTCTGAAAGAATAGGGACACAATCGCAGTAGTTCTCCCTGTGCTACCTTAGCTGATATAGCGGAACGTAAGGCACCAAAACATGGGAGCCGGGCAAACCCAACTATTGACCCAAGACATGATTCGGAGCTGATGCATATAATGCTATAAGTTCGGGGTGCCGCACTATCGAAAGTGTTTGGACTTTTCTTGTCGTGTTATGGGGTACACTGAAGCCCCTGGCGAGCTGAACGTACTAGAGTGTACGGGTGCAATTTGTAGTAAATAAGCAGTCAAGGAAAAAAGATAAAGAAATGTAATAATAAGCTGATGTTGTATATTTTTCCATTGTTATTTAAATAATACGTCAAAGCGCATGTATACAAGTAGTGCGATAAGCAAAATAGTACTATTTTACATGTCCTAGCCAAGGGTAAGATGCGTGTGGGTATGTAAAACAGGTATAACGATCGTTATCAGAGACCACCTGGGGATTCCCTTATGCGTCAAAACTTTTTGCCTCCTTGGTGTTTCCTTCCCGTGATGGGCCCGATAATCAGGCTATCTGAAAGAGCTCCCCGATAATAGGGTCCTGAAAGAAAGAAAATTATGAAGGTATACGAGTCCTGAGGCGGTTGAGCGGCATTGTGGACCACAGTATGGATGTGCCTCCGCCTATGCCCATGGTATTTTAAGTGCGTAATTATGTATGCGTGCAACAAATTTCACCGCTTGACTGGGACCAGGACAGAGGCCGAATTGCTAGGTGAGCTCTGGAAGTGTCGGACGATCCTGTTGCAGGGAACTCCGGACTCGCTTGACGGCGTCCGGAGGCTTTATTGCCGAATTAGAGGTCTACCTAAAAAGGCTGCTCTGTACTTCTGCTGTGAGGGCCACAGTGTGCTCCTCCGTACAGAGCGAGCACTCTGTGTTTCCATTAACTGTTATAACCCTGCGAGGTCCTGGCATTTTGAGTTTTAGGTATGCATAATGCAGTACCACATTGAATCTAGCAAATGCGGTTTGTCCGAGGAGTACATGGTAGCCACTGCGGAAAGGGACGATATCGAAGATTAATTCCTCGCTTCGGAAGTTGTCCGGAGATCCGAAGACTACTTCCAGTGTGTTTGAGCCCGTGCAACAGGCCTCTACACCTGGTATGACACCTTTGAAGGCGGTTTTTGTGGGTTTGATCCTTGAGAGACCGATGCACATTTTGCACACTGTATCCTGATAAAGCAGGTTCAGGCTGCTACCACCGTCCATAAGGACTCGTGTGAGGTGGAATCCGTCAATGATGGGGTCGAGGACCAATGCGGCTGAACCGCCATGACGGGTACTGGTAGGATGGTCCCTGCGATCGAAGGTGATCGGACAAGAAGACCATGGGTTGAATTTTGGGGCGACTGGCTCCATCGCATAGACGTCCCTTAGTGCACGCCTCTGTTCCCACTTGGGAATATGGGTTGCGTATATCATGTTCATAGTCTTCACCTGGGGAGGGAATTTCTTCTGTCCTCCTGTGTTCGGCGGCCGGGGCTCCTCATCGTCATTGCTATGCAGCCCCTTTTCCTTATTTTCGGCATTCAACTTGTCGGCCTGTTTGAACACCCAACATTCTCGGTTGGTGTGGTTGGCTGGTTTATCGGGGGTGCCGTGAATTTGACACGAGCGATCGAGTATGCAGTCCAGACTGGACGGGCCCGGATTGTTTCTTTTGAATGGCTTTTTCTGCTGACCGGACTTAGAGCCACTGAATCCGGCATTGACTGTCGTGTCTTAGGCGTTGTCGCCATTGTTGTGACGCTTGTGTCTGTTGTGTCATGGCTTGCCATTGCTATCTCTGGCATATGAAGTGCCAGGATTTCTTGATGTGTTGTTGCTACGAGCCAGCCAGCTGTCCTCGCCCGCAAAAAAGTGGGTCATCAGTGTTGTGAGGGCTTCCATGGACTTCGGCTTCTCTTGGCCGAGGTGTCGGGCGAGCCACTCGTCGTGGATGTTATGCTTAAAGGCTGCTAGGGCTTCGGCATCCGGACAGTCGACAATTTGGTTCTTTTTAGTTAGGAACCGAGTCCAGAATTTCCTGGCTGACTCTCCAGGCTGTTGGGTTATGTGACTTAAGTCGTCAACATCCGGTGGTCGCACATAAGTGCCCTGGAAGTTGTCAAGGAATGCGTCTTTCAGGTTCTCCCAACTGCCAATAGAGTTTGCCGACAGGCTGTTCAGCCAATACCGAGACGGTCCTTTGAGCTTAAGTGGGAGGTACTTGATGGAATGTATATCATCGCCGCGGGCCATGTGAATGTGGAGAAGGAAATCTTCAATCCATACCGCTGGGTCTGTTGTACCATCATATGATTCAATGTTCACGGGTTTAAACCCTTCTGGGAATTCATGATCCATTACTTCATCATTGAAGCATAGGGGGTGCGCGGCGCCTCTATGCCGGGCTAAATCACGACGCAGTTCAAATGAGTCTGGTCTGTTGTATTCGGCCCGGCCGGATTTGCTTTTAGTATATCCGGCATGACAGTCCTCGTCACGCATTGGGGCGCACCCTCGTGATCCATAGATCGATCTTGACTGTCCTACTTTGTTTTACAATACGTCTCGCAGGTCCTGCGTGTAGCCCCGGGCCTTAGTGTTTTGTTTGATTGGTGATGGGGTGCGGGCTGGAGTTCGGGCTGATACGCTGCTTTGTCTCGGCCACGAGGTGGCCGGTCAGCCGCATCATGAGCTGGTAGTGTGGGCTTTAATGCCTCCTCCTCGAGTTGAGGTAGCAACCTGCGCTTTGGGTAACTTTTGGTTGGGCGCTCGAGTTTGTATTCCTCGGCTTCCAGGACCTCAGTCCATCTATCAGTTAGCAGATCTTGATCAGCTTGAAGCTACTGCTACTTCTTCCTCAGGCTTTCTGCAGTGGCTATAAGCCGGTGCTTGAAGCGCTCCTGCTCGACGGGATCCTCAGGCACGATGAATTCTTCGTCGCCAAGGCTCACTTCGTCTTCTGAGAGGGGCATATAATTGTCATCCTATGATTCTCCATCTGTTACCTGTTCCTTAGGGCTAGCTTGCCCATCCTCCCGCTCGGTTTGCTCGAAGCCTGGCTGGGCGGGATTGTTTTCGTCTTTGGCACCATCCGGATTGCTATCTTCTCTTGTGTCGGTATCGCTATTTTTGCTTTGGCGGGGCTTAGAGCGGCGCCGATGACACATGTGCTTAGATTGCTTCTCCAAGGGATTATCCTCCGTTGCCTCATCGCCATTGCTTTCTTTGGGGGTGTCCGCCATATATATATCATATGATGAGGTGGCTGTTCAGCGCCCTGTGGGTGGTGGTTCCTGTTCTTCTCCTGCATCGTCGTCCATACCGTTGATGTCTTCGGAGTCGAAGTCAAGCATGTCGTTTAAGTCATCGACAGTGGCTATTAAGTGGATGGTGGGTGGGGAACGAATTTCTTCGTCGTCCGCTTCCCACTCAAGCCGGACATAGTTCGGCCAAGAGTCTCCTGATAGGGAGAGGGATTTCAATGAATTTAGCACGTCACCCAATGGTGAGTGCTGAAAGATATCCCCGGACGTAAACTCCATGATCGGTGCCCAATCAGATTCGATAGGGACGGACACGCGTGGTTCGGAACCTATGGCCGGAGACGAGCCCGAGGGTCCGAAGACACAGATCTCTTTGGAGGTGAAGTCTGTGTTCGGCTCCAGCGTGATGAGTGTGTGGCCTCCGTGGCGTGGTCCATCCACCCGTCCTCGGATGGCACGATCTGCTCCAGATTAACGGCTGGGGCAACCGCAGGTGCGATCTCCTGAACATCGTCCGATGGCAGATCTAAGTCATGCTCATCGTGACTGTTCAGCGCTCCTGACATGGGCTCGAATCCATCGAAGATCAAGTCTCTGCGGATGTCGGCAGTGTAGTTCGAGTTTCCAAACCTGGCCTGATGGCCAGGGGCGTAGCTATCGATCTGCTCCAGGTGGCCAAGTGAGTTGGCCCACAATATGAAGCCACCAAATACAAAGATCTGTCCGGGGAGGAAAACCTCACCCTGGACCGCATCGTTGCAGATGATTGAAGGAGCCATCAAGCCTTATTGTGATGACACAGTGGAACTCTCAATGAAAGCACCAATGTCGGTGTCAAAACCGGCGGATCTCGGGTAGGGGGTCCCGAACTGTGCGTCTAAAGCTAATGGTAACAGGAGGCGAGGGACACGATGTTTACCCAGGTTCGGGCCCTCTTGATGGAGGTAATACCCTACTTCCTGCTTCATTGATCTTGATGATATGAGTATTACAAGAGTTGATCTACCAGGAGATCGTAGAGGCTAAACCCTAGAAGCTAGCCTATGATTATGATTTTTGTTGTCCTACGGACTAAACCCTCCGGTTTATATAGACACCGGAGGGGGCTAGGGTTACAGAGTCGGTTACAGAGAAGGAGATCTACATATCCAAATTGTCAAGCTTGCCTTCCACGCAAAGGAGAGTCCCACCCGGACACGGGACAAAGTCTTCAATCTTGTATCTTCATAGTCCAACAGTCCGGCCAAATTATATAGTCCGACTGTCCAAGGACCCCCTAATCCAGGACTCCCTCAATGGAACTTGGTATCGCTTGACTTGGCGTAGATCTCCCCGGCAATGGCGCCAGAATCCTTCTTGCTACCTCTTAGCATGCATTGGTTTTTTCCTTGAAGAGGAAAGGGTGATGCAGCAAAGTAACGTAAGTATTTCCCTCAGTTTTGAGAACCAAGGTATCAATCCAGAAGGAGATGATGCACAAGTCACCTAGTACCTGCACAAACAATCAAGAACCTTGAAACCAACGCGATAAAGGGGTTGTCAATCCCTTCACGGTCACTCGCAAAAGTGAAATCTAATAAAGATAGTAAAGTAAATATTTTTGGTATTTTTGTTGTATAGATTGGAAAGTAAAGATTGCAAAATAGTAAATGAGATGTGAATATAATGGAAAAGAGATGTAATCTAATAAAAAAGAGACCCGGGGGCCATAGGTTTCACTAGTGGCTTCTCTCAAGATAGCATGTATTACGGTGGGTGAACAAATTACTGCCAAGCAATTGATAGAAAAGCGCATAATTATGAAAATGTCTAAGGCAATGATCATGAACATAGGCATCACGTCCGTGTCAAGTAGACCAAAACGATTCTGCATCTACTACTATTACTCCACATATCGACCGCTATCCAGCATGCATCTAGAGTATTAAGTTCATAAGAACGGAGTAACGCATTAAGCAAGATGACATGATGTACAGGGATAAACTCAAGCAATATGATATAAACCCCATCTTTTTATCCTCGATGGCAACAATACAATACGTGCCTTGCTGCCCCTACTGTCACTGGGAATGGACACCGCACGATTGGACCCAAAGCTAAGCACACCTCCCATTGCAAGAAATATCAATCTAGTAGGCCAAACTAAACCGATAATTCGAAGAGACATGCAAAGATATCGATCATGCATATAAGCATTCAGAGAAGAACCAAATAATATCCATATATATTATTGTTCATAAATCCACAATTCATCGGATCTCAACAAACACACCGCAAAAGAGTATTACATCAAATAGATCTCCAAGAACATCGAGGAGAACTTTGTATTGAGAATCAAAGAAAGAGATAAGAAGCCATCTAGCTAATAACTATGGACCCGAAGGTCGGTGGTAAACTACTCACGCTTCATCGGAGAGGCAATGGTGTTGATGTAGAAGCCCTCCGTGATCGATTCCCCCTCCGGCAGATCGCCGGAAAAGGCCCCAAGATGGGATCTCACGGTACAGGAGGTTGCGGCGGTGGAAAAGTGGTTTCGTGGCTCTCCCTGATGTTTCTAGGGTGTAAGAGTATATATAGGCAAAAGAAGTACGTCGGTGGAGCTACAAGGGCCCACAAGGGTGGGGGCGTGCCTACCCCCCTAGGCGCGCCCTGCTGCCTCGTGGATGTTGGGGAACGTAGTAATTTAAAAAAATTCCTACGCACACGCAAGATCATAGTGATGCATAGCGACGAGAGGGGAGAGTGTTGTCCATGTACCCTCGTAGACCGAAAGCGGAAGCGTTAGAACAACGCGGTTGATGTAGTCGTACGTCTTCATGGCCCGACTGATCAAGCACCGAAACTACGGCACCTCCGAGCTCTAGCACACGTCCAGCTCGATGACGATCCCCGGATTCTGATCCAGCAGAATGTCGGGGAAGAGTTCCGTCAGCACGACGGCGTGGTGACGATCTTGATGTTCTACCGTTGCAGGGTTTCGCCTAAGCACCGCTATAATATTATCGAGGATTATGGTGGAGGGGGGCACCGCACATGGCTAAAAGATCAAGAGATCAATTGTTGTTGTGTCTAGAGGTGCCCCCCTACCCCCGTATATAAAGGAGTGGAGGAGGGGGAGAGGGCCGGCCCCTATGGCGCGCCCTGGAGGAGTCCTACTCTCACCGGGAGTACGATTCCTCCCCTTCCATGTAGTAGGAGTAGGAGACAAGGAAGGGGGAGAGGGAAGAGAAGGAAGGAGGGGGCGCGCGGCCTGCCTCTCTCTCTCCCCTAAAGCCCAATAAGGCCCATATACTTCTTCCCCCGTATTCCCGTAACTCCCCGGTACTCCGAAAAATACCCGAACCACTCGGAACCTTTCCGATGTCCGAATATAGTCGTCCAATATATCAATCTTTATGTCTCGACCATTTCGAGACTCCTCGTCATGTCCCCGATCTCATCCGGGACTCCGAACTCCTTCGGTACATCAAAACTCATAAACTCATAATAAAACTGTCATCGAAACCTTAAGCGTGCGGACCCTACGGGTTCGAGAACTATGTAGACATGACCGAAACACGTTTCCGGTCAATAACCAATAGCGGAACCTGGATGCTCATATTGGCTCCTACATATTCTACGAAGATCTTTATCGGTCAAACCGCATAACAACATACGTTGTTCCCTTTGTCATCGGTATGTTTACTTGCCTGAGATTCGATCATCGATATCTCAATATCTAGTTCAATCTCGTTACCGGCAAGTCTCTTTACTCATTACGTAATGCATCATCCCGTAACTACCTCATTAGCTACATTGCTTGCAAGGCTTATAGTGATGTGCATTACCGAGAGGGCCTAGAGATACCTCTCCGACAATCGGAGTGACAAATCCTAATCTCGAAATACGCCAACTCAACATGTACCTTCGGGGACACCTGTAGAGCTCCTTTATAATCACCCAGTTACGTTGTGACGTTTGGTAGCACACAAAGTGTTCCTCCGGTAAACGGGAGTTGCATAATCTTATAGTCATAGGAACATGTATAAGTCATGAAGAAAGCAATAGCGACCTACTAAACGATCAAGTGCTAAGCTAACGGAATGGGTCAAGTCAATCACATCATTCTCTAATGATGTGATCCCGTTAATCAAATGACAACTCATGTCTATGGTTAGGAAACTTATCCATCTTTGATTCACGAGCTAGTCAAGTAGAGGCATACTAGTGACACTCTGTTTGTCTATGTATTCACACATGTATTATGTTTCCAGTTAATACAATTCTAGCATGAATAATAAACATTTATCATGATATAAGGAAATAAATAATAACTTTATTATTGCCTCTAGGGCATATTTCCTTTAGTGGATGCCTTGTGATGTTTCTGACTTCAACTCCAAGTCTTCTGGATTGCTTTCGGCCCAAGAAAGATCATCCCGAAAGTTTCATTCTATTTGGACTCCGTTTGGTATTCCTTTTCTGCAAAACTCTAAAATAGGCACACAAAAAAACTGGCACTGGGCCTCCGGTTAATAGGTTAGTCCCAAAAATAATATAAAGAGCATATTAAAGCCCATTAAACCTCCAAAACAGATAATATAATAGCATGGAACAATCAAAAATTATAGATATGTTGGAGACGTATCAAGAAGTACTTTTGACTTGTCCTTTGCAATATAAGGATTGGTCCACCTTGCTGCACCTTTTTACTTTGGTTACTTATTACTTGGATCCTAGAATCTTGCTATCAAACGATCTATCACTATTGTTTTACAACGCTTGCACATAATACCTTGTTGAAACCGCTTATCAATTCCTTCAGCTTCTCATTGGGTTCGACACTCTTACATATCAAAAGGACTAAAATTGATCCCCTATACTTGTGGGTCATCAGCCAGACGTCCATTCACGAGCCAGACGACCTTAAACACGACGTCGGTTGGCTCCTCGCGTTCGCCTGCTTTTTAAATGAGACCAGACGCCATGAAAGAATCGCACCACACCTCTGCTCCCTACTCCTCCTTGCACCATATTATTCAGACTCTCCATGGAATCCAGTAGCAGGAAGAGGACTTCTCTAGGCATAAAAGCTGGTTTGGTGGCCCGCCGAGCCCACCGGATACGAGCCATGCAGCTCGCTGCTCCACCTCCCTCACGGCTCCAGGCCGTCAATACCATGGGTGAGGCTGAAGGCTCGCACATAGAGGAGTAAGTGGCCGCTCCAAGCCGGCGCGTGGTTCAGCAACTCGTCACTCTAAGCTAACTCACAGAGGAGTGGCAGTTGCTCCAGGCCGAAACGCATGGAGCATGGCGGCACGGGTATCATGGCTGCCGTGAATGAAGCCATGTTGTACCGCTCCTCCCCGTACCTATGGCCACGCCATCCGCTGTCAACATTTGCGAAACCGCGCCCAGCCGGAGGAAAAATAAGCCAGTGCTACATCTTGAGCTTGTGTTGGTTTTTCCCTTGAAGAGGAAAGGGTGATGCAGGCATGGTTTTAAATAGCGGATAGCAGGTTGGTAGCGTATTAGGGTCCGCGTAGTGGAATGCGGATAGCGGGCGATATTGCGGGCTCTATGTCCGCATAGCAGATTTGTAAAAACACTAGATTATTGTGTATATTTCTATATCATTAATAAAAAGTAATATCATTTAATTTTAGCAGTAGCGGACACTATTGCGCTAGCTCTATTGCGGACGCAATAGCGGATGCTATCTCTTCTATCTGAAACTAATGCAGCAAAGTAGCGTAAGTATTTCCCTCAGATTTGAGAACCAAGGTATCAATCCAATAGGCGACAACACACAAGTCATCTAGTACCTGCACAAACAATCAAGAACCTTGCAACCAACATGATAAAGGGTTGTAAATCCCTTCATGGTCACTCGCAAAAGTGAGATCTGATAGAGATAGTAAAGTAAATATTTTCGGTATTTTTGTTGTATAGATTGGAAAGTAAAGATTGCAAAATAGTAAACAAGATGCGATATAATGGAAAAGAGATGTAATATAATAGGAAAGATACCCGGAGGCCATAGGTTTCACTAGTGGCTTCTGTCAAGATAGCATGTATTACGGTGGGTGAACAAATTACTGCTGAGCAATTGATAGAAGAGCGCATAATTATGAAGATATCTAAGGCAATGATCATGAATATAGGCATCACGTCCATGTCAAGTAGACCGAAGCAATTCTGCATCTACTACTATTGCTCCACACATCGACCGCTATCCAGCATGCATCTAGAGTATTAAGTTCATAAGAATGGAGTAACGCATTAAGCAAGATGACATGATGTACAGGGATAAACTCATAAACCCCATCTTTTTATCCTTGATGGCAACAATACAATACGCGCCTTGCTGGCCCTACTGTCACTGGGAAAGGACACCGCAAGATTGAACCCAAAGCTAAGCACTTCTCCCATTATAAGAAAGATCAATCTAGTAGGCCAAACTAAACCGATAATTCGAATAGACTTGCAAGATATCAAATCATGCGTATAAGAATTCAGAGAAGAACCAAATAATATGCATAGATAATCTTGTTCATAAATCCACAATTCATCGGATCTCAGCAAACACAATGCAAAAGAGTATTACATCAAATAGATCTCCAAGAACATCAAGGAGAACTTTGTATTGAGAATCAGAGAGAGAGAGAAGAAGCCATCTAGCTAATAACTATGGACCCGAAGGTCTGTGGTAAACTACTCACGCTTCATCGGAGAGGCAATGGTGTTGATGTAGAAGCCCTCTGTGATCGATTGCCCCTCCGGTAGATCATCGGAGAAGGCCCCAAGATGGGATCTCACTGGTACAGAAGGTTGCGGTGGTGGAAAAGTGGTTTCGTGGCTCTCCCTGATGTTTCTAGGGTATAAGAGTGTTGGGGAACGTACTAATTTCAAAAAAAATCCTACGCACACGCAAGATCATGGTGATGCATAGCAACGAGAGGGGAGAGTGTTGTCCACGTACCCTCGTAGACCGAAAGCGGAAGCGTTAGAACAACGCGGTTGATGTAGTCGTACGTCTTCACGGCTCGACCGATCAAGCACCGGAACTACGACACCTCCGAGTTCTAGCACACGTTCAGCTCGATGACGATCCCGGACTCCGATCTAGCAGGGTGTCGGGGAAGAGTTCCGTCAGCACGACGGCGTGGCGACGATCTTGATGTTCTATCGTCGTAGGGCTTCGCCTAAGCACTACTACAATATTATCAAGGACTATGGTGGAGGGGGGCACCGCACACGGCTAAGAGATCTTGGAGATCAATTGTTGTGTCTATGGGGTGCCCCCCTGCCCCCGTGTATAAAGGAGCAAGGGGGAGGCGGCCGGCCAAGGGGGAGGGTGCGCCAAGGGGGAAGTCCTACTCGCACCGGGAGTAGGACTCCTCCTTTCCTTGTTGGAGTAGGAGAGAAGGAAAGATGGGGAGAGGGAGAAGGAAAAGGGGGCTGCACCCCTTGTCCAATTCGGACCAGAGGGGGGGCGCAAGCCTCCTTCCTTTTGGCCTCTCTCCTCTATTTCCGTATGGCCCAATAAGGTCCATATACTCCCCGGCGAATTCCCGTAACTCTCCGGTACTCCGAAAAATACCCGAATCACTCGGAACCTTTCTGAAGTCCGAATATAGTCGTCCAATATATCAATCTTTATGTCTCGACCATTTCGAGACTCCTCTCATGTCCCCGATCTCATCCGGGACTCCAAACTCCTTCGGTACATCAAAACTCATAAACTCATAATATAACTATCATTGAAACCTTAAGCGTGTGGACCCTATGGGTTCGAGAACTATGTAGACATGACCGAGACACGTTTTCGGTCAATAACCAATAGCGGAACCTGGATGCTCATATTGGCTCCTACGTATTCTAAGAAGATCTTTATTGGTCAAACCGCATAACAAGATACGTTGTTCCTTTTGTCATCGGTATGTTACTTGCCCGAGATTCGATCGTCGGTATCTCAATACCTAGTTCAATCTCGTTACCGGCAAGTCTCTTTACTCGTTATGTAATGCATCATCCCGCAACTAACTCATTAGTCACATTGCTTGCAAGGCTTATAGTGATGTGCATTACCGAGAGGGCCCAGAGATACCTCTCCGACAATAGGAGTGACAAATCCTAATCTCGAAATAGGCCAACTCAACATGTACCTTCGGAGACACCTGTAGAGCTCCTTTATAATCACCCAGTTACGTTGTGACGTTTGGTAGCACAGAAAGTGTTCCTCCGGTAAACGGGAGTTGCATAATCTCATAGTCATATGAACATGTATAAGTCATGAAGAAAGCAATAGCAACATACTAAACGATCAAGTGCTAAGCTAACGGAATGGGTCATGTCAATCACATCATTCTCCTAATGATGTGATCCCGTTAATCAAATGACAACTCATGTCTATGGCTAGGAAACACAACCATCTTTGATCAACGAGCTAGTCAAGTAGAGGCATACTAGTGACACTATGTTTGTCTATGTATTCACACATGTATTATGTTTCCGGTTAATACAATTCTAGCATGAATAATAAACATTTATCACGAAATAAGGAAATAAATAATAACTTTATTATTGCCTCTAGGGCATATTTCCTTCAGTCTCCCACTTGCACTAGAGTCAATAATCTAGTTCACATCGCCATGTGATTTAACACCAATATTCACATCTGTATGTGATTAATACCCATAGTTCACATCGTCATGTGATCAACACCCAAAGGGTTACTAGAGTCAATAATCTAGTTCACATAGTTATGTGATTAACAACCAAAGAGTACTAAGGTATGATCATGTTTTGCTCGTGAGAGAAGTTTAGTCAACGGTTCTATCACATTTAGAGCCGTATGTATTTTGCAAATATTCTATGTCTACAATGCTCTGCACGGAGCTACTCTAGCTAATTGCTCCCACTTTCAATATGTATCCAGATTGAGACTTAGAGTCATTTGGTTTGGTGTAAAAGCTTGCATCGTTGTAACTTTTTTACGACGAGCTCTTCTATCACTTCCATTATTGAGAAATATTTCCTTAGTCCTCACTAAGGATATTCTTGACCGCTGTCCAGTGATCTACTCTTAGATCAAAATTGTACTCCCTTGCCAAACTCGGAGCAAGGTATACAATAGGGCTGGTACACAGCATAGCATACTTTATAGAACCTATGACTAAGGCATAGGGAATGACTTTTCCTTCTCTTTCTATTTTCTGCCATGGTCGGGTTTTGAGTCTTACTCAACTTCACACCTTGGAACACAGGTAAGAACTCCTTCTTTGACTGTTCCATTTTGAACTACTTCAAAATCTTATCAAGGTATGTACTCATTGAAAAATCTTATCAAGCGTCTTGATCTATCTCTATAGATCTTTGATGCTCAATGTGTAAGCAGCTTCACCGAGGTCTTTCTTTGAAAAACTCTTATTCAAGTATCCTTTTATGCTTTCCAAAAAAATTATACATTATTTCTGATCAACAATATGTTATTCACATATACTTATCAGAAATGCTGTAGTGCTCCCACTCACTTTCTTGTAAATATAGGCTTCTCCAAAAGTCTGTATAAAACCATATGCTTTGATCAACTCATCAAAGCGTATATTCCAACTCCGAGATGCTTGCACCGGTCCATAAATGGATCGCTAGAGCTTGCACACTTTGTTAGCACCTTTAGGATTGACAAAACCTTTTGGTTGCATCATATACAACTCTTCTTTAATAAATCCATTAAGGAATGCATTTTTGACATCCATTTGCCAGATTTCATAAAATGTGGCAATTGCTAACATGATTCGGACAGACTTAATCATCGCTACGAGTGAGAAAATCTCATCGTAGTCAACACCTTGAACTTTGTCAAAAACCTTTTTCGACAAGTCTAGCTTTGTAGATAGTAACACTACTATCAGCATCCATCTTCCTCTTGAAGATCCATTTATTTTCTATGGCTTGCCGATCATCGGGCAATTCCACCAAAGTACACACTTTGTTCTCATACATGGATCCAATCTCAGATTTCATGGCCTCAAGCCATTTCACGGAATCTGGGCTCATCATCGCTTCCTCATAGTTCGTAGATTCACCACGGTCAAGAAACATGATCTCCAGAATAGGATTACCGTACCACTCTGGTGCGGATATTACTCTGGAAGACCTACGAGGTTCTGTAGTAACTTAATCTGAAGTTTCATGATCATCATCATTAACTTCCTAACTAATTGGTGTAGGAATCACTGGAACTGATTTCTGTGATGAACTATTTTCCAATTCGGGAGAAGGTACAATTACCTTATCAAGTTCTACTTTCCTCCCACTCACTTCTTTCAAGAGAAACTCCTTCTCTAGAAAGGATCCATTTTAGCAACAAATCTTGCCTTCGGATCTGTGATAGAAGGTGTACCCAACAGTTTCCTTTGGGTATTCTATGAAGACGCACTTCTCCGATTTGGGTTCGAGCTTATCAGGTTGAAACTTTTTCACATAAGCATCGCAGCCCCAAACTTTAAGAAATGACAACTTTGGTTTCTTGCCAAACCACAGTTCATAAGGCGTCGTCTCAACAGATTTTGATGGTGCCCTATTTAAAGTGAATGCAGCTGTCTCTAATCCATAACCCCGAATCGATAGTGGTAAATCGGTAAGATACATCATAGATCGCACCATATCAAATAAAGTGTGGTTATGATGCTCGGACACACCGTTACGCTGTGGTGTTCCAGGTGGCATGAGTTTGTGAAACTATTCCACATTATTTTAACTGAAGGCCAAACTCATAACTATTTCAGACTTATGTTTCATCAAGTAGATATACACATATCTGCTCAAATCATCTGTGAAGGTGTGAAAATAATGATACCTGCCGCGAGCCTCAATATTCATTGCACCACATACATCAGTATGTATGATTTCCAACAAATCAGTTGCTCACTCCATAGTTCCGGAGAACGGCGTTTTAGTCATCTTGCCCAAAAGGCACGGTTCACAAGCATCAAACGATTCATAACCAAGTGATTCCAAAAGTCCATCTTTATGGAGTTTCTTCATGCGCTTTACACCGATATGACCCAAACGGCAGCGCCACAAATAAGTTGCACTATCATTATCAACTTTGCATCTTTTGGCATCAATATTATGAATATGTGTATTACTACGATCGAGATCCAACAAACTATTTTCATTGGATGTATGACCATCGAAGGTTTTATTCATGTAAACAGAACAACAATTATTCTTTGACTTTAAATGAATAATTGTATCGCAATAAACATGATCAAATCATATTCATGCTCAACGCAAACGCCAAATAACATTTATTTAGGTTTAACACTAATCCTGAAAGTATAGGGAGTGTGCGATGATGATCATATCAATCTTGGAACCACTTCCAATACACATCGTCACTTCACCCTCAACTAGTCTTTGTTTATTCTGTAACTCCTGTTTCGAGTCGCTAATTTTAGCAACCGAACAAGTATCAAATACTCAGGGGCTACTATAAAAACTAGTAAGGTACACATCAATAACCTATATATCAAATATACCCTTGTTCACTCTACCATCCTTCTTATCCACCAAATATTCAGGGTATTTATGTTTCTAGTGACCATTTCCTTTGTAGTGTAAGCACTCAGTTTCAGGCTTTGGTTCAACTTTGGGCTTCTTCGTGGGAGTGACAACTTGCTTGTCATTCTACTTGAAGTTCCCTTTCTTTCCCTTTGCCCTTTTCTTGAAACTAGTGATCTTGTCAACCATCAACACTTGATGCTCTTTCTTGATTTCTACCTTCGTTGATTTCAACATCACGAAGAGCTCGGGAATCGTTTTTGTCATCCCTTGCATACTGTAGTTCATCACAAAGTTCTACTAACTTGGTGATGTTGACTAGAGAACTCTATCAATCACTATCTTATCTGGAAGATTAACTCCCACTTGATTCAAGCGATTGTAGTACCCAGACAATCTGAGCACATGCTCACTAGTTGAGCGATTCTCCTCCATCTTTTAGCTATAGAACTTGTTGGAGACTTCATATCTCTCAACTCGGGTATTTGCTGGAAATATTAACTTCAATTCCTGGAACATCTCATATGGTCCATGATGTTCAAAACGTCTTTGAAGTCCCGATTCTAAGTCGTTTAAGCATGGTGCACTAAACTATCAAGTAGTCATCATATTGAGCTAGCCAAACATTCATAACGTCTGCATCTGCTCCTGCAATAGGTCTGTCACCTAGAGGTGCATTAAGGACATAATTCTTCTGTGCAGCAATGAGGATAAACCTCAGATCACGGATCCAATCCGCATCATTGCTACTAACATCTTTCAAGACAGTTTCCTCTAGGAACATATCAAAATAAACATATGAAAGCAACAACGCGAGCTATTGATCTACAACATAATTTGCAAAATACTACCAGGACTAAGTTCATGATAAATTTAAGTTCAATTAATCATATTACTTTAAGAACTCCCACTTAGACAGACATCTCTTTAGTCATCTAAGTGATCACGTGATCCAAATCAACTAAACCATGTCCGATCATCACGTGAGATGGAGTAGTTTCAATGGTGAACATCACTATGTTGATCATATCTACTATATGATTCACGTTCGACCTTTCGGTCTCCATGTTCCGAGGCCATATCTGTATATGCTAGGCTCGTCAAGTTTAACCTGAGTATTCCACGTGTGCAACTGTTTTGCACCCTTGTATTTGAACGTAGAACCTATCACACCCGATCATCACGTGGTGTCTTAGCACGAAGAACTTTCGCAATGGTGCATACTCAGGGAGAACACTTCTTGATAATTAGTGAGAGATCATCTTAAAATGCTACCGTCAATCAAAGCAAGATAAGATGCATAAAGGATAAACATCACACGCAATCAATATAAGTGATATGATATGGCCATCATCATCTTGTGCTTGTGATCTCCATCTTCAAAGCACCGTCGTGATCACCATCGTCACCGGTGCGACACCTTGATCTCCATCGTAGCATCGTTGTCGTTACGCCATCTATTGCTTCTACGACTATCGCTACCGCTTAGTGATAAAGTAAAGCAATTACAGGGCGTTTGCATTTCATAAAATAAAGTGACAACCATATGGCTCCTGCCAGTTGCCGATAACTCGGTTACAAAACATGATCATCTCATACAATAAAATATAGCATCACGTCTTGACCATATCACATCACATCATGCCCTACAAAAACAAGTTAGACGTCATCTACTTTGTTGTTGCAAATTTTACGTGGCTGCTACGGGCTTAGCAAGAACCGTTCTTACCTACACATCAAAACCACAACAATAGTTTGTCAAGTTGGTGTTGTTTTAACCTTCGCAAGGACCGGGCGTAGCCACACTCGGTTCAACTAAAGTGAGAGAGACAGACACCCGCCGGTCACCTTTAAGCAACGAGTGCTCGTAGCGGTGAAACCAGTCTCGCGTAAGAGTACGCGTAATGTCGGTCCGGGCCGCTTCATCTCACAATGCCGCTGAACCAAAGTATGACATGTTGGTAAGCAGTATGACTTATATCGCCCACAACTCACTTGTGTTCTACTCGTGCATATGACATCTACGCATAAAACCAGGCTCGGATGCCACTATTGTGGAACGTAGTAATTTCAAAAAAATTCCTACGCACACGCAAGATCATGGTGATTCATAGCAACGAGAAGGGAGAGTGTTGTCCACGTACCCTCATAGACCGAAAGCGGAAGCGTTAGAACAACGCGGTTGATGTAGTCGTATGTCTTCACGGCTCGACCGATCAAGCACTGAAACTACGGCACCTCCGAGTTCTAGCACACGTTCAGCTCGATGACGATCCCCGGACTCCGATCCAGCAGGGTGTCAGGGAAGATTTTCGTCAGCACGATGGCGTGGTAACGATCTTGATGTTCTACCGTCGCAGGGCTTCGCCTAAGCACCGCTACAATATTATCGAGGACTATGGTGAAGGGGGGCACCACACACGGCTAAGAGATCTTGGAGATCAATTGTTGTGTCTGTGGGGTGCCCCCTACCCTCGTATATAAAGGAGAAAGGGGGAGGCGGCCGGCCAAGGAGGAGGGCGCACCAAGGGGGGAGTCCTACTCCCACCGGGAGTAGGACTCCTCCTTTCCTTGTTGGAGTAGGAGAGAAGGAAAGAGGGGGAGAGGGAGAAGGAAAAGGGGGTTGCACCCCTTGTCCAATTCGGACCAGAGGGGGGCGCAGGCCTCCTTCCTTTTGGCCTCTCTCCTCTATTCCCGTATGGCCCAATAAGGCTCATATATTCCCCGACGAATTCCCGTAACTCTCCGGTACTCTGAAAAATACCCGAATCACTCGGAACCTTTCCGAAGTCCGAATATAGTCATCCAATATATCGATCTTTATGTCTCGACCATTTAGAGACTCCTTGTATTGGCTCCTACATATTCTACAAAGATCTTTATCGGTCAAACCGCATAACAACATACATTGTTCCTTTTGTCATCGGTATGTTACTTGCCCGAGATTCGATCGTCGATATCTCAATACCTAGTTCAATGTCATTACCGGCAAGTCTCTTTACTCGTTATGTAATGCATCATCCCGCAACTAACTCATTAGTCACATTGCTTGCAAGGCTTATAGTGATGTGCATTACTGAGAGGGCTCAAAGATACCTCTCCGACAATCGGAGTGACAAATCCTAATCTCGAAATACGCCAACTCAACATGTACCTTCGGAGACACCTGTAGAGCTCCTTTATAATCACCCAGTTATGTTGTGATGTTTGGTAGCACAGAAAGTTTTCCTCCGGTAAACGGGAGTTGCATAATCTCATAGTCATAGGAACATGTATAAGTCATGAAGAAAGCAATAGCAGCATACTAAACGATCAAGTGCTAAGCTAACGGAATGGGTCATGTCAATCACATCATTCTCCTAATTATGTGATCCCGTTAATCAAATGACAACTCATGTCTATGGCTAGGAAACACAACCATCTTTGATCAACGAGCTAGTTAAGTAGAGGCATACTAGTGACACTATGTTTGTCTATGTATTCACACATGTATTATGTTTCCAGTTAATACAATTCTAGCATGAATAATAAACATTTATCATGAAATAAGGAAATAAATAATAACTTTATTATTGCCTCTAGGGCATATTTCCTTCAAAGAGTATATATAGGCGAAAGAAGTACGTCGGTGGAGCTACGAGGGGCCCACGAGGGTGGGGGCACGCCCTCCTGCCTCGTGGCCTCCTCGTGGCATTCCAAACTTCAACTCCAAGTATTCTGGATTGCTTTCGGTCCAAGGAAGACCATCGCGAAGGTTTCATTCCATTTGGACTCCGTTTGGTATTCCTTTTCTGCAAAAATCTAAAATAGGCAAAAAAACGGAAACTGGCACTGGGCCTCCGGTTAATAGGTTAGTCCAAAAAATAATATAAAAGAGCATATTAAAGCCCATTAAACATTCAAAACGGATAATATAATAGCATGGAATAATCAAAAATTATAGATACGTTGGGGACGTATCAAGCATCCCCAAGCTTAATTCCTGCTCGTCCTCGAGTAGGTAAATGATAAAAACAGATTTTTTTATGTGGAATGCTACCTAACATAATTATCAATGTAATTTTTTTATTGTGGCATGAATGTTCAGATCCGAAAGATTGAGGACAAAAGTTTAATATTGACATAAAAATAATAACATTTCAAGCATTCTAACAAAGCAATCATGTCTTCTCAAAATAACATGGCCAAAGAAAGTTTATCCCTACAAAATCATATAGTTTGGCTATGCTCCATCTTCGTCACAAAAAATATTCAAGTCATGCACAACCCCGGTTTCAGCCAAGCAATTTTTTCATGCTTTAGTGTTCTCAAACTTTTTCAACTTTAATGAAATACATGAGTGTGAGCCATGGACATAACACTATAGGTGGAATAGAGTGGTGGTTGTGGAGAAGAAAAAAAGGAAAGATGGTCTCACATTGATATCTATTGATGGGCTAAATGTATGAAAGCTCAACAAAAGAAACTAAGTGGGTGTGCATAAAACTTGCTTGCTCATGAAGACCTAGGGCATTTTGAGGAAGCCCATCATTGGAATATGCAAGCCAAGTTCTATAATGAAAATTCCCAGTAGTATATGAAAGTGACAAAATAAGAGACTCTCTATCATGAAGATCATGGTGCTACTTTGAAGCACAAGTGTGGAAAAAGGATAGTAGCATTGTCCCTTCTCTCTTTTTCTCCTTTTTTGTTTGGCTTCTTTGGCCTCCATTTTGTCATTGGCTTCTTTGGCCTCTTTTTTTTATTTCCTCACACGGGACAATGCTCTAATAATGATGATCGTCACGCTTCTATTTATTTACAACTCAAGGATTATAACTCGATACTTAGAACAAAATATGACTCTATATGAATGCCTCCGGCGGTGTATCGGGATATGCGATGAATTAAGAGTGACATGTATGAAAAAATTATGAATTGTGGCTCTGCCACAAATATGATGTCAACTACATGATCATGCAAGGCAATATGACAATGATGGAACGTGTCATAATAAACGGAACGGTGGAAAGTTGCATGGAAATATATCTCGGAATGGCTATGGAAATGCCATAATAGGTAGGTATGGTGGCTGTTTTGAGGAAAGTAAATGGTGGGTTTATGGTACCGGCAAAAGTTGTGCGGTACTAGAGAGGCTAGCAATGGTGGAAGGGTGAGAGTGCGTATAATCCATGGACTCAACATTAGTCATAAAGAACTCACATACTTATTGCAAAAATCTACAAGTCATCAAAACCAAGCACTATGTGCATGCTCTTAAGGGAAGGGTTGGTAGGAGTTAACCATCGCGCGATCCCGACCTCCACACATAAGGTAGACAATCAAAGAAACACCTCATGCTTCAAATTTGTTACACAACGGTTACCATACGTGCATGCTACGGGACTTGCAAACGTAAACACAAGTATTTCTCAAATTCACAATTACTCTACTAGCATGACTCTAATATCACCATCCTTATATCTCAAAACAATCATCAAGAATTAAACTTCTCATAGTATTCAATGCACTTTATATGAAAGTTTTTATTATAGCCATCTTGGATGCCCATCATATTAGAACTAGTTTTATAGCCAAAGTAAATTACCATGATGTTCTAAAAGACTCTCAAAATAATATAAGTGAAGCATGAGAGATCAATAATTTCTATAAAATAAAACCACCACCGTGCTCTAAAAAGATATAAGTGAAGCACTAGAGCAATATTGTCTAGCTCAAACGATATAAGTGAAGCACATAGAGTATTCTAATAAATTCCGATTCATGCGTGTCTCTCCCAAAAGTTGTGTACAGAAAGGATGATTGTGGTAAACTAAAAAGCAAAGACTCAAATTATACAAGACTCTCCAAGCAAAACACATATCATGTGGTGAATAAAAATATAGCCTCAAGTAAAGTTACCGATAGATGAAGACGAAAGAGGGGATGCCTTCCAGGGCATCCTCAAGCTTAGGTTTTTGGTTGTCCTTGAATTTTACCTTGGGGTGCCTTGGGAATCCCCAAGCTTAGGCTCTTGCCACTCTTTATTCAAAAATCCATCAAATCTTTACCCAAAAACTTGAAAACTTCACAACACAAAACTTCAACAGAAAATCTCATGAGCTCCGTTAGTATAAGAAAATAAACCACCACTTTAAGGTACTGTAATGAACTTATTATTTATTTATATTGGTGTTAAGCCTTGTATTCCAACTTCTCTATGGTTCATACCCCCGATACTACTCATAGATTCGTCAAAATAAGCAAACAACACACGAAAAACAGAATCTGTCAAAAACAGAACAGTCTGTAGTAATCTATAACTTTCGAATACTTCTGTAATTCTGAAAATTATGAAATAAATTGTTCGACGTGCGGAATCTGTCTATTTATCATCTGAAAAAATAATCAACCTAAAATCACTCTCCAGTAAAATATGACAGCTATTATCATGAGCGCAAAAGTTTCTGTTTTTTACAGCAAGATCGCAAAGACTTCACCCAAGTCTTCTCAAAGGTTCTACTTGGCACAAACACTAATTAAAACGTAAAACCACATCTAAACAGAAACTAGATGAATTATTTATTACTAAACAGGAGCAAAAAGCAAAGAACAAAAAATAAAATTGGGTTGCCCCCCAACAAGCGCTATCGTTTAACGGCCCTAGCTAGGCATAAAAACACGAATAGATAAGGCAATTTAATTTTCTCCCTAGGTAAGTGTTCCATGCCTTTCCTTAGCGGAAATTGGAATCTAATATTTCCTTCTTTCATGTCAATAATTGCACCAATTTTTCTAAGGAAAGGTCTAACAAGAATAATAGGACATGTAGGATTGCAATCTATATCAAGAACAATGAAATCTACGGGCATATTTGCAACAATAAGAACATCATTAATCCTTTCCATAGGTTTCTTAATGGTGGAATCCGCAACATGCAAATTTAAAGAACAATCATCAAATTCACGGAAACCTAACACATCACACAAAGTTTTTGGAATCGTGGAAACACTAGCACCCAAATCACACAAAGCATAGCATTCATAATCTTTAATCTTAATTTTAATAGTAGGTTCCCACTCATCATAAAGTTTTCTAGGGATAGAAACTTCTAGTTCAAGCTTTTCTTCGTAAGATTGCATCAAAGCATCAACGATATGTTTAGTAAAAGCTTTATTTTGATTATAAGCATGAGGAGAATTTAGCACGGATTGCAACAAGGAAATACAATCTATTAAAGAGCAATTATCATAATTAAATCCCTTTAAATCCAAAATAGTGGGTTCATTGCTATGTAAAGTTTTGACCTCTTCAATCTCACTTTTATTAATTTTTGCATTAAGATCTAAAAACTCTGAATCATTGGGACGCCTTTTAACTAAGGTTGACTCATCTCCAGTCCCATCTTTATCAAGATTCATATTGGAAAACAAAGATTTAATATGAGTCACATCAATCACTTTTAGATCTTCATCATTATTATGTAGATCTTCCGGTTTAGTGGCCATCTTATTAACTAAGGTGGCTTGTTTATCCGAAATTTGGCCTACTAAATTTTCAAGATGAGCAAACTGAGATTTCAAACCATAAAATTCCTTAGACATATCATCGAGCTCTTTATTCATGTACTCCATAAAACTTTTTTGTTCTTTAAGCTCCTTCCTGAAGAAATTATTGTGCTCAAATTGCAAAGACATAAAGCTTCTAACGTTGTTTTCAATTTCTTCCAACCTCCTAAGGTGAGGATCAACACTTTTTGGCAAAGCCATCAAAGCAAACAGGCACACCAACACATAAGCACACAAGAAGCAAGCGAAAAGAGACGAATGGAAGAGTGGCGAAGAAAAGGTAAAGGTTTTCGAAAATCATTTTAGAAATGGGGGAGAGAAAAACGAGTGGCGAATGGCAAATAATGTAATGCGAGGGAGAAGAGTTTATGATGGGTACTTGGTATGTCTTGACTTGGTGTAGATCTCCCCGACAACGGCGCCAGAAATCCTCATTGCTACCTCTTGAGCTTGTGTTAGTTTTTCCCTTGAAGAGGAAAGGGTGATGCAACAAAGTAGCGTAAGTATTTTCCTTAGTTTTGAGAACCAAGGTATCAATCCAGTAAGAGACAGCACACAAGTCACCTAGTACCTGCACAAAAAATCAAGAACCTTGCAACCAACGTGATAAAGGGGTTGTCTATCCCTTCACGGTCACTCGCAAAAGTGAGATCTGATAGAGATAGTAAAGTAAATATTTTTGGTATTTTCGTTGTATAGATTGGAAAGTAAAGATTGCAAAATAGTAAACGAGATGCGATACAATGGAAAAGAGATGTAATATAATAGGAAAAAGACCCAGGGGCCATAGGCTTCACTAGTGGCTTCTCTCAAGATATCATGTATTACGGTGGATGAACAAATTACTGCCGAGCAATTGATAGAAGAGCGCATAATTATGAAGATATCTAAGGCAATGATCATGAATATAGGCATCACGTCCGTGTCAAGTAGACCGAAACAATTCTGCATCTACTATTATTACTCCACACATCGACCACTATCCAGCATGCATCTAGAGTATTAAGTTCATAAGAACGGAGTAACATATTAAGCAAGATAACATAATGTAGAGGGATAAACTCAAGCAATATGATATAAACCCCACCTTTTTATCCTCGATGGCAACAATACAATACGTGCCTTGATGCCCCTACTGTCACTGGGAAAGAACACCGCAAGATTGAACCCAAAGCTAAGCACTTCTCCCATTGAAAGAAAGATCAACCTAGTAGGCCAAACTAAATCGATAATTCGAAGAGACATGCAAAGATATCAAATCATGCATATAAGAATTCAGAGAAGAACCAAATAATATCCGTAGATAATCTTGTTCATAAATCCACAATTCATCAGATCTCGGCAGACACACCGCAAAAGAGTATTATATCAAATAGATCTCCAAGAACATCGAGGAGAACTTTGTATTGAGAATCAAAGAGAGAGAAGAAGTCATCTAGCTAATAACTATGGACCCGAAGGTCTGTGGTAAACTACTCACGCTTCATCGGAGAGGCAATGGTGTTGATGTCCGTGATTGATACCCCCTCCGGCAGATCGCCGAAAAAGGCCCCAAGATGGGATCTCACAGGTACAGAAGGTTGCGGCGGTGGAAAAGTGGTTTCGTTGCTCTCCCTGATGTTTCTAGGGTATAAGAGTATATATAGGCGAAAGAAATACCTTGGTGGAGCTATGAGGGGCCCACGAGGATGGGGGCACGCCCTCCTACCTCGTGGCATTCCAGACTTCAACTCCAAGTCTTCTGGATTGCTTTCGGTTCAAGAAAAATCATCGCGAAGGTTTCATTCCATTTGGACTCCGTTTGGTATTCCTTTTCTGGAAAACTCTAAAATAGGCAAAAAAAACTGGCACTAGGCCTCCGTTTAATAGGTTAGTCCAAAAAATAATATAAAAGAGCATATGAAAGTCCATTAAACGTCCAAAACAGATAATATAATAGCATAGAACAATAAAAAATTACAGATACGTTGGAGACGTATCAGCCAGCTTAGCGGAGATCGACGAGGCGGCCAACACGTCCACGGCCGCTGCCGACAACGAGGAAAATTAGACCATGGGAAGTCGTCACCGCTTGGGTCCCATGAAGGCCACCGCCATTGCGTCGCCAGCGTGCATAGCCGGTGTCTTGCCCGCTTCGCAAGCCATCGTCGTCCCCCACCCAAAAAACCAACCCTTGTCCGTGCTTAACGGAAGTGGAGGCCGTCCTTCCCCTCTGATTGAAGCATATGCCTCTAGTGCCATTCAGATAGCGGCGCAGCCGGACATAGGGAAAATACGGGGGAAGCGGAGGCTACTCTTGCCCTTTCCGCTGAACCGTATCCATCTGGGGCTCACGCAGTTCGATGAGTGGGCTGCCGGATACAGGGAAGACATGTCATGGGAGTGGAGATCCGCCGCGGCAGGCCGTAGACTAGTTTTACCCTAGTCCAGTATAGTTTTAGTTAAAATATGTCGAAAATGCAAATGTTTTAGTCCGTTTGTATGAATATCATACGGTTTGCATGAATTTCATCCGGTTCACTAAAACAATGTTTAAAATATATGCAGATAATCGCAGATGGCCGGCTCCCGTATAATGTCCACAGACTGTCCCGGTGCTTTGTTTTGTGGGCCAACATTAAATGGCAAAGCGGTCTGGACACCGGCTTTTAAGAAGCCTGCGTCAAATTGAGGAGCTACAAATCCGTGCCCAGTCTATGAGCGCGAACGAAGGGAGTATGTTTTATATTTGGTACTGCATCGTCTCATAATGTAAGATATATTTTACACTAGTGTAGTGTAATGTGAAAACCCATCTTATATTACGGGGTGGAGGGAGTAATAATGTGAAGATTTAGCTCAGATGCTCCCTTTGTCCCGAATATCTGCACGTGCATATTAAATACTCGGGGGTTGATTAGGGATCAGCGAACGCGAGGCCGGGAGCAAACGTGCAGGTTCACTTTCGCACTTACCAGGAGTGGGCATGATTTTCTTGCTGGCCTGGAGGCAAGTACTGCACGGCACTGTAGTGGCCGGGGCACTGTAGTGGCCGGGGCACTGTAATCTAGTAAGTGAGTATGCGTAGTTACGCACTTCTACAAAACATAATAGCATGTGGGCGGCACGAACGTGGGTTTAGCGTGTTCGTTTTTCCAGTTTATCCACTTAAGGCCTCGTTTGGTAGGAGAGGGTCGAGGGGGTTTTGAAGGGAATTTCCTCGCGTGGCCCAGAAACCCCGCAAAACCTCGAGGGCCCGTTTGGTACACAGGGTTTTGGCGGCCTAACCCCCTCCGACCCCCTCCTATACCTCCTTTCCACGCGGTTCAGAGCCCTCGAGGGGGGACGCCTGGATTTGGGGAGGAAAGGAAACCGCGCCGCCGCCTGCTCACAGTGCCGCCGCCCGACTCCTCTTCAACGCGCCGTAGACCAACTCCCTCGACGCCGGCGTACTTCCTCTGCCATACTGGGCTTCTCCCCGGTGGTAAGACCTCGCCTTGTCTCCTCCTCTTTCCCCTAGTCGTCTAGGTTTCTTCCATCCGCCCGGCCATGGTTGCTGCCTCGTCTTCTCCGGCGAGCTGGCCAAGCACGACGTCTCCGAGGGCACCAGAGCCCTCACCAAGTTCACCTCCTCCTAGACTGATGGTGTGTTGTTGGTTTTTGTATTTGTACTCTTGACTTTGCCTACCTGTCTGCAAGTAGTGGTAGTAGTACGTGTGCTGGGTGTTTGCCAATGCTTTGTTGGTTTGTTGTTTGTAAGAACTGTAATCTGTTGCTACTTTTGGCAAACTCATCGATCTATCTATATGGTAATACTGCAGTAGTGTTGATCTATCTATATGGTAATACTGTAGTAGTGTTGGTTTTCCGCTGTTCTGAACACATCAATGTATGTCCATTCATATTTTAGTTGTTGAACTCTAGTTATTTGCAGACCTCCTGCATGTTCTAGATTTTTTACTGAATTTACTGTGAATTATTGTATCCTGTTGTGCAAACAGAGATTTAGAAATAATGATGCATTCCTGTACTAGTGATTTGATCTTTTTACTTGGTGATTGAATTGATCTCTGCCATGTCTGCTTTCATATGGCAGCAGCTTGGTGTTACTCTGAAAATGACAAATGTGAGTTGTTTTCAAGAAAAATGAAATGTGAGTTAGCTCTCCATTTATCGCTTCGCTTGTCAAACCGAAGGAACCTTTCATGCCTGCTATGTATATTAGGTGTACCATGGAGCGGTTGTAGTAGTAGCTTCAGACTTGGCTTCGACGGTGCTCTGTAGTTAGGTGATGGCGTGTGCTCTGACCATGTTGTCCTACTGTAAGATTTGTGCTGGAATTCGTGTGTTGCAACCAGAGTGTTCTTGGATAAATCAGAAGTGGCATATGCAACTTAATTATGTCGCAAGATTATATTTTTAACGGTTTTACACCATTTTAATTCAATATGGCAATCCCTTCCTGTCAAACATTGTTCCATATGGAGGGGATGTGTGACTGGAGGGGGATTTGAGATTTCAAGGGGATTGGGTGGAAAAGGGGATTCACCAAATCCCCTGAAATCCCCTCCTCCCAAAACCTCCACAATCCCTTCCTGTCAAACGAGGCCTAACAAAACTCAGTTACAATCCTTGCAGATATGCGGCGTATCCCACGACAACTGAGCTCGATTCGACGGTGCAAAGCAAGATAGCTAGAGACTAGACAGCGAGATAACATGCCCACCGAGATGCACGCGAGAGATAGCTGCTCGGCCAATATGGTTTATCTATGTTTGTGCTGAACTGGTGCACTGTATTGTGGCCGTCAGAAACAGTGGGCTCTCATATTTGTCCACAAGTCTTGTCCATGATTTTAACTCTTTTAATAGATGATACGTGGTGTGTTGTTATGGTAATAAAATTGTGCCTCGTGAGATAGTAGTACTTCAAACCACCACATGACAACAAAAATGATATTAACACTCAAAAAAATGATATTTGTCAGCCATAAAAAAATAGATTCACGTGCGAAACAAATATTATTGTGGGTCAGATTTGACTTCAGAATTTTGTACTCAATCATGAAACTTTTCGTGACTTTCTGGACCTCATCTAGGCTGCCGGAGATCATGGATGTCACCAGAGAAGTAGTTATCGCAACAAGTTGATGCCAAATCGGCACATGGTCAAAAGTAGTGAAGTTAATTTTTTGGCTTCATTCGCTTAATGTGGAAGCCATTTTTGTTCACCGATATGAAACGTCAGATTCACGACCTCACGCGTGCATCTATGCCATATTGCTAGCTTTTGCTCTTCCGACCGTGCATACTCCTGGATTATTTGACTTCGTCGGCGAGTATCGCGGCACGGCGTGTAAATTGATGACACGTGTTCACGTGCAATTTAGCTGGGTTTAGCCTAGGTTAACGAGGAAGGTGGTCTGTGAGGTAATGGACACTGAGAACATTAGACCTTTTCGTAGGGAGGTATCATGGTAAGTATCATCTCTGTATCATAAATCTTTGCTCCCTGACTCTCACTAGCCGGCAACTCCAAGAGTCCCGACTCCTCCTCCCGACTCCTCCCGTGTCGCCCCTGCGCGGCGATCGGGGGGAACCCTAGCACCGCCGCGTCCTCGTCCCTGCCCCGACCTCCCCTCCTCGCCGCCGCCGGCGAAGCCCGGTCGGCGTTGGCGGCGGGATCTCTTCTCCCACGGCTCGTTGGATCTGGCGCGGGCGGATCACGGCGGTGGTTGGCGGCACGCTGGAGGCGGGGCACGCTGACGCGGGCTTGGGGGCGACGGTAGTTTCCCCTGGTGTGCGTGGGAGTCCGCTCAGGGCACGCAGCGGCGGCCCTCGGCAAGCGGTGGCGGGCGCTGGGCTCTCGGCGGCGCTCCGGCGTGTGAAGGCGGCGGTGGTCCCTGTGCGCGGTCGGCGGCTCCGCCTCTGACCCGGACGGCGCGGGGGATGGCGGCGGCCCGGCGTGGCCGGCGATCTGGATGCGGTGGTGCCGGCGGCTCGTTGATCTGCCGGTGCTCCAGGGTTCTGCCTGGTGGTGCGGGTGGTGACGGCGGCCCGTGCATGAGAGTTGGATCCCTTCGAACTGATCTGGGTGAAAACTTGCCTTCGGCGTCTGCTAAGGCCGGCGGTGGTGGCGCTATCTGCGCCGTTCCCTTCTTGAAGGCATCGCCGTGGAGAAGTTCAAGGGCACTCTCTGCTACCTCTGGGGGAAACCCTAGATCGAATAATCAGATGACGGCGGCGCTCTGGTGTCGTTCCTCCCTTGGGGGCGTCATTCTTGGAGGTACACACGTGATCGAGGGACCAGAGGACTGATTCTTTGGTGGAGCGGTGCTTCATCCTACACACTGATGGCGAGGACCTTGACAGCGTGGCGCAGTGCAGATTCGGAGTTCGCTGTGGGAGGATGGACTCGCGCAGGAGGACGATGATGTCGGGCGTCGTGGTGGCATCGATGGCAAAGAGACCTGACATGGTACATGCAACAGTACAACTCTGAAGATGGATTGGTAGTAGGTGGCTGCGGGGGCCTCATACTCGGCAGGCGTCCTGGTTGAGGAGTGCGCCGGACTGGTAGGTGCCCCATACCCGGCAGGCGTCCTGGTTGGGACCTCAGGTCTTAGATGTTTAGGTTTGACTGCGTTGTCTCTTTGTTATTAGGCCCAGACTATCTGCGCCCCTTCATCAATTGGATAGGTGTAGCGACAGTTGTTGCTTAGAGGTGGCTTTAGTCTTGCTATTGTATGGCTTTGTAAGGTCTTGTGAAAATAATTAATAAAGTGGTCGTATGCATCGCGCAGATGCAGAGGCCGGGGGTCATCCTCCTTTTCTAAAAAAAATGTATCATCTCTGTATGATGTGTCAAAAAACTCCTCACATTTTGGGCCAGTGCTAGGCGTCGGCGCGCCAACTCAATAGTTGGGTCAGTCGCGCCGCAACCGTCCGATGCAGCGAGCTTGGGCCGTCCAACATGTCGAAACAGTTTTTGCTAATCTCCTTCTTCCTCCCCGCAAATCGCACAGCTCACCCCGAGCGCTCTTTCCCTCCTCATCTCGCGCGCTTGCCAGTGCCCCTCGTGCCTCCCGTCGCCCTTGGCCATAGCATCGCACCTCGCCGGTGCCGCCACCCCCTGTTGCAGCAACCATGGCTCGCAGGCTATGCTTGTACTGGTTCCAACAAAAAATGCTCATTGATTCCAGCAATGGCTTGCGCTGATCGCAACATCTCACGCGTTTGACAGTGCCCCTCGTGCCTCCCATCGCCCTTGGCCGTAGCATCGCACCTCACCGGTGCCGCCACCCCCCGTTGCAGCGACCATGCCTAGCAAGCTATGCTTGTGCTGGTTCCAGTAAAAAATACTGATTATGGCAATGGCTTGCGTTGATCGCAACATCTCGCCGCTAGCCTCAAAGCTTGCCAGCTCACGTGGTGACCATCGTAGCTCGTCGCGGCCAAGGTTCCAGCAAGCCAATACATGGTTGCAGCACCCCGCGACAACGGTTCCAGCTTGCCACGGCCCTGATTTCAGCTCACCGCGGTCACCAGTTCCAGCAAAATCAAGTCGCAATTGCAGCTCCTTGCATTAATAATTGTAGCATCCCATTCTCCCCGTCGTGCATGCTGGTCGAGGTAGTACAAAAAGAGTAGCCGGTTGCAGCTCACCTCGAGCCGATTGCAGCACCTGCCCAGCCAAATGTAGCTTGCCGACTTACAATTGTAGCTCAGCCACCCTAGGTTCCAGCATTCGCCTACGCTGGTTGTAGCACCCGACGTGACAGTTGCAACACATGCCCCATGAACGGGTTGTATCTCGCCGGCGTGACGGATTGGAGCTCGACAGCATGGGAGATTGCAGCACACATGGCCGGTTGTAGCAAAATTGGACGTTGGTTCCAGCACTGCCATACTGGGATGTAGTAATTTTTCCTCCGCCAATCGCCGTCGCCGGTTGTAGCAAAATTGGACACCGGTTCCAGCACTGTCATACTGGATGCAACAATTTTGCCTTCGTCGGTTGCAGCTCACGCGGTCGCCATCACCGGACGCGATAGGTTGGCCGGAGCATCGGCACGCCCCACATCCTGGGCAAGCAACCCCCATCATCTCTGAAAAATGAGTCAAGAGTCCCTGCGGTGCTCAGCTGGCAACACCCCTTCCCCCTCTGTGGTGAGAAAGCACCCAGACATGGTGATGCCTCTGCTGGCAATGGTGAGATGCACAGCAGTTGGGGAGTGTGGAGATGGAAGGAGCAGCAAGGTAGAGATAGAAGGATGGGGCCTCATCGCCTTGAAGAAAGAGGAGGAGACGAGTGGTCAGTGATGGCAATGGGGAAAGTGAAAGATCGAGGATGTCGCCTAGAGGGGGGGGTGAATAGGCGCTTTAAAATAATTACGGTTTAGGCTTGAACAAATGCGGAATAAACCTAGCGGTTAATTTGTCAAGCACAAAACCTACAACAACTAGGCTAAACTATGTGCACCAACAACTTATGCTAAGCAAGATAAGCAACTATGTGATAGCAAGATATATGACAAAGAACAATATGGCTATCACAAAGTAAAGTGCATAAGTAAAGGGGCTTGGGTAAAAGATAACCGAGGCACGCGGAGACGATGATGTATCCCGAAGTTCACACCCTTGCGGATGCTAATCTCCGTTTGGAGCGGTGTGGAGGCACAATGCTCCCCAAGAAGCCACTAGGGCCACCGTAATCTCCTCACGCCCTCGCACAATGCAAGATGTTGTGATTCCACTAAGGGACCCTTAAGGGCGGTCACCGAACCCGTACACTTTGGCAACCCTTGGGGGCGGTCACCGGTACCCGTCAAATTGCTCGGGGCGATCTCCACAACCTAATTGGAGACCCTGACGCTTGCCCGAAACTTTACACCACAATGATTGAGCTCCGAACACCACCAACCGTCTAGGGCGCCCAAGCACCCAAAAGGAACAAGCTCAAGGGCACCAAGCACCCAAGAGTAATAAGCTTCTCAACTTGTAACTTCCACGTATCACCGTGGAGAACTCAAACCGATGCACCAAATGCAATGGCAAGGGCACACGGAGTGCCCAAGTCCTTCTCTCTCAAATCCCACCGAAGCAACTAATGCTAGGGAGGAAAATGAGAGGAAGAACAAGAAGGAGAACACCAAGAACTCCAAGAACTAGATCCAAGGGGTTCCCCTCACATAGAGGAGAAAGTGATTGGTGGAAATGTGGATCTAGATCTCCTCTCTCTTTTCCCTCAAAAACTAGCAAGAATCCATGGAGGGATTGAGAGTTAGCAAGCTCGAAGAAGGTCAACAATGGGGGAAGAACACAAGCTCAAAGGATAAGGTTGAATGGGGAAGAAGACCCCCTTTTATAGGAGCTCCCGAATCCAACCGTTATGCTCACAGCCCGCACAAAGCGGTACTACCGCTCCAAGGAGCGGTACTACCGCTAGGTCAGTAGTACCCCTTCGAAACACAACAGCGAGAAGGCAAAAAGGCCAAAAGAACCTTCGGAGCGGTAGTACCGCTCGTCCTCACGGTACTACTGCTCGACCTCACGGTACTACCGCAAATGGTAGCGGTACTACTGCTTGCGAGCGGTACTAAAAAAATACTTCTGTGCCTACTTCCGCTGAGCAAAACACGAGATTTTGGTCCGGAGCGGTACTACCACTTAGGAGCCGCGGTAGTACTGCTCTGGGGCGGTACTACCGCTCAGGAGCCGCGGTAGTACTGCTCTGGAGCGGTAGTAAAAAGTTACATCCGCTCTAGTCGCGGTAGTACCGCTGCAGCCTTTACCAAAACAGCCACAACTTCTGCAAACGGATCCAAATTCAACGAAACCAAGTTTGTTGGAAAGCTAACGACATGGGCTAACACAATCTTGATAGAAATATCAAGAACAAGCAAATGAGAAAAGTCCCAAAGGAAAATGGTGAGAACCCTTCCTCGGAAAAGACCGATAAAACCTCCAACACCGAAAACATCATAGAAGACGCATGTGAACTCCGTTTTCGATGAACTCAAGCTTGTCATCAAGATGACCATAAGCTCTAAGACTCACAAAGAGAACCAAACAAGAACCAAGAAACATGATGCAAGGATGCAAGGGTTTGAGCTCTCTACTAACGATACGATCAAGCTACCAACTTGAGAGCCCCCCTTGATAGTACGACAAACGACCATATAACCCGGTCTCCCTATTACCACCATGAGACCGGTAAAATAGAAAACCTATCAAGGGCAAACCTTTGCCTTGCACATGGTCCACTTGAGCTAGATGATGACGATCTTGACTCCCTCAAGATGGACCACCTTTCTTGATTGCGTTGGCTCGATGAAGACTAGATGATTGCTCCCCCATAGTCCACTATGGGTGAGCCACTCTTCGCCTCATCTTCACAAGTCCATTGACACCACAATGGATGGCAAGATTCAAGCACTTGATCTCTTCGTGATGCTCCACTTGAACTTGCACACGACAATCTTGATGACGATCACCACTTGATGTCATCCTTTCCATGGGTTGTATGATATCTTCCTCTTGATGCAAGCCCATGGATACGTACCTAACTGTTATGTTTCGTAGTAATTTCAAAAATTTTCCTACGCACACGCAAGATCATGTGATGCATAGCAACGAGGGGGAGAGTATTGTCTACGTACCCAACGCAGACCGACTGCGGAAGCGATGACACGACATAGAGGAAGTAGTCGTACGTCTTCACGATCCAACCGATCAAGCACCGAAACTACGGCACCTCCGAGTTCGAGCACACGTTCAGCTCGATGACGATCCCCGGACTCCGATCCAGCAAAGTGTCGGGGAAGAGTTCCGTCAGCACAACGGCGTGGTGACGATCTTGATGAACTACAGTAGCAGGGCTTCGCCTAAACTCCGCTACAGTATTATCGAGGAATATGGTGGCAGGGGGCACCGCACACGGCTAAGGAACAGATCACGTGGATCAACTTGTGTCAACTTGTGTGTTTAGAGGTGCCCCTGCCTCCGTATATAAAGGAGGAGAGGAGGGGAGGCTGGCCGGCCAAGGGGGGGAGGCGCAGGAGAGTCCTACTCCCTCTGGGAGTAGGATTCCCCCTCCAATCCTAGTCCAACTAGGATTCCTCGGAGGGGAAAAGAGGAGGAGGGGGCCGGCCACCTCTCCTAGTCCTAATAGGACTAGGGGAAGGGGGGCGCGCAGCCCATCTAGGGCAGCCCCTTCTCTTTTCCACTAAGGCCCACTATGGCCCAAATAGCTCCCGGGGGGTTCCGGTAACCCTCCCGGTATTCCGGTAAAATCCCGATTTCACCTGGAACACTTCTGATATCCAAATATAGGCTTCCAATATATCAATCTTTACGTCTCGACCATTTCGAGACTCCTCGTCATGTCCGTGATCACATCCGAGACTCCAAACAACCTTCGGTACATCAAAATGCATAAACTCATAATATAACTGTCATCGTAACCTTAAGCGTGCGGACCCTACGGGTTCGAGAACAATGTAGACATGACCGAGACACGTCTCCGGTCAATAACCAATAGCGGGACCTGGATGCCCATATTGGCTCCTACATATTCTACGAAGATCTTTATCGGTCAGACCGCATAACAACATACGTTGTTCCCTTTGTCATCGGTATGTTACTTGCCCGAGATTCGATCGTCGGTATCCAATACCTAGTTCAATCTCGTTACCAGCAAGTCTCTTTACTCGTTCCGTAATACATCATCTCACAACTAACATATTAGTTGTAATGCTTGCAAGGCTTATGTGATGTGTATTATCGAGAGGGCCTAGAGATACCTCTCCGACAATCGGAGTGACAAATCCTAATCTCGAAATACGCCAACCCAACATCGACCATTGGAGACACCTGTAGTACTCCTTTATAATCACCCAGTTACGTTGTGACGTTTGGTAGTACCCAAAGTGTTCCTCCGGTAAACGGGATTTGCATAATCTCATAGTCATAGGAACATGTATAAGTCATGAAGAAAGCAATAGCAACATACTAAACGATCGGGTGCTAAGCTAATGGAATGGGTCATGTCAATCAGATCATTCTACTAATGATGTGACCTCGTTAATCAAATAACAACTCATTGTTTATGGTTAGGAAACATAACCATCTTTGATTAACGAGCTAGTCAAGTAGAGGCATACTAGTGACACTTTTATTTGTCTATGTATTCACACATGTATTATGTTTCCGGTAAATACAATTCTAGCATGAATAATAAACATTTATCATGATTATAAGGAAATAAATAATAACTTTATTATTGCCTCTAGGGCATATTTCCTTCAGTCTCCCACTTGCACTAGAGTCAATAATCTAGATTACACTGTAATGATTCTAACACCCATGGAGCCTTGGTGCTGATCATGTTTTGCTCGTGGAAGAGGCTTAGTCAACGGGTCTGCAACATTCAGATCCGTATGTATCTTGCAAATCTCTATGTCTCCCACCTGGACTAGATCCCGGATGGAGTTGAAGCGTCTCTTGATGTGTTTGGTCCTTTTGTGAAATCTGGATTCCTTTGCCAAGGCAATTGCACCAGTATTGTCACAAAAGATTTTCATTGGACCCGATGCACTAGGTATGACACCTAGATCGGATATGAACTCCTTCATCCAGACTCCTTCATTTGCTGCTTCCGAAGCAGCTATGTATTCCGCTTCACATGTAGATCCCGCTACGATGCTTTGTTTAGAACTGCACCAACTGACAGCTCCACCGTTTAATGTAAACACGTATCCGGTTTGCGATTTAGAATCATCCGGATCAGTGTCAAAGCTTGCATCAACGTAACCTTTTACGATGAGCTCTTTGTCACTTCCATATACGAGAAACATATCCTTAGTCCTTTTCAGGTATTTCAGGATGTTTTTGACCGCTGTCCAGTGATCCATTCCTGGATTACTTTGGTACCTCCCTGCTAAACTTATAGCAAGGCACACATCAGGTCTGGTACACAGCATTGCATACATGATAGAGCCTATGGCTGATGCATAGGGAACATCTTTCATATTCTCTCTTTCTTCTGCAGTGGTCGGGCATTGAGTCTTACTCAATTTCACACCTTGTAACACAGGCAAGAACCCTTTCTTTGCTTGATCCATTTTGAACTTCTTCAAAATTTTGTCAAGGTATGTGCTTTGTGAAAGTCCAATTAAGCGTCTTGATCTATCTCTATAGATCTTAATGCCTAATATGTAAGCAGCTTCACCGAGGTCTTTCATTGAAAAACTTTTATTCAAGTATCCCTTTATGCTATCCAGAAATTCTATATCATTTCCAATCAGTAATATGTCATCCACATATAATATCAGAAATGCTACAGAGCTCCCACTCACTTTCTTGTAAATACAGGCTTCTCCGAAAGTCTGTATAAAACCAAATGCTTTGATCACACTATCAAAACGTTTATTCCAACTCCGAGAGGCTTGCACCAGTCCATAAATGGATCGCTGGAGCTTGCACACTTTGTTAGTTCCCTTTGGATCGATAAAACCTTCCGGTTGCATCATATACAACTCTTCTTCCAGAAATCCATTCAGGAATGCAGTTTTGACATCCATCTGCCAAATTTCATAATCATAAAATGCGGCAATTGCTAACATGATTCGGATGGACTTAAGCATCACTACGGGTGAGAAGGTCTCATCGTAGTCAATCCCTTGAACTTGCCGAAAACCTTTTGCGACAAGTCGAGCTTTGTAGACAGTAACATTACCATCAGCGTCAGTCTTCTTCTTAAAGATCCATTTATTCTCAATTGCTTGCCGATCATCGGGCAAGTCAACCAAAGTCCATACTTTGTTCTCATACATGGATCCCATCTCAGATTTCATGGCTTCAAGCCACTTTGCGGAATCTGGGCTCACCATCGCTTCTTCATAGTTCATAGGTTCATCATGATCTAGTAGCATGACTTCCAGAACAGGATTTCCGTACCACTCTGGCGCGGATCTTACTCTGGTTGATCTACGAGGTTCAGTAGTATCTTGATCTGAAGTTTCATGATCATTATCATTGGCTTCCTCACTAACCGGTGTAGGTGTCACTGAAACAGTTTTCTGTGATGAACTACTCTCCAGTAAGGGAGCAGGTACAGTTACCTCGTCAAGTTCCACTTTCCTCCCACTCACTTCTTTCGAGAGAAACTCCTTCTCTAGAAATGATCCTCTTAGCAACGAATGTTTTGCCTTCGGATCTGTGATAGAAGGTGAAGGAAATATGCCCTAGAGGCAATAATAAAGTTATTATTTATTTCCTTATAATCATGATAAATGTTTATTATTCATGCTATAATTGTATTTACCGGAAACATAATACATGTGTGAATACATAGACAAACATAGTGTCACTAGTATGCCTCTACTTGACTAGCTCGTTAATCAAAGATGGTTATGTTTCCTAACCATGAACAATGAGTTGTTATTTGATTAACGAGGTCACATCATTAGTAGAATGATCTGATTGACATGACCCATTCCATTAGCTTAGCACCCGATCGTTTAGTATGTTGCTATTGCTTTCTTCATGACTTATACATGTTCCTATGACTATGAGATTATGCAACTCCCGTTTACCGGAGGAACACTTTGGGTACTACCAAACGTCACAACGTAACTGGGTGATTATAAAGGAGTACTACAGGTGTCTCCAATGGTCGATGTTGGGTTGGCGTATTTCGAGATTAGGATTTGTCACTCCGATTGTCGGAGAGGTATCTCTGGGCCCTCTCGGTAATACACATCACATAAGCCTTGCAAGCATTACAACTAATATGTTAGTTGTGAGATGATGTATTACGGAACGAGTAAAGAGACTTGCTGGTAACGAGATTGAACTAGGTATTGGATACCGACGATCGAATCTCGGGCAAGTAACATACCGATGACAAAGGGAACAACGTATGTTGTTATGCGGTCTGACCGATAAAGATCTTCGTAGAATATGTAGGAGCCAATATGGGCATCCAGGTCCCGCTATTGGTTATTGACCGGAGACGTGTCTCGGTCATGTCTACATTGTTCTCGAACCCGTAGGGTCCGCACGCTTAAGGTTAGGATGACAGTTATATTATGAGTTTATGCATTTTGATGTACCGAAGGTTGTTCGGAGTCCCGGATGTGATCACGGACATGACGAGGAGTCTTGA
Source organism: Triticum aestivum (assembly GCF_018294505.1). Lineage (NCBI taxonomy): Eukaryota > Viridiplantae > Streptophyta > Magnoliopsida > Poales > Poaceae > Triticum > Triticum aestivum. The sequence goes on from NC_057798.1 coordinate 448,223,220, forward strand.
AATGGTCGAGACGTAAAGATTGATATATTGGAAGCCTATATTTGGATATCGGAAGTGTTCCGGGTGAAATCGGGATTTTACCGGAATACCGGGAGGGTTACCGGAACCCCCCGGGAGCTATTTGGGCCATAGTGGGCCTTAGTGGAAAAGAGAAGGGGTTGCCCTAGATGGGCTGCGCCCCCCCCCTTCCCCTAGTCCTATTAGGACTAGGAGAGGTGGCCGGCCCCCTCCTCCTCTTTTCCCCTCCGAGGAATCCTAGTTGGACTAGGATTGGAGGGGGAATCCTACTCCCAGAGGGAGTAGGACTCTCCTGCGCCTCCCCCCCTTGGCCGGCCAGCCTCCCCTCCTCTCCTCCTTTATATACGGAGGCAGGGGCACCTCTAAACACACAAGTTGACACAAGTTGATCCACGTGATCTGTTCCTTAGCCGTGTGCGGTGCCCCCTGCCACCATATTCCTCGATAATACTGTAGTGGAGTTTAGGCGAAGCCCTGCTGCTGTAGTTCATCAAGATCGTCACCACGCCGTCGTGCTGACGGAACTCTTCCCCGACACTTTGCTGGATCGGAGTCCGGGGATCGTCATCGAGCTGAACGTGTGCTCGAACTCGGAGGTGCCGTAGTTTCGGTGCTTGATCGGTTGGATCGTGAAGACGTACGACTACTTCCTCTACGTCGTGTCATCGCTACCGCAGTCGGTCTGCGTTGGGTACGTAGACAATACTCTCCCCTCGTTGCTATGCATCACATGATCTTGCGTGTGCGTAGGAAATTTTTTGAAATTACTACGAAACCCAACAGTGGCATCCGAGCCTAGGTTATTTATGTTGATGTTATATGCACGACTAGAACACAAGTGAGTTGTGGACGATACAAGTCATACTGCCTACCAGCATGTCATACTTTGGTTCGGCGGTATTGTTGGACGAGACGACCCGGACCAACCTTACGCGTACGCTTACGCGAGACCGGTTCCCTCGACGTGATTTGCACAGAGATGGCTTGCGGGCGACTGCCTCTCCAACTTTAGTTGAACCAAGTATGGCTACGCCCGGTCCTTGCGAAGGTTAAAACGGAGTCTATTTGACAAACTATCGTTGTGGTTTTGATGCGTAGGTGAGATTGGTTCTTACTTAAGCCCGTAGCAGCCACGTAAAACATGCAACAACAAAGTAGAGGACGTCGAACTTGTTTTTGCAGGGCATGTTGTGATGTGATATGGTCAAGGCATGATGCTAAATTTTATTGTATGAGATGATCATGTTTTGTAACCGAGTTATCGGCAACTGGCAGGAGCCATATGGTTGTCGCCTTATTGTATGCAATGCAATCGCGATGTAATGATTTACTTTATTACTAAACGGTAGTGATAGTCGTGGAAGCATAAAGATTGGCGAGACGACAACGATGCTACGATGGAGATCAAGGTGTCGCGCCGGTGACGATGGTGATCATGACGGTGCTTCGGAGATGGAGATCACAAGCACAAGATGATGATGGCCATATCATATCACTTATATTGATTGCATGTGATGTTTATCTTTTTATGCATCTTATCTTGCTTTGATTGACGGTAGCATTATAAGATGATCTCTCACTAAATTATCAAGAAGTGTTCTCCCTGAGTATGCACCGTTGCCAAAGTTCGTCGTGCCCAGACACCACGTGATGATCGGGTGTGATAAGCTCTACGTCCATCTACAACGGGTGCAAGCCAGTTTTGCACACGCAGAATACTCAGGTTAAACTTGACGAGCCTAGCATATGCAGATATGGCCTCAGAACACGGAGACCGAAAGGTCGAGCGTGAATCATATAGTAGATATGATCAACATAACGATGTTCACCATTGAAAACTACTCCATCTCACGTGATGATCGGTCATGGTTTAGTTGATTTGGATCACGTGATCACTTAGAGGATTAGAGGGATGTCTATCTAAGTGGGAGTTCTTTAGTAATATGATTAATTGAACTTAAAATTTATCATGAACTTAGTCCCTGATAGTATCTTGCTTGTTTATGTTGATTGTAGATAGATGGCTCGTGCTGTTGTTCCGTTAAATTTTAATGCGTTCCTTGAGAAAGCAAAGTTGAAAGATGATGGTAGCAATTACACGGACTGGGTCCGTAACTTGAGGATTATCCTCATTGCTGCACAGAAGAATTACGTCCTGGAAGCACCGCTGGGTGCCAGGCCTGCTGCTGGAGCAACACCAGATGTTGTGAACGTTTGGCAGAGCAAAGCTGATGACTACTCGATAGTTCAGTGTGCCATGCTTTACGGCTTAGAATCGGGACTTCAACGACGTTTTGAACGTCATGGAGCATATGAGATGTTCCAGGAGTTGAAGTTAATATTTCAAGCAAATGCCTGAATTGAGAGATATGAAGTCTCCAATAAGTTCTATAGCTGCAAGATGGAGGAGAACAGTTCTGTCGGCGAGCATATACTCAAAATGTCTGGGTACAATAATCACTTGATTCAATTGGGAGTTAATCTTCCGGATGATTGCGTCATTGACAGAATTCTCCAATCACTGCCACCAAGCTACAAGAGCTTCGTGATGAACTATAATATGCAAGGGATGAACAAGACTATTCCCGAGCTCTTCGCAATGCTGAAAGCTGCGGAGGTAGAAATCAAAAAGGAGCATCAAGTGTTGATGGTTAACAAAACCACTAGTTTCAAGAAAAAGGGCAAAGGAAAGAAGAAAGGGAACTTCAAGAAGAACAGCAAGCCAGTTGCTGCTCAAGAGAAGAAACCCAAGTCTGGACCTAAGCCTGAAACTGAGTGCTTCTACTGCAAGCAGACTGGTCACTGGAAGCGGAACTGCCCCAAGTATTTGGCGGATAAGAAGGATGGCAAGGTGAACAAAGGTATATATGATATACATGTTATTGATGTGTACCTTACTAGAGCTCGCAGTAGCACCTGGGTATTTGATACTGGTTCTGTTGCTAATATTTGCAACTCGAAACAGGGACTACAGAATAAGCGGGCACTGGCAAAGGACGAGGTGACGATGCGCGTGGGAAACGGTTCCAAAGTCGATGTGATCGCGGTCGGCACGCTACCTCTACATCTACCTTCGGGATTAATATTAGACCTAAATAATTGTTATTTGGTGCCAGCGTTGAGCATGAACATTATATCTGGATCTTGCTTAATGCGAGACGGTTATTCATTTAAATCAGAGAATAATGGTTGTTCTATTTATATGAGTAATATCTTTTATGGTCATGCACCCTTGAAGAGTGGTCTATTCTTATTGAATCTCGATAGTAGTAATACACATATTCATAATGTTGAAACCAAAAGATGCAGAGTAGATAATGAAAGTGCAACTTATTTGTGGCACTGTCGTTTAGGTCATATCGGTGTAAAACGCATGAAGAAACTCCATACTAATGGACTTTTGGAACCACTTGATTATGAATCACTTGGTACTTGCGAACCGTGCCTCATGGGCAAGATGACTAAAACACCGTTCTCCGGTACTATGGAGAGAGCAACAGATTTGTTGGAAATCATACATACTGATGTATGTGGTCCGATGAATATTGAGGCTCGTGGCGGATATCGTTATTTTCTCACCTTCACAGATGATTTGAGCAGATACGGATATATCTACTTAATGAAGCATAAGTCTGAAACATTTGAAAAGTTCAAAGAATTTCAGAGTGAAGTTGAAAATCATCGTAACAAGAAAATAAAGTTTCTACGATCTGATCGTGGAGGAGAATATTTGAGTTACGAGTTTGGTGTACATTTGAAAAACTGTGGAATAGTTTCACAACTCACGCCACCCGGAACACCACAGCGCAATGGTGTGTCCGAACGTCGTAATCGTACTTTACTAGATATGGTGCGATCTATGATGTCTCTTACAGATTTACCGCTATCATTTTGGGGTTATGCTTTAGAGACGGCCGCATTCACGTTAAATAGGGCACCATCAAAATCCGTTGAGACGACGCCTTATGAACTATGGTTTGGCAAGAAACCAAAGTTGTCGTTTCTTAAAGTTTGGGGCTGCGATGCTTATGTGAAAAAGCTTCAACCTGATAAGCTCGAACCCAAATCGGAGAAATGTGTCTTCATAGGATACCCAAAGGAAACTGTTGGGTACACCTTCTATCACAGATCCGAAGGCAAAACATTCGTTGCTAAGAATGGATCATTTCTAGAGAAGGAGTTTCTCTCGAAAGAAGTGAGTGGGAGGAAAGTGGAACTTGACGAGGTAACTGTACCTGCTCCCTTACTGGAGAGTAGTTCATCACAGAAAACTGTTTCAGTGACACCTACACCGGTTAGTGAGGAAGCCAATGATAATGATCATGAAACTTCAGATCAAGATACTACTAAACCTCGTAGATCAACCAGAGTAAGATCCGCGCCAGAGTGGTACGGAAATCCTGTTCTGGAAGTCATGCTACTAGATCATGATGAACCTACGAACTATGAAGAAGCGATGGTGAGCCCAGATTCCGCAAAGTGGCTTGAAGCCATGAAATCTGAGATGGGATCCATGTATGAGAACAAAGTATGGACTTTGGTTGACTTGCCCGATGATCGGCAAGCAATTGAGAATAAATGGATCTTTAAGAAGAAGACTGACGCTGATGGTAATGTTACTGTCTACAAAGCTCGACTTGTCGCAAAAGGTTTTCGGCAAGTTCAAGGGATTGACTACGATGAGACCTTCTCACCCGTAGCGATGCTTAAGTCCGTCCGAATCATGTTAGCAATTGCCGCATTTTATGATTATGAAATTTGGCAGATGGATGTCAAAACTGCATTCCTGAATGGATTTCTGGAAGAAGAGTTGTATATGATGCAACCGGAAGGTTTTGTCGATCCAAAGGGAACTAACAAAGTGTGCAAGCTCCAGCGATCCATTTATGGACTGGTGCAAGCCTCTCGGAGTTGGAATAAACATTTTGATAGTGTGATCAAAGCATTTGGTTTTATACAGACTTTCGGAGAAGCCTGTATTTACAAGAAAGTGAGTGGGAGCTCTGTAGCATTTCTGATATTATATGTGGATGACATATTACTGATTGGAAATGATATAGAATTTCTGGATAGCATAAAGGGATACTTGAATAAAAGTTTTTCAATGAAAGACCTCGGTGAAGCTGCTTACATATTAGGCATTAAGATCTATAGAGATAGATCAAAACACTTAATTGGACTTTCACAAAGCACATACCTTGACAAAATTTTGAAGAAGTTCAAAATAGATCAAGCAAAGAAAGGGTTCTTGCCTGTGTTACAAGGTGTGAAATTGAGTAAGACTCAATGCCCGACCACTGCAGAAGATAGAGAGAATATGAAAGATGTTCCCTATGCATCAGCCATAGGATCTATCATGTATGCAATGCTGTGTACCAGACCTGATGTATGCCTTGCTATAAGTTTAGCAGGGAGGTACCAAAGTAATCCAGGAGTGGATCACTGGACAGCGGTCAAGAACATCCTGAAATACCTGAAAAGGACTAAGGATATGTTTCTCGTATATGGAGGTGACAAAGAGCTCATCGTAAAAGGTTACGTTGATGCAAGCTTTGACACTGATCCGGACGATTCTAAATCGCAAACCGGATACGTGTTTACATTAAACGGTGGAGCTGTCAGTTGGTGCAGTTCTAAACAAAGCGTCGTAGCGGGATCTACATGTGAAGCGGAATACATAGCTGCTTCGGAAGCAGCAAACGAAGGAGTCTGGATGAAGGAGTTCATATCCGATCTAGGTGTCATACCTAGTGCATCGGGTCCAATGAAAATCTTTTGTGACAATACTGGTGCAATTGCCTTGGCAAAGGAATCCAGATTTTACAAAAGGACCAAACACATCAAGAGACGCTTCAACTCCATCCGGGATCTAGTCCAGGTGGGAGACATAGAGATTTGCAAGATACATACGGATCTGAATGTTGCAGACCCGTTGACTAAGCCTCTTCCACGAGCAAAACATGATCAGCACCAAGGCTCCATGGGTGTTAGAATCATTACAGTGTAATCTAGATTATTGACTCTAGTGCAAGTGGGAGACTGAAGGAAATATGCCCTAGAGGCAATAATAAAGTTATTATTTATTTCCTTATAATCATGATAAATGTTTATTATTCATGCTAGAATTGTATTTACCGGAAACATAATACATGTGTGAATACATAGACAAACATAGTGTCACTAGTATGCCTCTACTTGACTAGCTCGTTAATCAAAGATGGTTATGTTTCCTAACCATGAACAATGAGTTGTTATTTGATTAACGAGGTCACATCATTAGTAGAATGATCTGATTGACATGACCCATTCCATTAGCTTAGCACCCGATCGTTTAGTATGTTGCTATTGCTTTCTTCATGACTTATACATGTTCCTATGACTATGAGATTATGCAACTCCCGTTTACCGGAGGAACACTTTGGGTACTACCAAACGTCACAACGTAACTGGGTGATTATAAAGGAGTACTACAGGTGTCTCCAATGGTCGATGTTGGGTTGGCGTATTTCGAGATTAGGATTTGTCACTCCGATTGTCGGAGAGGTATCTCTGGGCCCTCTCGGTAATACACATCACATAAGCCTTGCAAGCATTACAACTAATATGTTAGTTGTGAGATGATGTATTACGGAACGAGTAAAGAGACTTGCTGGTAACGAGATTGAACTAGGTATTGGATACCGACGATCGAATCTCGGGCAAGTAACATACCGATGACAAAGGGAACAACGTATGTTGTTATGCGGTCTGACCGATAAAGATCTTCGTAGAATATGTAGGAGCCAATATGGGCATCCAGGTCCCGCTATTGGTTATTGACCGGAGACGTGTCTCGGTCATGTCTACATTGTTCTCGAACCCGTAGGGTCCGCACGCTTAAGGTTACGATGACAGTTATATTATGAGTTTATGCATTTTGATGTACCGAAGGTTGTTCGGAGTCCCGGATGTGATCACGGACATGACGAGGAGTCTCGAAATGGTCGAGACGTAAAGATTAATATATTGGAAGCCTATATTTGGATATCGGAAGTGTTCCGGGTGAAATCGGGATTTTACCGGAATACCGGGAGGGTTACCGGAACCCCCCGGGAGCTATTTGGGCCATAGTGGGCCTTAGTGGAAAAGAGAAGGGGCTTCCCTAGATGGGCTGCGCCCCCCCCCCCCTTCCCCTAGTCCTATTAGGACTAGGAGAGGTGGCCGGCCCCCTCCTCCTCTTTTCCCCTCCGAGGAATCCTAGTTGGACTAGGATTGGAGGGGGAATCCTACTCCTAGAGGGAGTAGGACTCTCCTGCGCCTCCCCCCCTTGGCCGGCCAGCCTCCCCTCCTCTCCTCCTTTATATACGGAGGCAGGGGCACCTCTAAACACACAAGTTGACACAAGTTGATCCACGTGATCTGTTCCTTAGCCGTGTGCGGTGCCCCCTGCCACCATATTCCTCGATAATACTGTAGCGGAGTTTAGGCGAAGCCCTGCTGCTGTAGTTCATCAAGATCGTCACCACGCCGTCGTGCTGACGGAACTCTTCCCCGACACTTTGCTGGATCGGAGTCCGGGGATCGTCATCGAGCTGAACGTGTGCTCGAACTCGGAGGTGCCGTAGTTTCGGTGCTTGATCGGTTGGATCGTGAAGACGTACGACTACTTCCTCTACGTCGTGTCATCGCTTCCGCAGTCGGTCTGTGTTGGGTACGTAGACAATACTCTCCCCTCGTTGCTATGCATCACATGATCTTGCGTGTGCGTAGGAAAATTTTTGAAATTACTACGAAACCCAACAGAAGGTGTACCCAACAGTTTCCTTTGGGTATCCTATGAAGACACATTTCTCCGATTTGGGTTCGAGCTTATCAGGTTGAAGCTTTTTCACATAAGCATCGCAGCCCCAAACTTTAAGAAACGACAACTTTGGTTTCTTGCCAAACCATAGTTCATAAGGCGTCGTCTCAACGGATTTTGATGGTGCCCTATTTAACGTGAATGCGGCCGTCTCTAAAGCATAACCCCAAAATGATAGCGGTAAATCTGTAAGAGACATCATAGATCGCACCATATCTAGTAAAGTACGATTACGACGTTCGGACACACCATTGCGCTGTGGTGTTCCGGGTGGTGTGAGTTGTGAAACTATTCCACAGTTTTTCAAATGTACACCAAACTCGTAACTCAAATATTCTCCTCCACGATCAGATCGTAGAAACTTTATTTTCTTGTTACGATGATTTTCAACTTCACTCTGAAATTCTTTGAACTTTTCAAATGTTTCAGACTTATGCTTCATTAAGTAGATATATCCATATCTGCTCAAATCATCTGTGAAGGTGAGAAAATAACGATATCCGCCACGAGCCTCAATATTCATCGGACCACATACATCGGTATGTATGATTTCCAACAAATCTGTTGCTCTCTCCATAGTACCGGAGAACGGTGTTTTAGTCATCTTGCCCATGAGGCACGGTTCGCAAGTACCAAGTGATTCATAATCAAGTGGTTCCAAAAGTCCATTAGTATGGAGTTTCTTCATGCGTTTTACACCGATATGACCTAAATGACAGTGCCACAAATAAGTTGCACTTTCATTATCAACTCTGCATCTTTTGGTTTCAACATTATGAATATGTGTATTACTACTATCGAGATTCAATAAGAATAGACCACTCTTCAAGGGTGCATGACCATAAAAGATATTACTCATATAAATAGAACAACCATTATTCTCTGATTTAAATGAATAACCGTCTCGCATTAAACAAGATCCAGATATAATGTTCATGCTCAACGCTGGCACCAAATAACAATTATTTAGGTCTAATATTAATCCCGAAGGTAGATGTAGAGGTAGCGTGCCGACCGCGATCACATCGACTTTGGAACCGTTTCCCACGCGCATCGTCACCTCGTCCTTTGCCAGTGCCCGCTTATTCTGTAGTCCCTGTTTCGAGTTGCAAATATTAGCAACAGAACCAGTATCAAATACCCAGGTGCTACTGCGAGCTCTAGTAAGGTACACATCAATAACATGTATATCATATATACCTTTGTTCACCTTGCCATCCTTCTTATCCGCCAAATACTTGGGGCAGTTCCGCTTCCAGTGACCAGTCTGCTTGCAGTAGAAGCACTCAGTTTCAGGCTTAGGTCCAGACTTGGGTTTCTTCTCTTGAGCAGCAACTGGCTTGCTGTTCTTCTTGAAGTTCCCTTTCTTCTTTCCTTTGCCCTTTTTCTTGAAACTAGTGGTTTTGTTAACCATCAACACTTGATGCTCCTTTTTGATTTCTACCTCCGCAGCTTTCAGCATTGCGAAGAGCTCGGGAATAGTCTTGTTCATCCCTTGCATATTATAGTTCATCACGAAGCTCTTGTAGCTTGGTGGCAGTGATTGGAGAATTTTGTCAATGACGCAATCATCCGGAAGATTAACTCCCAATTGAATCAAGTGATTATTGTACCCAGACATTTTGAGTATATGCTCACTGACAGAACTGTTCTCCTCCATCTTGCAGCTATAGAACTTATTGGAGACTTCATATCTCTCAATTCGGGCATTTGCTTGAAATATTAATTTCAACTCCTGGAACATCTCATATGCTCCATGACGTTCAAAACGTCGTTGAAGTCCCGATTCTAAGCCGTAAAGCATGGCACACTGAACTATCGAGTAGTCATCAGCTTTGCTCTGCCAAACGTTCACAACATCTGGTGTTGCTCCAGCAGCAGGCCTGGCACCCAGCGGTGCTTCCAGGACGTAATTCTTCTGTGCAGCAATGAGGATAATCCTCAAGTTACGGACCCAGTCCGTGTAATTGCTACCATCATCTTTCAACTTTGCTTTCTCAAGGAACGCATTAAAATTTAACGGAACAACAGCACGAGCCATCTATCTACAATCAACATAAACAAGCAAGATACTATCAGGGACTAAGTTCATGATAAATTTTAAGTTCAATTAATCATATTACTAAAGAACTCCCACTTAGATAGACATCCCTCTAATCCTCTAAGTGATCACGTGATCCAAATCAACTAAACCATGACCGATCATCACGTGAGATGGAGTAGTTTTCAATGGTGAACATCGTTATGTTGATCATATCTACTATATGATTCACACTCGACCTTTCGGTCTCCGTGTTCCGAGGCCATATCTGCATATGCTAGGCTCGTCAAGTTTAACCTGAGTATTCTGCGTGTGCAAAACTGGCTTGCACCCGTTGTAGATGGACGTAGAGCTTATCACACCCGATCATCACGTGGTGTCTGGGCACGACGAACTTTGGCAATGGTGCATACTCAGGGAGAACACTTCTTGATAATTTAGTGAGAGATCATCTTATAATGCTACTGTCAATCAAAGCAAGATAAGATGCATAAAAAGATAAACATCACATGCAATCAATATAAGTGATATGATATGGCCATCATCATCTTGTGCTTGTGATCTCCATCTCCGAAGCACCGTCATGATCACCATCGTCACCGGCGCGACACCTTGATCTCCATCGTAGCATCGTTGTCGTCTCGCCAATCTTTATGCTTCCACGACTATCACTACCGTTTAGTAATAAAGTAAATCATTACATCGCGATTGCATTGCATACAATAAGGCGACAACCATATGGCTCCTGCCAGTTGCCGATAACTCGGTTACAAAACATGATCATCTCATACAATAAAATTTAGCATCATGCCTTGACCATATCACATCACAACATGCCCTGCAAAAACAAGTTAGACGTCCTCTACTTTGTTGTTGCATGTTTTACGTGGCTGCTACGAGCTTAAGTAAGAACCAATCTCACCTACGCATCAAAACCACAACGATAGTTTGTCAAATAGACTCCGTTTTAACCTTCGCAAGGACCGGGCGTAGCCATACTTGGTTCAACTAAAGTTGGAGAGGCAGTCGCCCGCAAGCCATCTCTGTGCAAAGCACGTCGAGGGAACCGGTCTCGCGTAAGCGTACGCGTAAGGTTGGTCCGGGTCGTCTCGTCCAACAATACCGCCGAACCAAAGTATGACATGCTGGTAGGCAGTATGACTTGTATCGTCCACAACTCACTTGTGTTCTACTCGTGCATATAACATCAACATAAATAACCTAGGCTCTGATACCACTGTTGGGTTTCGTAGTAATTTCAAAAAATTTCCTACGCACACGCAAGATCATGTGATGCATAGCAACGAGGGGGAGAGTATTGTCTACGTACCCAACGCAGACCGACTGCGGAAGCGATGACACGACGTAGAGGAAGTAGTCGTACGTCTTCACGATCCAACCGATCAAGCACCGAAACTACGGCACCTCCGAGTTCGAGCACACGTTCAGCTCGATGACGATCCCCGGACTCCGATCCAGCAAAGTGTCGGGGAAGAGTTCCGTCAGCACGACGGCGTGGTGACGATCTTGATGAACTACAGCAGCAGGGCTTTGCCTAAACTCCGCTACAGTATTATCGAGGAATATGGTGGCAGGGGGCACCGCACACAGCTAAGGAACAGATCACGTGGATCAACTTGTGTCAACTTGTGTGTTTAGAGGTGCCCCTGCCTCCGTATATAAAGGAGGAGAGGAGGGGAGGCTGGCCGGCCAAGGGGGGAGGCGCAGGAGAGTCCTACTCCCTCTGGGAGTAGGATTCCCCCTCCAATCCTAGTCCAACTAGGATTCCTCGGAGGGGAAAAGAGGAGGAGGGGGCCGGCCACCTCTCCTAGTCCTAATAGGACTAGGGGAAGGGGGGGCGCGCAGCCCATCTAGGGCAGCCCCTTCTCTTTTCCACTAAGGCCCACTATGGCCCAAATAGCTCCCGGGGGGTTCCGGTAACCCTCCCGGTATTCCGGTAAAATCCCGATTTCACCCGGAACACTTCCGATATCCAAATATAGGCTTCCAATATATCAATCTTTATGTCTCGACCATTTCGAGACTCCTCGTCATGTCCGTGATCACATCCGGGACTCCGAACAACCTTCGGTACATCAAAATGCATAAACTCATAATATAACTGTCATCGTAACCTTAAGCGTGCGGACCCTACGGGTTCGAGAACAATGTAGACATGACCGAGACACGTCTCCGGTCAATAACCAATAGCGGGACCTGGATGCCCATATTGGCTCCTACATATTCTACGAAGATCTTTATCGGTCAGACCGCATAACAACATACGTTGTTCCCTTTGTCATCGGTATGTTACTTGCCCGAGATTCGATCGTCGGTATCCAATACCTAGTTCAATCTCGTTACCAGCAAGTCTCTTTACTCGTTCCGTAATACATCATCTCACAACTAACATATTAGTTGTAATGCTTGCAAGGCTTATGTGATGTGTATTACCGAGAGGGCCCAGAGATACCTCTCCGACAATCGGAGTGACAAATCCTAATCTCGAAATACGCCAACCCAACATCGACCATTGGAGACACCTGTAGTACTCCTTTATAATCACCCAGTTACGTTGTGACGTTTGGTAGTACCCAAAGTGTTCCTCCGGTAAACAGGAGTTGCATAATCTCATAGTCATAGGAACATGTATAAGTCATGAAGAAAGCAATAGCAACATACTAAACGATCGGGTGCTAAGCTAATGGAATGGGTCATGTCAATCAGATCATTCTACTAATGATGTGACCTCGTTAATCAAATAACAACTCATTGTTTATGGTTAGGAAACATAACCATCTTTGATTAACGAGCTAGTCAAGTAGAGGCATACTAGTGACACTTTTATTTGTCTATGTATTCACACATGTATTATGTTTCCGGTAAATACAATTCTAGCATGAATAATAAACATTTATCATGATTATAAGGAAATAAATAATAACTTTATTATTGCCTCTAGGGCATATTTCCTTCACTAACCCCACATAGAACTCTCACATAGACCGTGGGTTAGTACACAAAGTGCAATGGACAATGCTTACCATACCATGGGATCACTTGATCCCTCGGTACATCTTCTATGCTTTGTGAGTTGATCAACTTGATTCACTATTGACTTAGTCTTGATCAATCTTAAATCTTTGCAACTCTCTTCATTTGGATGATGTATTGAAGGTAAACATGAATGATCACACAACCTTCTTCTTCAAGACATGCTTGCAATAAGCTCAACACTCGCATGACCAATCTTTGGATAATTCCTTAATAGCACCTTGGTCAACTCATAAACTCCTTGAAACCAGCACATGGACTTCAAGAAAATCCTATGGACAAATCCTTCAAATATAACTCAAGACAACCATCAGTCCATAGAGCTTGTCATCAATTACCAAAACCAAACATGGGGGCACCGCATGTTCTTTCAATCTCCCCCATTTTGGTAATTGATGACAATCACTTTCAATAGAGCTTATATAAGGAATTATGCTTCACTATGCAATGCAACAACCAATAGTGCATGCGTATGAGATGCAAATGCTAAGGAACAAAACCAAAGCAAGAGGAGATAACTCTCTAAACTTCTCCACAAAACTCTCTGAAACTTCTCCCCCATTGGCATCAATTGCCAAAATGGGCGAAAAGCTAAGAAGACCAATATAAATTGTGGTCCTCCATAAATTGTGTATTTCTCAACAAGAGAGTGGAATGCAATACACATATCCAACGGTTAATACTTGGAGGAACACAAACTATATTGAGGCCCAAAGATTGCAAAAGAATGATATGCCACAAAGACATAACAAAGAGAGAAACAAGCAATCAAGCAATCAAAAGATACCAATTGAAGCAAGCAATCAAAGGATATCAATTGAACCAACTAGACAAAGATCCTATGAGCCACATGAATGAAGGATATTATGATATGAGACGAGGAGTGTTCTAAAGAAACTAGAGAAGCTCCCCATGATTTGTGCACAAAAAAGAATGTTTTGTAATTGGATACAAAGTGCACAAAATAGGATCATAGCTCCCCCAAAATCAATAGAAACTTACAACAAGTGCAAGTGAGCATATAGGAAACAAAGCCTAGTACTTGCAACAAACACATGGTTGAGCAACAAGTAAAAGAGGCAACTTAAGAATGGGCTCAACCAAAATGATGTGTGTGAGTCATGGCGAAGCACTTGAGAAGACTAAAATTAGGATGAGCATTAAGCATCAACATAGTCTTGAAAGAATGAGGCACACGGTGCAAGGCCTGTCATTCCCACACACAACTAGCAAATGGGTTCACAAGCTTACTAATAAGCATATAAAGAACTTATGCTTGTGACAACCCGTGGTGAAGATAGAAGATGAAAGCCTCATCAAGACGAGGGATGCCAATTAAGATGGCAAAAGCCTCGTAACGATAAGCATGAGGAAAATAATCTTCACCACACAAGAGTGCATCAAGATGCAACGATAGAGGACACGCACTCAAGGCAAAAGCTTTCACGGAGCCACCAAAGAAATAACATAAGAAAGACAAGGTGGACGTGAAAGAAAGGATATCAACTAGAGATGTAATTTCTCTCAAGTGTATAAGGTTCTATGTAGACGAAATCATGATGATATATATATCTACAAAGAAGAATGTACACCCGAAATAGTTACAACACGAAGGAACAAGATATCCACAAGGAAGTCATAAATATACCAATAAGATATTTGCTTGAAAGCATAGCACTTGGCTAGATATGGTCTTATTGTATATAAATGAAGTCCAAACACACATCCATCAAGGGCATCACAACTAGCAACAAGAGATCATCGTTGGGATGCTTTGAGAAAGGAAACAAGTATCACAAGATATGAAATGAAAATCATGCCAAGATGCAACCTACACAAGGTTGAATGCAAGAGGAGAAAGCATGAATAGATACTTGTTACCGAGATATCATTGGAAGGATGTAGTAGATACCAATTGAAGGTAGATAGTAGTTCATTGATCATCCTAGCTTGACTCCAATATGCACATGGTGACAACACCTTCCTTGTGAGTGAGCCGAGCATCCAATGCATCTCCAAATGTTCCTAGAAGAACAACACAAACTAAACGGTACCCAAACTCATCGGGACCAAATAGTTAGAAACACCAATACATAGGACAAACTCCACATAAATATGTGCATATAGATATGAAAATGAATTTCATGCACATCTCATCCAAATTGAGACTAGGTGGAGTTTCCCCTATATATTGAGTCAAAGAAAGAAAGCATGCCAAATGAAATACATGAAGTAAACATGCATGCTCAAGACTTTCAAAACCCGAAACCAAAAGACAAATAAATGCCAAGTGAAAAGGATACCAAATGGAGAAATCATCACTTGGAAGATATCATTAAAGATACATCAAGGAATGAGATATCCATTGATACACACTAAACTAAAGATGTCAAACTCCCAAAGAGAGGATGGTTCCAAACATACCAAGCTCTCAACAAAGTTTCATGATGGCACAAAGTACCAAAAAGAAATGGCTTGCCTTCCACCAAAACACACTTGATAAGGATCACAAGAAGAGTGAAGAAAATAGAATAGCTCCCCCACGAGTTGTGCATTATATAGGATTTGTATTTGAATACAAAATGCACAAGGTGGGATCACTGCTTTCACTATATCTAGAAAACACTAGACAAGAACAAGAAATAAACAAGATCCACAAGTGGTATGGAAGACAACGGGAGTTAACACAAACCTTGGCAAGAGAAAAAGGCAAATAAACAAAAGCCAATGTAAAGATGATCAATTAAATTCTACCACACATAAGTGACTACCAATTGTCAAAAGACAAGAAGTAGATGGAAAGAATTCCCGGTGGTAGATAGCAAGGATATCCAACATCATCTTCACACCACACACAAGCAAATTGCAACTTGTAGAGCTAACATGCCACCTAGGAACAAGATAATTTACAATATCAATTCTAGGTGACAATATCTCAAATGTACACATTTTCTAGGCTTGTAATATGCACTTAGCATATTACTCCCCCATAATGTGATACCAATAAGAACTAAACAAGAGGCAATAAGAGGATCCAACACGAGATAATCAATGGAATTTTTAGAATTTGAATTTCTCATGAGAGATATACCACCTAGCGACTAGATAATCTTGTAATATCAATACTAGATGGTATTCCTCATGTACACACATTTATAGGATTGTGAGGTGCACAAAGCACATCACTCCCCCAAAATGGGATGTTCCATTGATCTCTCACACGAGCCAACTAGGATACAAACAGGAAGCAAAAAGGCTCAACGCACGACGCACACGTACATGATGTGCAAACCAACACACACATACTTGATTGCTCAAGATAAGCAAGTTGGAAGCGCAACATATACAAACACATGCAAGGAACAAAACCAAAACATGCAAGGGGGCAAGTAACTTTCAAGGTAAACAATTTAAGTACAAGTTACCGCAAGGAGGCACATTGGATATAAGATAGAAACTTGATAATCCAATTGACTTGGCTTGAGACAAAGAGAATGATGAAGTCCCCTTAATTCTTCATAATGTAGCCAAGTCTCCAATGCCCTCCAACAACACCTATTGATCAAGTTTGAGCTTGTTGGTCCCCAACCAAGTTGGGTCCTAAGAGGTTAGTCACAATAGGTTTGGCTACCCAAATGGTTCTTTGCTTGACACCACTTTGAGTACCAACAAACTTGGCAAACACATTGCCAACCTTATCCTTACCAAGAGAATAGATATCATCAATAATAATTGGGTTGGATAAGTTACCACTAGTGCATGAAGAAGCGACGTGACCTTTCTCACGACATAAGTAGCAACGTCTACTCTTCACTTTCTTCTCACTTGATTTCTCAATTTGAGAAGCATTAACTTGAGTCTTCTTGGGAAGAGGCCTTTCTTCAACTTGATGTTGAGCATGAGATTGAACTTGTGCCCTCTTCCCTTGTTGCTTGACACTAATGGCCTTCTTCTTCAATGGGCAAGATCTAACATGATGCCCTTCAACTTTGCACTTGAAGCAAACAATCTTGGCCGAATTCTTGACTTGTTCTTGGCTCTTCTTCTTGTTCAACTTGGACTTCTTCTTCTTGTTGGAGTTGAATCCAAGTCCACCTTTGTCATTGGGGGATTTTTGCACACTCAAGATATTGTTGAGTGTGGCCTTCCCTTCATGACACTTTTCCAAGTCTTTCTTCAAAGAAGTGACTTGGGCCTTGAGCTCTTTGATTTCCTCTACATGGTTAGTCTCAACACAAGTACTAGAGGAAGTATAAGCTTCATCGTTAGAGCAACAAGGCAAGGAAAGCAATTCATCACAAGATGTACCAACATTGTGAGTAGATGAATTACAAGGACTAGCACATGGCAATATACTATTTTGACTAGAAGTAGTGCTAGTATCCACATGAGGCTCACTAGATGTTACCTTAGCAATCATGGCCTCATGAGCTATCTTTAGCACACTATGGGATACTAGAAGATCATCATGAGAGCTTGAGAGCTTTTCATGACTTTCTTCCAATTTCCCATAATTGCAAGATAGCACCTCAAGTTGAGCCCGTAGCTCAACATTCTCCTTCAAAATGGATGCTTCACAAGTAATAGAATTAGTAGCACAAGCATCATCATTAACAACAAGAGGAGAAGGCAACTTGGCAAGCTCTTTTAAATAAGAAGCTTCAAGTTGAGCATGAGACTCGGTGAGTTTGATGAGCTCACCCTTGATGACCCTTGAGCCATTTTCGAGGTGCTCAAAATCCTCAAGGAGTCTAGCATGAGCAACTTCAAGCTTAGCATTTTTAGTTTCAAAAACATTGGCCACCTTAAGAGCTCTATCAGTAGATTCCTTCACTTTAGACAATTCTAGAGCAAAAGTCTCCTCAAGAGATTCCTTGGTGGTTTGTTCAAGTTCAAGAGCTTGAGAGAGGTCCGCAATCTCATTAGCGTAATCACGCCCATGACCTTCCATTTTATCAATGGTGGCCTCATGCTCCTCTAGATGAGATTCCAACTCCTCAATGTATTTCTTGCCATCAATGGCAATGGACATTATTTCCATGAAGTTGGAACGAGCAATTTTATTTTTATGAAGAGCTTTAAAAATCATTTCCCCCTTAGTTTTTAAGGAGGCAACATTATCATTCTCTTCATCATTATCCTCATCATCATTAGCATCAACATCATCATCAAGAGACATATTGGGGTACAAAGTAGGAGATACCTTTGACGCCTTAGCCATAAGGCAAAAAGCAATAGATGATGATGTAGGATCCCTTGAGGCACCATTAAACACCACATCTTGTTCCATGGAGTGTTCGGTTTCCACTACATTGTTAGCACAACAATTCGAGGAAATAGATGCATTTTTATCATGGCAACAAGACATAGCAAGCATATCATCATGAGATTTAGTCAAGCAATTTCTACATGATATGCAAGGACTATCAACACAAGCATGTGAAACATTTGGAGTGCTCGAAGTGTTAAAGCCCAAAGAAGGAGCATTGCAATAATATAGTGATGAAGGATCATCCACAATAAGCATACTATCATCATTGCAATGACCAACACTACTCACCATGTCATTACCTTGTGGCAAACCACATGTAGGTGAAGTAGAAGAAGTTGAGAAGACTATACGACCGGAGGTGGAGGGAGAACAATCATCCCCACAAATCTTGGACACACCATATTTATCTTGAAGCTTCGTCCACAACTCATGAGCATCTCGGAACGGCATGAGTTGAAATATAACTACATTGCTCAAAGCATCGAAAAGCACATTAGAAGCTTGAGCATTGAGATAAGAGTTTTTCTCATCCTCTAAAGATAATCTTTGGGGATCCTTTGGAGGAGAAAAACCCATATCTACAATTCGCTCTAAATTTGGGTCCATGACCCTAAAGAGATTAAGCATGCGAATTACCCAAACATCAAAATTTGTGCCATCGAAACTAAGAGTGTCAGAGAATCCTAATCCCCTAGTCGACATCTTTACTCTCTAGGCGGTAAAGCCTAATAAAGAGAGACGAGGCTCTGATACCAATTGAAAGATCGAGGATGTCGCCTAGAGGGGGGGGTGAATAGGCGCTTTAAAATAATTACGGTTTAGGCTTGAACAAATGCGGAATAAACCTAGCGGTTAATTTGTCAAGCACAAAACCTACAACAACTAGGCTCACCTATGTGCACCAACAACTTATGCTAAGCAAGATAAGCAACTATGTGATAGCAAGATATATGACAAAGAACAATATGGCTATCACAAAGTAAAGTGCATAAGTAAAGGGGCTCGGGTAAGAGATAACCGAGGCACGCGGAGACGATGATGTATCCCGAAGTTCACACCCTTGCGGATGCTAATCTCCGTTTGGAGCGGTGTGGAGGCACAATGCTCCCCAAGAAGCCACTAGGGCCACCGTAATCTCCTCACGCCCTCGCACAATGCAAGATGCCGTGATTCCACTAAGGGACCCTTGAGGGCGGTCACCGAACCCGTACAAATGGCGACCCTTGGGGGCGGTCACCGAACCCGTACACTTTGGCAACCCTTGGGGGCGGTCACCGGTACCCGTCAAATTGCTCGGGGCGATCTCCACAACCTAATTGGAGACCCCGACGCTTGCCCGGAGCTTTACACCACAATGATTGAGCTCCGAACACCACCAACCGTCTAGGGCGCCCAAGCACCCAAGAGGAACAAGCTCAAGGGCACCAAGCACCCAAGAGTAATAAGCTTCTCAACTTGTAACTTCCACGTATCACCGTGGAGAACTCAAACCGATGCACCAAATGCAATGGCAAGGGCACACGGAGTGCCCAAGTCCTTCTCTCTCAAATCCCACCGAAGCAACTAATGCTAGGGAGGAAAATGAGAGGAAGAACAAGAAGGAGAACACCAAGAACTCCAAGAACTAGATCCAAGGGGTTCCCCTCACATAGAGGAGAAAGTGATTGGTGGAAATGTGGATCTAGATCTCCTCTCTCTTTTCCCTCAAAAACTAGCAAGAATCCATGGAGGGATTGAGAGTTAGCAAGCTCGAAGAAGGTCAACAATGGGGGAAGAACACGAGCTCAAAGGATAAGGTTGAATGGGGAAGAAGACCCCCTTTTATAGGAGCTCCCGAATCCAACCGTTATGCTCACAGCCCGCACAGAGCGGTACTACCGCTCCAAGGAGCGGTACTACCGCTAGGGCGGTAGTACCCCTTCGAAACACAACAGCGAGGAGGCAAAAAGGCCAAAAGAACCTTCGGAGCGGTAGTACCGCTCGTCCTCACGGTACTACCGCTCGACCTCACGGTACTACCGCAAATGGTAGCGGTACTACTGCTTGCGAGCGGTACTAAAAAAATACTTCTGTGCCTACTTCCGCTGAGCAAAACACGAGATTTTGGTCCGGAGCGGTACTACCGCTTAGGAGCCGCGGTAGTACTGCTCTGGGGCGGTACTACCGCTCAGGAGCCGCGGTAGTACTGCTCTGGAGCGGTAGTAAAAAATTACATCCGCTCTAGTCGCGGTAGTACCGCTGCAGCCTTTACCAAAACAGCCACAACTTTTGCAAACGGACTCCGAATTCAACGAAACCAAGTTTGTTGGAAAGCTAACGACATGGGCTAACACAATCTTGATAGAAATATCAAGAATAAGCAAATGAGAAAAGTCCCAAAGGAAAATGGTGAGAACCCTTCCTCGGAAAAGACCGGTAAAACCTCCAACACCGAAAACATCATAGAAGACGCATGTGAACTCCGTTTTCGATGAACTCAAGCTTGTCATCAAGATGACCATAAGCTCTAAGACTCACAAAGAGAACCAAACAAGAACCAAGAAACATGATGCAAGGATGCAAGGGTTTGAGCTCTCTACTAACGATACGATCAAGCTACCAACTTGAGAGCCCCCCTTGATAGTACGGCAAACGATCATATAACCCGGTCTCCCTACTACCACCATGAGACCGGTAAAATAGAAAACCTATCAAGGGCAAACCTTTGCCTTGCACATGGTCCACTTGAGCTAGATGATGACGATCTTGACTCCCTCAAGATGGACCACCTTTCTTGATTGCGTTGGCTCGATGAAGACTAGATGATTGCTCCCCCATAGTCCACTATGGGTGAGCCACTCTTCGGCTCATCTTCACAAGTCCATTGACACCACAATGGATGGAAAGATTCAAGCACTTGATCTCTTCGTGATGCTCCACTTGAACTTGCACACGGCAATCTTGATGACGATCACCACTTGATGTCATCCTTTCCATGGGTTGTATGATATCTTCCTCTTGATGCAAGCCCATGGATACGTACCTAACCCCACATAGAACTCTCACATAGACCATGGGTTAGTACACAAAGTGCAATAGACAATGCTTACCATACCATGGGATCACTTGATCCCTCTCGGTACATATTCTAAGCTTTGTGAGTTGATCAACTTGATTCACTATTGACTTAGTCTTGATCAACCTTATATCTTTGCAACTCTCTTCATTTGGATGATGTATTGAAGGTAAACATGAATGATCACACAACCTTCTTCTTCAAGACATGCTTGCAATAAGCTCAACACTCGCATGACCAATCTTTGGATAATTCCTTAATAGCACCTTGGTCAACTCATAAACTCCTTGAAACCAACACATGGACTTCAAGAAAATCCTATGGACAAATCCTTCAAATATAACTCAAGACAACCATTAGTCCATAGAGATTGTCATCAATTACCAAAACCAAACATGAGGACACCGCATGTTCTTTCAGAAACGATAAGTCACTTGGGTCACGACTGGATGCCTATGGAAGCTAAGCGAAGAGAATGGGAGAGCGATCAGGCGAAGCTTCAGCCGGCGCGCCATTTACAAACATTTTATTACATTTTGACACAAAGTATTATTTCTGTCAACTAGTTAATACGATTAAGGTGATGCACAATTAAATAAAGAAAGAGAGTGTTCGGTATCATATCGTCAATATTGTATTATAATAAATGATGTGCCACTATGTGGCTTGTATTATAAAATTACAATCATACTCTTTATATCATTACCTTTTAATCACTTATTTCAGCTAGCAAAGCTAGAGAGCTTGACAACCTCACTATAACCATTGATGGCACAAGTAAGCCATTATTGTATTGCAATACTACTTGACGAAACCTTGGGTGTTATCTCTATATATTGATAAGCTTTGTTTATTAGCCGAGGGGAAAATGTACCGCTAGCTACAAACCATTTATTGTATTGGAGCAGCAAGCACAAGTGCACCGTCTTTTGACTTTACAGGTGACACATCGGTGCGGTGTGCTGCCGCACGTTCTCAGCTATCAAATGCCCTTCAAATGTACCAATTAATGTTTGTGACGTGGTCTCGACTGGGTTTGTCATCGTCATTCAAGCTTGCCTCCACAAGTTGTGGTGGCCGTCTCTCGGGGTGGTGGGTTTGGTTGCCTCCAATCACCTCCCTCCTCCTTTCTCAGTTTATCCTTGCTTTGTCTATGTTAGTGTTTTAGTCCAGGCCCACCCTTTGGATTTGGGCTTTCTTTTCCAATTCGGTATTGGTGTGCCACAATGAAAGATGTTTAGCTGGTTTTGCTTAAGCCTCAAGTAGATAGACCACAAGTGCTCTAAATGACTCAAACGCCACATTTAAAGAAATGACTCAAACTCCCTGTAGTAAGCTAGGTTTCATAACTTTGGGCTTTTGGATTTTAGCATGCTTCTACGTCGGACTCAATAGCTCTTTTTTTTTTTGAGAAACACGTCGGACTCAATAGCTAGGCTACAAGGATATTCCGAAGGGGCCTATAGATGAGCCAAGTGGCCAAAAGCTTGACGTTCGCTCACAAAAGGTGCATACATCCATCAATCTCGCCTGCAGGGTGCACCCCTGATGGGCCGACCCAAAAGCGTGGTTTTGCGATAAAGTGTCCACTAGTTTTCAGGACCTTCCGTCCAATTTTGGGAAGGTTTTTATCAGGTTTTTTTTTCTACTTTGTGTGGGTTTCTAGATGTTTTTATTGCTTTCCTTTTAGGTTTTTATTTTGGTTCTTTGCAAGTCCATTTTTTCTGTTTCCTTTTTTTTCCTTTTTCTACACGTTGAAGACTTTTTTTTAATACACGATAAACATTATTCAGGTACATGTTCAACTAAATTTCAATACATGTTGAACCTTTGTCAAATACTTTTCGAATATTTTTTAATACAAGTTGAACATTTTATAGATACACTCGTACAAATAACACATTTTTCAAAAACACGTTGAACATTTATCTGAATAAATATTGAACATTTCTAAAACTCACATTGAATATAGTTTTAATATACAATACATTTTTAAACACACGCTGAACATTTTAAAAAATAATGAACATTTTTCTAAACGTGCAAAACATTTCTTTAAGTGTGTAAGAACATTTATTGTAAATGACATAAACGTATGTCATGAACATTTTTCTACAATGTGAATTTTTTTATTTCATGACTACCTTTATTTATCACCAGCTTTTTTATTCTTCATCGGATATATACCATCAGAGATAGTATATAAACACATCAGCATATTTTCTCTCAATGAGCACCTGCTCGTATTTTTAACATCAGTTATTTTATTCTTCATTTTTGATTTTTTTTCTTACCTATATTTGTATCCTAAAATTTCAAAAGTATTCATCGCCCATTTAAAAATAATTTCATGCAATATAAGAAACTGTTCGTGTAACTTTTTGAAAATGCTGATAGCATTCGAAAAATATTCGTGATATTTGAAAAAATGTTCATGCAGCTCAAAAAATGTTCATGAAATTATTTTCGAAAAAGTGTACGATGCAGTAAATCGTTTGCATAAATATAAAAATATTTAATACCACCGACAAAATGTTTTTCATATTAAAAAATGTTGCGTATCAAACAAATATGATGATGCATTTTAAAAGATGTTTATGCAATGTAAAAAATGTTTGTGTAGTTTAATTTTTTTCCATACCACTCAAGAAAATGTTCAAAATGTAGTAAAATGTTTTACACTTATCAAGAAGATTCAAACGTATGTTTGAAAGTAATAATCCATCATGTATTTGAAACAATGTTTATAAAATGTACAAGAAACGTTCGTGTGTTCTAGCGAAATGTTTCATACAATTCAAAAATGTTCGATGTGTATAAAAAAATTCTTAACATGTATTTAAAAATGTTCGAAATATGTATTTGAACAAATATTCATCACGGATTTGGATAATGTTTGATCTGTAAGAAAAAAAAGTTTTGGGTGAACACGAAAAATATACAACACGTATTGAAAAGGCTGGCATGTATTGAAAAAATAAATAAAAAGAAAAACCAAAAATCTGATAAAACACATAGAAACAAAGAATAAAAAAATGAAAAAGCGGACAGAGAGCTGCCACCATGCTTTGAAAGTAACAAAGAAAATAAATAGACGAAAAAACCGGAAATAAACCGCACACCGAATGGATGTCGCGTAAAGAAAACACTCTCGCTGCACCTTTACTGGGGTGGCCCATACGCGGAGGCGAGAGGGAATCGTGCAGGTGAGAAGTAGTGTGCCATCGCAGTAGGCAGATCCTATTTGCCGCCCGCAGGCAGCAAATAGTACAGCCTTCGCAAAGGGCATGCACCAACGGGCTTCCTTCGATTGCTGTTTTTTTTTTATTTTTTTGCATTTGTCTACCTTTTAAAATGTGTGGGTAATAATTTTTATAACATACAATGATTATTTTTTAAATGCACAATTAACTACTTTTAGTATACTCTAAACATTTTACACATAAACATTGAACTTCTTTATGATAGTATGATGAAAATTTTGTAGTATACATCCAACTTTTCTAATGCATGTTGAACAGTTGTTCAATAGATGGTGTACTTTTTATATGTACAAGACATTTTTTTATTATATATGGTAACATTTTTGTTGTATGCATCAAATATTTGTTCAAAATACGATGAACATTTTTGTTGTATACGTCTAAAAAGGAAATTACAAACATTGAACAGTTTTTTTATACAAGTTGAACCTTTTTTTAATATACAGTGAACTTCTTTACAAACACATAGTGAAGAATTTACTAAAATATATGTTTCAATCTTTTAATTGTATTTTAAATATCAAGCTATTGAAAACACAACAGGCTATTTTTTTTGGGGGGGGGGGGGGGGGGGGGGGGGAACCCGACTAAAAAACCGAAGAGAAAAAAAAATCAGCTCGCGAGAAGAATGGGCCGGCTCCTTCAGCGGAGGCTCGACCATTTATTTGCTGCCCGCAGGCAGCAAATAGGAGCTCTCATCGCAGTAGGGATGGAGATATCTCACAGCGAGAGGAGCATACATCTCGCTTCTGTGCGACGCTGTAGTGGGTCAGCCTGTTAGTTACTACGAGCGTTAATTCGTTCGTTCATTTTGTTTCTTCTTTTTTTCTTACTTTTGTTTTTTTCAGGAAAAATACATATTTCAAAATTAGTTTACTTGAATTTGTAAAATCGTTCATAACACATTCTTAAAACTTTCATCCAATGTGAAAATTAATGTTTGCGCAACTTGTAAAAAATGTTGACAGCATTCAAAAAGAATTCTTGATATTTATAAAATGTCCGCATGTTCAAAACATTGTTTGTGATATTTTTTCATAACTTTTGTAAAAACTTACAAAATGGTCTCGTAATTTTAAAAAATGTTTGGTATTATTCTAAAAAATTTCATGCATTTCAAAACATGCCAGTGACATTTCAAGAAATGTTTATACAATGTAAAAAAATGTTCGCATGATTTTTAAAAAAATGTTTTGCACCATTGAAGAAGCGATTTTTAACAATTTTGTCACTAGTTGTGCCACGCTACTCTATTTTGTCACTAGAACTTTCGACTACTCAAACATGGCATCCTTCCATTACATATGTGCTAAGAAAGGGCCACTTGGCACTGCTACCGTTCGGACAAAGGCCATTCACGGGGGCAAAGTGACCAAAATAACCCTAGACCCCACTTTCGCCTGGGCTTCCTATAACCTATTGGTCTTAGTCGTCAGCACACAAAGAATTAAATTATAAGAAAAAATAAGGACACACGGGGATTCGATCACCCATATGGGAAGCTATTTTTGCTTCTAATTTCATTCTCCGCATGATGAAAAGTTGGATCCGCAAGTTACATTAAGTTGTAGAGGAAACGATGACAAGTGAAGTCTATGGGTATTTTGGTCACTTCATCCCGGTCAATGGCCTTTGATTGGATGATAACACTACGGAGTTGCATTTTTCAGCACACACGCTTAGTAGAAGGATGACATTTTTTTAGTAGCTGAAACTTTTAGTGTCAAACTTGAGTTGTGTGACACAACTGATAACAAAACTGGTAAAAAATCAAGAAAAAATGTTCGTAACATTTAAGAAAATATTCATACATTTTAAGGATATGAATATGACAGTTTTAAAACATGTTTATACAATTTAAAAAATGTCACATTTGGTTAGAAAAATGTTTCTTATCATTCCAAAAATGTTCAATGTATTTGAGAAATGTTTGATGTGTATCAAAAAAAAGTTACGTCTATATGAAAAATGTAAAACATGTATTGAAACAAAAAGTCAAGATAGTATTTTAAAAATAAAAATTTAAAACAAAAATCAAAGAAATAAACCGAAGAAAGCTGAAATAAACCTGATAAAAGAAATATAAAAGGATGAAACCAAAAAAAGGCATGGAAAGTTCTAAAACATGTCCATACTATTGAACATGTGTACATGTATGTAGGTTTCGGTTTTGTATGCCGCACCTGTAGTGTCTCTCTCCCCCTGTATGTACTTATATCTTAGGAGACAAGACACCGGTCGCATCCCTTGTACCCAAATGTTTCCTACAAGCAGTGATAGTTATCACCACTTGCGTTTTGTATGTTGTATGTAGTATCTGTCGGAACCGGGAGTATGTACGTGTAGTATGTAGTATATAACAATGGTTAGGTAGTATATATACTAATTTTTAGGTAGTATGTATCATTTTTTGAGTATGCTCATTTTTACGTATAAATATGTACGTATTTTACAAATATAACAAAAACTATGGGCTCATATACAATTTTTTCATGTAACTTACTTTGAAATATCTTAGATATAGTATATGAACATATTTAAAATAATAAAACAGTATATATAGTACCACATGATAGTATATGAGACATGTGGGGTAACTACCACCGGGCGGTAGGATGAATTTTCCCTATATATATATATATATATGTGCCTAGTGCACGATCAATAATTATTGATGCACCAAACCATCTTCTACATGGTATCTATCGCAAGTCGATCCTCTCCCGCTTCCGCCTAACCCTAGCCGTCGCCGCCTCGGGCCGCCGCTGTGATCTGCCGCCGCCGCCGCCCCACGCCGCCGGTACCTTCCCTCCTGCGCCCGCTCGCCGCGCCTCGCTACCCTGCCTCGCTAGCCGCCCGCGCTACCCTCCTGCGCCCGCTAGCCGTCGCGCGCTACGCTCGCTAACCCGCCAGAGCTCGCCTAGCCAGTTGCCCGTTCGCTAACTCGCGCGCGCTCCCAGCCACCTGCTCGCTCCCTCGCGCCGCGCGCTGCCTGCTGTTGTGCCCGCTTCGCTTGCCGCCACTGCTTTGCATCATCGCGCCGCCTACTGTTGCCTTGCATCACCGCGCCGCACCACCGCCGAGTCGCCATGTCTTCCTCCGCCTCCTCCTACTCCAACCTCTTCGCCAGGCCGGACCCCGCTGACATCCGCGACATCAACATCCATGACCGCGTCCCTGTCGTCCTCGATGCCACCGATGCCACGTACTTCGCGTGGAAGACGTACTTCTTGCTGCTCTTCCGCAAGAACAACCTTGTGGATCATGTTGACGGCTCCGTCGACTCCCGTGCCATGGTGGGCGACTCCGAGTGGATCGCGATCGGCGCCACGCTCATCCGGTCGTTCTTCACCACCATCTCGAAGGACCTATTTCACACGGTCATGAGCGAGGTGATGACGCCCGCGCTGTGTGGGTTAAGCTCAACGGCCTCTTCACCGACAATAAGCTTCAGCGCCGCGTTTTTTTGCAGCAAGAATTTTTTGACTGTCATCAGGATGATCAGTCTATCGATGACTACTGTCGCCGCCTGAAGATGTTGGCGGATGAGCTCCGTGACAATGGCGCCAAGGTTGATGACGACCTCCTCCTCAGCACGCTCATCGTCGGCCTCAACGAGGACTTCGGTAACGTCGCCTCCAATCTCTCCCTCATACCAGAGCCCTCCTTCCCCAAGTTCGTGGCATACTTGCGGTTGGAGGAGTGCCAGATGAAGGGGGTCAAGAAGCGCGTCCAGCACCACGCCCTCACCGCCGGCACCTCGCGTGGTGCCCCTCCACCGGCCGCCCCGCCCGCGCCTGCGCCCCGTCACCAGCCGGCGCCCCCCGTGCCTCCGGGGTTTTACCCCCTCCCGCCGCGCCCCCCGCCCCATCCGCTGCCCCCAGCAGCCGCAGCAGGGTGGCGGGCGCCGCGGCAACCGCCGCAGGGGCGGCCGCAAATAGGTGCAAGGGGGGCCTCGTCAGCAGCAGCAGCAGCAGGCCACCCCGCCCTGGACTTACGGCGCCAACCCGTGGATGGGCGTCGTTCACGCGTACTCGATGCCGGTTTCTCGGGCTCCCGCTCCAGGCATACTTGGGCCTCGGCCGGCGAGTCACCAGGCGCTCTTCACCGTGCAGAACGCCACCCCCTACAGCAGCTACGGCGCCATGCCCGCCTACGGAGGGTTTCTCCCTCCCCAGGTGCCGCCACCGTGGGACCCGACCCTTCTCGCTGCTCTGCACTCCGCCCTGTCACCGAGCGCCTACGGTGGCAGCGGTGACTGGTACATGGACTCGGGCGCCACCGCTCACATGACTGCTCATCCCGGTAACCTCACATCCGCCACTCCTATTCATACTCCCACTCGCATCACCCTTGGTAACGGTTCCTCCATTCCCATTACACATGTCGGTCATATGTCTTTTCCCTCTACTTCTACTCCCGTTAACATGTCTAATGTTCTTGTGTCTCCTAACTTAGTTACCAATCTTGTTTCTGTTCGTCGCCTTGCTCGTGAGAACCCTATCACTGTTGAATTTGACAATATCGGCTTTTCTGTGAAGGACACCAGTATACGGATGATACTCCATCGATGTGACAGCCCGGACGAGCTTTACCCGGTGCATCCCTCCGGCGCCACCACCACCCGTCGTCCCTCCGTCTTCGTTGCCAGTGTCGATCTTTGGCACGCCCGCCTCGGCCATCCCAACTCCATCGTTATGCATCAGATTCTTCAGAGTTTTTCTTTCTCATGTAATAAGGTTGACGACCACACTTGTGAGGCTTGCCATCTTGGCAAGCACGTTCGTCTTCCCTTTAGTAAGTCTACAAACATTTCCACCTTTCCGTTTCAGTTACTGCATAGTGATGTTTGGACGTCCCCGGTTGCGAGCAACACGGGCTACTTATACTATTTGGTGATATTGGATGATTTTACCCATTATGTGTGGACCTTTCCTCTCCGTCGCAAGTCCGACGCTCTTGCCACACTCACCGCTTTTTATTCATATGTCACCACACAGTTCGGTCGTCCTATTCTCGCCTTGCAAACTGACAACGGCAAGGAGTTTGACAACGTCGCTATCCGCAATCTACTTGCATCCCACGGCACCGTCTTTCGTCTCACCTGTCCCTACACGTCACAGCAAAATGGCCACGCCGAGCGCGTCATTCGCACTCTTAATGACTGTGTCCGCACGTTACTCTTTCACTCCTGCATGCCTCCTCGGTTTTGGCCGGACGCGCTCGCGGCCGCCAGTCTCCTTATTAACATTCGCCTGTGTCGTTCGCGCTGGAACTACACTCCTCACCAGCTCCTCTTCGGTGCGGTTCCATCCTATGACGGCCTTCGCATCTTCGGGTGTCTCTATTATCCTAGCACCGCGTCCACTGCTCCTCACAAACTCGCTCCCCGGTCGCTTTTATGCATCTTCCTTGGTTATCCTCCCAGCACCAAAGGTTACCGGTGCTATGTTCTAGTGTCCCATCGCGTTTTCACTTCGCGGCATGTGTACTTTGATGAGCTGGTGTTCCCGTTACAACAGGTACCGTCACCCTCGGCGTCTCCCGCGGCGCGGTTTGCCCCTACCTCTTCCTCTGGCGAACCGCCCAGCCGCGCACTGGGCTCGGCCCTGCACACACTCCCCGCGCCGGCGGCCCCCTCTGCGGCCCCTGTAGCCGCGACCCCCGCGGCCGCCCCTGTCCTCACGCTCCCACCGCGGCCCCCGTCGCGGCCTCCTCGGTCGTTCCTGACGCCGCGGCCCCCTCGGCGGCCCCCGTCACCGTGGCCTCCTCGGCCGCCCCCGACATCGCGGCCCCCTCGGTCGCCCTTGTCGCCGCGGCCGCACCCCTCACCGGTGTGGTCACTCAGGCTCGGACTAGGACACTTCGTCCTAGCACGCGCTACATGTCTGATGAGTACGTGTGTGCCGCGTCCACCTCAGCATCGTCTTCGCTCCCCACCTCCGCTCGTGCAGCCCTTCGGGATCCGAACTGGCTAGCTGCAATGCGTGAGGAGTTCGACGCCCTACAGTGCAACCGTACATGGCATCTTGTCCCACGGCCTCCCCATGCCAATGTCATCACTAGAAAGTGGGTCTTTCGCCACAAGACTCGCCCCGATGACTCTCTTGAGCGCTGTCGGTGTCAAAACCGCCAGATCTCGGGTAGGGGGTCCCGAACTATGCGTCTAAGGCTAATGGTAACATGAGGCAGGGGACATGATGTTTTCCCCAGGTTCGGGCCCTCTTGATGGAGGTAATACCCTACTTCCTGCTTGATTGATCTTGATGATATGAGTATTACAAGAGTTGATCTACCATGAGATCATAGAGGCTAAACCCTAGGAGCTAGCCTATGATGATTAAGATTGTCGTCCTACGGACTAAACCCTCCGGTTTATATAGACACCAGGGGAGGCTAGGGTTACACAGAGTCGGTTACAAAGAAGGAGATCTAACATCCGAATCACCAAGCTTGTCTTCCATGCAAAGGAGAGTCCCATCCGGACACGGGTCGAAGTCTTGAGTATTGTATCTTCACAGTCCAACAGTTCAGCCAAAGTATATAGTCCTGCTGTCCGGATACCCCCTTATCCAGGACTCTCTCAGTAGGCCCTGAACTAGGCTTCAATGATGATGAGTCCGGTGCACAGTTTGTCTTTGGCATTGCAAGGCAGGTTCCATCTCCAAATACTCCAAAGTAAATCTTGAACACTTAAATCGTGTCCGACTCTGCAAGACGATTTTCACATGCCACCGCAGGGAGAACAACATCCCACAAATATAATCTGCTGACAACTTTAGATAACGTGACATCATACCATGGTCGAGTCATTATTCGAGCCGTTTTCCCAACCAGCTACTGCGCATATAGTGAGGCAGTTTCCTGGGCATGTTTTGTTGAAGCAGAGATCGTGTCCCCCTTATCACAGGACTTTCAACAATACCGGTGCGGGTAGCCCAACCACACCGCCAATCGCGGCGAGTGGGGAACGAGCAGGTTCCATCAGGCGAGTAGGGAGGCGCAAAAGTTTTATGGCCTCTATAAAGAGATAAGGCCTCTTCTTCTTTACCCACACCTTTTCCTTCCGCTTGTCCATTCCCCTTAGCTCGAGCCCTAGCGCCCAGGTGCTCGTCTTCTCCACCAAAAAGAGGTTCTCTGAAGATGTCCGGATCCGGAGCAGGAGGCAAATGGATGGCCTCTACCGTCCAGGAGAAGGATACCAAAAGGCTTCGAGAGGCCGGGTACCTGGCCAAGAAAATCGGCCACCATCTTCCGACGGCGGGACAGATCGTCCCTAATCCGGAGCCTCATGAGAGGGTTGTGTTTCTTCCTCATTTCGTCCGCGGGCTCAGGTTTCCCCTTCACCCATTTTTTCGCGGCATCATGTATTATTACGGGATTGATTTTCATGACCTGTCCCCTAATTCTTTCCTTAACATCTCGACGTTTATAGTTGTGTGTGAGGCCTTTCTTCGTATTTCGCCCCACTTCGGCTTATGGCTGAAGATCTTCAATGTGAAGCCCAAGGTGGTGAATGGCGAACACGCCGAGTGCGGCGGCGCCATGGTGAGCAAGATGCCCAAGGTCACATGGCCAATAGGCACCTTCAATGATTCCGTCAAGGAGTGGCAGCAGCAGTGGTTCTACATCACTGAGCCGCGCGGTAAAAAGTGGGCCGCTGCTCCCGAATTCAGATCCGGAGCCCCCCTGCGGCTCACGTCCTGGTCCAAGAAGGGCCTGAACTGGTCCTCATCCGATGAGCTATCGGTGCTCCAAACACGCGTCAAGGGCGTGGTAGACAAGGATGTCAAACTCGTCAATGTAGTCTAGGTGATGTTAGTTCGCCTGGTTCTCCCTTGCCAGCACCGGGCCTGTAATTTGTGGGAATACGACCCGGCCGAGCACCAGACCCTGCGGGAGCTCTACGGCTCCTCACACAAGGATATCTGGAAGGTGCTCTTCAAGTCCAGTAAACCATGGTCGGGCTCCGCCGAGGACCGCGGGTATCAACTGTCCCGCTCCGCAAGTCTGGTAAGTTATCGCTATGTTCTGTCTATCCATGTTTAGCTGGCATATCCCGAGGGAGACACTTTATCATGCTTTCCACAATTATCCCAGGAATGGACGAAGAAGGTGGGGCGGATACATTGTCCGGCCTCGCTGCCGGAGGAACCGGCAGGATCTCTTCTGACGAAGATGCTGGTCCCAGCGCCTTACAAGGCGCCAAAGAAAGAGGCCTTCAAGGAGGCCAAGGAGACCCAGAGCGGCCTCCGTCGCCGCGGTGCTTCGGACACAAAATCCGAAGACTCCAACGCCCATCCTTCCTCCGAAGATGAAGAGGAGGAGGAAGAAGACGAGTCCTCCATGGGGGGAGGAAAGAAAAGGACGGCCTCCTCATCCTTGGAGGCTGAATCGCCGAAGAGGGGGAATAATCCCCTTCCAGAGGTGTCCACCATGGCTACCAATAGCAGCCCGGAGTGGGATCCCAGGGCCCAGCCCCTGGTAAAATCGTGAGTACATGAAACCCGAACACGCCTACGCGCCCAGGATTACTAAGGTGTAATATTTTAACTTGCGCCATACTTTGTGCAGCCCGGCGAGGTCTCGCGCCGAACAGTCCTCATCGGAGGATTCGCTGAGCTCAGATGCCCTGGAGAGCGAGACGCCTCCGGAGGCTCCTTCCCCGAGCCTGGGCATGACACCGAGGTGTCGTCTCAGCAGGACCCAGACCAAGGAGGGCGCACCTCTGGGGCCGGATACATGGGAGTGACGGTTCCCATGAACGTTGATGGCGGGGCCGATTTTAGATTCAACCCGCAGCCAGACACAGTCCTGGAGACCTTTGAAGCTCCAGGATCAGGCAGGCAGCCCCCCTTGACGGAAGGAGGCAAGCCTGCTCCGCCGGCAACCTCTGTCCAAGCAGAGCTGCAGGGCGGCCTATCGACAGCGCTAAAAAATGCGTCCATCGTCGATGAACATCGCGCCCTTATGGGTGTGGTGATTGAAAAGATTCAGTACGTTGAGAGCGGACTGAATGAGTCCTGCATTAGCCTTATAAAAGGCTTTGAGGTATGTTTTTAGAAACCTTTGAGGATTGTCATAGTATGAACGGTAGCCCCTGATGCATTGTCCGGCGAAAGAGAGAGAACCGGACAGGGGATCAAATTTCCGCTTCGCAGGAGACTCAGTTAATGACATATATCTCTTTGTTGGAAAACATGCGTCTATAACGATGACCGCCTCTCATACTGCGGAAGTGTCCGGACTAAAGCAGAGTCTGGAGCGGGCCGAAGAAGAACTTGGCCGAGTGAAGAAGCAGTTGGAGGACAAGCAAGGTATGTCGAAACCTTTGATAAGTTAAGCACAAACGAGTAGTTGTGCCTGATGAAAATATTTGTATTGTGTGCTCTAGGAGCAAATGCCAAAATTGAGGCACTGAAGAAGGCTATGGCCAAAGCCGACAAGAAGGCCGCCGCGGAGCAGGCTCTTCGTGAGAAGCACGAGGCCAGGGTCATTGAAGCTGAACGAGAGCTCCAGGAGGCCGTGAAGAGAAGCGAGACCTTGGAGCAGAGTCTAGTAGGGAAAGAATCTGAACTCGCCCAAGCTCTCCAAGCCGCAAATGATGTTTGGCAGGAAGCCCGAGGTGCTCTGAAGGACATTCAGGAGGCGAGGAGGATTGCAGCTGGTAAGGCTGTTTTACTCAAAGCGATTTTTATATAGTAATAGGAGAAACTCTAAGCGACAAATTGAATTCTTGTTTCTCCAGCGGCGTTTGAGGACCTGCCATGCAGCATATCTGATGCTGCCCAATTCTACCGGGCTGAGAAGAAGAAGTCTGTGGAAAAGCATTTTTGGTCGTAGTATTTGGCGCCGAATTATCTGATGCCCTTTGTCGATCAGCTGAAGCAGCTGATCGAACTGCACCAGGCGGCCGAACTAGCCATGAAGGACTTAGTTGTCCGGCTGTGGCCCGCTGAGCCA
Organism: Triticum aestivum; assembly: GCF_018294505.1. Classification (NCBI taxonomy): domain Eukaryota; kingdom Viridiplantae; phylum Streptophyta; class Magnoliopsida; order Poales; family Poaceae; genus Triticum; species Triticum aestivum. The sequence continues at coordinate 448,257,726 of NC_057798.1, forward strand.
ATTCCAAGCAGTTACTTTGGACTCGTGAAGCGGATTGTTGGTGCTTGCCCTCGGCTCGAAGTCATTAAGCGGTCGGTCTGTATAGAAGGTGCACGCATGGCATTTGCCCGTGCGAAGGTGCACTGGGGGAAGCTTGATGCTGAAAAGCTGATGACTAAGGGACCACCGGAGGGTAAGCAGCATCACAAGCCCGAATTATATTATGATGGTGTCCTGAAAGAAGCCCGCCTTGTGGCGGAACAATGTACCAAAGACATTATATTTCCCTGAAGGCAGTCATGATGTCCTTTGTAATGCAAGACACTGGCACTGTTATTATTTATTGCCTGTTATATGAAAGTTTTTTCTTCCTGTGCGGCCGTTTGATATATATGAATCATGAGAGTTGGCCAGGCATCGGCTTCTGCCCCCCACGTAGAAAGTACGGGGGTGTTCAGGACATACCTGAACACTCTTTATCCCATTTTTGGGTCCTTGAAGGAGGTGCATCACAGCGAACCTGGCAATCAGACTATAGGGCTTTATCACTCTCACTTAGCCATAGGAATTCGAGTATGGTAGGCGTAGCCCCTTGTGTTCGGAAGACCGTACGAGGGGCTCTAACAGCGCCTGATCGGAAGACCGACCCGTCGCACTCTGCATTTGTTATGGCATTATGCGGAATAAATCCTTAAAGATTTTACAACCTCTCGAACAGCTGACCAGCTCTCGTCGTATCATGACAGTCAGTTTTTGGCTTTCTCTACTGAGGTGCTCGTCCGGAAGAACCGGGACACAATCGCAGTAGTTCTCCCAGCGCTACCTTAGCCGATGGAGCAGAACGTAAGGTACCAAAACATGGGAGCCGGGCAAACCCAACTAATGACCCAAGACATGATTTGGAGCTCATGCATATAGTGCTATAAGTTCGGGGTGCCGAGCGACTAAGAGGGTGGCCGGACTTTGTTGTCATATTATGAGGACAATGAAGCCCTTGGCATAGTGGGGCATGACACTATGTGCGAGTGTTGTTATGACGAAAAAGGCGTCAATGAGGAATGACGGCCGGTAAGTGTCATATAGTTCTACGTGTTGTAGTGGAGTGACACGTCTATGCGTATAAGTATGGTTTATGCTATGAAAGGAGGTATACTGGCGGAACCTGTTGCGACCGGACGGGAGGAAGCTGTGTGCGGATCTGAAGTGTATCCGGACTGTCTTCTTGGGGAATACTTGTGTATTCCTTCTTTGTGTGTCCGAGCTGATTCCATGTCGCCAGTCTTGTTCTGCGCAAAAGTGAGCATGTAAAGAAAAACGCTTAGAGTCATTTGCGTGTCATAGGGCGGTTGAACCGCGGGTGCTTGATCGGAGCCTGGTCGAGCCGGGCTATCATGCCGTAAAGTAGCTCGGACTCCTTTGTTGGTGGCCAAGGGGTTGGCTGTCGAATCAAGGTTCGATAGAAAGGCACAACTCGCTACCTCAGCGACGGTATACTTTCCGGTGTCGGGGTGGAGTTCGGCCTTGCCCATAATTGTGACTATGTCACGTGGGTTTGGCATGGTGTGGTACCGCGTTGAGTTGACCCAGCACGGTTCGTCCCGGTAGTATATAATAGTTACTATATAAGGGGACAATGCCGAAGACTTACTCTTTGGTATGGTGTTTGTTTGGTGATCCGAAGACAACCTCCAGGGTGGTGGGCCTGTAAAATTTGGCCTTTACACCTGGAATGACATCTTTGAGAAGATGTTTTTAGTGGGTTTGATCCTTGAGCGATCAATACCCATCTGGTGAACTTTGTCTTGGCGCAGCAAGTTTGGGCTGCTGTTTATGCCAATAGGGGCTCGTGTGAGGTGGAACCCACCAACTGTTGGGTCGATGGTGATGGTCTGGGCTCCTCGTTGTCTTCATAGCTTTGGGACCCCTTTTTATTGTTTCCGGTGCATGACCGGCCGTTTTGTTTTGAAGATCCGGTATTCTCTATTGGTATGATTGGCTGCCATTCCAGGGGTACCATGAATTTGACATGGTTGGTCGAGTATGCTGCCCGCGCCGGATGGGCTGAGTTGTTCTCTTTCCGTTGACCGGGCCGGGAGCCGCGGAATCCGGCACCGACTGCCGTGTCTTGGGCGTCATCATTATTTTTGTGACGCTTATGTCTGTTGCATTGAGGTTTATGGATGTTGCCTTGCGTTTCCTGCGTATTGCCCCGGACCGTGATGTATTGGCGTCGGGGTGTGGGCTTTAGGACCTCCTTCTCAAGTTGAGGTAGCAAATTGTGCTTTGTGTACCCTTTGGTGGGGCGGTCGAGTACGTATTCCTCGGCTGCCAGGACCTTAGTCCATCTATCTGTGAGCAGATCTTGGTCAGCTTGGAGCTGCTGTTGCTTCTTTTTCAGGCTTCTTGCAGTGGCCATAAGCCGTTGCTTGAAGCGAACCTGCTCTACGGGGTCCTCAGGTACGCCGAATTCATCGTCGCCTAGGCTCACCTCGTCTTTGGAGGGAGGCATGTGGTTGTCCTCCTCCGAGTATCCGTCTGCCTCCTGTTCATCTAGTCTATCATGCCGGTCTTCCTGTTCGGGCTGCTCGAAGGCAGGCTGGCCGGGATTGTATTCATCATCGGCACCATCCGGATTGTTTTCGTCTCCTGTGCCGGTATTGCTGTGGCGGGGCTTGGAGCGGCGTTGATGACACCCATGCTGTGATTTCTTCCTTGAGGGGTTATCCTCCATTGCCTCATTGCAATTGGTTTCTTTGGGAGTGTCCACCATATATATATATCATACGAGGAGGTGGTTGTCCAGCGCCCCATGGGCGGTGGTTCCTGTTCTTCTCCTGCATCGTCGTCCACACCGTTGATGTCTTCAGAGTCGAAGTCAAGCACGTCGGTCAAATCATCGACAGTGGCAATGAAGTGGGTGGTGGGTGGGCAACGCATTTCCTTGTCGCCTGCTTCCCACTCGAGCCGGACATACTTTGGCCAAGAGTCTCCTAACAAAGAGAGAGACTTTAATGAATTCAGCATGTCGCCAAAAGGCGAGTGCTGGAAGATATTCGCAGCGGTGAACTCCATTACCGGAGACCAACCAGATTCGGCGGGCTCGGGGGCACGCGGTCTGGAACCTACAGCCGGACACAAGTCCGGGGGTCCAGTGACACAGTCTTCCTTGGGGGTGGAGTCCGTGTTCGGCTCTACCGCCGATGAGTATGTGGCCTCCGGGGCAGGGTCCGTCCACCCGTCCTCGGACAACGCGATCTGCCTCGGATTTAGGTCCGGAGCTCTTGCAGGTGCTATATCTCGAGTATTGTCTGGCAGCAGGTCTAAGCCGTGCTCGTCGTGACTGTTCGGCGCTCCTGGCGTAGGCCCGAATCCTTCGAGGATCAAGTCTCCGTGGATATCGGCCGTGTAGTTCAAGTTTCCGAACCTGACCTGATGGCCAGGGGCGTAGCTGTCGATCTGCTCCAGATGGCCAAGCGAATTGGCCCGCAGTGCGAAGCTGCCGAACACGAAGATCTGTCCGGGGAGAAAAGTCTCACCCTGGACCGCATTGTTGTTGATGATTGAAGGAGCCATCAAGCCTTGCAGCGACGACACAGAGGAACTCTCAATGAAAGCACCAATGTCGGTGTCAAAACTGGCGGATCTCGGGTAGGGGGTCCTGAACTGTGCGTCTAAGGCTAATGGTAACAGGAAGCAGGGGACACGATGTTTTACCCAGGTTCGGGCCCTCTTGATGGAGGTAATACCCTACTTCCTGCTTCATTGATCTTGATGATATGAGTATTACAAGAGTTGATCTACCACGAGATCGTAGAGGCTAAACCCTAGGAGCTAGCCTATGATGATTAAGATTGTCGTCCTACGGACTAAACCCTTCGGTTTATATAGACATCGGGGGAGGCTAGGGTTACACAGAGTCAGTTACAAAGAAGGAGATCTAACATCCAAATCAGCAAGCTTGTCTTCCACGCAAAGGAGAGTCCCATCCGGACACGCGTCGAAGTCTTGAGTCTTGTATCTTCACGGTCCAATAGTCCGGCCAAAGTATATAGTCCGGCTGTGCGGATACCCCCTTATCCAGGACTCCCTCAAGCGCTACAAGGCGTGTTGGGTGGTGCACGGCTTTTGCTAGCGTGCCGGCGTGGACTTCACCGACACCTTCGCCCCGGTTGTCAAACCGGGCACGATTCGTGTTGTCCTCCAGTTTGCAGTTTCTCGCGCCTGGCCAGTCCACCAGCTCGATGTGCCTAATGCTTTCTTGCATGGCCATCTCGACGAGCAGGTGTTCTGTCAGCAGCCTACTGGTTTTGTCGACCCCGACTTTCCGGACCACATGTGCTTGCTCTCCCGTTCTCTCTACGGGTTGATGCAGGCGCCTCGGGCCTGGTACCAGCCGATCACGACCTTCCTTCAGCAGCAGGGGTTCCGGTCCACACGGTCCGATGCCTCCCTGTTTGTTTATGACGAGGGTCCTGCTACCGCGTACCACCTCTTGTATGTCGATGACGTCATCCTGACTGCCTCCTCGCCAACGCTCCTTCAGCAGATCACAGCTCGCCTCGGCACCGAGTTTGCCCTCAAGGACTTGGGGGCTCTCCACTACTTCCTCGGCATCGAGGTTGTGCACTAGGCCACTGGCTTCTTTCTGCACCAGCAGAAGTACGCCTACGAGCTTCTGGAGAGAGCGGGAATGCTTAACTGCAAGCCTGCTCCTACGCATGTTGACACGAAGGCTAAGGTGTCCGCCGTCGAGGGTTCTCCGACGTCCGACGCTCCCTTCTACCGCTCCATCGTCGGTGCGCTTCAGTACCTCACACTGACGTATCCGGACATTCAGTACGCTGTCCAGTAGGTGTGCCTTCATATGCATGCTCCTCGTGACACTAATTGGGCTCTGGTGAAACGTATTCTTCAGTACATACGTGGCACCACAGCTATGGGTCTCACACTGACGGCATCACCTGACACCAGCCTTGTCGCCTACTCCGATGCCGACTGGGCTGGGTCTCCCGACACTCGCCACTCCACTTCCAGCTACTGCGTCTACCTCAGGCCCTCTCTAATTTCGTGGTCGTCTAAACGACAACCCACGGTCTCACGATTGAGCGCCCCGGCCGAGTACAAGGTTGTGGCCAACGCTGTCGTGGAGTGTGAGGGAGTCCTGGATAAAGGGGTATCCGGACAACCGGACTATATACTTTGGTCGGACTGTTGGACCATGAAGATACAAGACTCAAGACTTCGACCCATGTCCGGATGGGACTCTCCTTTGCGTGGAAGACAAGCTTGGCGATTTAGATGTTAGATCTCCTTCTTTGTAACTGACTCTCTGTAACCCTAGCCTCCCTCGATGTCTATATAAACCGGAGGGTTTAGTCCGTAGGACGACAATCTTAATCATCATAGGCTAGCTCCTAGGGTTTAGCCTCTACGATCTCGTGGTAGATCAACTCTTGTAATACTCATGTCATCAAGATCAATCAAGCAGGAAGTAGGGTATTACCTCCATCAAGAGGGCCCAAACCTGGGTAAAACATCGTGTCCCCTGCCTCCTGTTACCATTAGCCTTAGACGCACAGTTCAGGACCCCCTACGCGAGATCCACCGGTTTTGACACCGACATTGGTGCTTTCATTGAGAGTTCATCTGTGTCGTCGCTGCAAGGCTCGATGGCTCCTTCAATCATCAACAACAACACGGTCCAGGGTGAGACTTTTCTCCCCGGACAGATCTTCGTGTTCGGCAGCTTCGCACTGCGGGCCAATTCGCTTGGCCATCTGGAGCAGATCGACAGCTACGCCCCTGGCCATCAGGTCAGGTTCGGAAACTTGAACTACACGGCCGATATCCACGGAGACTTGATCCTCGACGAATTCGGGCCTATGCCAGGAGCGCCGAACAGTCACGACGAGCACGACTTAGACTTGCTATCAGACAATACTTGGGATATCGCACCTGCAAGAGCTTCGGACCTAAATCCGGGGCAGATCGCGTCGTCCGAGGATGGGTGGACGGACCCCGCCCCGGAGGTCGCATACTCATCGGCGGTAGAGCCGAACACAGACTCCACCCTCAAGGAAGTCTGTGTCACTGGACCCCCGGACTTGTGTCCGGCTGTAGGTTCCAGACCGCATGCCCCTGAGCCCGCCGAATCTGGTTGGGCTCCGGTAATGGAGTTCATCGCTACGGATATCTTTCAGCACTCGCCTTTTGGTGACATGTTGAATTCATTAAAGTCTCTCTCTTTGTAAGGAGACTCTTGGCCGAACTATGTCCGGCTCGAGTGGGAAGCAGGCGACGAGGAAATTCGTTGCCCACCCACCACCCACTTCATTGCCACTATCGATGATTTGACCGATGTGCTTGACTTCGAATCTGAAGACATCGATGGTGTGGACGACGATGCAGGAGAAGAACATGAACCACCGCCCACGGGGTGCTGGACAGCCACCTCCTTGTATGATATATATGGTGGACACTCCCAAAGAAACCAATGGCAATGAGGCAATGGAGGATAACCCCTCAAGGAAGAAATCATAGCATGGGCGTCATCAACGCCGCTCCAAGCCCCGCCACAGCAATACCGGCACAGGAGACGAAAACAATTCAGATGGTGCCGATGATGAATACAATCCCGATCAGCCTGCCTTCGAGCAGTCCGAACAGGAAGACGGGTAGGATAGCCCAGATGAACATGCGGCGGACGGATACTCGGAGGAGGACAACCACATGCCTCCCTCCAAAGACGAGGTGAGCCTAGGCGATGATGAATTCCGCGTACCTGAGGATCCCGTAGAGCAGGTTCGCTTCAAGCGACGGCTTATGGCCACTGCAAGAAGCCTGAAAAAGAAGCAACAACAGCTCCAAGCTGACCAAGATTTGCTCACAGACAGATGGACTAAGGTCCTGGTAGCCGAGGAATACGGACTCGACCGCCACACCAAAGGGTACACAAAGCACAATTTGCTACCTCAACTTGAGAAGGAGGTCCTAAAGCCCACACCACGACGCCAATACATCACGGTCCGGGGCAATACGCAGGAAACGCGAGGCAGCATCCATAAACCTCAACGCAACAGACATAAGCATCACAAAAATAATGATGACGCCTAAGACACGGCAGTCGGTGCCGGATTCCGCGGCTCCCAGTCCAGTCAGCGAAAAGAGAACAACTCAGGCCCATCCGGCCCGGGCAACATACTCGACCAACCATGTCAAATTCATGGTACCCCTGCAATGGCAGCCAATCATACCAATAGAGAATGCCAGATCTTCAAAACGGCCGGTCGTGCGCCGGAAACAATAAATAGGGGTCCCAAAGCTATGAAGACAACGAGGAGCCCAGACCATCAAACATTACGAGGTAAAGACAAATCCTCCACAAACCAACAAGGGAACAAATGTGCACTCCTCGGGATGCCGACTCAACAATACAAGTCACCCCACGGTACAAAAATACGGCTAATCATCTCTGATCACACAGAACATCCAGCCAATTTAAACCATGGCAATTCAATTGCACTTACCATCGACCCAACAGTTGGTGGGTTCCACCTCACACGAGCCCCTATTGGCATAAACAGCAGCCCAAACTTCCTGCGCCAAGACACAGTTCACCAGATGGGTATTGATCGCTCGAGGATCGAACCCACTAAAAACATCTTCTCAAAGATGTCGTTCCAGGTGTAAAGGCCAAGTTTTACAGGCCCACCACCCTGGAGGTTGTCTTCGGATCACCACACAAACACCATACCAAAGAGTAAGTCTTCGGCATTGTCCCCTTATATAGTAACTATTATATACTACCGGGATGAACCGCGTTGGCTCGAATCAACGCGGTACCACACCATGCCAAACCCACGTGACATAGTCACAATTATGGGCAAGGCCGAACTCCACCCCAACACCGGAAAGTATACTGTCGCTGAGGTAGCGAGTTGTGCCTTTCTATCGAACCTCGATCCGACAGCCAACCCCCTGATGACCCACAAGTGTAGGGGATCTATCGTAGTCCTTTCGATAAGTAAGAGTGTCGAACCCAACGAGGAGCAGAAGGAAATGATAAGCGGTTTTTAGTAAGGTTTTCTCTAGAAGCACTGAAATTGTAGGTAATAGATAGTTTTGTGATAAGATAAATAGTAACGAGCAACAAGTAAATAAAGTGCAGCAAGGTGGCCCAATCCTTTATGTAGCAAAGGATAAGCCTGGACAATTGCTCATAATGAGGAAGGAGCTCCCGAGGACACATTGGGAATTATCGTCAAGCTAGTTTTCATCACGTTCATATGATTCGCGTTCGGTACTTTGATAATTTGATATGTGGGTGAACCGGTAATTGGGTACTGCCCTAACTTGGACAAGCATCCCACTTATGATTAACCCCTATTGCAAGCATCTGCAACTACAAAAGAAGTATTAAGGTAAACCTAACCACAACATTAAGCATATGGATCCATATCAGCCCCTAACGAAGCAACGCATAAACTAGGGTATAAGCTTCTGTCACTCTAGCAACCCATCATCTACTTATTACTTCCCCGTGCCTTCCTCTATGCCCAAATAATGGTGAAGTGTCATGTAGTCGACGTTCACATAACACCACTAGAGGAAAAAAACAACATACATCTCATCAAAATATCGAACGAATACCAAATTCACATGACTAATAATAGCAAGACTTCACCATGTCCTCAGGAACAAACGTAACTACTCACAAAGCATATTCATGTTCATAATCAGAGGAGTAATAATATGCATAAAGGATCTGAACATATGATCTTCCACCAAGTAAACCAATTAGCATCAACTACAAGGAGTAATCAACACTACTAGCAACCCACAGGTACCAATTTGTTGTTTTGATACAAGATTGGATACAAGAGATGAACTAGGGTTTTGAGAGGAGATGGTGCTAGTGAAGATGTTGATGGAGATTGACCCCCTCCCGATGAGAGGATCGTTGGTGATGACGTTGGTGATGATTTCCCCCTCCCGGGGGGAAGTGTTCCCGGCAGAACAGCTCCGCCAGAGCCCTAGATTGATTCCGCCAAGGTTCTGCCTCGTGGCGGCGGAGTTTCGTCCCGAAAGCTTGCCCACGATTTTTTCCAGGGCAAAAGTGATGATATAGCAGAAGATGGACGCCGGAGGCCCACCAGGGGGCCCAGGAGATAGGGGCGCGCCCTATAGGGGGGAGGCGCCCCCTGTCTCCTGGACAGGGTGTGGGCCCCCTGGCCTATTTCTTTCACTCAGAAATTCTTATTAAATCCAAAAAGTCGTTTCGTGGAGTTTCAGGACTTTTGGAGCTATGCAGAATAGGTTTCCAATGTTTGCTCCTTTTCCAGCCAGAATTCCAGCTACCGGCATTCCCCCTCTTCATGGTAAACCTTGTAAAATAAGAGAGAATAGCCATAAGTATTGAGATATAATGTGTAATTACAGCCCATAATGCAATAAATATTGATATAAAAGCATGATGCAAAATGGACGTATCAACTCCCCCAAGCTTAGACCTCGCTTGTCCTCAGGCGGAAGCCGAAATCGAAAAATATGTCCACATGTTTAGAGATAGAGGTGTCGATAAAAATAAAACACGGACATGAGGGAATCATGATCATTCTAATAACAGCAACATATATAGATTTTTTCATATGATTTCCTATGCTCAGGTAACAAGCAATTCACAATGTCAAGTATGGTTCAAAAACTTCATTGGGAACTAATAAACTATAATCTCAGTCATTAAAGAAATTGCAATTTATCATAACATCAGAAAGAGTCAACAATAGAGCTTTTCAGCAAGTTCACATACTCAACTATCATGTAGTCTTCTATAATTGCTAACACTCACGCAAGACTTTTGGTTATTGAGTTTCAGCCGGACACTGAGAAAGATAGGGGCTTATTGTGTTGCCTCCCAACGTATTCACCTTTAGGTGATGTCAACAATAATAGCCCATGCTAACTTACATCCAATTGGATATATATATCATGATCTTTCAAACATGAAGAGCTTGCCAAAGGATAAAATGAAAAAGGGACAGGTGAGGATAACCTTGACTCAAGCATAAAGTAAAAACATAAAGTAAAAGATAGGCCCTTCGCAGAGGGAAGCAGAGGTTGTCATGCACGTTTAGGGTTGATGCACGAAATCTTAATGCAAAAGAACGTCACTTTATATTGCCCCTTGTATGTGGACCTTTATTATGCAGTCCGTCGCTTTTATTACTTCCACAACAAGTTCGTACAAAGCTTATTTTCTCCGCACTAATAAGTCATACATATTTAGAGAGCAATTTTTATTGCTTACACCGATGACAACTTACTTGAAGGATCTTACTCAATCCATAGGTAGGTATGGTAGACTCTCATGGCAAAACTGGGTTTAAGGGTATTTGGAAGCACAAGTAGTATCTCTACTTGGTGCAAGGAATTTGGCTAGCATGAGGGGGAAAGGCAAGCTCAACATGTTTGGAAGGTCAATGACAATATACTTTAACTGAGATGTCGAAAAACATAGACCATTACATTGTCTTCCTTGTCCAATGTCAACTCTTTTAGCATGTCATACTTAATGAGTGCTCCCAATTATAAAAGATGTCCAAGATAATATATCTACATGTGAACCCCTCTTTCCTTATCACTTCCTATTAATTGCAACGATGACCAAGGCTACGTTCATCAACTCTCAACAATTTCTATGCCTCATACTTTCTATGTGTGAAGTTATCACTATCCATAAGATCAATATGAACTCTTTTATTCTTTATACTTTCTCAAGATAATAGCAACATAGCAAAGCCCTTGACTCAACACTAATCTTTATTATAGATAGCACACGGGCTCGATTACAAAAAGGGATCACAATGCAAAACTCAAAACTACTTGATATCAAAATTTCAAACTACTAGATCAAGATACTACTAAAAGGATCGAACTAAATAAAGCGGTAAAGATAGGAGTGTGATGGTGATACGATACCGGGGCACTTCCCCCAAGCTTGGCAGTTGCCAAGGGGAGTGCCCATACCCATGTGTTTATTTCTCTTTCTTCATGGTTGGTGTTATGATCTTCTTGGCAATGATGCCCTTCAGGATACGGTTCTCCTCCTTGAGCTTATTGACTTGTTGTTTGAGATCCATAATTTCTTTACGGAGCTTGCCCGTAACGGCCAAAGCTCCTTTTACCCAAGGATGCTGCATAGCTTCTGGAGAACAAGTGAAACTCTTTTTCATATTTTCATAAGAAAGAAATCTAGAGTTGGAAGGGATGACCAAAGTTGGAATAGCCACGCTCGGTAGTTCCCCCATCATGAATTCTGCTCGGAGACGAGAGGTGACTTCTTGATCTTCCTCCATGGCATCTATCCTTTTCAAATCAGCCTCCATCTCATCCTCCATTGATGGTCCAAAGTGATAGGCATCGCCATTTGCTCCTGGACCTGGCGTTGGGTGAGACACCCGGCTCTCCCCAATTGACTCCTGAGAAGACATCTTGCTTTATTCTGCAATAGAAACAACTCGAAATGAAAACAGAGGATATTTGCGTGATACGGTGGTCAAAACCTTCGGGAGTATATATAATGAATTTTTACCGACCAAAATACGTAACATACAAGAAAATGGAGTCCGGGGGGCACATGAGGTGCCCACGAGACAGGGGGCGCGCCCTACAGGAGGGCATGCTCTCCACTCTCGTGGGAGCCTCGTGTCCCTTTCGGACTACTTCTTTCTTCCTAAAATTCTTAAATATTCCAAAACTGATAAAAATTGCCATTGGAGTTGTTTTGGAGTCGGTTTACTTACCGTACCACATACCTATACCTTTTCGGAGTCTGGAACATTCTGGAAAGTGTCCCTTATGTATTCCTCAGGGGTTACGGTTTCAATAATATTAGTTTCAACATTGATAGGATTACCTGAAATATAGTGTTTAATTCTTTGACCGTTTACCACCCTCAGATTTGTGCCTTCGAAGTTGTTGATTTTTATAGCACCAGAACGATAGACCTCCTCGATAACGTAGGGACCTTCCCATTTTGAGAGAAGTTTTCCTGCAAAAAATCTTAAACGAGAGTTGAATAATAACACATAATCTCCTACGTTAAACTCACACTTTTGTATCCTCCTATCATGCCAGCGTTTGACTTTTTCTTTGAAAAGCTTGGCATTCTCATAGGCTTGGGTTCTCCATTCATCAAGTGAGCTAATATCAAACAACCTCTTCTCACCGGCAAGTTTGAAGTCATAATTGAGCTCTTTAATAGCCCAATATGCTTTATGTTCAAGTTCAAGAGGTAAATGACATGCTTTTCCGTAAACCATCTTATAAGGAGACATACCCATAGGATTTTTGTATGCAGTTCTATAGGCCCATAATGCATCATCAAGTTTTTTGGACCAATTCTTTCTAGATCTATTCACAGTCTTTTGCAAAATTAATTTGAGCTCTCTATTGCTCAACTCTACTTGACCACTAGACTGCGGATGATAAGGAGATGCTATTCTATGATTGACATCATACTTAGCAAGCATCTTACGGAAAGCACCATGAATAAAGTGTGAACCACCATCAGTCATAAGATATCTAGGGACTCCAAACCTTGGAAAAATAACTTCTTTAAGCATTTTAATAGAAGTATTATGATCAGCACTACTAGTTGGAATAGCTTCTACCCACTTAGTAACGTAATCAACAGCAACTAAAATATGTGTATACCATTAGAGGCAGGAAAAGGTCCCATATAATCAAAGCCCCAAACATCAAACGGTTCAATAACAAGAGAATAATTCATAGGCATTTCTTGATGTCTACTAACGTTACCTATTCTTTGACATTCATCACAAGATAAGACAAACTTACGAGCATCCTTGAAGAGAGTAGGCCAATAAAAACCAGATTGTAGTACCTTGTGTGCAGTTCTATCTCCAGCGTGGTGTCCTCCATAAGATTCAGAGTGACACTTACGTAGAATCTGTTCCTGTTGATGCTCAGGCACACAACATCTAATAACACCATCTACTCCTTCTTTATAAAGGTGTGGATCATCCCAGAAGTAATGTCTTAAATTATAAAAGAACTTTTTCTTTTGCTGGTATGTGAAACTAGGCGGTATATATTTAGAAACAATGTAATTAGCATAATCAGCATACCAAGGAGCAGTACAAGAAGCATTGACGACCGCTAATTGTTCATCAGGAAAGCTATCATTAATAGGAAGTGGGTCATCAAGAACATTCTCTAACCTAGACAAGTTATCTGCAACGGGGTTCTCAGCTCCCTTTCTATCAATAATATGCAAGTCAAATTCTTGGAGCAAGAGAACCCATCTAATGAGTCTAGGCTTAGCATCTTTCTTTTCCATAAGATATTTAATAGTAGCATGATCAGTGTGAATAGTAACTTTGGAATCAACAATATAAGGTCTAAACTTATCACATGCAAACACAACTGCTAAGAACTCTTTTTCAGTAGTAGCATAATTTCTCTGGGCAGTATCAAGAGTCTTACTAGCATACTAAATAACATTCAATTTCTTATCGACTCTTTGCCCTAAAATAGCACCTACAGCATAATCACTAGCATCGCACATAATTTCAAAAGGTAAATTCCAATCAGGTGGCTGAACAATAGGTGCAGTGATCAAAGCTTTCTTAGGTACTTCAAACGCTTCTACACAATCATCATCAAAGACAGAAGGAATATCTTTTTGCAATAAATTAGTCAGAGGCCTAGAGATTTTAGAAAAGTCCTTAATGAACCTCCTATAAAAACCGGCGTGACCAACGAAACTTCTTATACCTTTTATGTCCTTGGGACATGGCATCTTTTCAATAGCATCAACTTTGGCTTTATCAACTTCAATACCTCTCTCGGAGATCTTGTGCCCCAAGACAATGCCTTCATTAACCATAAAGTGACACTTTTCCCAATTCAGGACGAGAATAGTGTCTTCGCATCTCTACAAAACTCGATCAAGGTTGCTCAAACAATCATCAAAAGAGGATCCATAGACGGAGAAGTCATCCATGAATACCTCACAAATCTTTTCACAAAAATCAGAAAATATAGCCATCGTGCATCTTTGAAAGGTAGCAGGTGCATTACATAAACCAAAAGGCATACGTCTATAAGCAAAAGTACCAAAAGGGCAAGTAAAAGTAGTTTTGGATTGATCCTTCGCTGACACAGGTATCTGAGAGAAACCAGAATAACCATCTAGAAAGCAAAAATGTGTGTGTTTGGATAGTCTTTCTAGCATTTGATCAATAAAAGGTAAAGGGTAATGATCTTTCTTAGTAGCTTTATTTAACTTATGGAAATCAATTACCATCCTGTTGGGGAACGTTGCAGAAAATAAAAATTTTCTATGCTTCACCAAGATCAATCTATGGAGTCATCTAGCAACGGGAGAGAGGAGTGCATCTACATACCCTTGTAGATCACACGTGGAAGCGTTCAAGAGAACGGGGTTGAGGGAGTCGTACTCGTCGTGATCCAAATCACCGGAGATCCTAGCGCCGAACGCACGGCACCTCCGCGTTCAACACACGTACGGTTGGGGAAGACGTCTCCTCCTTCTTGATCTAGCAAGGGGGAGGGAGAGGTTGATGGAGATCTAGCAGCACGACGGCGTGGTGGTGGAAGTAGCGGCGATCTCGGCAGGGCTTCGCCAAGCTCTACGAGAGGGAGAGGTGTTGCAGAGGGAGAGGGAGGCGCCAGGAGCAGGGGCGCGCAGCCCTACCCCCTCCTCTTTATATAGGGGCCCTGGGGGGCGCCGCCCCCTAGAGATTGGATCTCAAGGGGGGCGGTGGCCAAGGGGGGTGGCTTGCCCCCCAAGCCAAGTGGGGCGCCCCCCACCCCTAGGGTTTCCAACCCTAGGCACAGGGGAGGCCCAACGGGGGAGCACCAGCCCACCAGGGGCTGGTTCCCCTCCCACTTCAGCCCATGGGGCGCTCCGGGATAGGTGGCCCCACCCGATGGACCCCCGGGACCCTTCTGGTGGTCCCGGTACAATACCGGTGACCCCCAAAACTTTCTCGATGGCCGAAACTGGACTTCCTATATATAATTCTTCACCTCCGGACCATTCCGGAACTCCTCGTGACGTCCGGGATCTCATCCAGGACTCCGAACAACTTTCGGGTTTCCGCATACTAATATCTCTACAACCCTAGCGTCACCGAACCTTAAGTGTGTAGACCCTACGGGTTCGGGAGACATGGAGACATGACCAAGACGACTCTCCGGTCAATAACCAACATCGGGATCTGGATACCCATGTTGGCTCCCACATGCTCCTTGATGATCTCATTGGATGAACCACGATGTCGAGGATTCAAGTAATCCCGTATACAATTCCCTTTGTCAATCGGTATGTTACTTGCCCGAGATTCGATCGATGGTATCCCAATACCTCATTCAATCTCGTTACCGGCAAGTCACTTTACTCGTACCATAATGCATGATCCCATGACCAACCACTTAGTCACTTTGAGCTCATTATGATGATGCATTACCGAGTGGGCCCAGAGATACCTCTCCGTCATACGGAGTGACAAATCCCAGTCTCGATCCGTGTCAACCCAACAGACACTTTCGGAGATACCTGTAGTATAGCTTTATAGTCACCCAGTTATGTTGTGACGTTTGGTACACCCAAAGCACTCCTACGGCATCCGGGAGTTACACGATCTCATGGTCTAAGGAAATGATACTTGACATTGGAAAAGCTCTAGCAAACGAACTACACGATCTTGTGTTATGCTTAGGATTGGGTCTTGTCCATCACATCATTCTCCCAATGATGTGATCCCGTTATCAATGACATCCAATGTCCATGGTCAGGAAACCATGACCATCTATTGATAAACGAGCTAGTCAACTAGAAGCTCACTAGGGACATGTTGTGGTCTATGTATTCACACATGTATTATGATTTCTGGATAACACAATTATAGCATGAATAACAGACAATTATCATGAACGAGGAAATATAATAATAACCATTTTATTATTGCCTCTAGGGCATATTTCCAACACATCCTATAACCTGTAATAATTCTTTGCGGGATCAATTCATCTTTATCATTAGGAACAACGGTAATGCCTCCTTTTTAGGGACACAATGGACATGGCTTACCCATTCACTATCAACAACGGGATAAATAATACCTGCCTCAAGGAGCTTTAGTATCTCCTTTCTTACCACTTCCTTCATCTTGGGATTTAATCGTCTTTGAGGATCTCTAACTGGTTTGGCATCTTTCTCCACTGAGATTTTGTGTTGACATAATGTGGGACTAATGCCCTTAAGATCATCCAGAGTATATCCAATAGTTGCTCGGTGCTTCTTCAGAGTTTTCAATAATCTTTCTTCTTCTTTCTCTGAAAGGTTAGCACTAATAATAATAGGATATATTTCTTTTTCATCAAGATAAGCATACTTAAGATTATCAGGTAATGGTTTGAGTTCAAATACGGGATCACCCTTGGGTGGAGGGGGATCCCCAAGAATTTCAATGGGAAGGTTATGTTTTAGCATAGGTTCCTGTTTAAGGAACACTTCATCTATTTCTTCCCTTTCCTTCATAAATATATCGTTTTCATGGTCTAGCAAATATTGTTCTAACGGATCAGTTGGAGGAACAACAATGGAAGCAAGACCAATAATCTCATCCTTACTAGGTGGTTCCCTTTCACGAGGTTATCTACTAAACTTAGCGAAATTAAACTCATGAGACATACCATCTATGCCAATAGTGACACTATTCTTTTCACAATTAATCTTAGCACTAGCAGTATTCAAGAAGGGTCTACCAAAAATAATGGGACAAAAATCATCTTGTGGGGAACCAAGAACAAGAAAATCAGCAGGGTATTTAACCTTCCCACACAAAACTTCAACATCTCTAACAATCCCAATAGGTTTAATGGTATCCCTATTAGCAAGCTTAATAGTAACATCAATGTCTTCTAATTCAACGGGTGCAATGTCGTGCATAATTTCTTTATATAGATCATAAGGTATCGCACTAGCACTAGCCCCCATATCACATAAGCCATGATAACAATGATCTCCTATTTTAACAGAAATAATAGGCATGCCTATGACAGGTCTACGTGTCTTAGTATCAGGTCTAGCAATATTAGCAGTCTCACCCAAGAAAGAAATAACATGCCCATCAAAGTCCTCATCCAAGAGATCATTAACCATAGCAATACTAGGTTCAACATTAATTTGCTCAGGAGGTGTATAAGTCCTAGTATTACTCTTACGAACAACATCAAAGCTTTAGCATGATCCTTTATCCTAACAGAAAAAGGAGGTTTTTCAACATAAGCAGTAGGAACAATAGGATCACTATAGGTAATAGTCTTTTCTTCGACTGTAATAGGTGCAACTACTTTCACTTCAATAGGAGGATTATATTTAAACCACTTCTCTTTAGGGAGATCAACGTGAGTAGCAAAAGATTCACAAAAAGTAGCTACTATCTCAGAGTCAAGTCCATACTTAGCACTAAATCCACGAAAAGCATCGGTATCCATAAAAGATTTAACACAATCGAACTTAGGTGTCATACCTGACTCCTTACCATCGTCAGAACCCCAATCTTCAGAGTTGCGTTTAATTCTTTCCAATAAGTCCCATTTGAAATCAATAGTCTTCAGCATATAAGAACCAGCACAGGAAGTATCAAGCAGGTTGCTATTATCAAGAGAAAGCCGAGTATAAAAATTCTGAATAATCATTTCCCGAGAGAGCTCATGATTGGGGCATGAATATAACATTGACTTAAGCCTCCCCCAAGCTTGAGAGATGCTTTCTCCTTTGTGAGGCCAGAAATTATATATGTAATTATGATCATGATGAACAAGATGCATAGGATAGAACTTCTGGTGAAATTCCACCTTCAACCGCTTATAATTCCAAGATCCCGTATCATCACATAGCCTATACCATATCAATGCATCTCCCTTCAAAGATAAAGGGAAGACATTCCTTTTGACAATATCATCGGGAATACCTGCAAGCTTAAATAATCCACAAACTTCATCCACAAAGATAAGGTGTAAATCGGGATGCAATGTTCCGTCTCCTGCAAATGGATTAGCTAGCAGTTTCTCTATCATACCCGAAGGAATCTCAAAGTAAATATTTTCAGTAGGTTCAGTAGGTTGAGGATCAACTCTTTGCTCTTCTGGTCGGGGTGAAGATACCCCGAACAAGCCCCTCGAAGGATTAGTTTCCATAGTCACAAGTAACAGAAAATTTCAGCACACTATATAAATGTTTCCTTACCAAGTTCCACTCACCAAAAGCGCTACACTCCCCGACAACGGCGCCAGAAAAGAGTCTTGATGACCCACAAGTGTAGGGGATCTAGCATAGTCCTTTCGATAAGTAAGAGTGTCGAACCCAACGAGGAGCAGGAGGAAATGATAAGCGGTTTTCAGTAAGGTTTTCTCCGCAAGCACTGAAATTGTAGGTAATAGATAGTTTTGTGATAAGATAAATAGTAACGAGCAACAAGTAAATAAAGTAAATAAAGTGCAGCAAGGTGGCCCAATCCTTTATGTAGCAAAGGATAAGCCTGGACAATTTCTAATAATGAGGAAGGAGCTCCCGAGGACACATTGGGAATTATCGTCAAGCTAGTTTTCATCGCGTTCATATGATTCACGTTCGGTACTTTGATAATTTGATATGTGGGTGAACCTGTACTTGGGTACTGCCCTAACTTGGACAAGCATCCCACTTATGATTAACCCCTATTGCAAGCATCGGCAACTACAAAAGAAGTATTAAGGTAAACCTAACCACATCATTAAGCATATGGATCCATATCAGCCCCTAACGAAGCAACGCATAAACTAGGGTTTAAGCTTCTGTCACTCTAGCAACCCATCATCTACTTATTACTTCCCCATGCCTTCCTCTAGGCCCAAATAATGGTGAAGTGTCATGTAGTCGACGTTCACATAACACCACTAGAGGAAAAGACACCATACATCTCATCAAAATATCGAACGAATACCAAATTCACATGACTACTAATAGCAAGACTTCACCCGTGTCCTCAGGAACAAATGTAACTACTCACAAAGCATATTCATGTTCATAGTCAGAGGAGTAATAATATGCATAAAGGATCTGAACATATGATCTTCCACCAAGTAAACCGGTTAGCATCAACTACAGGTACCAATTTGTTGTTTTGATACAAGATTGGATACAAGAGATGAACTAGGGTTTTGAGAGGAGATGGTGCTGGTGAAGATGTTGATGGAGATTGACCCCCTCCCGATGAGAGGATCGTTGGTGATGATTTCCCCCTCCCGGAGGGAAGTGTTCCCGGTAGAATAGCTCCCCCAGAGCCCTAGATTGATTTCGCCAAGGTTCCGCCTCGTGGCGGCGGAGTTTCGTCCCGTAAGCTTGCCCACGATTTTTTTCCAGGGCAAAAGTGATGATATAGCAGAAGATGGACGCCGGAGGCCCACCAGGGGGCCCAGGAGATAGGGGCGCGCCCTATAGGGGGGAGGCGCCCCCCTGTCTCCTGGACAAGGTGTGGGCCCCCTGGCCTATTTCTTTCACTCAGAAATTCTTATTAAATCCAAAAAGTCGTTTCGTGGAGTTTCAGGACTTTTGGAGCTATGCAGAATAGGTTTCCAACGTTTGCTCCTTTTCCAGCCAGAATTCCAGCTGCCGGCATTCCCCCTCTTCATGGTATACCTTGTAAAATAAGAGAGAATAGCCATAAGTATTGAGATATAGTGTGTAATAACAACCCATTATGCAATAAATTTTGATATAAAAGCATGATGCAAAATGGACATATCACCCCCTGGCACCAACAAAGGAGTGAGAGCTACTTTACGGCATGATAGCCCGGCTCGACCAGGCTCCGATCAAGCACCCGCGGTTCAACCGCCCTATGACACGCAAATGCCTCTAAGCATTTTTCTTTACAGGCTCACTTTTGCGCAAAACAGGATTGGCGACATGGAATCAGCTCGAACGCACAAAGAAGGAATACACAAGTATTCCCCAAGAAGACAGTCCGGATACACT
This sequence comes from Triticum aestivum, assembly GCF_018294505.1. Lineage (NCBI taxonomy): Eukaryota > Viridiplantae > Streptophyta > Magnoliopsida > Poales > Poaceae > Triticum > Triticum aestivum. The sequence continues at coordinate 448,277,776 of NC_057798.1, forward strand.
TCGGATCCGCACACAGCTTCCTCCCATCCTGTCGCAACAGGTTCCGCCAGTATACCTCCTTTCATAGCATAAACCATACTTATACGCATAGACGTGTCACTCCACTACAACATGTAGAACTATATGACACTTACCGGCCGTCATTCCTCATTGACGCCTTTTTCGTCATAATGGCACTCGCACATAGTGGCATGCCCCACTATGCCAGGGGCTTCATTGTCCTCATAATATGACAACAAAGTCTGGCCACCCTCACGGTCGCTCGCACCCCGAACTTATAACACTATATGCATCAGCTCTGAATCATGTCTTGGGTCGTTAGTTGGGTTTGCCCGGCTCCCATGTTTTGGTACCTTACGTTCAGCTCCATCGGCTAAGGTAGCGCTGGGAGAACTACTGCGATTGTGTCCCAGTTCTTCCGGACGAGCACCTCAGTAGAGAAAGCCGAAAACTGACTGTCATGATACGGTGAGAGCTAGTCAGCTGTTCGAGAGGTTGTAAAATCTTTAAGGATTTATTCCGCATAATGCCATAACAAATGCAGAGTGAGACGGCTCGGTCTTCCGATCAGGCGCTGTTAGAGCCCCTCGTACGGTCTTCCGAACACTAGGGGCTGGGCCTTCCATACTCGAATTCCTATGGCTAAGTGAGAGTGATAAAGCCCTATAGTTTGATTGCTTGGTTCGCTGTGATGAACACCTCCTTCAAGGACCCAAAAATGGGATAAAGAGTGTTCAGGTATGTCCTGAACACCCCCGTAATTTCTACGTGGGGGCAGAAGCCGACGACTGGCCAACTCTCAGGATTCATATATATCAAACGGCCGCACAGGAAGAAAAAACTTTCATATAACAGACAATAAATAATAACAGTGCCAGTGTCCCGCATTACAAAGGACAACATGACTGCCTTCAGGGAAATATAATGTCTTTGGTACATTGTTCCGCCACAAGGCGGGCTCCTTTCAGGACACCATCATAATATAATTCGGGCTTGCGGTGCTCCTTACCCTCCAGTGGTCCCTCAGTCATCAACTTTTCAGCATCAAGCTTCCCCCAGTGCACCTTCGCACTGGCAAATGCCATGCGTGCACCTTCTATACAGACTGACCGCTTAATGACTTCGAGCCGAGGGCAAGCACCAACAATCCGCTTCACGAGTCCGAAGTAACTGCTTGGAATTGGCTCAGCGGGCCATAGCCGGACAACTAAGTCCTCCATGGCTAGTTCGGCCGCCTGGTGCAGTTCGATCAGCTGCTTCAGCTGATCAACAAAGGGCACCGGATAATTCGGCGCCAAATACTGCGACCAGAAATGCTTTTCCACAGACTTCTTCTCCTCAGCCCGGTAGAATTGGGCAGCATCAGATATGTTGCGTGGCAGGTCCGCAAACGCCCCTGGAGAAACAAGAATTCAATTTGTCGCTTAGAGTTTCTCCTGTTACTATATAAAAATCGCTTTGAGTAAAACAGCCTTACCAGCCGCAATCCTCCTCGCCTCCTAAATGTCCTTTAGAGCACCTCGGGCTTCCTCCCGAACATCATTTACGGCTTGGAGAGTTTGGGCGAGTTCGGATTCTTTCCCTGTTAGACTCTGCTCCAAGGTCTCGCTTCTCTTCACGGCCTCCTGGAGCTCTCGTTCAGCTTCAATGACCCTGGCCTCGTGCTTCTCACGAAGAGCCTGCTCCACGGCGGCCTTCTTGTCGGCTTCGGCCACAGCCTTCTTCAGTGCCTCAATTTCGGCATTTGCTCCTAGAGCACACAATACAAATATTTTCATCAGGCACAACTACTCATTTGTGCTTAACTTATCAAAGGTTTCGATATACCTTGCTTGTCCTCCAACTGCTTCTTCACTCGGCCAAGTTCTTCTTCGGCCCGCTCCAGTCTCTGCTTTAGTCCGGACACTTCCACAGTATGAGAGGCGGTCGTCGTTACAAACGCCTGTTTTCCAACAAAGAGATATATGTCATTAACTGAGTCTCCTGCGAACCGGAAATTTGATCCCCTGTCCGGTTCTCTCTCTTTCGCCGAACAGTGCATCAGGGGCTACCATTCATACTATGACAATCTTCAGAGGTTTCTAAAAACATACCTCAAAGCCTTTTATAAGGCTAATGCAGGACTCATTCAGTCCGCTCTCAGCGGACTGAATCTTTTCAATCACCGCACCCATAAGGGCGCGATGTTCATCAACGATGGACGCATTTTTAGCGCTGTCGATAGGCCGCCCTACAGCTCTGCTTGGACAGAGGTTGCCGGCGGAGCGGGCTTGCCTCCTTCCGTCAAGGGGGGCTGCCTGCCTCATCCTGGAGCTTCAAAGGTCTCCAGGACCGTGTCCGGCTGCGGGCCGAATCTAAAATCGCCCCGTGTATCCGGCCCCAGAGGTGCGCCCTCCCTGGTCTGGGTCCTGCTGAGATGACACCTCGGTGTCACGCCCAGGCTTTGGGGAAGGAGCCTCCGGAGGCGTCTCGCTCTCCAGGGCATCTGAGCTCAGCGAATCCTCCGATGAGGACTGTTCGGCGCGAGACCTCGCCGGGCTGCACAAAGTATGGTGCAAGTTAAAATATTACACCTTAGTAATCCTGGGCGCGTAGGCGTGTTCGGGTTTCGTGTACTCACAATTTTACCAGGGGCTGGGCCCTGGGATCCCACTCCGGGCTGCTATTGGTAGCCGTGGTGGACACCTCTGGAAGGGGATTTTTTCCCCTCTTCCACGATTCGGCCTCCAAGGATGAGGAGGCTGTCCTTTTCTTTCCTCCGCCCATGGAGGACTCGTCTTCCTCCTCCTCCTCTTCATCTTCGGAGGAAGGATGGGCGTTGGAGTCTTCGGATTTTGTGTCCGAAGCACCGCGGCGACGGAGGCCGCTTCGGGTCTCCTTGGCCTCCTTGAAGGCCTCTTTCTTCGGCGCCTTGTAAGGCGCTGGGACCAACATCTTCGTCAGAAGAGATCCTGTCGGTTCCTCCGGCAGCGAGGCCGGACAATGTATCGGCCCCACCTTCTTTGTCCATTCCTGGGATAATTGTGAAAAGCATGATAAAGCGTCTCCCTCGGGATATGCCAGCTAAACATGGATAGACAGAACATAGCGATAACTTACCAGACTTGCGGAGCGGGACAGTTGATACCCGCGGTCCTCGGCGGAGCCCGGCCACGATTTGCCGGACTTGAAGAGCACCTTCCAGATATCCTTATGTGAGGAGCCGTAGAGCTCCCGCAGGGTCTGGTGCTGGCCGGGTCATATTCCCACAAATTACAGGCCCGGTGCTGGCAAGGGAGAACCAGGCAGACTAACATCACCTGGACTACATTGATGAGTTTGACATCCTTGTCTACCACGCCCTTGACGCATGTTTGGAGCACCGACAACTCATCGGATGAGGACCAGTTCAGGCCCTTCTTGGGCCAGGACGTGAGCCGCAGGGGGGCTCCGGATCTGAATTCGGGAGGATCGGCCCACTTTTTACCGCGCGGCTCAGTGATGTAGAACCACTGCTGCTGCCACTCCTTGACGGAATCATTGAAGGTGCCTGTCGGCCATGTGACCTTGGGCATCTTGCTCACCATGGCACCGCCGCACTCGGCGTGCTCGTCGTTCACCACCTTGGGCTTCACATTGAAGATCTTCAGCCATAAGCCGAAGTGGGGCGAAATACGGAGAAAGGCCTCACACACGACGATAAACGTCGAGATGTTAAGGAAAGAATTATGGGACATATCATGAAAATCAATCCCGTAATAATACATGATGCCGCGAACAAATGGGTGAAGGGGAAACCCGAGCCCGCAGACGAAATGAGGAAGAAACACAACCCTCTCGTGAGGCTCCGGATTAGGGACGATCTGTCCCGCCGTCGGAAGACGGTGGCCGATTTTCTTGGCCAGGTACCCGGCCTCTCAAAGCCTTTTGATATCCTTCTCCTGGATGGTAGAGGCCATCCATTTGCCTCCTGCTTCGGATCCGGACATCTTCGGAGAACCTCTTTTTGGTGGAGAAGATGAGCGCTTGGGCGCTAGGGCTCGAGCGAAGGGGAATGGACGAGCGGAAGGAAAAGGTGTGGGTAAAGAAGAAGAGGCCTTATCTCTTTATAGAGGCCATAAAACTTTTGCATCTCCCTACTCGCCTGATGGAACCTGCTCGTTCTCCACTCGCCACGATTGATGATGCGGTTGGGCTACCCGCACCCGTATTGATGAAAGTCTCGTGATAAGGTCAATATGAGATATTAGTTGGGTTGTACTATGGAAGGAGATGTACCTCACAACAAAGTGTTTCCGGAAGAAGAAGAAAACGTGTTCCGGCAAGAATCACTGAACGTGAATGTGTCTGTACCACTGCAAGTCACTGCATAAAAAAAGTTTCGATCGGAATGCCTCAACACGGACATCACAAATGTGTGCGACACGCCTGTGATATGTCCCAAGTGCAACAACCGCCGACGTACGGTACCAATTTTATCAGTCCATGCCCTATACCCTCTGTTATGACCAGCAAATACTTTCGTCTTTCCGATTTATAGATCCCACACATATCTTTAGATCATCTATTTTATATTAATATAATATAAGTGGTATATCTTAAAAATTATAACATTATAAAACATAACATTTGAAGTTTTTAATGATGTATTTTCTATGATATATAACTCATATTAGATGAGTCAAATTGCCGATCTAAGGATACATGTGGACCTTACAAATCGAAAAAAGGGTGAGCGTTTCCCGGGCAAAAAAGAAGCATGGCTTAGATGGATTGGATCTTGGTGGTGGAGCCAGTCAGACTCAAATCTAAACTTGATATTGGTGTTCTCATTTTTTAAATTTGTTTCAATCTTTTCGACAATATTTATCCAGTGGGAGAAGACGTTCTCGTCGACTATGAGACATCTGTGACGATGTCATCAATCTAAAAATGTTGTGTGCGTGGATATGTGCGTTTATAGTGATGACTGTATGTGTGTATATGAGCATATGCGACTACACTATGTTCCCCCCAAAAATGAGAAATTGGTGAGTGATTGTGAATTTAAATTACAATATACTTACATTGCAATTCGTTTTAAACTGTTCTTTCGGCAAGAACTAGTCGAAACCACCGGACGATTGCGAACGGCGATGCAAACCAGGCAGAGCGGTGAGCCGTCCGTCCGAGGTCTGTTCTGTTTGTGTTCTATAAATAGTGGACCCCGACCCCGCGAAACAGGCCAAAAAGAGTGTCGATTCTCCCTCACATACACCTGGCTTCTCGACCCCCTACGCTGCCGCGCAGAGCAGCCAGACGTCCTCGCCCGGCGCGCGTTCCCCCCCTCCCGTTCCGGTAGCCACCGCCGACGAATCCAGAGACAGTAGTAGCTGTAGAGTAGCAGCAAGAGCACTCTACAACTCCGTGCCACCAGAAAAAGGCTCACCAACCAGACTAGACAGAAGAGGCATCGACGGTTCCACCTTCCGCCCGGCCGCCTGCCTGCTGATTTAGCTCCTCCACCAGAAAGGCGCCCCAAAAGTCAGAAATAGTTTCGGCCCACGGTGGCCGAGCGGCAAAAGGCGAGGAGTTAAGGAGAGGTGTGGTGAGCCGTGGCCGTCAGGCCGCGAGGCCGTCAATGGCCCAGTATATATACGCCACCACCGCCCGCTGCTGCTGCAGCTCCGCACGCGCCCACCCCGCGATCCCGCTCCAGGCTCCCGCACCAGCCCCGTCGCCGTCTCGATCGCCGCTCCGGTGGAGGTCGGCCATGGGCGCGAGCGATCGCCTGGCGGTGGCCGCCGCCAAGCCGCGTCACGCGGCGCCGTGCGCGGCGACCGTGCTGGGCGAGCCGCTGCCGGCGTCCGACGACCACGGCCTCGTCCACCCCAGCCCCCACTTCGCCGCCCAGGCCCTTGTCTCCTCTCCGCAGCAGGTCTCCCTTTTTTCTCCACTTCCCATTTCGATTATGTTGATTCAGCCCCAGACGGGTGTCGTACGTTTTGTCCTTCCGTTTCGAGGCGCGTAGCATGCGGGCTAGTTGTGTGATCCATCGCTACCCACTCACGGGGTCAGATAAGGCAGATAGGGACTGACTGGACATAAGTAGACAAGTACTGAAGTTGTTAGGGTTGGTGAATTGGGAGCGCGGGTTAATTCCCATTTTCCTAGGGTCAGTGAATTTACTACCGAGTACTGACCGCCGAGTTGAACATTCCCTGATTGTGTTGATTTCTGGTGGATATGATGACTGATGACTGATCTTGCTGTTTTTCTCAATGACTGGCAACCAGTACCTGGAGATGTATCAGCGGTCGATTGACGATCCTGCCGGGTTCTGGTCAGAGATCGCTGAAACATTCTACTGGAAGCAGAAGTGGAGCCCTGAGGAAGTCTGTACTGAGAACCTTGATGTCACAAAGGGGCCGATCAAGATCGAAGTAAGCACGTGGCTAAGCGTGTTTGATTTCGGTGCTAGCTTGTTTATGATGGGAGGACAGAGTGTCGATGAACGTTGTTGGTGTTTTGGCAGTGGTTTAAAGGGGGCAAAACTAACATATGCCACAATGCCGTGGACCGCTACGTGGAAGCTGGGGACGGTGCGAAGATTGCGATGTATTGGGAGGGGAATGAGCCTGATCAAGATGGAAAGCTCACATACTCAGAGCTCTTGGGTAAGGTTTGCCAGGTAAATATGCTGTTATAGTGAAACAATTGCATGTAACATGTCCTGATGTATGCAGACATGGTTTAATTGTTTTGGCATGCTTTGTTGCAGCTGGCCAATTATTTGAAGAGTGTCGGGGTTGAAAAAGGTGAGGCTGTGGTGATCTACTTGCCGATGCTGATGGAGCTGCCTATTGCAATGCTTGCATGCGCTCGCATTGGTGCTGTCCACTCTGTAAGTTCTACCCCAGTTTGCACTTCCAGTTATTCTGATTTACCCTATACATGTTAACCATTTTATGATGCTGAATTATTATCCAGGTCGTGTTTGCTGGCTTCTCCGCTGATGCAATAGCCCAGAGGATCATTGACTGCAAGCCTAAGGTTGTGATTACATGCAATGCTGTGAAAAGGGGGCTGAAACTCATCGCCCTCAAAGATATAGTAGATGCGTCTCTGGTTGAAAGTGCAAAAAATGATGTCACAGTAGGTATGATCCATAATACGACTTCGATGAGCACTAGCTATTTTAAGCTTTCCAGGCAGTCTAACTTGCTACCTTCCTGTTATTTTTGTATATATATCCACACTGTACGTACAAATGTTTATCGTCATACCACATTTGTATCCAAAAATTGCAACGGTGTACATAGGTGCAATTTGAATTCCATCTTTTTGAAAAATCCAAAAAGATCTCGTACATGTGCAATGTTAAATGTAGTGTATACCTGCAAATTTTGGTACAAAAATATGTCCATTTCTTTCCTACAACAAAAACACACAATTGTCTACATTATACTCCCTCTGTTCCTACATATATGACGTTTTGGCAGTTTGAACCGCCAAAACGTCATATATTTAGGGAACGGAGGGAGTACTTCCTGTTTTAGACCCTAAAACTTTCTGCGGCACACAAAGAGTCATTTATTTTGCCCGACATCCCACATTATACATTTGCAATCAAATAATTGGATTTCCCTTTTCAAAACTCAGAAGTGTGACTGAAAAATAAAATGAAATTACCAGATGTGCGCGTGCCCAGGTGCAGAGCGAAAACAATCACCTGTATCCCTCAGATACTTTGGTGTTGGCCACGTTTTCACATCTTTCCGGCTTAGCCTCTTAGGGTATATTAAGACATTAAGTCTTGCTGTTCTTCATTGATGCCTTATGCGATGTCCGAACTCTAAAGTGTCAGTATGTTCTTGATCATGGATGTTAGTTCTTCTGGGAAAAATTGTATTCAATGATCATATGCACAGAATTGGTTTAGAGGAATCTAATCCAAAGTCTGAAGTTTTCTCATGTTCAGTGTTTCTTTTGCTGAGCAGGCATTTGTTTGACATATGAAAATCATTTGGCCATGAAGAAAGAGGACACACAATGGATAGCTGGAAGAGATGTTTGGTGGGAGGTATATCCAAATTAAACAAGTTCAACAATTTATATGCATCACATTTGTTAAGCACACAACATTCCGGAAACTTCTTTATCAATCGGGAGATCACCTTTCAACCTTTTCGTTTTGTGTCGTATATTACAATTACGCGAGTTATTTCTCAACACGAGATGATGTGCCCCCAGGATGTTGTGCCCAATTTCCCAACTAGATGTGATGTGGAATGGGTTGATGCAGAGGATCCATTGTTTCTTCTATACACTAGTGGCAGCACAGGAAAACCAAAGGTACCCTTAACCCCGTAGACTATCGTATACCCTTGGATATGAAATAAAGATACTGTGAAGTGTGCAGGGTGTACTGCATACAACGGGGGGCTATATGGTATATGCCGCAACAACATTTAAACATGCATTTGATTACAAGCCAACAGACATATACTGGTAAGGTGTAAATGTTTTGGGTTCTTCAGGGGGCATAAATTTGGTTTCAGTTTTATGGAAGCTGTGTTTTCTTACTGTAGTTTCCCTGTTTCACTTACATCAGGTGTACTGCAGACTGTGGCTGGATTACTGGACATAGTTATGTGACTTATGGTCCTCTCCTGAATGGAGCAACAGTTCTCGTTTATGAAGGGGTAATTTGAGAGGAAAACTAGTTCATATGTTATATAGTCATGATCTAAGGGTCACCCTTTGCTTTTGAGGCTTGTTTAGATTGGTCTGTGCTTGTAACTTATTTCTTGAATGCAACTTGTAGGCTCCAAACTACCCTGATCCTGGTCGGTGTTGGGACATTGTTGACAAATACGGAGTGACAATATTTTATACTGCACCAACACTTATCCGTTCGCTCATGCGTGATGGTTCCGTGGTATGCTGTTTTTTTTTCTTGTGTGCTCATTTGAACATTTAGGCTCGTCGTCAGTTAAGTGGTGCACTGAGGCAGCACTTCTTTTCCTCACAATTTTTTTTTGATCTACCGGGAAGCTTTTTCTACCATATAGTATTCTTTTATATTGCAAAATAATGGCGCAACAACATATGCTCCAGAGCGAAATCTCTAATAATGTCTGCACGTTTATGAAAATTTAAAATTTAATTAGTTAATTTTGTCCCACATATATCTTTTGTATATACCCTTTTGTTTTTATGATATATTTTGCAGTATGTTGATCGGTACTCACGTAAGTCTCTCCGAGTTTTAGGAAGTGTGGGTGAGCCAATTAATCCAACTGCATGGAGGTTTGTGGTTATCTATTTAGTCTCAAAATTGCAACGCGTTTAAAAGGTCTTACATGCACTATTGTTCATGTCAGGTGGTTCTATAATGTTGTCGGTGACTCGAGATGCCCCATATCAGACACCTGGTGGCAGACTGAAACTGGTGGTTTTATGGTAATTTTGTGTGTGTGTGTGGGGGGGGGGGGGATTCTGAGCTCTGTAAGTGAGTTTCATCTTACATGTCGAATCGAACTGTAATGCTTTTTCTTGTTAGATTACACCTTTACCTGGCGCTTGGCCTCAGAAACCAGGATCTGCTACATTTCCTTTCTTTGGTGTACAGGTATACATGAGTTCACTAAAATATAAATTTCATTACCCCTCTTGCTTTGTAATTACTGTGCACATGCTGATTCACAGCCAGTGATTGTTGACGAGAAAGGGCGGGAAATGCCCGGAGAATGCAGTGGATACCTTTGCATAAAGAAGTCATGGCCTGGAGCTTTCCGGACTCTGTATGGAGATAAGGACAGATATGAGACAACATACTTCAAACCGTTTTCTGGCTATTATTTCTCTGGTGATGGTTGTAGGAGGTAACTTGTCAAGCATTTATTTAAATTTCGGCCAAAACTTCTTCAAAATTGAGGAGGATTGCTGGTAGTCTGGAATAAAAATGTGATCCAGAATTACATGTTCATAGCTCAATAAATTAAATTTGTGTGTCAGGGACAAAGATGGTTACCATTGGCTGACCGGAAGAGTGGATGATGTTATCAATGTCAGGTAATTTCACGCTTCCTTTGAATTGAAATTAATAGATGGCTTCAAGAAAAAGGCTTTGAAGCTATAAATATTTGACCCATATTTTAAAACTGTAGTGGACACCGGATTGGTACAGCAGAGGTTGAATCTGCTCTTGTTTCACATCCAAAATGTGCCGAGGCTGCTGTTGTTGGAATAGACCATGAGGTCCAGTCCAGTAATTGTTTTTTCCTCTCTTTCTGGCTCCATATCATAACCCCCACCATGGCTTCGTCAAAACTGAGGTCTTAAATCAGTAATACTTGGTTCAGGTTAAAGGTCAGGGAATCTACGCATTTGTAACTTTGGTGGATGGTGTTCCTTACAGTGATGATCTACGAAAAAGCCTTATTATGGCGGTCCGCAGCCAGGTATTTTCTTCCGATAGTTTCTTTATAGTGATGGTTGCTACTGCAAGAGATCCATGTGTGATGGAATGAGCCTGGCTAACAACGGCTCCGCTGGTTCTGGAGAAGTTGGTACCTGATTTTTCTTGCCCTGCTGATCTGAAAAAATAATGCTTGTGCTTTTTCAATGATGGAACCTACAATTTCAACATGCTTTACTAGTTTTTTTTAATCTTTTGAGATTGGATTGAACTTTTTCTTCTAAAGGTTTTTTCGGTCTGTGCAACACATTTTTTCTTGACACTCCAAATTTTTTGAAACGAGTGTAAAGACATACATGGTGTCATTTTGTGGCAGATTGGCGCATTTGCAGCACCTGACAAGATCCACTGGGCACCGGGGCTCCCGAAGACACGGAGCGGCAAGATCATGCGAAGAATATTGCGGAAAATTGCCTCCAGGCAGCTGGATGAGCTTGGTGACACGAGCACGCTTGCTGACCCTGGTGTGGTCGACCAGCTGATATCGCTTAGCGATAGTTAGCGTGTGAGGATGGAGATGGCACGTTGTCACCTATACTTGTAGCATGTCTCATTTTCTTTCTTGCCTCGGGTGCTAAATACAGAGAATGTTTATATGTGCCACGGGCCTCATGATTCCCCTGATTTATTCAGTACCTTGAGGTTCGGGAGTTGCGTCTTGCAAGTCAAGTGAGATGTAAATGTAAATTGTTGGATCACATCACAGAAAAATACTCCTACGTAGTATATAAATATAAATGTATGCAAGTATGTATTAGCTGCATTAATGTGAGACGAACACTTGAAGGTGACCTGAGTGGATATTGAGGTTTGGAGTTTCCCCACTTGTGTATATTACTCAAAAGCCCTCAAGGGTTACAGAAGTACAGGCGCCAAGACACGGCAACCTCCCTACTTACGGGGTCCTTGAATCTGAAGGGCCAAAGCGTAAAATCCAAGATGATGTTGCGAAGAATATCTAGGGGGGAACATAGCGAAAGGCACGGGCATTTCTGGAGTCCCATATCTTCCAGAGGATGGCGAGGGCGATTGTTGGCCAAGTGTTGATGTCGAGGCTGATCGGCGCTGGAGTCTCCAAAAGGAGGTCGATGGAGTGAGGGAGCTGCGGCCCCAAGAGGGACCAGACTTGGGCCACGCAGGGGCAATGAATGGCGAGGTGTGTCGCGTCCTCTAGAGTGAGGTCGCACCGAGGACATGCCGTAACAGAGGAGATGGTCTTGTGATGTAAGTTCGCCAACGTGCTCAGCCTGTCATGACGAAGAAGCCAGTTGAAGATCTTGACCTTGATAGGTGCCATGGAGCTCCAGATATACCTGGTGTTGAGATCAATCTCATGGTCGGAGGATAGCAGTGAGTAGGTGCACCTCGAGGAGAACTAGGAGCCATGGGCGAGTAACCTGTGGTCGGGCGCATCGCTAGTGGCAACATCCCGCAACAAAGACAAAACAGGCGCAAGCTCAACAGAAGCAACATTGGTTTGGCGGTTCCGCAGAGTAGCGAGCAAACCATTCTGCATGACTTGTGATACGATAACCGAGGGTGAGGTGGAGTGGGAGAATAGGTGTGGGTAGGTGTCTGCGAGCGGAGTCGGAAGTAGCCAAGCATCGAGCCAAAAGTAGGTGGAGGTGCCATTGTCGGTAAGGACAAAAGAGATTGTGTGGAGGCGGCGAAGTTGTGCGTCTATGATTTTCCAAAGGTAGGAGGGGTTGTGGGGTTTATTTCCGAAGCCAAGAGAGTAGTGTTGGAAGAACTAATTCATTCAAGGTAGGCCGTGTTTTTGGAGAGGTTTAAAAGCAAATTTCATGAGAAGGCGGTTGTTTTGGAGAAGAAGGTTATTGATGCCTAGCCCACTAGCAGTTTTGGGTCTGCAAACATTTTTCCAAGTGATAAGGCACTTAGTTCCGGAGCAGGATTCTTCGGCAACCTAGAAGAAGGATCTTCGGATAGCGTATAACCTTTTCATTACCTTTGTGGGGAACCTAAAAACGGACATGAAGCTAGTGAGTGGCAAGGGCGACGAGAGTAGATGAGATAAGCATTAGTCTGGCACCGCGGGAAACGATTTTTGCCGCCCAACAGGAGAGGTATTTTAGGAAGCGCTGGATGATCGGTTCAAAGGCGGAGGACGGTAGGCGCGTGTGGGAGGGAGTCCGAGAGAACTTTGTGGGAAGGACGAGAGTTAACAACCAAAAGTGGAGGCGATGTTTTGGCTAGTGTCGGTATCCGTGTTGATGGGTACGAATGTGGTTTTGTGAAAGTTGATTGTAAGACCGGTAGCATGGGCAAACCTGTCTAGGATATCTTTGAGGGTTGTCACGTCTTGGTTAGATGCATGGCTAATATTAGGGTGTCGCCGACGTAGTGAAGCACAGTAGGAGCGCGATTTGTGTAGACTGGTGGCAAAGCTGGTTGATTGCTTGTATATGCGTTGGTAATTCCCTGAAGAGGAGAGGATGATGCACGATAAGTATTTCCCTCAGTTATGAAACCAAGGTTATCAATCTACAGGAGAACCAAGCAACACCGTGTAAACAACACCTGCACACAAACAACAAAAACTTGCAACCCAACGTGTAAGAGGGGTTGTCAATCCCTCCTCGGTATTGAGATAGATTAAATTGTATAAGATTGAATAAATAGATCTAGCAAAAACACAAAATAAATAAATAAATAAAAAGTGCAGGAAGGTATTTTTGGTTTTAATATGATAGGAAATAGACCGGGGGGCATAGATTTCACTAGAGGTTTCTCTCGAGAAAATAGCATATGATGGGTAAACAAATTACTGTTGGTCAATTGACAGAAGAGCAAATAATTATGACAACATCTAAGGCAATGATCATGTATATAGGGATCACGTCCAAGATTAGTAGAACGACTCCTGCCTGCATCTACTACTATTACTCCGCACATCGACCGCTATCCAACATGCATCTAGTGTATTAAGTTCATGAAAAACGAAGTAGTGCAATAATAACAATGACATGATGTAGACAATATCTATTCATGTAGGAATAGACCCCATTTTTTATCCTTAATGGCAATTATACATGTGTGTCATGTCTCCTTCTATCACTGAAACTGAGCACCGCAAGATCGAATCCATCACAAAGCACCTCTTTCCATGGCAATAAAAATCAATCTAGCTGGCCAAACCAAACCAAAGTTTCGGCGAAGAAAGTCACAGCCCCTCTGTGTTAAGTCACAACCCCTCCAACCAGACGTAGCCTTTGGCAGAAGGGTGAACTGGTCTACCAAATCTCTCTGTCGCCATCGAGCACCACTGGTTCTATTCTTCCTCACTGCAATACTTTTGGCAGTAACTATGTGTGTTTGATGATGATAGACATTTGATCTGTTACTCTCTGCTACTTATCTTTCATCATATCTCTCGTAGAGTTCTTTGTCATTTGTAGGTCGAGTTATTGTTCTTCATAATTATTCTTCATAGCTATGCTCTTGTTCTTCGTTATGTTTGTAGTGCTACTTGCATGTTGTATTACCATTGTCATCATTAAACCCGTTGTAGCCTATGCTCGAGTCATTATTACATCTTACCTTGAAGGTTTTGTTCCTCAGTAGCAAGCATGATTGCACCCTAGTCTACCGATATTTAATTTCTCTACCGTGTTTGGGATCAGTTCAAAAATATTCGAAAGAATTTTTGAATCTCCCATTCACCCTCCTCGGGTAGATATACTCTCGGTCCTAACAATTGGTATCAGAGCAGGTACTCTCTTTCTCTGTTTATTAAGGGTCTAATGTCCTTGGAGTTTGAGTATGTCGTATGTAGGTAGATCCTCGCTCTCTGAAAGGTTTCCCATCTTTGATGAAATGATTATCTCTACTGGAAGGAACGAATGAGAATCAGAATTCAAGCTGTCAAATTGGACCTCTGGCAGATTATAGAAGAATGATACACTGTTCAGCAACCAGATGCTCCAACTTCAGATGACAAAGCTATGCTATAGTTGGATGCACAAGCAAAATATATTATCTGTGCAAGTATCTCAAAAGACATTTTCATTCAATTCCGAACGCTTGACATCGCAAAGCAACTTTGGGAGGCCATCAAAAGTGTTCATGTAGATTACATTGCAAGAGCAGATCTTCACACTTAAATGCTTCGTGCAATGTTTACTGGTTTCTGAAATCTTCGAAAGGAAAGTGCTATGGAACTCACTGATCGGCTGACAAATATTGTTGAAAGACTTGATCAACGAGGAGTGACTGATATCACCGATAAAGATGTTGTCAACAAGCTTCTTAGTGCTCTTGACGCTTCTTTTGATCCCATCGTAGCAGAAATCAAGCAAAGACCAGATTATGAATAACTTCACTATGTAGAAGTGATGATGCTGTTATCACTTCACGAAGAAAAGATGGAACTAGAAAATGCAGATCAAGAATCTTCTTCAGAAGGCGAAGGAGAAATCCTTTCACACTATGGCAGTTCACAAGAAGAAGAAGATGTCAAAAATCAACATACCATCACAAGAGAACTGGAAATGCTCACTAAAAGGCTAAGTGATCTCAAAAGACATAACGTGTATCCTGTGAATGATGATGAAGATGACTTGACTGAATCTTCAAGACAATTACCTTCGAAAGAAATGAAGTGCTTCAAGTGTAAATAATCCGGTCATCTCATTGTAGACTATCCCTACTGGGAAGCAAAGCCGAGCAAAAGATGGAAATATCATCACAACAATGGATTCACATGGGTTGATCATCATACTAAGATCTCGAAGAAAAATGAATCTTCCTCGTCTTCTTCGACAAGATCAGTCATTGACGTAAAAGCCAGAGCTACCATCGAGTCAAATATGAAGAAAATATCACAGCTGAATTGAGCATGCGCAGATCTGACTCTGGATTCTGAAGAGGAAGAAACGGACTCTCAATCTAATGATGAAGATTTGTACAAAATGATAGGAAGACGCAATGCCTTCATTGCATATGAATCTTCAGAAATTTCACTCAAATCAAACTCTAATGATGATGCGGATGATGAACCAGTCGCCTTCTACCTCATGGCAAAATCCTCTAAGGATCAGGTATCAGTAAAACACCAAAAATCCATGAATGAATATTCACATGAATATATTTCCTATGCCGAGATGGTCAAATTGCTAAATCTCAACATGATGAACTTGAAATGCTTGAGATAAATCTCAGGAAAACCGAAGGATTACTGGTCGAAGAGATGGAGAAGAATCAAAAGTTGATCGAAGAGCAAGACACTTTTTCATCAACTATTAATGATCTCAACAATCGATATGATTCTCTTACAGTTGACTACGAGAGTTTATGAGATGAACTCCTTAACAGGAATCAAGAACTCATGTCACTGAAAGAATATCATAACAAGCTAATGTTAGAGAAAGCTTCTCTCTTCGCCAAGAAATCTGCTCGACTTCCTGATGATTTTGTAGCTCCTTGCTTAAAATGCCTAGAACGTAATAATGCAGATTCTCATGCTGAAACTTCTAACTCTGTTGTAGAGAATATTTCTACTATTGAAGTTGGTACTACTAACCCCTCCTCCGAGGAATTTGCTGCTATTACTGAAGAAAATTGCAGGCCGAAGGGCTTACTTGAGACTGGTATGCTAAGGAGCCTAAAAGGGCATCAAACCCTCTGTGATGTTCTCAAGAAGTCCATACTGCACAAAAATCCTCAAAAGGAAGGATTGGGTTTCGAAAAGAAACTCAATGTGGATGGATCTTATTGGACTCCCGAGCAGTATCCTTGAACGACTTGGGTTCGTGCAAAGAGTAAAACCCTTGAACCTAAAACTCTTACTGGTTATCATCCACCCATTCCTATTGATACTAACGAGTCTGATGACTCACATTACAAAATCTTCAAACAACAGAATGGTGAAGTTTTCGCTCGATTTGTTGGAACTAACTACAGGATAGGTTCACCCAAGAAGCAAATCTGGGTAAAGAAGAGCATTGTTGGAAAATTTGTCTATCACTGCTAACCTGATTGTGCAGGATAACTTTCAATGACGAAAAGGATATCATTCACAATCTACTTTAGAATATTTTACGAATGATTATCATCCTAACATGCGTCAGAAGGAGTACATGCGTACCTCTTCAAACCATTACATTCATAGATCTGGAAACAACTTCAATACATATTCTTATGATTATCATCAAAGCGCACATGTGTCTTACAGGCCTCGCCGAAGGAATACTCCTACTCAATCCAATCAAATGAGGTCCTCACCACCCACACAAGAGTGGGTTGTGAAGAAGAACTGATCCTCTAGTGCAAGAAACTCTCTTAGGGATATCTCACGTTTATTATAAGCCCTCAGATCAATCATTGTTGGTGTTTTTTTTCTCTGTGTTTTTCGTTCGGTGTATTTTGTGTTTTGTGTTTTTTCTCGTATGGCTTTGCGTTCTGAGTCAGACTTTGTTTTTGGTTATTTTTCTTCATATACATGCAACTTGATCTGAAGAAGATTTTGATCCGACATCCTTGGTCGCGAATGAAATCAACTTCGAACCCTTCGGAATCATGTTCAGTTACCGAGATATTCGCAGGAAACGGCTGACACGTGCCCACGATCTCACGTTCATGATCTCGTCCGTTGAATGTGGAACGTCCCATGCTTTTTGGCCGTGGATATCGGAGGAAGCGGGTTCGCCCTTGGGATATTTAAACCCCCCAGGCGTCTTCTTCCCTTGCTATTTCTCTGTTTGACCTCAAACACCTCGTCCCGCTCTCCGTCTGAGCCCGAGCTCGAAGCAGCATCGATGTCGTGCCTCGCCGTGCAACTCCGATGAAGCCCTGCCACCGTTGGTCGCGCCAGTGCGGTACTTCTTATCTCCCGCACTGCCATAGATGATCTGCACTGCTAAGTTAGGGCGTACAGATATGGACCTAGCCCTGTCTCATCTGTTCTAGGGTTGTTCGTCCCGACGCCATTTCCTTTGTTTTATTTCTTTGTGGTAGATCTTTAGGTTTCACTAGCATGTGACTTGTATGGTTTGAGTTGTTCTTCATACCGGTCAGTCTTGATCTAGGGTTCATGTATTATATGTCGAAAGATTAGAGAAGTTGTTATCCTGTCATATGACTTATTGCAATTCTCTCGACGATATCATTTAGATATATGCCATGAATTCCTTTGCTATCTCCGAAAAATTATCTGTCTTCAGTCAAAAATGCTTCTGTGCATGTGTATGACCCCTTTCTGTTTTCCCTCGCTTTGTTGATTTTATCTCAAGAGCGGTCATGTGTCATTGTTCGAAAGAGCAGTTGACACGTATCCAACGTATCTATAATTTTTTATTGTTCCATGCTATTATATTATCCATCTTGGATGTTTTATATGCATTTATATGCTATTTTATATTATTTTTGGGACTAACCTATTATCTTCGAGCCCAGTGCCAGTTTCTGTTTTTTCCTTGTCTTTGAGTTTTGTAGAAAAGGAATATCACACGCAGTCCAAGGGAGCTGAAAATTCATGGTGATTTTTTATGGACCAGAAGAAGCCCCCGAAGCACAAGGGTTGAGCCAGAAGAGTCCCGAGTCAACGACAAGGGTGGAGGACGCGCCCACCCCCCTTGGGCGTGCCCCCCTGCCTTGTCGCTGACTCATGGACTTCCCTGACATGAAACTGACACCAAAAATTCTTATAAATCCAGAAACCCCCAGAAAGAAACCTAGATCGGGAGTTCCGCCGCTGCAAGCCTCTATAGCCACAAAAAACCAATCAGGAGCCTGTTCCGGCACCCTGCCGGGGGGGGGGGGAACCATCACCAGTGGCCATCTTCATCATCCCGACGGTCTCTATGATGAGGAGGGAGTAGTTCATCCTCGGGGTTGAGGGTATATACCAGTAGCTATGTCTTTGATCTCTCTCTCTCTCTCTCTCTCTCTCCCTCTCTCTCTCGTGTTCTTGATTTGGCACGATCTTGATGTACCGCGAGCTTTGTTATTATAGTTGGATCTTATGGTGTTCTTCCCTCTCTACCTTATGATGAATTGAATCTTTTCCTTTGAGGTTTTGTTATGTCGGATTGAATCTTTGGATGTGAGAGCACTTGATGTATGTCTTGCGATGGGATATCCATGGTGACAACGGGATGTTCTATTGATCCACTTGATGTATGTTTTGGTTATCAACTTGCAGATTCCCGTGGTGTCATTGGGGTAATCTATCCATAGGGGTTGGTACGCATTTTCATATTCCTTTCTCCGATAGAAATCTTGGGATACTCTTGAAGTTCTTTGTGCTCGATTGAATTTTATGAATCTGAAGTTGTTTGATGCATATCATATAATTGACCCATGGATACTTGTGGTGACATAGGAGTATCTAGGTGACATTAGGGTTGATTGATGTGTGTCATATGGTTACTACGAACTCTAGGGCTGTTTGTGACACTTATAGGAATAGCTCAATGGATTGATCGGAAAAAATAGCTTTGAGGTGGTTTCGTACCCTACAAGCAATTTCATCTTATGTTCTCCGCGATAGGAACTTTGGAGTGATTCTTCATTGCATGTTGAGGGATTTTTATATGATCCAATTATGTTATCATTGTCGAGAGAACTTGCACTAGTGAAAGTATGAACCCTAGGCCTTGTTTCCAAGCATTGCAACACCGTTTTTACTGACTTTTGTTACTTGCTACCTTGTTGTTTTTATATTTTCAGATTACAAAAACCTATATCTACTATCCATATTACGCTTGTATCACCATCTCTTCGCCGGACTAGTGCACCTATACAATTCACCATTGTATAGGGTGTGTTGGGGACACAAGAGACTCTTTGTTACTTGGTTGACAGGTTGTTTGAGAGAGACCATCTTCATCCTGCGCCTCCCACGTATTGATAAACCTTAGGTCATCCACTTGAGGAAAATCTGCTACTGTCCTACAAAACTCTGTGCCTGGAGGCCCAACACGAGTCTACAAGAAGAAGGTTGCATAGTAGACATCAGCAGTCTGGGTCCGAGGAAGAAATCCCTCAGTTGTCGCATGTGGTTGCTAAAGCTAGGATGGCTGAAAGAAAAACAGTTAAGCCGCCAAAAGTGCCGAAGAAGAAATCTGAGTTAGAATCTGCTGAAGAAATAGATGATATTCCCTCAGCTCACAGTCAGCCTGAGGATGAGCAAATCATCAATTCCAAGACACTGTTCTCTGATGGAAATCCCAAGAAGGGTGGTCACGGAAGAGAAAGGGACACCGCGACTGAGATGTCTGATCCCGAAACTTACAAAACTCCACCTGGAGTTGAAACTACCACCGAAAGAAATAACAGGCTGCAGAAAATTCGCAGTCATTGGGCGAAGAAGTGGTTCAACTATGAAAATGTCTGAAGGAAATATCAGATCTTGTTCGCATTCACTCCACCATGGAATGACTGCATCACCGAGGGCTGCCTAGGTCAAGATGATGAAAAAGTTAGGCCAGCTTCGCCCCCTAATGCTCATGCTGACTCATTGAAGACAATTGTTAATTTTCCCGAGGAGGTTGCTAATAGAGAAAAGGCCAAGGACAAACGTGAAGCCAGGGCCGCAAAAAAGAATCAGGTGGAACAAAGAAATGTCGAGTTAAGTCAACAGGATGTGCTAGCAAATAAGGAATGTGCCTCTGCCTGAAAGGAAAAGAAGAGAAAAGTCTGTTTCCCCTCGAGCCTCCAGAAAGAAATCTATTGCAAGAAACTCAAAGAAGGCATCATCTGCCTCATCTGATGATTCTTCTGATGATTATGTTGGCGGAGAAATTTCCATGTATGATTAACGAGCTTTGCTTGACAAGCCGTATCAAACACCTTCTCCAGCAAAAGTTTCACCCCCATTGAGATTGTCTCCAAGGCTTGCTACTATGGCTTCAGATAAACCTTCGGGCTTTGCTGCCCCTATGGTGAAGAGAAAATTGTTAACTGATGAAAAGGTTGTTGTTGCTGCCAAGAAGGCCAAGACATTTGTTCCTGCTTCCATAGAGGAACTGAAGTATGACTTTGATGGTATCTTTGATATCATTGAAGGTGCTTCCTATGATGCAAATCCAACTGATTTGAGCAGCTTGGGTCTGCCTGAAGATGTTACCAAAATGGTAGCAAAGCACTTCACTGAGCTGAGAGAAATTACTAAGGAGCTAAACCAAGCTGTTGAGGACAAGAAACTCCTCAAGCAAATGAGGAAGGATGCCAAAACTGAGTCTGAACGAGAAGATGTAAACAAGGGGTTTCTTGAGATTGCCAAAGCCCTCCCTGTTATGAGAAAGAACAAGATTGAGTGGCACTCCAAGATGAAGATGGATGTTTCTCAACTCTATGATCGAAGAAATGATGAGATTAAACATCAAGAAGATCTTGCTCGATGAAGAGAAAGAGAAGAAAAACATTAGAAAGCACATGCGAGAGCCAGCAAGCTGAAGGCTGTCAAGGATCATCGCATCCAATCCATTTCAACTGATGCTCCTGTCGACTCAAGTGCTCCACTACAATAGATACCACCTTCCCCTCTTCTAGAGGAAGAAACCAGGCAGCAAGCTGAGCCAACTAT
Source organism: Triticum aestivum (assembly GCF_018294505.1). Classification (NCBI taxonomy): domain Eukaryota; kingdom Viridiplantae; phylum Streptophyta; class Magnoliopsida; order Poales; family Poaceae; genus Triticum; species Triticum aestivum. The sequence continues at coordinate 448,298,760 of NC_057798.1, forward strand.
TATATCTTCAGTTGTTGCTCAAGAAACAGATGTGATAGATATCTTTCTGAACCAAAATGATGAAGAGAATGACTTGCCCAAGCAGCAAGCCCCTCAAGAAAAAGTTAACAAAGAGATTGAGATGGAGAAGGCAGTTTCATCACCTTTGAGGGAAAGTCATATTGAGCCCTCCGGATTGATCAAGGAGGATGATAAAGTTGAGGGGGGGGGGGGCAAGTTGCTTCCCAAGGAAATCCGGTCTCTTCATCTGGTGCCCCTACACAGATGGAGGTTGATCTCGCTCCTGGTTCTTTGGCTTCACAGCTAGAACAAGAAGAAAAGAAAGATGAAGAACCCATCGCTCACGAAGAAGAAGTTCAAGCGGTTGTACCACCAGTTTTGCCTTAGCAAGATGTACCACCAGTTTTGCCACAAGAGACCGAAGGAGAAGAAGTAGTGACTCAAGTGACCGAAGAGGTTGTCATGCCTCCAACTATTGAGAGGTCACCGAAAGAAAAGGTCCTAGTGCCTGAGAGATAGCCGCTGAAGGAGTTCCAGTGAAGGAAATTTAAGGATAGACCAGTGCTCCCATGCCATCAGCCCCAGATAAAGCCAAAACGCCTCTTGCTCCATTGAAGCCAATTGATGAAAGTGTGCCAGCTTCTGAAGATGTTAAGCTGATGGAAATTAGTGATGAAGAAATTCAAAAAAATCCCCAAGAATCTTTTCTACTCTTTCCAGCTGAGTCGACCCCAATGGCCCTACATTTAATGAACAACTTCATTTCTCAAAGCTTGCATTCTTTGGAGTCAGTCCTTACGAAGGAGAAAGGACTTCACTGTCACCGAGGTTTTGGACTGAAGAACAATGATGTCTACTACACAACCTTCTTCTTGTAGACGTTGTTGGGCCTGCAAGTGCACAAGTTTGTAGGATAGTAGCAATTTTTCCTCAAGTGGATGACCTAAGGTTTATCAATCCGTGGGAGGCGTAGGATGAAGATGGTCTCTCTCAAACAACCCTACAACCAAATAACAAAGAGTCTCTTGTGTCCCCAACACACCCAATACAATGGTAAATTGTATAGGTGCACTAGTTCGGCGAAGAGATGGTGATACAAGTGCAATATGGATGGTAGATATAGGGTTTTGTAATCTGAAAATATAAAAACAGCAAGGTAACTAATGATAAAAGTGAGCGTAAACGGTATTGCAATGGTAGGAAACAAGGCCTAAGGTTCATACTTTCACTAGTGCAAGTTCTCTCAACAATAATAACATACTTGGATCATATAACTATCCCTCAACATGCAACAAAGAGTCACTCCAAAGCCACTAATAGCGAAGAACAAACGAAGAGATTATGGTAGGGTACGAAACCACCTCAAAGTTATCCTTTCTGTTCTATCTATTCAAGAGTCCGTAGTAAAATAACATGAAACTATTCTTTCCGTTCAATCTATCATAGAGTTCATACTAGAATAACACCTTAAGACACAAATCAACCAACACCCTAATGTCACCTAGATACTCCATTCTCACCTCAAGTATCCGTGGGCATGATTATACGATATGCATCACACAATCTCAGATTCATCTATTCAACCAACACAAAGTACTTCAAAGAGTGCCCCAAAGTTTCTACCGAAGAGTCAAGACGAAAACGTGTGCGAACCCTTATGCATAGGTTCATGGGCGGAACCCGCAAGTTGATCACCAAAACATACATCAAGTGGATCACGTGATATCCCATTGTCACCACAGATAAGCACGACAAGACATACATCAAGTGTTCTCAAATCCTTAAAGACTCAATCCGATAAGATAACTTCAAAGGGAAAACTCAATTCATCACAAGAGAGTAGAGGGGGAGAAACATCATAAGATCCAACTATAGTAGCAAAGCTCGCGATACATCAAGATCGTTCCATAGAGAGAACACGAGAGAGAGAGAGAGAGAGAGAGAGAGATCAAACACATAGCTACTGGTACATACCCTCAGCCCCGAGGGTGAACTACTCCCTCCTCGTCATGGAGAGCGCCGGGATGATGAAGATGGCCACCGGTGAGGGATTCCCCCTCCGGCAGGGTGCCAGAACGGTCTCCCGAGAGGTTTTTGGTGGCTACAGAGGCTTGCGACGGTGGAACTCCTAATCTATCTTGTTCTCCAATGTTTTTAGGGTATATGGGAATATATAGGCGAAAGAAGTCGGTCGGGGGAGCCTCGAGGGGCCCACGAGACAGGGGGGCGCGCCCCCACCCTCGTGGCCACCTTGAAGCTTCCTTGACTTCAACTCCAAGTCTCCTGGATCACGTTCGTTCCAAAAATCACGCTTCGGAAGGTTTCATTCCGTTTGGACTCCGTTTGATATTCCTTTTCTTCGAAACACTAAAATAGGCAAGAAAACAGCAATATGGGCCGGGCCTCCGGTTAATAGGTTAGTCCAAAAAATAATATAAAAGTGTATAATAAAGCCCGTAAACATTCAAAATAGATAATAAAATAGCATGAATGCTTCATAAATTATAGATACGTTGGAGACGTATCAAACAAGTTGTATATTATGCTCGAATCTTGTTCGGGAAGGACATGATTTTCAATCATAAGATATTGAGCTTCACTGAGCTTGAAGGAATGCCTTGTTTCCACCATGCCATCAAGCATATTGAACATGCCCTCCTGAAAGGTTTTATGCATTTCAATCATGGTTGGAATAGAGAGATCCTTCCATTCTATGCACACTATATATCTCAAGAGAACTTGGAAACACCTCATCCTGGGCTCTTGAATGGATGATAGGCAGAGAAAGAATCAAATGTTTGGCTGGTCACTTTTTGAGCATGATAAATCTTCCACGTTGTGAATTTGAGAAGGATAGAGAGCATGAGCTGCATTTCTGGCAAGTGTCTCAAGCACAACTCCACCTTCTGATGGATCCCACCATGGTTGGTGACGAATGCATTGATGTTGATCCGAAAAAGTTGGCCTATGACAACAAAGTGCTATTTCACATCATGTGCAATACCCTCACGGCAACAAACGGACCAAAGTCTATCAAAGGCATCGTGGGAAATGTACTTCTGGCCATGTCTCAAGGAATAAAGTTTGATATTCCTGACCTTTTCATTTGAAACCTTGCTTGTGCGGCTGACAGCCGCCAGTCTTTGAAACCTTATGCTCCATGGATCATGTTCGCGATCGAGCAACTCACCAATGAGAAATTCTTCCGGTCTTACTTTCCGAAGAAATTCATGCCACCAGTTCGTGATACTCCGCACATAGTGAAGGATGTTGGAAAAGGGAAGGAACCAGTTGATACTGCTGTTGCATTTGCATCAGAAAATGCACTGAAGATCAAGAAGGCCAGGGTTGTAATCCCTCGCAAAGAAAATCCATCTCTCTTTGAGATCTACATTCGCACTCAACAGACACTGGAAAGCCACATCAAGCTGGATAGAAAGGAAAAGCTGGAATTGATGACCGAGGTGATTTTGCTTCATAATCACACTCACCAAATCCTTCTGCATGAGAAGGAAGCAAAGAATCGCTCATGGACTCTGTTAAGGAAGCATTACTCTCAAAAGGATTTAGCCAAAAAGGGCCTCATGAAGGATTATAACTATCTAGACTTACTTGTTGTTCCTCGCATCTGAAGGCAAACTCCAGTTGTCCCACAACATTCTGCTTCAACGGACCTGTTGCTTGTCGGCCATGATGATGATATTGCAGATACAATCGATACTCTTATCTTCAAGCCAGATGGTTCATCGCTCCAAAGTCTTCCAGAGCCCAAGCTGACACTCCTGCTTCTGCCTCGACCATTCCTCACTCTTCGGACTCTGAGTCGTCGAGTGGTTTTAATTTTGATTCTGGGGATTCTCCCACGGAGTAGTTCCTTGTATGTTTTCTCATTCCTTTTTGACACTTGTTGACAAAAAGGGGGCTAATTACATCGAGTGGTAGTTTATCGGGTTTCTTGCAGGGTATTTTGTTCGTTTTTGGTTTTCCCTCGAACCATTTGCTTTAAGAACTTAACGCACCGCTTGTGGTGTTGAAATACTCATTCGTCATGTAACGTTAATAATCCCCATGCCTACACTATTATTTGCTTCGTACTATCTGTTTGTAGGTACCATCGAATGTATTTTCCTTGAGTGATTATCCTCGATAATCATCCATCGTATAGGGAAAAATATCTACTCCTCGAAGAAGAACAGGAATTCATCAAGTGATGATACTAAGGGGGCGAAGTACTTCGAGAGTTCGAGTACTAGATGAATTATAACTGTTGTCGTTGGATATGCGCTAATTGTTATCTCTCATTATCTAACCTTTGCAGGAAGAGAATGTTAGTCTAAGCTTTTATGCCTTACATGTAAAGGGCATATGATTCATTGACAAAGTTCTTTTTCCTCGCAATTATTTCTCTTTTCGCAGGGAAACCACATCCGAAGCATATTCACTTCGAGCAACACTCTCTTACTTTATGTTGCTCTGATCATATCGAATATATAACATGCAAGACTACTACATCTCATGTGGATTCAAATTGTATTCTGAGACAACCTTCATGTTACATCCTTCGTCACAAATATCTCTAAGAATTCTTTAAATCTAACTCGCTTAAAAGATTTTGTGATAGGAATCACCTCAGACACCATCGAAGTGCATTGAAAGAAATCAAGCATGTATTCATAAATCAATGTCACCTATATGAAGAATAATCTCGTCTCCCTCCGGTCTTTCATGCTCTGAAGCATATCTTCAGGGGGAAGAGTAATCTATCTTCGAAATTATCTCTCATCTTTCATTATTCTCGCATTACATTACATTCTTTAACTATCGTTCGATGTGATCTGTTTTGTCAACAATCATCCAAAAAGGGGGACATTGTTGGTGCAATATCTGCCTACCCTGTGTTTTGGAGATTGTTGACAGAAACATCTATGGACTGATTTGTTTGCTAGTGCATACAGAGAGAAATAGTCCATACACAAACGAAGAATGCTATCTCCGATGCTAAGTTCGAGGAACTTCACCGAAGTGTATCAGCGCTGCAGAGGAGAACGAGCTATTCTTGTTAATCATGTAGTCGAGAAGATTGATGTGAAGAAATCGACCCCTCAGAAATTTACTGCTGAAGCAAAGCTTTGGTTTCAGTATGGTCATCCGAAGAAATTGACTACAACAATGGAAGTCGAAGACAAATTGAAGATGTAGTATTCTTTTGTTGTTCTTCTCTCATTCTTTTGAGTCATAGGACCTCCGTACTATTAAGAGGGTTATAGATTCTCGGTGCTTAGATCCGCTGTGATGCTTAGCCCAAAACCTATGAAAGTTGTGAGAGAAATATCTTTGCGCTCCAAGTAAATACTTGCCAGCAAGAGACTGTGATCTTCTTTGTTGCGATAGATTTGTCTCGGACTAAGGAGTTAGCATTTCTTAATCTGCAAGCAATGTTACCGTTGCACTCCTCCGACCGTTGGACTCGTGTCATTCGGCTATTGGATGATCCCTATGTCCAATTTTGTCATTTCCCATATGGGAAGGCTGCGGCTATAAATAGCCACCCCGCTCCACCATTGTCCGTTGGCTGCTCTGCTTGAGATTTCTGAGAAGATTGTTTTGAGCAATGATACATCTCCAACGTATCTATAATTTTGATTGTTCCATATTGTTATATTATCATTCTTGGATGTTTTACAATCATTTTATAGCAACTTTATATATTTTTTTGGGACTAACCTATTAACATAGTGCCCAGTGCAAGTTGCTGTTTTTTGCTTGTTTTTTACATCACGGAAAATCAATAGCAAATGGAGTCCAAACGCAGCAAAACTTTTTTGAGATTTTTTCTGGACCAAAAGATACCCGGTGTGGGCCAAAGAAGTACCAGAGGGAAGCTCCGAGGGGAGCACAACCCAGGCGCTCCCAGGTGGGTTGTGCCCACCTCGGTGGCCTCCCGCACCGCCTCTTCGCCCTATAAATTGCCAAATATTCCAAAACCGCCGTGGGGTAACCCTAGATCGGAAGTTCCGCCGCTGCAAGCCTCTGTATCCACGAAAAACCAATCTAGAGCCATTCCGGCACCCTGCCGGAGGGGGAAATCATCACCGGAGGCCATCTTCATCATCCCTATGGCCACCATGATGAGGAGGGAATAGTCCACCCTCAGGGTTGAGGGTTTATACGAGTATCTATGTGTTTAATCTCTTTCTCGTGTTCTCAGATGTCACGATCTTGATGTATCACGGGCTTTGTTAATATAGTCGGATCATATGGTGTAGTCCTATCTCTATCTTGTGATGAATTGAATTTTCCCTTTGAGATTTCGTTTTATCAGATTGAATACTTTTATTGATTTGAGAGCACTTGATATATGTCTTGCATATGAATACCCGTGGTGACAATGGGGTATTATATTGATTCACTTGATATATGTTTTGGCACTCAACTCGTGGATTCCCGAAGTGACATTGGGTTAATCTATGCATAGGGGTTGATGCATGTTTTCATCCTTGTTTCTCCAGTAGAAATCTTGGGGCACTCTTTGAGGTTCTTTGTGTTGGATCGAGTATTATGAATCTAAAATTGTTTGATGTGTATCGTATAATTAACTCATGGATACTTGTGGTGATTGGAGTATCTAGGTGACATTAGAGTTGGTTGATGCGTATCATATGGTGTTATTTTAGTACAAACTCTTGGATAGATCGAACGGAAAGAATAACTTTGTGTTATTTTAGTACGAACTCTTGAATAGATCGAACGAAAAGAATAACTTTAAGGTGGTTTCGTACCCTACAAACAATTTCTTCTTATGTTCTTCGCTAGATAAGAACTTTGGAGTGATTCTTCATCACATGCTGAGGGATGGTTATATGATCCAATTAGATTAGCATTGTTGAGAGATTGCACTAGTGAAAGTACGGACCCTAGGCCTCATTTTCAAGCATTGCAATACCATTTGTGCTCCGTTTTATCAATTGCTACCTTGCTGTTTTTATTGTTCATATTACAAAAATCAATATCTACTATCATTACTATGCTTTTATCACCATCTCTTTGCCGAACTAGTGCACCTATACAAATCACCATTATATTTGGTGTGTTGGGGACACAAGAGACTCTTTGTTATTTGGTTGTAGGGTTGTTTTAGAGAGACTATCTTCATCCTACGCCTCCCACAAATTGATAAACCTTAGGTCATCCACTTGAGGGAAATTTGCTACTGTCCTACAAAACTCTGCGCTTGGAGGCCCAACACTAGTCTACAAGAGCAAGTTGTGTAGTAGACATCAAGCTCTTTTCTGGTGCCGTTGTTGGGGAGGTGAGTGCTTGAAGGTATATCTTTAGATCTTGCAATTGAATCTTTTAGTTTCTTGTTTTATCACTAGTTTGGTTTATAAAAGAAAACTACAAAAAATGTAATTGAGGTTGCATCATATTATTCATCTTTATAACGTCTTCCGTGAAAATGGTGAAAAAGAAAATTGTGCTCAATCAATAGAAGAAGAATTCTATAAAATGTTTGACAAAAAAATCTTTGAATGATGAGCATGATTTTAATGTTGTTGATATGAACTCTTTGAATATCCATGATGCTAACGATATGCAAATCCATAATCTTGGGGATGCTATATTTGAATGAACATGATATTTTTAGTCCCCCAATTTTTGATGAGTAAAATATTATGATGATAGCATGCCTCCTATTTATGATGATTATATTGATGAAAGTGGATTTGGAGAGGTCATGACTTTATTTAGTTGTGAATACACTATTTTGGAAGAGGTTTCAATTGACTATGACAACAAAGTTGCTATCTATGATGATTATGGTGATGACATGTATGCTATAAAGAATAATGATAACCATGAAACTTGTCATCATGATTTTAATTTTCAATCCCATGATAGTTATTTTGTTGAGTTTGCTCCCACTACTATTCATGAGAATAAATTTGCCTATGTGGAGAGTAATAAATTTTCTATGTTTGTGGATCATGAAAAGAATGCTTTATGTGATATTTATATTGTTGAATTCATTCATGGTGCTACTAAAAATTGTTATGCGGGAGGAACATATGCTTGTAGGAATTGCAATAATATCACGTTTCCTTTCTATGTGTTCAAAATTTTGAAGTTATACTTGTTTTGCCTTCCTATGCTAGTTGATTCTTGCTCACAAAATCCCTATGCACAGGAAATGGGTTAGGCTTGAATGTGCTATTCATATGCTTCAAGATGCTCCCGTTACGTTTCATTTCTTATCTTTTATGTGAGCATCATTGAAATCATCATGCCTAGCTTAAAAGGCATTAAAGAAAAACGCATGTTGGGAGACAACCCAACATTTATCCCTACTGTTTTTGTGTGTTCACATGATTAGGATACTATATTAATCATGTTTTATTTCTTTTGTTTCAACAAAGTGCCAGGTAAAGCCTTTGGGATAGTGTGGATGATAGTTGACTTGATTCTGTGCAAAAACAGAAACTTTTGCACTCAGTCTAGGAATTTTCAAAATTCACTGGAACTTGATTTTGATCTGAATTTTCTACAGGTGATGGATATACAAATTCCCTATGTTGTCCTAAGTTTTCATATTATTTGGAGTAGCAGAAGTATGGTAGTTTTCCAGATCATTACAGACTATTCTGGTTTTGACAAATTCTGTTTTCAATGCATAGTTTGCTTGTTTTCTAGTTTCTATGGCTTATATTGATCAATATAAATTGTAGAAATGATATGATACAGTAGACATTTTGTGGAAACAATTATGAATCTTATCTTGACAGTACCAAAGTGAATGATTTGTCTTTATCATACTAACCTATCTCATGAAGTTCCATTAAGTTCCGTGTGATTGAAGTTTTCAAGTTTTGGGTGAGATATCGATATGAGGAGAATAAGGAGTGACAAGACCCTAAGATTGGGGATGTCCAAGGCACCCCCAAGGTAATATTCAAGGAATATCCAAGCAACTAAGCTTGGGGATGCCCCGGAAGGCATCCCCTCTTTCGTCTCCAACATTCTCGGTAACCTCACTTGGAGCTATATTTTCATTTGTCACACGATATGTGTTTTGCTTGGAGCATTAATTTATTTTTTTGGATTTTCTTGATGATATTTATATAATGTTTTTCATCATTTACTTCAATAAAAAATGTCAAGTATGAACATTGCCTTGCTTATTTTGCAAGTCTATATGTGGCTGTTTGAAAACAGAAAAGTTGCACGCTAGTGCGTGAATTCTCTAGAAAAGTCAAAATGTGATAAAATGTTGAAACTTTTTGCACAATAAGCTATGATAAATTTTCTACAGTTTGGTAATTTTTCAGAATTTTTGGAATTAGATAAGTATGAATCGTCTTGCATTCATTACAGACTGTCCTATTTAGACAGATTGTTGTTATGTTTGCATATGTTTGCTTGTTTAATGATTCTATTTGAGGATAGGAGTATTAAATACGCAGAGGCATTTAGTAGGAAATATCAAATAATAATTTTAGTGATTTGCTACAGTAGAGAATGATAAGGTTTTTGCATTGATTTATACTAACTTATCTCACGAGTTCTTGTTGATTTTTATGTGGATGAAGTTTTTAAGATTTAGGAAAACCGTGATATAAAAGGAATTAAGGAGACACGAAAGTTCAAGCTTGGGGATGCCCAAGGCATCCCAGATTAATATTTCAAGAAGTCTCGGTAGGCATCCCACCTTTCTTCATCAATAACTATCGGTTAGCCTCGGTCCAGCCTAAGTTTTTACTTCTTCACATGATGTGTGCTATTCTTGGAATATCATTTTATTTTATTTTGCTTGCTGTTTTAATAAAATACTTAGATCTGAAAGTTTTTAAATAAGAGAGAGCCCTCACATAGCTACCTATTTACTCACTACTGCAGGATGCTGCTAACGCGACACTACAATCAGAGACCCTTTGACAAAATTGTGTGTGATGCATTAATCGCAAATAGTGATGTAAAAAACATCAAAAAAGATTCAAAACATTTGCGATGGCGAATACATCAAACACGGTTCAGATTTTAGTTGCTGTGCGTTGCGGGGCATATGGTTCAGTTCATGAACTGTTTGTGATGAGGCAGAACAAAAGAAACAGGCAGCCAGATGGAGGCATGTGCAATATACGACATACAGTTCACTTGGATAAACTGTTTGTGATAAGGCGGAACAACAGAAATGGGCAGCCATATGAAGGTGTGTGCGATATACGGCATACAGTTCACTTGGATGAACTGTTTGTGATTAGGCAACACAAAAGAAACAGTTAGCCTGATCAAGTGGTGTGTGTGATATACGGCATACGGTTCACTCGGATGAACTGTTTTCGATTAGGCAACGCAACAGAAACGGTTCAGCCTGATCAAGGTGTGTACGCTAGACAAGCACATGTTCTAATTAAAATAAGGATGCGTGATGGTAATAACGAGCGCACACGATTGATGGAACAAGATGTGTGCTAACATGGCCTATTGCAGGACACCCTGCAAACGCCACATACGCAGTCGAGAACGCGTGCCCACGTCAGGCCTTCCGAGAATAGTGCCGCACTTAGAAATTATAGAACCGTCAATAAATTTGGAGCTTGCGTCCCGTCACACTCCAAATTACTACCACGCTATATTTAATTGCAAACCTGTTCACACTGATCAAAACCTAAACGGCTTCCCACCTAGGAGTGTATTAGTACTCGGTTATAAATACTACCTACTACAAGATGACTGCACATTCCTCCTCAACTCCTCATCCACAAAAACAAACAAGTCATTCATCGTTGTTCCCTTGCGTCTGCCAAGGCCCGCATGAGTTTTCAGTCAAGAGATTACTACCAAGAAGAGGCGAGCATGGAAGTGGAAGCACGAGAGATGTCTCGCCTCGCTGCGAAAGCAGCCGACATGTCTTGCCGCGAGGACGTAGCAGCACAGAGGTCCCGCCGCGCCGTCGATGCAGCAGACTGGTCCGGACACGCCGCTGAAGTAGCAGAGATGCCCCGTCGCATCGTGAATGCAGCAGAGATGTCCTCCCACGCCGTGATGACTTGGGAAAATGTCTCGCGGGAAGGAGAGAACTCTCATAGGCGCATGCGCGTTATGCTCGATGACCTGATGGGTCGGATCTCTGACTGGACGAAGCTGCAGGACGAGATGAATGCCTTGTTTGAAAATGCTACCAGCGTCATCCAGGAACTAGGGGTGGACAGGGTTAAGCTCCGCACCGAGCGGGACCTGCTGACGGCAAAGATCGCCGGAACGATGAAGCAACACGAGGAGACCAATGCCTTGTTGAAGAGGACCGGCGTCATTGTCAAGAAACTTATGGACGATAATGCCATGCTCCGCATCGAGCGTCAAAGGCTGGTGGAGGAATCTGTGGAAGCTCTCAAGCAACATCTTGAGGACACAAAAGAGCTCATCGCCGCTCGCCGCGAGAACTAGTCTCCGCGGCCTGCAGCAACGCATCAAGAAAGTAGAGATCAGCAAGCCAGATCATTGTCTGCGTCTTCCTTCTTCTTTTGCCCTTGTGTATTTCAGGCATTGCCGCATGTGGCTTTTTAATTATCTTCCTAAATATGTAAGACAATTATTATCCACTGTCATCGTCCTTATATTCATCAATCTTGCTATAAGTCACAATCGATGCTATATAGATCCGTCGGATCTTACATCAAGATCCGTGCAAAACTTTCTTTTCAGATTTTCTTTTTCTCTCTTAAATCTCAGTCGTGTGAGACATAGCCACGCCATTAAACAGGGGCTAGGGCGCCATTATTGGAGATGTTGGGAGAGAGGTGGGCAGCGGATAGAGGTCAAAGGGCTCTCCTCCTAATGAGCATGCGCAGGGGTCTGATCGCACGCCTCCCGTACTCAAATAGCTACCCCGCACGGCACCTCCTAGCCAATATAAAAAGGGGACGTGTGGCGGCACGTAAATGGTATGTAGAAAGCCCACAGTTTCAATAATACTTGTGTTTCCAATTGTAATGTGACAACACTTGTTCTAGAATGACTTTGTTGATTGTTAATGTGTGCGCCTTCGCAAATCGGACAAAAAATTTACCACAACATGTTGGTGCCATGCCATGCCACCATGCCAAGTTTCATGATTTTCAGGCGAGTTTTGGATTTACGGGAATTTTAAAACCAAGTTTCTCGATGTTTCTGGTGAAGCCAAGACGCCTAGATGTTTGAATTCCATTCTCATTTCTTGCATGGGACATAGAAATCCGCCCAAGCACACATAAATTATTTTCCAACTAAGTTTGGCGCACTGGAGCATGTGCTTGTAGTTCAAATTTTAATTATGTGCATTAAATGCCTGGAAATTTAATTAATGTATAAAAAAGGCCAAACGAACCTGAAATAATTACAAAATTTAGCATGAAACTCCTATTGGTCTAAGTTGACGGTGTAAAAAAATCAAGGCAGGAGAAGGCAATGTATGTCGTTTTAGACACGGAGGTGACACGTTCCCCCTCGGAACCACGAGCATTCTTGAGAGAAGCTCCGGTTTGCAAGTAGGTTATACCAAATCTTGTCATAATTTGGCCAAAAAATTACCACATCATGTTGGTGCCATGTCATGACACCATGCCAAGTTTCATGATTTTCAGGCGTGTTTTGGATTTACAGGAGTTAAAAACAAGTTTCTCAATATTTCCGACCGAGCCACGACGCCCAGATGTTTGAATTTCATTCCCATTTCTTGCATGGGACCTAGAAATTCACCCAAGGACACACATGTGATTTTTCAACCAACTTTGGTGCACTAGATCATGTGCTTGTAGTTCAAATTTGAATTATGCACAATAAATGCCCAGAACCTCAATTAATGTATAAAAATGGCCAAACGAACCCAGAATAATTCTAAATTTTAACACGACACTCATATAGTTTCATGTTGCCTCTGTAAAAAAATCAAGGGGGAGGCAACATATATCATTTTGCACACAAAGGTGACACGTTCCCTCTTGGAACCATGAGTCTTCTTAAGAGAAGCTCCGGTTTGCAAGAAGCTTATACCAAAACTTGTCCCAATCCAGCAAATTTTTTTACCAGAGCATGTTGGTGCCATGAAATGACACCATGCTAAGTTTCATCATTTTCAGGCGAGTTTTAACTTGAAGGAATTTAAAAAACCAAGTCTCTCAATGTTACCGGCAGAGCCACGACGCCCAGATGTTTGAATTTCATTCCCATTTCTTGCATGGGACCTAGAAATTAACCCAAGGACACATATGTGATTTTTCAACCAACCTTGGTGCACAGGAGCATGTGCTTGTAGTTCAAATTTGAATTATTCACATTAAATGCCCAGAAACGCAATTAATGCATAAAAAGGGACAAACGAACCCGGAATAATTCCAATTTTTAACACGACATTCATATAGTTCTATGTTTGATCTGTAAAAAAATCAAGAGGGGGGGGGCGTATGTCGTTTCGCACACAAAGGTGACACGTTCCCTCTCAAAACCACACACCTTCTTGAGATAAGCTGCAATATGCAAGAAGCTTATACCAAAACTTGTCCCAATTCGGCCAACTTTTTTACCACAACATTGTTGGTGCCATGAAATGACACCATGCCAAGTTTCATGATTTTCAGGCGAGTTTGGATTTACAGGAATTTAAAAACCAAGTTTCTCAATGTTTGTGGCCGAGCCACGACGCCCAGATGTTTGAATTTCATTCCCATTCTTGCATGGGACCTATAAATTCACCCAAAGACACACATGTGATCTTTCAACAAACTTTGGTGCACTGGAGCATGTGCTTGTAGCTCAAGTTTGAATTATGCACATTAAATGCCTAAAAACTCAATTAATGCATAAAATGCGAAACGAACCCGAAAAAATTCCAAATTTTAACACGACACTCATATAGTTGCATGTTCACTATAGATAAATGTTCTAGCAATTCAAACACCATCGACTCCCTCCATAACACCATTTTGTCTTTTAAAACAGAATGAAAAAATTAGGTATACCACAAACAGTTTACTGGCAAGAGTCGTGTGGGATGCGATATAAAATATCTTGGCACACGGTCTTGTCTGGCTTACGCAGGAAGCTTCGTCGTCTACAGTCCACTGCCGCGCTTGAACCATACCTGCGCGCCAGTTTGTCGCGACACCGAGCAAAATTTTTCTGCCACCACGGAAATATCTATCTCCCTGCCCCCACCCCACCAAAAGCCACATTTCCACTGTTCCTTCTTGCTTTCGAAGTTCAAACCTTCACTGTTGCTTACTGGCAGCGCCGCCTCCTTGCCGGCGACCATTCTTCTTGCAGTGTAGACTCCTCGTCGGCGACCCTTCTTCTTGTAGGGCTGCCTCCTTGCTGGCGACCCTTCTTCTTGCAGCGCCACCTCCTCGCTGGCAACCCTTCTTCTTGCTGCATGGCCTCGTCAATATGGTCAGGTAATCCACACCCCGCCCACACCATCCTCCTCCTTCCCCGTCCCACATGCCCCGACCAATGGCACGACACCTTCTGCCGAAATCACTGGCTCCATCCTCCAATTAAGCGCTGCCCACAACCATTTTGCATGCAGTATAACATGGAGCTCAGTAGCATCTAGAAGTAGAGAAGCTAATCGCGACCGCACACGCGGACGAGGTTGCTATGGCTTGCATGCGTTCCGACCACCAGATCTTGGAGGAGCACCTCGTATTCAAGGCCACGGTCGACACCGCCACGGTTCTCTACTTTAAAATACAGTTCGTGTTGTTTTCTGGAGGCCACCGCCAGTGCCTTCTAGTGATTTGTCCACTGTAATGTTAATATGCAATCTGATATTTTGAAATGTAATGTTCAGTTAATAGTCTGGTCCAACAATTGCTACATTTCATAGTACTATTCTCAAGCATTCTTGGTTTCCTTAACTATCTTATCTTGTAGTATATGTTCCATTTTGCAATGTCGTGCTCAGTTAATTGTTTTGGTTCATTTGGTCTACTATCCAGTTAACTTTTTGGTTCAATTCTGCAATTTGATTTTCATTTGTTGTGGGTACAATTTTGTATTGTTATGCATGTGAGAAATAAATTGAATTTGCTGTGCTCAATACATATTCTACTGATAGTATGGCAAATCTCAGTTAACCTGATCAAGATCTTCCTTATATGTGTTGCAGGGAAACAATGGGAGACACTGTGGTTTACCATCGAGGTTTGCTCATGCATGGTCCTTTCTCTAATGGCACATTATCCTGTAGTTGCAGGAATCATTCTAATATTTAGGTTTCTTACAATTTGGTCTTGCACATGTAGGTCCTGCTGTCAGAGGCTTAGACCCACTGTTCAACCCTTTTTCATATGGGGAAATGAGATATCCATTAATATCAGTTAAGTCAAGAAACTCAGAAAGATTGTTAGGATAAAGAAACTTGCGACGAATAACAGCAAGATCTTTGTTTGCACAATAAAGAAGACATCAGTCAACTATAGGATGGTACTAACTCTTTGGCCTTGTTTTTACCCCTTGCGCATTTTCAAAATTTATAACAACCATTTATGCATATCTTTGTTTTCAGTACTTTTCAAAGCAGTTCACTGATGATTACCTCTCAAACCACCTGCATGGTCAAGAGGCGAGGAAGGTATTCATTCAACATCCATGGTATAATATTGAAGTCTTCCTGAAGAGGACGAAGGTTGGGTGGCCAATTATTCATAGCCACTGGCCTAAAGTTGCAAGGACATTCAACATCACTGAAGGCTCAATATTCGCCTTTCACTTTTGCAGTTTCCCAGATGAGATTCATCTGTCTATTTGCCGTGTATGAGGCTACTTTTCCAAAGGTTTTCGATGTTGCATGTGAAACTTGGTGTTGTTGTGTAATGGCGTAGCTAGCTATATCCCTCTTTGGTGTAACTGAGTGCTGAAGCTATCTGATGTAATTCAATTATGTAATCCTGGTTGCCATTATATGGATATGAAATATATGGTGTGTTTTATAAGAAATCTCAATTTGATTACTAGATGGATTATCAAATAATAGGCTAATTACCATGTTTGTTGGGGTTTTCTATTGCAGACGGTTACTCAGACAACACCGTGGGCGATGAACTCAAAGAACCCACATGGTTTCTAGAAAGTAGGTGTGTTGGATCAATTAACAATCACACTGGGCTTCCGGTCGAGAACTGTTTGCGTTAGGCCACCCTGCACACAAACGTTTCCACACAAAAAACTGTGTGTGATATACATATGAATGGAAAAGTTTTTCTGGGATTCACTGTGTGGGATGTACACTGATGTCTACTACACAACCTTCTTCTTGTAGACGTTGTTGGGCCTGCAAATGCACAGGTTTGTAGGACAGTAGCAAATTTCCCTCAAGTGGATGACCTAAGGTTTATCAATCCGTGGGAGGCGTAGGATGAAGATGGTCTCTCTCAAACAACCCTGCAACCAAATAGCAAAGAGTCTCTTCTGTCCCCAACACACCCAATACAAAGGTAAATTGTATAGGTGCACTAGTTCGGCGAAGAGATGGTGATACAAGTGCAATATGGATGGTAGATATAGGTTTTTGTAATCTGAAAATATAAAAACAGCAAGGTAACAAGTGATAAAAGTGAGCGTAAACGGTATTGCAATGGTAGGAAACAAGACCTAAGGTTCATACTTTCACTAGTGCAAGTTCTCTCAACAATAATAACATAGATAGATCATATAAAAATCCCTCAACATGCAACAAAGAGTCACTCCAAAGCCACTAATAGCGGAGAACAAACGAAGAGATTATGGTAGGGTACGAAACCACCTCAAAGTTATTCTTTCGGATCAATCTATTCAAGAGTTCATACTAGAATAACACCTTAAGACAGAAATCAACCAAAACCCTAATGTCACCTAGATACTCCATTGTCACCTCAAGTATCGGTGGGCATGATTATACGATATGCATCACACAATCTCAGATTCATCTATCCAACCAACACAAAGTACTTCAAAGAGTGCCCCAAAGTTTCTACCGGAGAGTCAAGACGAAAACGTGTGCCAACCCCTATGCATAGGTTCATAGGCGGAACCCGCAAGTTGGTCACCAAAACATACATCAAGTGGAACATGATATCCCATTGTCACCACAGATAAACACGGCAAGACATACATCAAGTGTTCTCAAATTCTTAAAGACTCAATCTGACAAGATAACTTCAAAGGGAAAACTCAATTCATCACAAGAGAGTAGAGGGGGAGAAACATCATAAGATCCAACTATAATAGCAAAGCTCGTGATACATCAAGATCATGCCATAGAGAGAACACGAGAGAGAGAGAGAGAGAGAGAGAGATCAAACACATAGCTACTGGTACATACCCTCAGCCCCAAGGGTGAACTACTCCCTCCTCGTCATGGAGAGCGTCGGGATGATGAAGATGGCCACCGGTGATGGGTTCCCCCTTCACAGGGTGCCGGAACGGGCTCCCGAGAGGTTTTTGGTGGCTATAGAGGCTTGCCGCGGCGAAGCTCCCGATCTATCTTTGTTATCGATGTTTTTAGGGTATGTAGGCTTATATAGGCGAAAGAAGTCGGTCAGGGGGTGCTCGAGGGGCCCAGGAGACAGGGGGCGCGCCCAGTAGGGGGGGTGCCCTCCTATCTTCTGGCCTCCTCGAGGCTCTTCTGACGTGAACTCCAAGTCCCCCGGATCATATTCTTCCTAAAAATCACGCTCCCGAAGGTTTCATTCCGTTTGGACTCTGTTTGATATTCCTTTTCTTCAAAATACTGAAACAGACAATAAAACATCAATATGGGCTGGGCCTCCGGTTATAGGTTAGTCCCAAAAGTAATATAAAAGTGTATAATAAAGCCCATAATCATTCAAAACAGATAATAAAATAGCATGAATGCTTCATAAATTATAGATATGTTGGAGATGTATCAGCATCCCCAAGCTTAATTCCTGCTCGTCCTCGAGTAGGTAAATGATAAAAGAAAGAATTTATGAAGTGTGAATGCTAGAAGGTGCACAAGTTTGATTAATGATAATTTCAATCACCTTTTCTAGCATGATTATATGTCATAACAGTAGTTCATCTCATAATACTTCTCACGAATAAGCAACAAGCAATTCACATGTTAAAGCATAGACCATAAACTTTCTTGAAAACTAGCAAACTTCATTGTTAGTCATCAAACAATTGCAATTCATCTTATTTTCAGGAATAGCAAACTCCACATACTCAACTATCATATAGTCTTCTACAATTGCTAACACTCACGCAATACTAATGGTTATGGAGTTTCAATCGGACACTGAAAAAGATAGGGGCTTATAGCGTTGCCTCCCAACGTATTCACCTTTGGGTGATGTCAACAATAATAGTTCATGCTAACTTACGTCCAATTGGATATATATATCAGGATCACCCCAACACAAAGTGCTTGCCAAAGGATAAAATGAAAAAGGGAAAGGTGAAGATCACCTTGACTCTTGCATAAAAGTAAAAGATAGGCCCTTTACAGAGGGAAGCAGGGATTTGCAGAGGTGCCAGAGCTCAATTTTGAAATAGAGATAAATAATTTTGAGAGGTATGATCTCATTGTCAACATAACAACCAAGAGTTCCCAATATCTTCCATACTACATACATTATAGGCGGTTCCCAAATAGATTGGTAAAAGTTTTTACTCCCCCTCCACAAACAATCATCAATCCATGGCTTGCCAGAAACAATGGGTGCCTCCAACTAACATCAAACCCGGGGGAGTTTTGTTTGCAATTATTTTTGATTTGATTTTGATCTTTTGATCATGGGACTGGGCATCCCGGTTACCATCCATTTTCTTGTGAATGATGAGCAGAGTCCACTCATCTTGAGAATAACCCACCTAGCATGGAAGGTACTGACAGCCCCCAGTCGCTACATGAGCGATTCTGGCATACAAAACAGATTATTATTTGAAGGTTTAGAGTTTGGCACATGCAAATTTACTTAGAACAGCAAGTAATTACCGCATATAGGTAGGTACGGTGGACACTCATGGCAAAACTGGGTTTAAGGATATTTGGAAGCACAAGTAGTATCTCTACTTGGTGCAAGGAATTTGGCTAGCATGAGGGGGAAAGGCAAGCTCAACATGTTTGAATGATCCATGACAATATACTTTAACTGAGATGTGAGAAAACATAACCCATCATGTTATCTTCCTTGTCCAACATCAACTCTTTAGCATGTCATACTTAATGAGTGCTCACAATTATAAAAGATGTCTAGGATAGTTTATTTATATGTGAAATCTCTCTTCCTTCAATATTCTTTCATGAATTGTTCAAATGACCAATACAATACTTGCTAACCTTCAATAAACCTCTACTTCTTAGATGTGAAGTCATTACTCCTCATGGGATAAGCAAATGAGACATATATAATTTCAGATTTATGACAATCAACTCATTCAACAATTTACTCATAGAGTATAAGTGAAGCACACGAGTAAATGACAAACTACTCCAAAAAGATATAAGTGAAGATCAATGAGTAGCTAAATAATTACGTAACTATGTGAAGACTCTCTCTCATTAAAGTTTCAGATCTTGGTATTGTATTCAAACAGCAAGCAAAAGAAAAGAAAATGACATTGCAAGGATAGCACAACTCATGTGAAGAAGCAAAAACTTAGGCTCAACCGATACTAACCGATAGTTGTTGAAGAAGAAAGGTGGGATGCCTACCGGGGCATCCCCAAGCTTAGATGCTTGAGACTTCTTGACATATTATCTTGGGGTGCCTTGGGCATCCAAAAGCTTGAACTTTTGTGTCTCCTTAATTCCTCTCATATCATGGTTTCTCTTTTTATCACAAGCTTCATCCACACCAAACTCAACAAGAACTCGTGAGATAGGTTAGTATAAACCAATGCAAAACCTTATCATTTTCTACTGTAACAAATCACTAGAATTATTATTAAACATTGCATACTAAATTTCTCTGCATATTTAATACTCCTATCCTCGAATAGAATCATTAAACAAGCAAACATAAGCAAACAATGCAAACATAACAGCAATCTGCCAAAACAGTATAGTCTATAAAGAATGCAAGATTCATCATACTTCCCTAATTCCAAAAATTATGAGAAAAACATTAAGCTGTAGAAGATTTATCAGAACTCAGTATGCAAAAATATTCAACATTATACCATTCTCTTACTTTTCTAGGGAATTTTTGCAACAGCGGTAAACTTTCTGTTTTCAAACAGCAACATGTATACTTGCAAAATAAGCATGGTAAAGGCTATCCTTGACATTTTTATTGAAACTAAAGATGCAAAACATTATTCTAAATAACAGAAAGCAAATACTAACGAAATAAAATGACACTCCATGCAAAACACATATCATGTGGCGAATAAAAATATAGCTCCAAGTAAAGTTACCGATGAAAGAAGACGAAAGAGGGGATGCCATCCGGGGCATCCCCAAGCTTAGGGTCTTGGTTGTCCTTGAATATTACCTTGGGGTTCCTTGGGAATCCCCAAGATTAGGCTCTTCCCACTCCTTATTCCATAGTCCATCGAATCTTTACCCAAAACTTGAAAACTTCAACCACACAAAACTCAAAACAAAACTCGTAAGCTCCGTTAGTATAAGAAAATAAAACCACCACTTAGGTACTGTAATGAAATCATTCTAAATTCATATTTGTGTGATATATACTGTATTATAACTTCTCTATGGTTCATACCCTCCTATACTACTCATAGATTCATCAAAATAAGCAAACAACACAATGAAAACAGAATCTGTCAAAAACAGAAAAGTCTGTAGTAATCTGTATCAAACATATACTTATGGAACTCAACAAATTCTGAACTAAATTGCTGGACCTGAGGAATTTGTCTATTAATCATCTGCAAAAAGAATCAACCAAAAATCACTCTCCAGTAAAAAATGGCATCTAATCTCGTGAGCGAAAAAGTTTCTGTTTTTTACAGCAAGATCACATAAACTTCCCCCAAGCCTTCCCAAAGGTTCTACTTAGCACTTTATTGAAACAAAAGCTATAAAACATGATTAATACAGTAGAATAATCATGTGGACAAAAAACAGTAAGGTTAAATATTGGGTTGTCTCCCAACAAGCGCTTTTCTTTAATGCCTTTTTAGCTAGGCATGATGATGGCAATGATGCTCACATAAAAGATAAGAATTGAAACATAACGGGAGCATCATGAAGCTTATGACTAGCACATTTAAGACTAACACACTTCCTATGCATAGGGATTCTACGAGAAAACAACTTATGGGAACAATAATCAACTAGCATAGGAAGGCAAAACAAGCATAGCTTCAAAACTTTAAGCACATAGAGAGGAAACTTGATATTATTGCAATTCCTACAAGCATATGTTCCTCCCTCATAATAATTTTCAGTAGTATCATGAATGAATTCAACAATATAACCAGAACCTAAAGCATTCTTTTCATGATCTACTACACAACCTTCTTCTTGTAGACGTTGTTGGGCCTGCAAGTGCACATGTTTGTAGGACAGTAGCAAATTTCCCTCAAGTGGATGACCTAAGGTTTATCAATCCGTGGGAGGCGTAGGATGAAGATGGTCTCTCTCAAACAACCCTGCAACCAAATAACAAAAGAGTCTCTTGTGTCCCCAACACACCCAATACAATGGTAAATTGTATAGGTGCACTAGTTCGGCGAAGAGATGGTGATACAAGTGCAATATGGATGGTAGATAAAGGTATTTGTAATATGAAATTATAAAACAGCAAGGTAACAAGTGGTAAAAGTGAGTGTAAACGGTATTGCAATGATAGGAAACAAGGCAAAGGGTTCATACTTTCACTAGTGCAAGTTCTCTCAACAATAATAACATAGATAGATCATATAACAATCCCTCAACATGCAACAAAGAGTCACTCCAAAGACACTAATAGCGGAGAACAAACGAAGAGATTATGGTTGGGTATGAAACCACCTCAAAGTTATCCTTTTTGTTCTATCTATTCAAGAGTTCGTAGTAAAATAACATAAAGCTATTCTTTCCGCTCAATCCATCATAGAGTTCATACTAGAATAACACCTTAAGACACAAATCAACCAAAACCCTAATGTCACCTAGATACTCCATTGTCACCTCAAGTATCCGTGGGCATGATTATACGATATGCATCACACAATCTCAGATTCATCCAACCAACACAAAGTACTTCAAAGAGTGCCCCAAAGTTTCTACCCGAGAGTCAAAACAAAAACGTGTGCGAACCCCTATGCATAGGTTCATGGGCGGAACCCGCAAGTTGATCACCAAAACATACATCAAGTGGCACATGATATCCCATTGTCACCACAGATAATCACGGCAAGACATACATCAAGTGTTCTCAAATCCTTAAAGACTCAATGCGATAAGATAACTTCAAAGGGAAAACTCAATTCATCACAAGAGAGTGGAGGGGGAGGAACATCATAAGATCCAACTATAATAGCAAAGCTCGCGATACATCAAGATCGTGCCATAGAGAGAACACGAGAGAGAGAGAGAGAGATCAAACCCATAGCTACTGGTACATACCCTCAGCCCCGAGGGTGAACTACTCCCTCCTCGTCATGGAGAACGCCGGGATGATGAAGATGGCCACCGGTGATGGGTTCCCCCTTCGGCAGGGTGCCGGAACGGGCTCCCGAGAGGTTTTTGGTGGCTATAGAGGCTTGCGGTAGCGGAACTCCTGATCTATCTTGATATTCGATGTATTTAGGGTACGTAGGACTATATAGGCGAAAGAAGTCGGTCGAGAGGTGCTCGAGGGGCTCACGAGATAGGGGGGCGCACCCAGTAGGGGGGGCTCCTATCTCCTGGCCTCCTCGAGGCTCTTCTGATGTGAACTCCAAGTCTCCTGGGTGATATTCTTCCAAAAAATCACGCTGCCGAAGGTTTCATTCCGTTTGGACTCCGTTTGATATTCATTTTCTTTGAAATACCGAAACAGGCAATAAAACAACAATATGGGCTGGGTCTCCGGTTAATAGGTTAGTCCCAAAAGTAATATAAAAGTGTATAATAAAGCCCATAATCATTCAAAACAGGTAATATAATAGCATGGAACAATCAAAAATTATAGATACGTCGGAGACGTATCAACATTGTGTTGGCTAACCCTAGTTTGGCTAGCTTAGTAATGTTGTGTTCCTGCCTCCAATCTAACTGCTACGTCTTGAGCTTGTGTTGGTTTTCCTTGAAGAGGAAAGGGTGATGCAGCAATAGTAGCGTAAGTATTTCCCTCAGTTTTTGAGAACCAAGGTATCAATCCAGTAGGAGGCTCCTCAAAAGTCCCATGCACCTACACAAACAAACAAAGAACTCACAACCAACACAATAAAGGGGTTGTCAATCCCTTCACGGCCACTTGCGAAAGTGAGATCTAATAGAGATAGTATGATAAGATAAATATGTTTTTGGTATTTTATAATATAGATGCAAAAAGTAAAGATGCAAATAAAAGTAGATTGGAAGCAAATATGATAAGAGATAGACCCGGGGGCCATAGGTTTCACTAGAGGCTTCTCTCAAGATAGCATAAGTATTATGGTGGGTGAACAAATTACTGTCGAGCAATTGATAGAAAAGCGAATAATTATGAGATTATCTACGCATGATCATGTATATAGGCATCACGTCCGCAACAGGTAGACCGACTCTTGCCTGCATCTACTACTATTACTCCACACACCGACCGACTCCTGCTTGCATCTAGAGTATTAAGTTCACAAAGAACAGAGTAACACATTAAGCAAGATGACATGATGTAGAGGGATAAACTCATGCACTATGATGTAAACCCCATCTTTTTATCCTCGATGGCAACAATACAACACGTGCCTTGCAACCCTTTCTGTCACTGGGTAAGTACACCGCAAGATTGAACCCAAAGCTAAGCACTTCTCCCATGGCAAGAAAGATCAATCTAGTAGGCCAAACCAAACTAATAATTCGAAGAGACTTGCAAAGATAACTCAATCATACATAAAAGAATTCAGAGGAGATTCAAATATTTCTCATAGATAAACTTGATCATAAACCCGCAATTCATGGGAAATGCTAGCCTTAAAAGGATCTCCTGAAAAAAAGATATAGCAAATAGGGCTCTTGATGAACCTGAAGTGAGAAAAAAAAGTTATATGTAGTCCAGATGGGGTCAAGCCGTATTATGGACCTTTTCCGCAGTGTGCCTCCGGTGCCGCCCAGGGTATTTTTAGTGCGTAGGTATGTACACGCAGTACGCAAGCCGCAACCTGATGGGGCGATCGACGGAGGCCGAACTGCTAATCAAGGTCTGGATCCGTTGATTTATCACAATTATGCACAGACCGGACTCGTTTAGATACATCATTGGCTTTATTGGCCATTGAATTGTTCGGCTTGATAAGGCCACCATAAACCTTGGCTGCGAGGGTCGCGGTGTGCTCTTCAGTATGTAGGGAGCGCTCCGTATTACCATTGACTGTAATAACGCCATGAGGTCCGGGAATCTTAAGCTTCAAGTAAGCGTAGTGCAGGACTGCATTAAAGCGGACGAAAGCAGTTCGTCCGAGCAGTGCGTGATAGCCACTGCGGAAAGGGACGATGTCAAAGATTAACTCTTCGCCGCGAAAGTTGTCTAGGGAGCCGAATACTACCTCTAGTGTCAGTGAGCCCATGCAACGGGCCTCCACTCCTGGTATCAAACCTTTAAAGGTAGTGTTACTAGGCTTGATTCTTGATGGGTCAATGCCCATCTTACGGACAATGTCTTGATAGATCAGGTTGAGACTGCTACCCCCATCCATAAGGACTCTATTGAGATGGTATCCGTCAATAATTGGATCAAGTAGCAGGGCGGCCGACCTCCAGTGTCGGATACTGGTTGGGTGATCCCTGCGATCAAAGGTGATCGGATAGGCTGACCATGGGTTAAACTTGGGGGCGACGGGCTCTACAGCGTAGACGTCCCCTAGTGCGCGCTTGCGCTCCCTTTTGGGGATGTGAGTGACATAGATCATGTTCACTATTTTCACCTCGGGGGGAAACTGCTTCTGACCCCCGGTGTTTGGCTGACGGGGCTTACCGTCATCTTCACTTGGAGGTCCCTTTCCCTTGTGTTTGGTATTTATTTTACCGGCCTGTTTGAAAACCCAAAAAATCCTGTTGGTGTGGTTAGCAGGCTTATCGGGTGTGCCATGAATCTGGCAGGGCCTCTCGAGGATTTTATCCAAACTAGATGGACCATCCATGTTGCCTTTGAAAGGTTTCTTCTGCTGACCGGATTTAGAGCCGCTGAATTCGGCATTGACTGCCATATCGTCTGCGTCGTTGTTGTTGTTCTGACGTTTATTTTTATTGCGGCAAGGTTTACCATTGCCATCCCTGGCCTCAGAAGTGTCGCGGGCGCCCAAGCTGTTGCTTCTACGAGCCAACCAGCTATCCTCACCCGCACAGAAGCGGGGCATTAGTGCAGTTAAGGCTGCCATAGTCTTCGGCTTTTCGTGCCCGAGGTGTCGGGCGAGCCATTCGTCCCGGACGCTGTGTTTGAAGGCCGCTAAGGCTTCAGCATCCGGACAGTCCATGATCTGGTTCTTTTTAATTAGGAACCGATTCCAAAGCTTGTGAGTTGATTCGCCTGGTTGCTGGATTATGTGACTCAAGTCGTCAGCATCCGGTGGTCGGACATAAGTGCCCTGAAAGTTGGCCCGAAAAGCATCTTCCATATCTTCCCAGGTTCCAATGGAGTTTTCTGGGAGGCTGTTCAGCCAATGCCGTGCTGTTCCTTTCAGCTTTAGAGGAAGATATTTAATGGCGTGGAGATCATCTCCTCGAGCCATGTGAATGTTGAGAAGAAAATCTTCAAACGAGACGGACGGGTCTGTCATTCCGTCGTACTTTTCAATGTTTACGGATTTAAACCCTTCCGGAAATTGGTCTTGCATTACTTCATCGGTGAAGCATAAAGGGTGTGCGGACCCTCTATATCATGCAATATCGTGGTGGAGGTCGGCTGACATCTGAGTTCGGTTCTGATCATGAGTATAGTAATGGTCGTCACGCCGGGCTTCATAGCTGTTGTCTCACGCCAGGGCATGGCCTCTTGATCCGTAGATTGATCTAGTCTGGCCAGCTTTATTGGCTAGGTCACGTTGCAAGTCATATGTGTATCCCGCGGCTGCGGTCTCCTTGCCTCTTCAGCGAGGAGGTGCGGGTTGGTGTTCGACTTGATATGCCACTTTATCATGCCCATGTGGTAGTCGGTCTGGTTGATCTGTCCGATTGTATTTCGACGGTACTGGCTCAAGGGCTTCGACGCCGGATTGTGGCAGCAGCTTGCGCTTAGGGTAACTTTTGACAGGTCGTCCGTGGCCTTATTCAGCGGCTAGGACCTTAATTCACCTTTCATTAAGCGTGTCATGTTCAGCTTTGAGTTGTTGCTGTTTATTTTTCAGGCTCCGAGTTGTGGCGATGAGTGATGACCCACAAGTATAAGGGATCTATCGTAGTCCTTTCAATAAGTAAGAGTGTCGAACCCAACGAGGAGCAGAAGGAAATGACAAGCGGTTTTCAGTAAGGTTTTCTCTGCAAGCACTGAAATTGTAGGTAACAGATAGTTTTGTGATAAGATAAATTGTAACGGGTAACAAGCAATGAAAGTAAATAAAGTGCAGCAAGGTTGCCCAATCCTTTTTGTAGCAAAGGACAAGCCTGGACAATTTCTTATAATGAGAAAAGCGCTCTCGAGGACACATGGGAATTAGTGTCAAGCTAGTTTTCGTCACGCTCATATGATTCGCGTTCGGTACTTTGATAATTTGATATGTGGGTGGACCAGTGCTTGGGTACTGCCCTTACTTGGACAAGCATCCCACTTATGATTAACCCCTATTGCAAGTATCCGCAACTACAAAATAAGTAGTAAGGTAAACCTAACCACAACATTAGACATATGGATCCAAATCAGCCCCTTACGAAGCAACGCATAAACTAGGGTTTAAGCTTCTATCACTCTAGCAACCCATCATCTACTTATTACTTCCCAATGCCTTCCTTTAAGCCCAAATAATGGTGAAGTGTCATGTAGTCGATGTTCACATAACACCACTAGAGGAGAGACAACATACATCTCATCAAAATATCGAACGAATACCAAATTCACATGACTACTAATAGCAAGACTTCACCCATGTCCTCAGGAACAAACGTAACTACTCACAAAGCATATTCATGTTCATAATCAGAGGAGTATTAATATGCATTAAGGATCTGAACATATGATCTTCCACCAGGTAAACCAATTAGCATCAACTACAAGGAGTAATCAACACTACTAGCAACCCACTAGTACCAATTTGTGGTTTTGGATACAAGATTGGATACAAGAGATGAACTAGGGTTTTGAGAGGAGATGGTGCTGGTGAAGATGTTGATGGAGATTGACTCCCTCCCGATGAGAGGATCGTTGGTGATGACGATGGTGATGATTTCCCCCTCCCGGAGGGAAGTTTCCCCGGCAAAACAGCTCCGCCAGAGCCCTATATTGGTTCCGCCAAGGTTCCGTCTCGTGGCGGCGAAGTTTCATCCCGTAAGCTTGCTTATGATTTTTTCCAGGGTTAAAGCCTTCATATAGCAGAAGATGGGCACCGGAGGGCCACCAGGGGGCCCACGAGACAGGGGGCACGCCAAGTAGGGGGGGGGGGCACCCCCACCCTCGTGGCTAGGGTGTGGCCCCCCTCTGATACTTCCTTTGCTCAATAATTCTTATTAATTCCAAAAATGACTTTCATGGAGTTTCAGGACTTTTGGAGCTGTGCAGAATAGGTTTCCAATATTTGCTCCTTTTCTAGCCAGAATCCCAGCTACCGGCATTCTCTCTCTTCATGACAAACCATGTAAAATAAGAGAGAATAGCCATAAGTATTGTGACATAATGTGTAATAACAACCCATAATGCAATAAATATCGATATAAAAGCATGATGCAAAATGGACGTATCAACTCTCCCAAGCTTAGACCTCGCTTGTCCTCAAGCGGAAGCCAATATCGAAAAATATGTTCACATGTTTAGAGATAGAGGTGTCGACAAAAACAAAATACGGACATGAGGGCATCATGGTCATTGTTATAACAACAACATGAGATTTTGTCATGTGATTTCTTATGCTCAAGTAACAATCTATTCACAATATCAAGTATGGATCATAAACTTCATTGGAAACTAACAAACTATAATCTCAGTCATTGAAGCAATTGCAATTTATCATAACATCAGAAAGAGTCAAGAATAGAGCTTTTCAGCAAGTCCACATACTCAACTATCATATAGTTTTCTACAATTGCTAACACTCACGCAATACTTATGGTTATGGAGTTTTCATCGAACACTGAGAAAGATAGGGGCTTATAATTTCGCCTCCCAACGTATTCACCTTTGGGTGACGTCAACAATAATAGTTCATGCTAACTTGCATCCAATTGGATATATATATCAGGATCTTTCCAACACGAGGTGCTTGCCAAAGTATAAAATGAAAAAGGGAAAGGTGAAGATCACCTTGACTATTGCAAAAAGTAAAAGACATAAAGTAAAAGATAGGCCCTTCGCAGAGGGAAGTAGAGGTTGTCATGTGCTTTTAGGGTTGGATGCACAAAATCTTAATGCAGAAGAACGTCACTTTATATTGCCACTTGTGATATGAACCTTTATTATGCAGTCCATCGCTTTTATTACTTCCATATCACACGATCGTATAAAGCTTATTTTCTCCACACTAATAAGTCATACATATTTACAGAGCAATTTTTATTGCTTGCAACATGACAACTTACATGAACGATCTTACTCAATCCATAGGTAGGTATGGTGGACTCTCATGGCAAAACTGGGTTTAAGGATATTTGGAAGCGCAAGTAGTATCTCTACTTGGTGCAAGGGATTTGGCTAGCATGAGGGGGAAAGGCAAGCTCAACATGTTAGACGATCCATGACAATATACTTTAACTAAGATGTGAGAAAACATAACCCATTACGTTGTCTTCCTTGTCCAACATCAAATCTTTAGCATGTCATACTTTAATGAGTGCTCACAATCATAAAAGATGTCCAAGATAGTATATTTATATGTGAAAATATCTCTTTCTTTATTACTTCCTATTAATTGCAAGGATGACCAAAACTATGTTTGTCAACTCTCAACAACTTTTATGCCTCATACTCTTTATATGTGAAGTCATGACTATCCATAAGATCAATATGAACTCTTTTATTCTTTTTATTCTTTCTATTTTCTCAAGATCATGGTAAGGAAGCAAAGCCCTTGACTCAACACTAGTCTTTATTATAGATAGCTCACGGACTCGATTACATAAAGGATCACAAAGCAAAACTCAAAACTAATTCATACCAAAACTTCAATCTACTAGATCAAGTTATTACTAAAAGGATTGAACTAAGTAAAATGGTAAAGATAGGAGTGTGATGGTGATACGATACCGGGGCACCTCCCCCAAGCTTGGCAGTTGCCAAGGGGAGTGCCCATACCCATGTGATTATGTCCTCGGAGGTGATGAAGGCGATGATGATGATGGTGGATAATCGCACATCAAGCGTAAAAGCTCCTCCAACTTGCGGATAATGCCCTTGAGTCCGACGATATGATCCTTCAACAAAATATTTTCCTGTCTGAGATGCTTGTTTTGTATGCGAGCTAACTCAATCATCTTGAAAGCTTCAATCTCAGTTGGAGTAAAGAGGTTAGGTAGAGGTTGAGGGATGTTTTCTTCTTCTGCCACCGGAGCTTGATCCTCCATGGCCTTCTTGATCCCTTCATCCTTGTTGATCTCCTCTGGTTCTTATCTTTTCATCTCTATCTTCAATAACCAAGCATCCTTGTCTTCATTGTTGAAGGAGGGTGATGTCATGATGCTCTAAATCTGTAACAGAAACGGCTCGAAACAAAGACAGAATATTTTTGCGTGATACGGTGGTCAAAACCTTCGGGAGATTATATAATGAATTTTTACCGACCAAAAGAAGTAACGTGCAAGAAAACAGAGTCCGGGAGGCACACGAGGTGCCCACGAGGCACGGGGGCACGCCCAGTAAGGGTGGGCACACCCTCCACCCTCGTGGAGGCCTCGTGTCCTACCCGGATTACTTCTTGCTTCCCCAAAATTCTTAAATATTCCAAAACAGAGAACAATTTCTAATAATGAGAAAGGAGCTCCCGAGGACACATGGGAATTATCGTCAAACTAGTTTTCATCATGCTCATATGATTCGCGTTCGGTACTTTGATAATTTGATATGCGTGTGGACCGGTGCTTGGGTACTGCCCTTACTTGGACAAGCATCCCACTTATGATTAACCCCTATTGCAAGTGTCCGCAACTACGAAATAAGTATTAAGGTAAACCTAACCACAACATTAAACATATGGATCCAAATCAGCCCCTAACAAAGCAACACATAAACTAGGGTTTAAGCTTCTGTGACTCTAGCAACCCATCATCTACTTATTACTTCCCTTTGCCTTCCTCTAGGCCCAAATAATGGTGAAGTGTCATGTAGTCGATGTTCACATAACACCACTAGAGGAAAAGACAACATACATCTCATCAAAATATCGAACGAATACCAAATTCACATGACTACTAATAGCAAGATTTCACCCATGTCCTCGGGAACAAACGTAACTACTCACAAAGCATATTCATGTTCATAATCAGAGGGGTAATAATATGCATAAAGGATCTGAACATATGATCTTCCACCAAGTAAACCAATTAGCATCAACTACAAGGAGTAATCAACACTACTAGCAACCCACAGGTACCAATTTGTGGTTTTGATACAAGATTGGATACAAGAGATGAACTAGGGTTTTGAGAGGAGATGGTGCTGGTGAAGATGTCGATGGAGATTGACCCCCTCCCAATGAGAGGATCATTGGTGATGATCCCAGAGGGAAGTTTCCCCGGCAGAACAGCTCCGCCGGAGCCCTAGATTGGTTCCGCCAAGGTTCCGCCTCGTGGCGGCGGAGTTTCGTCCCGTAAGCTTGCTTATGATTTTTTTTTCCAGGGTAAAAGCCTTCATATAGCAGAAGATGGGCACCGGAGGGCCACCAGGGGGCCCGGGAGACAGGGGCGCGCCTAGTAGGGGTGGGCGCGCCTCCACCCTCCTAGCCAGGGTGTGGGCCCCCTGTGGTAGTTTCTTCGCTCAATAATTCTTATTAATTCCAAAAATAACTTCCATGGAGTTTCAGGATTTTTGGAGCTGTGCAGAATAGCTTTCCAATATTTGCTCCATTTCCAGCCAGAATTCCAGCTGCCGGGATCCCCCCTCTTCATGGTAAACCTTGTAAAATAAGAGAGAATAGCCATAAGTATTGAGATATAATGTGTAGTAACAGTCCATAATGCAATAAATATTGATATAAAAGCATGATGCAAAATGGACGTATCAACTCCCCCAAGCTTAGACCTCGCTTGTCCTCAAGCGGAAGCCGAAATCGAAAAATATGTCCACATGTTTAGAGATAGAGGTGTCGATAAAAATAAAATACGGACATGAGGGCATCATGATCATTCCTATAACAGCAACATATATAGATTTTGTCATATGGTTTCTTATGCTCAAGTAACAATCGATTCACAATGTCAAGTATGGTCCAGAAACTTCATTGGGAACTAACAAACTATAATCTCAGTCATTGAAGCAATTGCAATTTATCATAACATCAGAAAGAGTCAAGAATATAGCTTTTCAGCAAGTCCACATACTCAACCATCATATAGTCTTCTATAATTGCTTACACTCACGCAATACTTGTGGTTATGGAGTTTCAACCGAACACTGAGAAAGATAGGGGCTTATTGTGTTGCCTTCCAACGTATTCACCTTTGGGTGATGTCAACAATAATAATTCATGCTAACTTACATCCAATTGGATATATATATCAGGATCTTTCAAACACGAGGAGCTTGCCAAAGGATAAAATGAAAAAGGGAAAGGTGAAGATCACCTTGACTCAAGCATAAAGTAAAGGATAGGCCCTTCGCAGAGGGAAGCAGAGGTTGTCATGTGCTTTTAGGGTTGGATGCATAAAATCTTAATGCAAAAGAACGTCACTTTATATTGCCACTTGTGTATGGACCTTTATTATGTAGTTCGTCGCTTTTATTGCTTCCATAACAAGATCATATAAAGCTTATTTTCTCCGCACTAATAAGTCATACATATTTAGAGAGCAATTTTTATTTCTTGCAGCATGACAACTTACTTGAAGGATCTTACTCAATCCATAGGTAGGTATGGTGGACTCTCATGGCAAAACTGGGTTTAAGGATATTTGGAAGCACAAGTAGTATCTATACTTGGTGCAAGGAATTTTGGCTAGCATGAGGAGGAAAGGCAAGCTCAACATGTTTGGGAAGATCAATGAAATATACTTTAACTGAGATGTGAGAAAACATAAACAATTACGTTGTCTTCCTTGTCCAACATCAACTAATTTAGCATGTCATACTTAATGAGTGCTCACAATCATAAAAGATGTCCAAGATAGTATATTTGTATGTGAAAACATCTCTTTCCTTATTACTTCCTATTAATTGCAACGATGACCAAAACTATGTTTGTCAACTCTCAACAACTTTTATGCCTCATACTTTTTATGTGTGAAGTCATTACTATCCATAAGATCAATATGAAATCTTTCATTCTATTTATTTCTTTCTTCTTTCTCAAGATCATAGCAAGATAGCAAAGCCCTTGACTCAACACTAAACTTTATTATAGATAGCTCATGGACTCGATTACATAAAGAGATCACAAAGCAAAGCTGAAAACTAATTGATACCAAAACTTCAATCTACTAGATCAAGATATTACTAAAAGGATCGAACTAAGTAAAACGACAAAGATAGGAGTGTGATGGTGATACGATACCGGGGCACCTCCCCCAAGCTTGGCATTTGCCAAGGGGAGTGCCCATACCCATGTGATTATGTCCTCGGAGGTGGTGAAGTAGGAGTTCTTGATGATGTAGGCTTGTCGTTCGTCTTCCAAGGCATATGCTCACCATCATAGAAGGATGATCGAGTCTCCAGGATCCTCAAATCTGCAGCCAAACTCATCCTCTTAAATCTATATTCATACTCACAATTTTGGTTTTGCAAGTCATAGATCTGGGCTTGGAGGTGCTTGATTTTCTCTTGAAGCTTGAAGATGGTCTCCCCAATGATCTTGGCATCTAGCTTGTGGTTGTTGGTGAACTCCGTGATCATCATCTGGTTGGCGTTGAGTCCACGCTCCACCATCCCTTGGCACTTGAAAACTTGTTGCTCCATGGCTTCGAGCTTTGTCTCCACGCTTCCGGTACGTCTTGGTCCCTCCACATCGCGGATGTGCAGCACCCCCTCACGCATCTCAACGGTTTGAGGGTGTTGCAGCACCTCCGCGAGATAGGGGTTGATGGCCCTCTCGAAAAACTTGTCCTTGGGAGCGCTTGGAGACGTCATGGTGCTTCTAGATTTGTCTGGAAAACAGCTCAAAACAAAAACAGAGGATATTTGCGTGATACGGTGGTCAAAACCTTCGGGAGATTATATAATGAATTTTTACGACCAAAATACGTAACGTGCAAGAAAATGGTGTCCGGGAAGTAGACGAGGTGGCCACGAAACAGGGGGGCGCACCCTCCACCCTCGTGGAGGCCTCGTGTCCTTCCCGGATTACTTATTTCTTCCTAAAATTCTTAAATATTCCAAAACAGAGAAAATTGCCATTGGAATTGTTTTGGAGTCAGTTTACTTACCGTACCACATACCTATTCCTTTTCGGAGTCTGAAACGTTCTGGAAAGTGTCCCTTATGTATTCCTCCGGGGTTACGGTCTCAATAATATTAGTTCCAACATTGATAGGATTACTTGAGATATAATGTTTGATTCTTTGGCCGTTCACAACCCTCGGACTTGTGCCTTCGAAGTTGTTGATTTTTATGGCACCGGAACAATAGACCTCCTCAATAACGTAGGGACCTTCCCATTTAGAGAGAAGTTTTCCTGCAAAAAATCTTAGGCGAGAGTTTAATAATAACACATAATCACCTATGTTAAACTCATGCTTGTGTATCCTTTTGTCATGCCATCGTTTAACTTTTTCTTTAAATAGCTTGGCATTCTCATAGGCCTGGGTTCTCCATTCATCAAGTGAGCTAATGTCAAACAACCTCTTCTCACCGGCAAGTTTGAAGTCATAGTTGAGCTCTTTAATAGCCCAATATGCTTTATGTTCAAGTTCAAGAGGTAAGTGACATGCTTTTCCATAAACCATCTTATAAGGAGACATACCCATAGGATTTTGTAAGCAGTTCTACAGGGCCATAATGCATCATCAAGTTTCTTGGACCAATTCTTTCTGGATCTATTCACAACCTTTTGCAAAATTAATTTGAGCTCTCTATTGCTCAACTCTATTTGACCACTAGACTGCAGATGATAAGGAGATGCGATATGATTAACATCATACTTAGCAAGCATCTTACGAAAAGCACCATGAATAAAATGTGAACCACCATCAGTCATAAGATATCTAGGGACTCCGAACCTCGGAAAAATAACTTCTTTAAGCATTTTAATAGAAGTGTTATGATCAGCACTACTAGTTGGAATAGCTTCTACCCACTTAGTAATGTAATCAACAGCAACTAAAATATGTGTATAACCATTAGAGGCGGGGAAAGGTCCCATATAATCAAAGCCCCAAACATCAAATGGTTAAATAACAAGAGAATAATTCATAGGCATTTCTTGACGTCTACTAATATTACCTATTCTTTGACATTCATCACAAGACAAGACAAACTTACGAGCATCTTTGAAGAGAGTAGGCCAATAAAAACCGGATTGCAATACCTTATGTGCAGTTCTATCTCCAGCGTGATGTCCTCCATATGATTCAGAGTGACACTTGTGTAGGATCTGTTCTTGTTCATGCTCAAGTACACAACGTCTAATAACACCATCTACTCCTTCTTTATAAAGGTGTGGGTCATCCCAAAAGTAATGTCTTAAATCATAAACGAACTTTTTCTTTTGCTGGTATGTGAAACTAGATGGTATAAATTTAGCAACAATGTAATTAGCATAATCAGCATACCAATGAGCGGTACGAGAAGCATTAATGACCGCTAATTGTTCATCAGGAAAGCTATCATCAATAGGTAGTGGGTCATCAAGAACATTCTCTAACCTAGACAAGTTGTCTGCAACGGGGTTCTTAGCTCCCTTTCTATCAATAATATGCAAATCAAATTCTTGGAGCAAGAGGACCCATCTAATGAGTCTAGGTTTAACATCTTTCTTTACATAAGATATTTAATAGCGGCATGATCAATGTGAATAGTAACTTTAGAATCAGCAATATAAGGTCTGAACTTATCACAAGCAAATACAACTGCTAAGAACTCTTTTTCAGTAGTAGCATAATTTCTCTGGGCCGTATCAAGAGTTGTACTAGCATACTAGATAACATTCAATTTCTTATCAACTCTTTGCCCTAGAACAACACCTACAGCATAATCACTAGCATCACACATAATTTCAAAGGATAAATTCCAATCAAGTGGCTGAACAATAGGTGCAGTGATCAAAGCTTTCTTACGTATTTCAAATGCTTCCACACAATCATCATCAAAGACAAAAGGAATATCTTTTTGCAATAAATTAGTCAGAGGCCTAGAGATTTTAGAAAAGTCCTTAATGAACCTCCTATAAAAACTGGCATGACCAAGGAAACTTCTTATACCTTTTATGTCCTTGGGACATGGCATCTTTTCAATAGCATCAACTTTAGCTTTATCAACTTCAATACCTCTCTCAGAAATCTTATGCCCCAAGACAATGCCTTCATTAACCATAAAGTGGCACTTTTCCCAATTCAATACGAGACTAGTGTTTTCACATCTCTGCAAAACTCGATCAAGGTTGCTCAAGCAATCATCAAAAGAGGATCCATAAACGAAGAAATCATCCATGAATACCTCACAAATCTT
Source organism: Triticum aestivum (assembly GCF_018294505.1). Lineage (NCBI taxonomy): Eukaryota > Viridiplantae > Streptophyta > Magnoliopsida > Poales > Poaceae > Triticum > Triticum aestivum. Next base: position 448,334,816 of record NC_057798.1, read on the forward strand.
TTCACAAAAGTCAGAGAATATAGCCATCATGCATCTTTGAAAGGTAGCAGGTGCATTACATAAACCAAAAGGCATACGTCTATAAGCAAAAGTACCGAAAGGGCAAGTAAAAGTAGTTTTTGATTGATCCTTCGCTGACACAGGTATTTGAGAAAAACTAGAATAACCATCTAGAAAGCAGAAATGTGTGTGTTTGGATAGTCTTTCTAGCATTTGATCAATAAAAGGTAAAGGGTAATGATCTTTCTTAGTAGCCTTATTTAATTTACGGAAATCAATTACCATCCTATAACCTGTAATAATTCTTTGCGGGATCAATTCATCTTTATCATTAGGAATGACAGTAATACCTCCCTTCTTAGGAACACAATGGACAAGACTTACCCATTCACTATCAGCAACGGGATAACTTATACCTGCCTCGAGGAGCTTTAGTATATCCTTTCTTACCACTTCCTTCATCTTAGGATTTAATCATCGTTGAGGATCTCTAACTGGTTTGGCATCTTCCTCCACTTTAATTTTGTGTTGGCATAGAGTGGGACTAATGCCCTTAAGATCATCCAGAGTATATCCAATAGCAGCACGGTCATTCACTTTCAATAATCTTTCTTCTTCTTGCTCTGAAAGGTTAGCACTAATAATAACAGGATATATTTTCTTTTCATCAAGATAAGCATACTTAAGATTATCAGGTAATGATTTGAGCTCAAACACGGGATCACCCTTGGGTGGAGGGGGATCCCCTAGGATTTCAACACGTAAGTTGTGTTTCAGAATAGGACCCTGTTGAAGGAACAATTCATCTATTTCCCTTCTTTCATTCATAAACATATCATTTTGATGGTCTAGAAAATATTGTTCTAACGGATTAGTAGGAGGCACGACAATAGAAGCAAGACCAATAATCTCATCCTTACTAGGTGATTCATTATCACGGGATTGTCTACGAAATTTAGCAAACTTAAACTCATGAGACATATCCCCTAAGCCAATTGCAACAATATCCTTTTCACAATCAATCCTAGCATTAACAGTATTCAAGAAGGGTCTACCAAAAATAATGGGACAAAAGTCATCTTGTGGGGAACCAAGAACAAGAAAATCAGTAGGATATTTAACCTTCCCACAGAAGACCTCAACATCTCTAACAATCCCAAATGGCTTAATAGTATCCCTATTGGCAAGCTTAATAGTAACATATATATCCACCATTTCAGTTGGTGCAATATCATGCATAATTTCTTTATATAAGTCATAGGGTATTGCGCTAGCACTAGCACCCATATCACATAAGCCATAATAACAATGATCTCCTATTATAACAGAAATAACAGGCATGCCTACAACACGTCTATGTATCTTAGCATCTGGTCTAGCAATATTGGCAGTCTCACCACAAAAATAAATAACATGCCCATCTAAATTATCATCCAAGAGATCTTTAACCATAGAAATACTAGGTTCAACTTTGATTTGCTCAGGAGGTGTATAAGTCCTAGTATTACTCTTACGAACAACAGTCGAAGTTTTAGCATGATCCTTTATCCTAACAGGAAAAGGAGGTTTCTCAACATAAGTAGTAGGAACAATAGGATCATTATAAGTGACAGTCTTTTCTTCAACTGTAATAGGTGCAACTACTTTTACTTCAATGGGAGGATTATATTTAAACCACTTCTCCTTAGGGAGATCAACGTGAGTAGCAAAAGATTCACAAAAAGCAGCTACTATCTCAGAGTCAAGTCCATACTTAGCGCTAAATCCACGAAAAGCATCGGTATCCATAAAAGATTTAACACAATCAAACTTAGGTGTTATACCTGACTCCTTACCATCGTCGGAACCCCAATCTTCAGAGTTGCGTTTAATTCTTTCCAATAAGTCCCACTTGGATTCAATAGTCTTCAACATATAAGAACCAGCACATGAGGTATCGAGCATGGTGCAATCATTGGGAGAAAGACGAGCATAATTTTTTTGAATAATCATTTCTCTTTAGAGCTCATGATTGGGGCATGAATATAACATTGACTTAAGCCTCCCCCAAGCTTGATCGATGCTTTCTCCTTCGCGAGGCAGAAATTATATATGTAATTACGATCACGATGAACAAAATGCATAGGATAGAACGTCTGGTGAAATTCCAACTTCAATCGTTTATAATTCCAAGATCCCGTATCGTCACATAGCCTATAACATGTCAATGCATCTCCCTTCAAAGACAAAGGGAGGACCTTCCTTTTGAAAACATCATCGGGAATACCTGCAATCTTAAATAATCCACAAACTTCATCCACAAAGATAAGGTGTAAATCGGGATGCAATGTTCCATCTCCTGCAAAGGGATTAGCTAGCAGTTTCTCTATCATACCCGAAGGAATCTCAAAGTAAATATTTTCAGTAGGTTCAGTAGGTTGAGGTTCAACTCTTTGCTCTTCTGGTCGGGGTGAAGATACCCCGAACAAGCCCCTCAAAGGATTAGTTTCTATAGTAACAACTGATAGAAAATTTCAGCACACTATATAAATGTTTCCTTACCAAGTTCCACTCACCAAAGGCGCTTCACTCCCCGGCAACGGCGCCAGAAAAGAGTCTTGGTGACCCACAAGTATAGGGGATCTATCGCAGTCCTTTCAATAAGTAAGAGTGTCGAACCCAACGAGGAGCATAAGGAAATGACAAGCGGTTTTTAGTAAGGTTTTCTCTGCAAGCACTGAAATTGTAGGTAATAGATAGTTTTGTGATAAGATAAATTGTAACGGGTAACAAGCAATGAAAGTAAATAAAGTGCAGAAAGGTGGCCCAATCCTTTTTGTATCAAAGGACAAGCTTGGACAATTTCTTATAATGAGAAAAGCGCTCCCGAGGACACATGGGAATTAGCGTCAAGCTAGTTTCATCACGCTCATATGATTCGCGTTCGGTACTTTGATAATTTGATATGTGGGTGGACCAGTGCTTGGGTACTACCCTTACTTGGACAAGCATCCCACTTATGATTAACCCCTATTGCAAGCATCCGCAACTACAAAAGAAGTATTAAGGTAAACCTAACCACAACATTAGACATATGGATCCAAATCAGCCCCTTACGAAGCAACACATAAACTAGGGTTTAAGCTTCTGTCACTCTAGCAACCCATCATCTACTTATTACTTCCCAATGCCTTCCTCTAGGCCCAAATAATGGTGAAGTGTCATGTAGTCGATGTTCACATAACACCACTAGAGGAGAGACAACATACATCTCATCAAAATATTGAACGAATACCAAATTCACATGACTACTAATAGCAAGACTTCTCCCATGTCCTTAGGAACAAAAGTAACTACTCACAAAGCATATTCATGTTCATAATCAGAGGAGTATTAATATGCATTAAGGATCTGAACATATGATCTTCCACCAAGTAAACCAATTAGCATCAACTACAAGGAGTAATCAACACTACTAGCAACCCACAGGTACCAATTTGTGGTTTTGATACAAGATTGGATACAAGAGATGAACTAGGGTTTTGAGAGGAGATGGTGCTGGTGAAGATGTTAATGGTGATTGACCCCCTCCCGATGAGAGGATCGTTGGTGATGATTTCCCCCTCCCGGAGGGAAGTTTCCCCGGCAGAACAGCTCCGCCGGAGCCCTAGATTGGTTCCGCCAAGGTTCCGCCTCGTGGCGGCGGAGTTTCGTCCCGTAAGCTTGCTTATGATTTTTTCGAGGGTAAAAGCCTTCATATAGCAGAAGATGGGCACCGAAGGGCCACCAGGGGGCCCAGGAGATAGGGGCGTGCCCAGTAGGGGTGGGCGTGCCCCCCACCCTCCTGGCCAGGGTGTGGGCCCCCTCTGGTAGTTTCTTCACTCAGTAATTCTTATTAATTCCAAAAATAACTTCCGTGGAGTTTCAGGATTTTTGGAGCTGTGCAGAATAGGTTTCCAATATTTGCTCCTTTTCCAGCCAGAATTCCAGCTGCCAGCATCCCCCCTCTTCATGGTAAACCTTGTAAAATAAGAGAGAATAGCCATAAGTATTGAGATATAATGTGTAATAACAGCCCATAATGCAATGAATATTGATATAAAAACATGATGCAAAATGGACGTATCAATGAGTTGTCGCTTGAAGCGTTCTTTTTCGAGGGGTTCCTCTAGGGCCATAAAATCTTCGTCACCGAGGCTAACTTCCTCTTCGGATTCTGGCATATAGTTGTTGTCCTCCAAATCTTCATGATCAGCATGTTCGGGACTATAATGAAGCTCCTCCCTTTCATCATGTTCGGATGTGGTCTCGACGGGGTATTTGGGGTCTTCGGCATCATCCGGAGTCTCATTGTCTCCGGTGCCGGTATTACTATCCTTTGCCCGACGCGATCGTGAGCGGCGCCGCTGAAGTCGTTGCTTTGGTGGTTTATCGACGGGTTTGTCCTCATTGGGGTTCTGATCATCCTCGTCGTCCTTTTTATCAGGAGTGTCCATCATGTATACATCATAGGTTGAAGTGGTCGTCCAACGCCCTGTGATGGGTGGGACTTGGCTCGGTTCGGCGTCTGCATCATCGTCCATACCGTCGATGTCTTCGGATGCGTAGTCCAACATGTCGGTTAAATCCTCGATGGTGGCTATTAAGTGGGTGGTGGGTGGGGCATAAAATTCCCCACTCTTAGCCCCCAGCCCGAGCTGGGTACAGTTCGGAAGCAAAGCCCCGGTGATGGCGAGAGACTGCATCAATCCCAATGCTTCATCTATGAGCGAAAGTTGGACCAAAAACTATGGATCTGCAGGGCTGAGTTCTGCATGTGACACCTGATCGGACCCAATGAGCGTAGACCTCGATAGTTCAGAGTGATTTCCCAGGGGCAAGTCCAAGATTGCCTCTGGGTCATCGGTCGGGAGCTCCCTGAGGGGAAGGAGTCCGGCGGGGCTAACACTCCCGTCTTCGGATGATGCAATCCACTCAAGATCTAAGGCCAGGGCAGGTATGAGTGTTGACCCCTGAACAAGATCTAACAGGGGATCCAAAGAGCCTTCTTGACGGGGTCACCGAGCAGCAGCCGAGGCCACAAACCCCTCGAAGATTGGATCTCCTCGGATGTCAGCGACGTAGTTCAGGTTTCCAAACCTAATCTGGTGGCCGGGTGTCGGTGTCAAAACCGGCGGATCTCGGGTAGGGGGTCCCGAACTGTGCGTCTAAGGCTAATGATAACAGGAGGCGGGGGACACAATGTTTATCCAGGTTCGGGCCCTCTCTATGGAGGTAATACCCTACTTCCTGCTTGATTGATCTTGATGATATGAGTATTACAAGAGTTGATCTACCACGAGATCGTAGAGACTAAACCCTAGAATCTAGCCTATGATTATGATTGTTCGTCATCCTACGAACTAAACACTCCGGTTTATATAGACACCAGAGGGGGCTAGGGTTACACAGAGAAGGATATCTACATATCCAAATTGCCAAGCTTGCCTTCCACACAAAGGAGAGTCCCACCCGGACATGGGACGAAGTCTTCAATCTTGTACCTTCATAGTCCAACAGTCCCACACAAGTACATAGTCCGGCTGTCCGAGGACCCCCTAATCCAGGACTCCCTCAGTAGCCCCTAAACCAGGCTTCAATGACGATTAGTCCAGCGCACAGATTGTCTTCGGCATTGCAAGGCGGGTTCCTTCTCTGAATACTCCATAGTAGATTTAGAACAAAAGGATCATGTCCGACTCTGTAAAACAAATTCCACATACCACCATAGAGAGTACAATATTCCACAAATCTAATCTGCTGACAACTTTCCACAGCGTGACATCACGCCATGGCCCGGTCATTATTCGAACCGTTTTCTTAACCTACTTCTGCACATATTGCGAGGCCGTTTCATTGGCATGTCTTGTCGAAGCAGAGATCGTGTCCCCTTTATCACGGGATTCTCATCAATACGGTTGTGGGTAACCCAACCACGCCATCAACACGACGCTTGGGGAATAAGCGAGTTTATCGGGCAAGTAGGGAGGCGCATGGTTTCTACCGCCTTTATAAAGAGATAAGGATTCACCTTTTTCTACCCATGCCTTCTTCTTCCTCTGCTCATCCATTCCTCCTTGCTCAAGCTCTAACGCCCAAGCTTTCTTCTTCTCCGCAAAGTCCAAGTATGTCCGGAGCGGGAGGCAAGTGGATGGCCTCCTCTATTAAGGAGGAGGACATCATGAAGCTTCGGGAGGCCGGATACCTGGCCGCAGACATCATGCACCGGCTCCCTATCGAAGGGCAGATCATCCCTACCCTGAAGCCTCGGGAGAGGGTAGTGTTTCTCTCCCACTTTGTCCGTGGATTGGGATTCCCCCTCTGATACGTCTCCAACGTATCTATAATTTATGAAGCATTCATGCTATTATATTATCTGTTTTGAATGTTTATGGGCTTTATTATACACTTCTATATTATTTTTGGGACTAACATATTAACCGGAGGCCCAACCCATATTGTTGTATTTTATTGCATATTTTAGTATTTCGAAGAAAAGGAATAACAAACGGAGTCCAAACGGAATGAAACCTTCGGGAGCATGATTTTTGGAACGAACGTGATCCAGGAGACTTGGAGTTGAAGTAAAGGAAGCTTCGAGGTGGCCATGAGGGTGAGGGGCGCGCCCCTACTGGGCTCGCCCCTGTCTCATGGGCCCCCCGAGGCTCCCCCGACCGACTTCTTTTGCCTATATATTCCCATATACCCTAAAAACATCGAAGAACAAGATAGATCGGGAGTTCCACCGCCGCAAGCCTCTATAGCCACCAAAAACCTCTTGGGAGCCTGTTCCGGCACCCTGTCGAAGGGGGGATCCCTCACCGGTGGCCATCTTCATCATCCCAGAGCTCTCCAAGACGAGGAGGGAGTAGTTCACCCTCAGGGCTGAGGGTATGTACCAGTAGCTATGTATTTGATCTCTCTCTCTCTCTCTCTCTCTCTCTCTCTCTCTCGTGTTCTCTCTATGGCACGATCTTGATGTATCACGAGCTTTGCTATTATAGTTGGATCTTATGATGTTTCCCCCCCTCTACTCTCTTGTTATGAATTGAGTTTTCCCTTTGAAGTTATCTTATCGGATTGAGTCTTTAAGGATTTAAGAACACTTGATCTATGTCTTGTCGTGCTTACATGTGGTGACAATGGGATACCATGTGATCCACTTGATGTATGTTTTGGTGATCAACTTGCGGGTTCCACCCATGAACCTATGTATAGGGGTTGGCACACGTTTTCGTCTTGACTCTCCAGTAGAAACTTTGGGGCACTCTTTGAAGTACTTTGTGTTGGTTGAATAGATGAATCTGAGATTGTGTGATGCATATCATATAATCATGCCCACGGATAGTTGAGGTGACAATGGAGTATCTAGGTGACATTAGGGTTTTGGTTGATTTGTGTCTTAAGGTGTTATTCTAGTACGAACTCTATGATAGATCGAACGGAAAGAATAGCTTTGTGTTATTTTACTATGGACTCTTGAATAGATAGATCAGAAAGGATAACTTTGAGGTGGTTTCATACCCTACCATAATATCTTTGTTTGTTCTCCGCTATTAGTGGCTTTGGAGTGACTCTTTGTTGCATGTTGAGGGATTCTTATATGATCTATCTATGTTATTATTGTTGAGAGAACTTGCACTAGTGAAAGTATGAACCCTATGCCTTGTTTCCTACCATTGCAATACCGTTTACGCTCACTTTTATCATTAGTTACCTTGCTGTTTTTATATTTTCAGATTACAAAAACCAATGTCTACCATCATTATTGCACTTGTATCACCATCTCTTCACCAAACTAGTGCACCTATACAATTTACCATTGTATTGGGTGTGTTGGGGACACAAGAGACTCTTTGTTATTTGGTTGCAAGGTTGTTTGAGAGATACCATCTTCATCCTACGCCTCCCATGGATTGATGTCCTACAAACCTCTGCACGTGCAGGCCCAACAACATCTACAAGAAGAAGATTGTGTAGTAGACATCAAGCTCTTTTCTGGCGCCGTTGCCGGGGAGGTGAGTGGTATATCTTTAGATCTTGCAATCGAATCTTTTTGTTTCTTGTTTTATCACTAGTTTAGTTTATAAAAGAAAAACTACAAAAAAAAAGGATTTGAGTTTGTCTCATACGCTTCATATTTTTAATATCTTTCGTGAGTATGATGGAAAGGAAAATTGTGCTCAATTGCTAGAATAAGAATGCATTAAAATGCTTGATACTAAATCTTTGAATGATGAGCATGATTGCAATGTTGTTAGTATGAACTCTTTGAATGTCCATAGTACTAATGATGATTGCACTAGTCATGATGAAAATATCTCTTATAAGCATGTCGATTTTTGTGGAGTAGATTTGGTTTGCAAGTACACACCAAATAGGGAAAATAGATATTGCAAGAGACATAAGTATTTAGAAACTAAAGGGTTGCAAGAAAGGCTTAATGTGAGTGCTGAAAATTTAAATTTCCTTTGCCGTACTTGTGAACTTTGTAATGAACGTGGTCATTTAAATCTCCGATACCAATTGTTTCATGATCAAATCATGTCCAAAAATTGTGATGAATTGATTTCCCTTGCACATTATAATGAACTTAGTTTGCTTTTGGGTTATGAAGAGTTGAAACGTTTAACTAAGAATCTTCCAGAATTTGCCGTTGATAAATTTCTTGATATTGATCTAGAAAAGATTTATTTGTATTGTGCGGTGAATTGCATTGAAAATCCTTATATTGCCAATTACCTAAAGAAAAGAAAGCAAATCGAGGATGATGAGAATACTAATGAAAGGGAGGAGACTTCCCAACCTCCTCCTATTATTTCTTATGATGAATCAGGTAACGAGGATGAGCTTTCTATTCAACCAATCTCATTAATGAAGAGCTCAAAGAAGAAGGTTGAACCCACACATAATGTGAAGAAGAAAAAGGAAAGAAGGAGCAACAAAGGTAAAAAGGTATCCCTCCCAAATGATGTTGCTCCTACTACTCATTGTGATGATGATAATTGCTATACTATTGGTGCTATCCACACTATTAATGATGAGAGTGATTATGCTTATGATATGAAAAAGCCCAAGCTTGGGGAAGCTATGTTTGATGAGGATGACATATTTTAGAATATATTTGCTGCAATTAATGTTTGTCCCAAGCTTGGGGATGCTATGTTTAATGAAGATGATATTTTTAGCCTCCCAAGTTTTGATATGCAAAGTTGTTATGATGATAGCATGCCTCTTACCTATGATGATTATATTGATGAAAGTGGGTTTGGAAGAGTGTCAACTTTAGGAAGTAGTTATCCAACTATTTTGGAGGATGTTGAATCTTATTGTGATGAATATGAAAGTGGATTTGGAAGAGTGTCAACTTTATTTAGTGATGATTCCACTCTCTTGGGAGAGGTTTCAATCGATTATGATGAGAACGAAGTTGCTACTTATAATGATTATTGTGATGACATTTATGCTATAAAAATTAGTTATGATTATATTTATAAAACTTGTCATGATTATGATTACCCCTTTTCTGAACATTATTCTTTTAATGTGGAAACAATTTATAGTATTCTAGTCTCTTATGATACTCCTACTATTCCGAATGAGAAGAATTTTGCTTATGTGGAGAGTAGTAAATTTTCTATGCAAGTAGATCATGAAAATAATTCTTTAGGTGCTGGTTATATTGTTGAAATTATTCATGATGCTACTGAAAATTATTGTGAGGGAGGAATATATGCTTGTAGGAATTGCAATAATATCAAGTTTCCTCACTATGTGCTTCAAGTTTTGAGCTTATGCTTGTTTTGCCTTCCTATGCTGGTTGATTATTGTTCCCACAAGTTGTTTTCTCACAAAAACCCTGTGCATAGGAAGTGGGTCGGACTTAAATGTGCTAGTCATATGCCTCATGATGCTCCCGTTATGTTTCAATCCTTATCTTTTACGTGAGCATCATTGTCATCATCATGCCTAGCTAGAAAGACATTAAAGAAAAGCGCTTGTTGAGAGACAACCCAATACTTACCCTTACTGTTTTTGTGTGTTCACATGATTATGCTACTGTAGTAATCATGTTTTATAGCTTTTGTTTCAATAAAGTGCCAAGTAAGACCTTTAGGATAGCTTACGGTGATAGTTGTGTTGATCCTGTTGAATATCAGAAACTTTTGCACCCAGTAAATTAGTTTTCTTAATTCAGAGAAACGTGATCTTGATCTGATTCTTTTTGCTCTGGATTGTTACACGAACTGCTTAGGACTTCCTAATTTGGTATGATTTTTGGAGTTCCAGAAGTATACGTTTGATACAGATTACTACTGACTATTCTGTTTTTGACAGATTCTGTTTTCTATATGTTGTTTACTTATTTTGATGAATCTATGAGTAGTATCGGAGAGTATGAACCATAGATAAGTTATAATACAGTAGATATTACACCAATATGAATTTAGAATGAGTTCACAACAGTACCTAAGTGGTGATTTATTTTCTTATACTAACGGAGCTTACGAGTTTTCTGTTGAGTTTTGTGTTGTGAAGTTTTCAAGTTTCGGGTAAAGATTCGATGGACTATGGAATAAGGAGTGGCAAGAGCCTAAGCTTGGGGATGCCCAAGGCACCCCAAGGTAATATTCAAGGACAACCAAGAGCCTAAGCTTGTGGATGCCCCGGATGACATCCCCTCTTTCGTCTTCGTTCATCGGTAACTTACTTGGAGCTATATTTTTATTCACCACATGATATGTGTTTTGCTTGGAGCATTATTTTTTTTATCTTGCTTTGCTTGCTGTTTGAATAAAATACCAAGATCTGAAATTCTTAAATGAGAGAGAGTCTTCACACAGTTACATAATTATTTAGCTACTCATTGATCTTCACTTATATCTTGTTGGAGTAGTTTGTCATTTACTCGTGTGCTTCACTTATATCCTTTGAGTAAATGGTTGAATGAGTTGAATGTCATAAATCTGAAATTATATATGTTTCGTTTGCTTATCCTTTTGGGAGTAATGACTTCACATCTAAGAAGTAGAGGTTGTAAATTTATTGAAGGTTAGCAAGCATCGTATGGGTCATTTGAACAATTCATGAAAGAATATTGAAGGAAGAGAGATTTCACATATAAATATACTATCTTAGACATCTTTTATAATTGTGAGCACTCATTAAGTATGACATGCTAAAGAGTTGATGTTGGACAAGGAAGACAACGTAATCGGTTATGTTTTCTCACATCTCAGTTAAAGTATATTGTCATGGATCATTCAAACATGTTGAGCTTGCCTTTCCCCCTCATGCTAGCCAAATTCCTTGCACCAAGTAGAGATACTACTTGTGCTTCCAAATATCCTTAAACCCAGTTTTGCCATGAGAGTCCACCATACCTACCTATGGATTGAGTAAGATCCTTCAAGTAAGTTGTCATCGGTGCAAGCAATAAAAATTGCTCTCTAAATATGTATGATCTATTAGTGTGAAGAAAATAAGCTTTATACGATATTGTTATGGAAGCAATAAAAGCGACGGACTGCATAATAAAGGTCCATATACAAGTGGTAATATAACGTGACATTCTTTTTGCATTAATATTTTGTGCATCCAACCATAAAAGCGCATGACAACCTCTGCTTCCCTCTATGAAGGGCGTATCTTTTACTTTATGCAAGAGTCAAGGTGATCTTCACCTTTCCCTTTTTCATTTTATCCTTTGGCAAGCACCTCGTGTTGGAAAGATCCTGATATATATATATATATATATATATATATATATATATATATATATATATATATCTAATTGGATGTAAGTTAGCATGAACTATTATTGTTGACATCACCCAAAGGTGAATATGTTGGGAGGCAACACTATAAGCCCCAATCTTTCCGAGTGTCCAATTAGAACTCCATAACCATAAGTATTGCGTGAGTGTTAGCAATTGTGGAAGACTATATGATAGTTGAGTATGTGGAGTTTGCTAAATAAAAGCTCTAACATAGACCCTTACTGAAAATAAGATGAATTGTAATTGTTTGATGACTAAGAATGAAGTTTGCTAGTTTTCAAGAAAGTTTATGGTCTATGATTTAACATTGAATAGCTTGTTACTTGATCTTGAGAAGTTTTATGAGATGAACTATTGTTATGAAATATAATCATGCTAGAAAAGGTGATTGAAATTATCATTGATCAAACTTATGCACCTACTAGCATTCACACTTCATAAATTCTTTCTTTTATCATTTACCTACTCGACGACGAGCAGGAATTAAGATTGGGGATACTGATACGTCTCCAACGTATCTATAATTTATGAAGCATTCATGCTATTATATTATCTGTTTGGAGTGTTTATGGGCTTTATTATACACTTTTATATTATTTTTGGGACTAACCTATTAACCGGAGGCCCAGCCCATATGGTTGTTTCATTGCCTATTTCAGTATTTCGAAGAAAAAGAATATCAAACGGAATCCAAACGGAATGAAATCTTCGGGAGCGTGATTTTTGGAACGAACGTGATCCAGGAGACTTGGAGTTGAAGTAAAGGAAGCTTCGAGGTGGCCACGAGGGTGGGGGGTGCCCCCCTACTGGGCGCGCCCCCTGTCTCGTGGGCCCCTCGAGGCTACCCCGACCTACTTCTTTCACCTATTTATTCCCATATACCATAAAAACATCGAAGAACAAGATAGATCGGGAGTTCCACCGCCGCAAGCCTCTGTAGCCACCAAAAACCTCTTGGGAACCTGTTCCGACACCCTGCCGGAGGGGGGGATCCCTCACCGGTGGCCATCTTCATCATCCCGGCGCTCTCCGTGACGAGGAGGGAGTAGTTCACCCTCAGGGCTGAGGGTATGTACCAGTAGCTATGTATTTGATCTCTCTCTCTCTCGTGTTCAATCTATGGCACGATCTTGATGTATCATGAGCTTTGCTATTATAGTTGGATCTTATGATGTCCCCCCCCCCTCTACTCTCTTGTGATGAATTGAGTTTTCCCTTTGAAGTTATCTTATCGGATTGAATCTTTAAGGATTTGAGAACACTTGATGTATGTCTTGCCGTGCTTATCTGTGGTGACAATGGGATATCACGTGATCCACTTGATGTATGTTTTGATGATCAACTTGCGGGTTCCGCCCATGAACCTATGCATAGGGGTTGGCACACATTTTCGTCTTGACTCTCCGGTAGAAACTTTGGGGCACTCTTTGAAGTACTTTGTGTTGGTTGAATAGATGAATCTGAGATTGTGTGATGCATATCATATAATCATGCCCACGGATAGTTGAGGTGACAATGGAGTATCTAGGTGACATTAGGGTTTTGGTTGATTTGTGTCTTAAGGTGTTATTCTAGTACGAACTCTATGATAGATCAAATGGAAAGAATAGCTTTGTGTTATTTTACTACAGACTCTTGAATAGACATATCAGAAATTATAACTTTGAGGTGGTTTAGTACACTACCATAATCTCTTCGTTTGTTCTCCGCTATTAGTGGCTTTGGAGTGACTCTTTGTTGCATGTTGAGGGATTGTTATATGATCTATCTATGTGATTATTGTTGAGAGAACTTGCACTAGTGAAAGTATGAACCCTATGCCTTGTTTCCTACCATTGTAATACCATTTACGCTCACTTTTATCATTAGTTACCTTGTCATTTTTATATTTTCAGATTACAAAAACCTATATCTACCATCATTATTGCACTTGTATCACCATCTCTTCACTGAACTAGTGCAGCTATACAATTTACCATTGTATTGGGTGTGTTGGGGACACAAGAGACTCTTTGTTATTTGGTTGCAAGGTTGTTTGAGAGAGACCATCTTCATCCTACGCCTCCCACAGATTGATAAACCTTAGGTCATCCACTTGAGGGAAATTTGCTACTGTCCTACAAACCTACGCACTTGGCGGCCCAACAACGTCTACAAGAAGAAGGTTGTGTAGTAGACATCAAGCGCTTTTCTCGCGCCGTTGCCGGGGAGGTGAGTGCTTGAAGGTATATCTTTAGATCTTGCAATCAAATCTGTTTGTTTCTTGTTTTATCACTAGTTTAGTTTATAAAAGAAAAACTACAAAAAAATGAATTTGAGTTTGTCTCATACGCTTTATCTTTTTAATATCTTTCGTGAGTATGACGGAAAGGAAAATTGTGCTCAATTTCTAGAAGAAGAATGCATTAAAATTCTTGATACTAAATCTTTGAATGATGAGCATGATTGCAATGTTGTTAGTATGAACTCTTTGAATGTCCATAGTACTAATGATGATTGCACTAGTTATGATGAAAATATCTCTTATAAGCATGTCAATTTTTGTGGAGTAGATTGGGTTTGCAAGTACACACCAAATAGGGAAAATAGATATTGCAAGAGACATAAGTATTTAGAAACTAAAGGGTTGCAAGAAAGGCTTAATGTGAGTGCTGAAAATTTAAATTTCCTTTGCCGTACTTGTGAACTTTGTAATGAACGTGGTCATTTAAATCTCCGATGCCAATTGTTTCATGATCAAATCGTGTCCAAAAATTGTGATCAATTGATTTCCCTTGCACATTATAATGAACTTAGTTTGCTTTTGGGTTATGAAGAGTCGAAACGTTTAACTAAGAATCTTCCAGAAGTTGCCCTTGAGAAATTTCTTGATATTGATCTAGAAAAGATTTATTTGTGTTGTGCGGTGAATTGCATTGAAAATCCTTATATTGCCAATTACCTAAAGATAAGAAAGCAAATCGAGGATGATGAGAATACTAATGAAAGGGAAGAGACTTCCCAACCTCCTCCTATTAATTCTTATGATGAATCAGGTAACGAGGATGAGCTTTCTATTCAACCAATCTCATTAATAAAGAGCTCAAAGAAGAAGGTTGAACCCACACATAATGTGAAGAAGAAAAAGAAAAGAAGGAGCAACAAAGGTAAAAAGGTATCCCTCCCAAATGATGTTGCTCCTACTACTCATTGTGATGATGATAATTGCTATACAGTTGGTGCTATCCATACTATTAATGATGAGAGTGATTATGCTTATGATATGAAAAGGCCCAAGCTTGGGGAAGCTATGTTTGATGAGGATGACATATTTGAGAATATATTTGCTGCAATTAATGTTTGTCCCAAGCTTGGAGGTGCTACGTTTAATGAAGATGATATTTTTAGCCTCCCAAGTTTTGATATGCAAAGTTGTTATGATGATAGCATGCCTCTTACCTATGATGATTATATTGATGAAAGTGGGTTTGGAAGAGTGTCAACTTTTAGGAAGTAGTTATCCCACTATTTTGGAGGATGTTGAATCTTATTGTGATGAATATGAAAGTGGATTTGGAAGAGTGTCAACGTTATTTGGTGATGATTCCACTATCTTGGGAGAGGTTTCAATCGATTATGATGAGAACAAAGTTGCTACTTATGATGATTATTGTGATGACACTTATGCTATAAAAAGTGGTTATGATTATATTTATAAAACTTGTCATGATTATGATTACCCCTTTTCTGAACATTACTCTTTTAATGTGGAAACAATTTATAGTATTCTAGTCTCTTATGATACTCCCACTATTCCGAATGAGAAGAATTTTGCTTATGTGGAGAGTAGTAAATTTTCTATGCAAGTAGACCATGAAAAGAATGCTTTAGGTGCTGGTTATATTGTTGAAATTATTCATTATGCTACTGAAAATTATTATGAGGGAGGAATATATGCTTGTAGGAATTGCAATAATATCAAGTTTCCTCACTATGTGCTTCAAGTTTTGAGCTTATGCTTGTTTTGCCTTCCTATGCTAGTTGATTACTATTCCCATAAGTTGTTTGCTCACAAAATCCCTATGCATAGGAAGTGGGTCAGACTTAAATGTGCTAGTCATATGCTTCATGATGCTCCCGTTATGTTTCAATCCTTATCTTTTATGTGAGCATCATTGCCATCATCATGCCTAGCTAGAAAGGCATTAAAGAAAAGTGTTTGTTGGGAGACAACCCAATACTTACCCTTACTGTTTTTGTGTGTTCACATGATTATGCTACTGTAGTAATAATGTTTTATAGCATTTATTTCAATAAAGTGCCAAGTAAGACCTTTAGGATAGCTTACGGTGATAGTTGTGTTGATCCTGTTAAAAATCAGAAACTTTTGCACCCAGTAAATTAGTTTTCTTAATTCACAGAAACGTGCTCTTGATCTAATTCTTTTTGCGCTGGATTGTTACACGAATTTATGTGGACTTCCTAATTTGGTAGGAATTTTGGAGTTCCAGAAGTATACATTTGATACATATTACTACTGACTATTCTGTTTTTCACAGATTCTGTTTTCTATATGTTGTTTACTTATTTTGATGAATCTATGAGTAGTATCGGAGTGTATGAACCATAGAAAAGTTAGAATACAGTAGATATTACACCAATATGAATTTAGAATGAGTTCACAACAGTACCTAAGTGGTGATTTATTTTCTTATACTAACGGAGCTTACGAGTTTTCTGTTGAGTTTTGTGTTGTGAAGTTTTCAAGTTTTGGGTAAAGATTCGATGGACTATGGAATAAGGAGTGGCAAGAGCCTAAGCTTGGGGATGCCCAAGGCACGCCAAGGTAATATTCAAGGACAACCAAGAGCCTAAGCTTGGGGATGCCCCGGATGGCATCCCCTCTTTCGTCTTCGTTCATCGTTAACTTTACTTGGAGCTATACTTTTATTCACCACATGATATGTGTTTTGCTTGGAGCATCATTTGTTTTATCTTGCTTTGCTTGCTGTTTGAATAAAATACCAAGATCTGAAATTCTTAAATGAGAGAGAGTCTTCACATAGTTACATAATTATTTAGCTACTCATTGATCTTCACTTATATCTTGTTGGAGTAGTTTGTCATTTACTCGTGTGCTTCACTTATATCCTTTGAGTAAATGGTTGAATGAGTTGAATGTCATAAATCTGAAATTACATATGTTTAATTTGCTTATCCTTTGGGGAGTAATGACTTCACATCTAAGAAGTAGAGGTTGTAAATTTATTGAAGGTTAGCAAGCATCGTATGGGTCATTTGAACAATTCATGAAAGAATATTGAAGGAAGAGAGATTTCACATATAAATATACTATCTTAGACATCTTTTATAATTGTGAGCACTCATTAAGTATGACATGCTAAAGAGTTGATGTTGGACAAGGAAGACAACGTAATGGGTTATGTTTTCTCACATGTCAGTTAAAGTATATTGTCATGGATCATTCAAACATGTTGAGCTTGCCTTCCCCCCTCATGCTAGCCAAATTCCTTGCACCAAGTAGAGATACTACTTGTGCTTCCAAATATCCTTAAACCCAGTTTTGCCATGAGAGTCCACCATACCTACCTATGGATTGAGTAAGATCCTTCAAGTAAGTTGTCATCGGTGCAAGCAATAAAAATTGATCTCTAAATATGTATGATCTATTAGTGTGAAGAAAATAAGCTTTATACGATATTGTTGTGGAAACAATAAAAGCGAAGGGCTGCATAATAAAGGTCCATATACAAGTGGCAATATAAAGTGACATTCTTTTGCATTAAGATTTTGTGCATCCAACCATAAAAGCGCATGACAACCTGTGCTTCCCTTTGCGAAGGGCCTATCTTTTACTTTATGCAAGAGTCAAGGTGATCTTCACCTTTCCCTTTTTCATTTTATCCTTTGGCAAGCACCTCGTGTTGGAAAGATCCTGATATATATATCCAATTGGATTTAAGTTAGCATGAACTATTATTGTTGACATCACCCAAAGGTGAATACGTTGGGAGGCAACACTATAAGCCCCTATCTTTCCCAGTGTTCGATTAAAACTCCATAACCATAAGTATTGCGTGAGTGTTAGCAATCGTGGAAGACTATATGATAGTTGAGTATGTGGAGTTTGCTAAATAAAAGCTCTAACATAGACCCTTCCTGAAAATAATATGAATTGTAATTGTTTGATGACTAAGAATGAAGTTTGCTAGTTTTCAAGAAAGTTTATGGTCTATGCTTTAACATGTTAATAGCTTGTTACTTGATCTTGAGAAGATTTATGAGATGAACTACTATTATGACGTATAATCATGCTAGAAAAGGTGATTGAAATTATCATTGATCAAACTTATGCACCTACTAGCATTCACACATCATAAATTCTTTCTTTTATCATTTACCTACTCGAGGACGAGCAGGAATTAAGCTTAGGGATGCTGATACGTCTCCAACGTATCTATAATTTATGAAGCATTCATGCTATTATATTATCTGTTTTGAGTGTTTATGGGATTTATTATACACTTCTATATTATTTTTGGGACTAACCTATTAACCGGAGGCCCAACCCATATTGTTGTTTTATTGCCTATTTCAGTATTTCGAAGAAAAGGAATATCAAACGGAGTCCAAACGAAATGGAACCTTCGGGAGCGTGATTTTTGGAACGAACGTGATCCAGGAGACTTGGAGTTGAAGTAAAGGAAGCTTCAAGGTGGCCAGGAGGGTGGGGGGCGCCCCCCTACTGGGCACGCCCCCCTGTCTTGTGGGCCCCTTGAGGCTCCCCCAACCAACTTCTTTCGCCTATATATTCCCATATACCATAAAAACATCGAAGAACAAGATAGATCGGGAGTTACGCCGCCGCAAGCCTCTGTAGCCACCAAAAACCTCTCAGGAGCCCGTTCCGACACCCTGCCGGAGGGGGGGGGGTCCCTCACCGGTGGCCATCTTCATCATCCCGACGCTCTCCATGGAGTAGTTCACCCTCGGGGCTGAGGGTATGTACCAGTAGCTATGTGTTTGATCTCTCTCTCTCTCTCTCGTGTTCTATCTATGGCACGATCTTGATGTTATCACGAGCTTTGCTATTATAGTTGGATCTTATGATGTCCCCCCCCCCTCTACTCTCTTGTGATGAATTGAATTTTCCCTTTGAAGTTATCTTATCGGATTGAGTCTTTAAGGATTTGAGAACACTTGATGTATGTCTTGCCGTGCTTATCTGTGGTGACAATGGGATATCACGTGATCCACTTGATGTATGTTTTGGTGATAAACTTGCGGGTTCCGCCCATGAACCTATGCATAGGGGTTGGCACACATTTTCGTCTTGACTCTCCCGTAGAAACTTTGGGGCACTCTTTGAAGTACTTTGTGTTGGTTGAATAGATGAATCTGAGATTGTGTGCATATCATATAATCATGCCCACGAATACTTGAGGTGACAATGGAGTATCTAGGTGACATTAGGGTTTTGGTTGATTTGCGTCTTAAGGTGTTATTCTAGTACGAACTTTATGATAGATCGAACAGAAAGAATAGCTTTGTGTTATTTTACTACGGACTCTTGAATAGATAGATCAGAAAGGATAACTTTGAGGTGGTTTCGTACCCTACCATAATCTCTTCGTTTGTTCTCCACTATTAGTGGCTTTGGAGTGACTCTTTGTTGCATGTTGAGGGATTCTTATATGATCTATCTATGTTATTATTGTTGAGAGAACTTGCGCTAGTGAAAGTATGAACCCTATGCCTTGTTTCCTACCATTGCAATACCGTTTACGCTCACTCTTATCATTAGTTACCTTGCTTTTTTTATATTTTCAGATTACAAAAACCTATATCTACCATCATTATTGCACGTGTATCACCATCTCTTCACCGAACTAGTGCAGCTATACAATTTACCATTGTATTGGGTGTGTTGGGGACACAAGAGACTCTTTGTTATTTGGTTGCAAGGTTGTTTGAGAGAGACCATCTTCATCCTATGCCTCCCACGGATTGATAAACCTTAGGTCATCCACTTGAGGGAAATTTGTTACTGTCCTACAAACCTCTGCACTTGGAGGCCCAACAACGTCTACAAGAAGAAGGTTATGTAGTAGACATCACCCTCCACCCATTTGTCCGCGGGCTCATGTTCTTCTACGGGCTGGACTTCCATGATCTGGCCCCCAATTTCATCCTCAACATCTCTGCATTTATCGTCGTGTGTGAGGCCTTCCTCCGCATTACGCCCCACTTCAGCCTATGGCTGAAGACCTTCAACGTGAAGCCGAAGGTGGTGGTCGGCCAGCAAGTGGAGTGCGGAGGCGCCATGGTGGGCAAGATGCCCAATGTTACCTGGCCCGAAGGCTCCTACGTGGAGACCGTGAAGGGGTGGCAATCGGGGTGGTTCTACATCATCGAGCCGCGCGACACCAATTGGGCAGCGGCCCCCGAATTTCGATCCGGCATCCCCATGCGGCTCACCTCCTCAAAAGAGAAGGGCCTAGCCTGGGGCTCATCGGTGGAGCTGACCGGACTTCAGACCTATGTCAAAAATATGATAAGCAAGAAAATCAAGCTTGTCAATGTGGTCCTGGTCATGCTCTTCCGCCGGATCCTTTCGTGTCAGAGACAGACTTTCAATATGTGGGAGTTTGACCCAGCCAAACATCAGACGCTGCGAGAGCTCTTCGTCACGACGCACGAAGCTGTCTGGAAGGTGCTGTTGAAGGCCGCCGAGGTACCACCACCCATAGCCAAAGATCGCGGACTCATCATGAAGCGCCCCGCCAATCCGGTGAGTTTTTATATTTTGCAAGATGTGCCTTTTACTAGCACACCCGCGGGAGGAATATAAACCTCCATGCCAATCTAACATGAATGGGTAGCGATAGCGGAGCGGATTGACTGTCCGACTCCACTACTCGAAGATCCAGCATCGCCTATCTTAACGAAGATGCTATTTCCGGTGCCCTATGAGGTGCCGGAGAAGAAGTCCAAGAAGGCCGCGGGGACCAGGAAAGGTCTCTGGCGCAAGGTTGTATCAGACTCATCGTCCGAAAACACCGAGGCACACTCCTCCAACGAAAATGAGGAGGAGGAAGAGGAAATCCCTCCCCCCCAACCGGGGGGGGGGGAGAAGAAAAGGAAGGCCGCCCTGTCTGGGGAGGCCGAAGGGTCCAAGAAAGGGAAGACCCTCCCTCCGGACCACTCCACCACAGCCGCATACAACACCGAGGAGTGGTTGCCCAGGGACAAGCCCCTGGCGAAGTCGTAAGTATCCAGACACTATAATACTTTTGGTACATTTTTCTTTATTGCTTCTTATCATGCCAAACATGCTCGTGCAATCTGGCCAAATCCCACACCGACATATCCTCTTCGGATGGGTCTCTGGGCCTGTCAGCAATGAATAGTGATTCACTCCCGATTGCCTCCTCCCCCAAGCCCGCGACAATACCGAGGTGTTGTCTCAGAGGATAAAGGACCAGGGGGAGACTGTTCTGGAGACGCCCCAAGGCGAAATCCCAGACACCGGGCACATGGGATGGAAAACCCCCATGTGTTCTGATGACAAGGGCCGTAGCAAGTTTGGCCCCTAGCCAGATACTGCTCCGGAACCCCCAATGGTTTCGGATACGGGCAGGCAGCCTCTCCCTAAGGGGGGCGAGCCGCCCGTGTCGATGACCTCTGTCCATCCAGAGGCATTGGACGACTTGCTGGAAGTGCTTGGAGGCGCTTCCATTGATGAAGAACACCATACTCTTATGAGTATGGTGATTGAGAAGGTCCGGTCCGCCAAAAGCGGATTGACCGAAGCCTGCACCAGCCTCCTGACGGGCTTTGAGGTAAGTAATAAAATTGTAAAAAGTATCACAGTATAGACAGTAGCCCCTGATGCTCTGTTTGGTGTTCGGAAAGAAAGGCCGAACAGAGGATCAAATAACACCCGCAGGAGTCTAATCAGAATATGTATATGTGAATAAGCAGGCGTCGCTGCTGGCCGCTGTCGCTCATACTGCGGAGGTCTCCGGACTGAAGCGGGACCTGGAGCGGTCCGAGGAAGAGCTCGGCCTCGTGAAGAGGCAGCTCGAGGAGAACAAAGGTAAGTGATACCCCGTCTGTATATTGGTAAAGAAAAAAATAGTTTCAGCTCATAGAAGTGTCATGAATTTTAATAGGGGCCACGACCGAAGTGGCGGCCCTTAAGAAGGCGCTGTCTGAGGCCGAAGACAAAGCGGCCAAGGAGCGCATCGAGCGCGAGAAGCAAGAGGCCCGTGTCGACGAGGTCCAACAAGAGCTCCAGGATTTCGTCAAAAAATATGAGTCCTTGGAGCGTGACTCTAAGACGCGAGAGTCCGAGCTTGCTGAGGCCCTCCAGAGCATGCGAGATGCCAAAGCCGAAGCCCAAAGGGCCCTCCAGGAGATTCAGGCGGCCAAGAAGATAGCGGCGGGCAAGGCATTCATTATGCAAAGCAAGCATGTGAAGGAGACTTTCCTTTTACTTACCCGAATTCGGAGCTCTCCAGGAGCGTTCGCAGATCTGCCACATAGCATATCGGATGCTGTAGAGTTCTACCGGGCCGAAGAAGGGAGCTCAACGGAGAAGTTGTTCTGGTATCAATATATTGGGACCGAACATCCGATGCCCTTGAGCGACCAGCTAAAGCAACTGGTCGAATTGCACAAGGCGGCCGAACTGGCCATGAAGGACCATATATATATATATATATATATATATATATATATATATATATATATATAGTCCGGATGTGGCTTGCCGAGCCCTTGCCCAGCAGCTACTTCGGCCTCGTGAAGCGGCTTGTAAATGCCTGCCCGCGGCTTGAAGTCATAAAGCGGTCGGTCTGCATTGAAGGTGCGCGCAGGGCCTTCACCCGCGCGAAAGTGCACTGGGCGAAGATGGATGCCGAGAAGCTGGTGACGGAGGGGGTGCCTAAGGGCAAGGAGCACCGCCTCCCCGAAAACTATTATGACGGTGTCATGAAGGGTGCCCGCCTTGTGGCGGAGGAATGTGCTAAGGATGTAATATTTGAATGAATGTACTCATTTGGTCCTGTAATATGAAAACGAGTTCATTTGCGCTATATAACGCTTGTTGATTTAAAATTTTACCTTCTGTGCTGCGATTTATAAAATCTGAGAGCTGGCCAGTCGTCGGCTTCTGCCCCCATGTAACTAGTACCGGGGTGTTCGGGATAAATCTAAACACTCTTTGTCCAAATTTTTGGTCCTTTAAGGAGGTGTTTAGCGCAACGAACAAGGCAATCAGAGTATACAGCTTTATCACTCTCACTTAGCCATAGAAGTCTATAATTTTAAATTTTGGCATAGCCCCTGATATTCGGAAGGCCGAACTTGGGGCGCTATACACGCCTAAATCGGACAAGGCCGATTCCTCGCCCAAAGCGGAAAAAATCTTTAAGGATTTGAGACCTCTCGAACATCGACCAGCTCTCGCCGCATCATGAAAATCAGTTTTCGGCTTTCTCTACTGAGGTGTCCGTCCAGAAGAACCGGGACACAATCGCAGTAGTTCTCCCTGTGCCACCTTAGCCGATGTAGCGGAACGTAAGGCAGCAAAACATGGGAGCCAGGCAAACCCAACTATTGACCCAAGACATGATTCGGAGCTGATGCATATAATGCTATAAGTTCAGGGTGCCGCACTATCGAAAGTGTTCGTACTTTTCTTGTCGTGTTATGGGGTACACTGAAGCCCCTGGCGGACTGAACGTACCAAAATGTATGGGTGCAATTTGTAATAAATAAGCAGTCGAGGAAAAAGATAAAGAAATGTAATAATAAGCTGACGCTGTACATTATTGTAGTACCTTCAGAAGAGGTGTCTAGAGGGGGGTGATTAGACATTAAGTACCAAAGTTGCAGTTTTTAACAAATTTAAGTTTAAGTGGGGTTTAGGCACAAGTTTAACATTCACGATACATAACAAGCAAGCATGCAAAGAGTATATGAGCAGCGGAAAGTAAAGCATGCAACTTGCAAGAATGTAAAGGGAAGGGTTTTGGAGGATTCAAACACAATTGAAGACACGGATGTTTTTGGCGTGGTTCCGATAGGTGGCGCTATCGTACATCCACGTTGATGGAGACTTCAACCCACGGAGGGTAACAGTTGCGCGAGCCCACGGAGGGCTCCACCCAAGAAGGGTCCACGAAGAAGCAACCTTGTCTATCCCACCATGGTCGTCGCCCACGAAGGACTTGCCTCACTAGCGGTAGATCTTCACGAAGTAGGCGATCTCCTTGCCCTTACAAACTCCTTGGTTCAACTCCACAATCTTTGTCGGAGGCTCCCAAGTGACACCTAGCCAATCTAGGAGACACCACTCTCCAAGAAGTAACAAATGGTGCGTTGATGATGAACTCCTTGCTCTTGTGCTTCAAATGATAGTCTCCCCAACACTCAACTCTCTCTCATAGGATTTGGATCTGGTGGAAAGAAGATTTGAGTGGAAAGCAACTTGGGGAAGGCTAGAGATCAAGATTCATATGGTAGGAATGGAATATCTTGGCCTCAACACATGAGTAGGTAGTTCTCTCTCAGAAATAGGATACTGGAAGTGTAGGTTTGTTCTGATGGCTATCTCCATGAATGAAGAGGAGGTGGAGGGGTATATATAGCCTCCACACAAAATCTAACCGTTACACACAATTTGCCAAACTCGATGGGACCGAATTGAGAAACTCGGTCGGACCGACTCAGCAAATCTAGTGACCGTTAGGATTTTTGGTGGGACCGAAATGCAACTCGGTGGGACCAATATGGTTAGGGTTAGGGCATAACGTAATCTCGGTGAGATCGATTACACAAACTCGGTGGGACCGATTTTGGTAATAAGTTAACCAGAGAGTTGGCCAGGCAAAGTCGGTGGTACCGATTACTCAAACTCGGTGGGACCGATTTTGGTAATAAGTTAACCAGAGAGTTTGCATTGTAATCTCGGTAGTACCGATTGCTCAAACTCGGTGAGACCGATTTTGATAATGGACATACATAGAGAGATTACAATCCCCTCTCGGTGAGATCGAGATCCCTATCGGTAAGACCGATTTACCTAGGGTTTGTGGCAGTGGCTAAGACATCCAAACTCGGTGGCGCCGGATAGAAAGAATCGGTGTGGCCGATTTTGGTTTTAGGTTTTGGACATATGTGGATGTGAGAAAGTGGTTGAGGGTTTTTGGAGCATATCACTAAGCACATGAAGCAAGAGGCTCATTAAGCAACACCTGATCCCTCCTTGATAGTATTGGCTTTTCCTATAGTCTCAATGTGATCTTGGATCACTAAAATGTAAAATGAAGAGTCTTGAGCTTGAAGCTTGAGCCAATCCTTTGTCCTTAGCATCTTGAAGGAGTTCCCACATCCTTTAGTCCATGCTACTCCAATGTTGAACTTGTCTGAAATATACTAGATAAAGGTGCTAGTCCAACAAGAGATATGTTGACATTAATTACCAAAACCACCTAGGGAGCACTTGTGCTTTCAATCTCCCCCTTTTTGGTAATTGATGACAACATACATCAAAGCTTTAGATTAGGATATAGAGAATAGCAAGTAAAGCTTTGGAAAGACATGTAACAAGCATAGGCTCCCCCTACATGTAGGCAATTATGTGAATATGAAATATAGAAGCATGTGAGAGCATAACCATGATAGAGCAGGCAATGTGTTACATGTATCTTGGCCATATGCATCAGAGCAAAAAGTATTAAAGGAAATACCTTCATGCCCATGAGTCCTTCTTGCAAACAGTATGTACATCAGCAAGAATTCCTCATACACATGATTGTGATGCATATACTTACCTTGTAGTATTGAGTAGGCTTAGGATGGAATGAACCTGTGTAAACAAGGTTAGATAACACAGATACATCTACTAGCCAGAGCAAACAGAAGAAACCACAAGAATACCAAGACTGGGATGACATGTAGAGAGTGAGTACTAAGTACCACATTTGATTAGACATGTCCCCAAGAGTAAAGATATGCAATGAATTTGAATGATTTCTTTCCCTTAGATGTCTTGCTCCCCCTGAATCTAGCATGGGATACTGGGAGAAGATAGGGAACAGAAAATCAGAGCTGAAAGATATAAATGAACAAAGCTAATGCAAACTAATGCAAGTAAGCACAGATGAACATGTCTTTCCCCTCAAGAAGACATGTGGCATCTCTCCTCTTGAACACCAAGCATCTGGGATCCTTGAGAAATACTTTCTACTAGTATTCTCTCCCCCTGAAGGATCTCTCTCTCTCTCTCTCCCTGAAGGATCTCTCTCCCCCTGAGAAGGTGATACACTCTCTAAAATGATAAGCTTTGATGTGATCTCTCTCTCCCCCTTTGGCGTCAATTTCCAAGAAGGGCTTGATAAAAATGTTCTCTCTCTCTACCTTTGGAATTTGTCATGAATGGGTTTGATCCTTGAGTCACAACATAAAGCACTTGATAAAAATGTGATGCTTGTTAGAGGACAAGATTCATTGAGTGGAGCTGGATCAGAAGAAACACATAATAAGTGGCAAACTGTTTTTCCTGTTGTGAAATCGGTGGCACCGAGTGGTATGCTTCGGTGGTACTGAAAGGTTTCGGTTGGACCGAAAATAACAAATTGGTGTAACCGAGTTCATCGCAGAGAAAACACTTGTCACCTCAGCTCACTAGACTAGTAAGATCTCACAAAGATTTGCAAGGAATTTACTGAATGATATGCAATGAATTGATGCATAAAATGCAGAGCAAACAAAAGGAAAAGAAAGAAATCTAGATGAAGTTTTTTTTGAAAGGGGAAACAAATATGCATGAGACAAATGCAAAAACACAAAGACGAACACAAGAGAACTTCATCTAGAGATGGTCGGCGACAAAGTCACCTATGTTAGAGTATATTGACTTAGGAGTCAAGTGAGATCACTTGATCATAGGTCATACTCATCGTTTAAGCTCAAAATGGGGTTACCATTTTTCGTTTAAGCATCTTGATGTATTCACATCTTGTCGAGTTGCTTTAGCTCATGACTCAGAGTAAAGCTTCTCTAAGATGGAATAACATACCTTGGTTGGTGGTGTTGATCATGTAGTTGAACTTGTGTGGGTTGCTCAAGGTTGATGTAGCTCATCAAGAGTTGGGAGCACCACTTGGAATTTGAGTCCATCTACCTACATGGGTTAGTTCTTGCAAGGAAGAGCACTTGTGTATCCAAAAATGACAATCATGAAGCTCAACATTGAATTTGTCAAAGGATATGTTTGAATGGTTTCGTGCTTCCTTGTCTTCAACCACCTTTGTGTAGAGACTTGGTGATGTAGAGATTGCTCAAGATGTGAGTAGGTTACAATCTCATGGAATTTGATTCAACCAAGTACCTACATGGGTTAGATAACATGCAAGATGCAAATATATCCAAGACATAAGATTTTCATCATAAGAGAAATATCAAGGATTAGTCATAAGCTCATGTCTTGCATGTATCCAATGGAGTTTCTACTCCAAGTTTGAAGCATCTATGATGTTCAGTTCTCCTCTCAACCTGCAAAACACTTTCTCATCAAGAGGTTTAGTGAATATATCCGCTAATTGCTTTTCGGTGTGAACATGCTTAAGATCAATGTCACCCTTAGCAACATGATCTCGAATGAAATGATGACGAACTTCAATATGCTTAGTTCGAGAATGTTGCACATGATTATGTCCAATTTTGATAGCACTTTCATTGTCACAAAGCAATGGAACATGTTTCACATATATCCCATAATCTTTTAGAGTTTGGGTCATCCAAAGTAATTGAGCACAACATGAACCAGCGGCAATGTACTCCACTTCGGCGGTAGATAAGGATACCGAGTTTTGTTTCTTGGAGGACCAAGACACAAGAGATCTACCAAGAAATTGACAAGTACCCGAAGTGGACTTTCTATCAACCTTGTCTCTGGCATAGTCTGAGTCAGAGTAGCCAACAAGATCGAAAGAGGCCCTCTTAGGATACCAAATGCCAAAATTTGGTGTATGTATTAAGTATCTCACTATCCTTTTCACACCCTTAAGATGACATTCTTTAGGAGCAGCTTGATATCTTGCACACATGCACCCACTTAGCATAATATTGGGACGTGAAGCACATAGGTATAACAATGAACCAATCATAGAGCGATAAACCTTTTGATCAACTGGTTCACCATCTTTGGTCAAATCAAGATGTCCACTAGTAGGCATGGGTGTAGACATACCTTTGCATTCTTGCATATTGAACTTATTGAATAAGTCCTTAGTGTACTTCGTTTGAGAGACAAAAGTACCTTCCTTAGTTTGCTTGATTTGCAACCCAAGAAAGAATTTGAGTTCACTCATCATTGACATCTCAAACTTCTCCGACATTAGCTTTCCAAACTTCTCACTAAAATGAGGGTTAGTTGAACCAAATGTAATATCATCAACATAGATTTGGCACACAAATAATTCTCCATTAACCCTTTTAGTAAAAAGAGTAGAATCAATTTTCCCAATTTCAAATCCCTTTCCAAGAAGAAACTTAGTTAAGCATTTGTACCACGCTCTAGGAGCTTGTTTAAGACCATAAAGAGCTTTGTGAAGTTTGTAAACATGATTTGGTTTCTTAGGATTGACAAAGCCGGGAGGTTGTTTAACATAAACTTCCTCCTCTATTTCACCATTTAGAAAAGCACTTTTAATGTCCATTTGGTACAATGTGATATCATGGTGATTAGCATAGGCAAGTAAGATGCGAATGGACTCAAGTCTAGCAACGGGAGCATAAGTCTCACCATAGTCCATACCTTCGACTTGTGTGTAGCCTTGGGCGACGAGACGTGCTTTGTTGCGAACAACATGTCCATCTTCATCTTGCTTGTTGCGAAACACCCATTTGGTACCGATGATGTTGTGGTTGTTGTCGGGCTTCTCAACCAATGTCCAAACTTGGTTTCTCTCAAAGTTGTGTAGCTCTTCATGCATAGCGTTTATCCAATCCGGATCTTCCAATGCTTCTTCGTCCTTCATAGGTTCAATGCTAGAGATGAAAGAATAATTTTCACAAAAGTTAGCTAAACAATTTTTAGAGCGAGTGATTCTCCCGGTTTGAATATCATTGTAGATTTGCTCGACGGGATGGTCTTTAGCAATTCTTGCTCGAACTTGTGAAATCTTTTGCTTGGTTCTTGGTTGAACTTCTTCTTCATCATCTTCTTCTTCTTCTTCTTGATCTTCTTCATTGTTGGCGTTGTCGTTCTCTTGTCATGGTGGAGAAGGAGGTTGTTGATGTTTTCGATGCACTTCCTTGTTTTCTTCATCTTGGTGTGTCCCACTTGTGGATGCTTCCGTATCAACTCTTGGTTCACCTTGTCGTGAAGTAGAAGCTTCCACTTGGACGGACGAAGTACTCTCCTTCACCTCCGTTGGACGAACCTTGCCAATAGACAAGTCTTGGATTGCTTCCGAAGGATCTTTGTCTCCTACATAAATTGGCAATTGCTCTACTTGCGAGCCGTTAGATTCATCAAACTTCACATTTACCGTCTCTTCAACCTTTCGGGTGAAATTGTTGTAGACACGGTATGTGTGAGAGTTTGAGCCATAACCTAGTAGGAAACCTTCATGAGACTTAGAAGCAAATTTAGAATGATGATGCTTATCAAGAATGTAGCACTTTGAGCAGAATACTCGAAAGTATCCAACTTGGGGTTTGTTACCGGTGAGGAGCTCATATGCCGTCTTGCCGAGTAGCTTGTGAAGATAGAAGCGATTTGTTGCATGACAAGCTGTCTCAACCGCTTCTGCCCAAAAGTGCTTCGGCGTCTTGTACTCATCAAGCATCGTTATCGCCACTTCGATGAGCATTTGGTTCTTCCTCTCAACAACTCCATTTTGTTGAGGTGTGTATGTAGCCGAGAACTCGTGTGAAATCCCTTCTTCGTCAAGAAAGGTGTCCACATTTGCGTTCTTGAACTCCGTTCCGTTGTCGCTGTGAACCTTCTTGATCTTCACTTCAAATTGATTTTGGGCCTTCCTAGCGAAGTTCTTGAAGATCTTTTGGACCTGCGATTTATCATCGAGAAAGAACACCCACGTAAATCTTGAAAAATCATCAACTATAACTAGACCAAAAGAATTTCCACCGGGACTCTTGTAAGAGTTGGGACCAAAAAGATCCATGTGAAGTAGCTCAAGTGGCCTCCTTGTGGTCATGATGTTCTTCACGGGATGCCTTCCTCCAACCTGTTTACCTGCTTGACAAGCACTGCAAAGTCTATCCTTATCAAATATGCATTATTAACTCCAAGGATATGATTTCCTTTAATAAGCTTGTCAAGGTTTCTCATGCCAATGTGACCTAGTCATCTATGCCATAACCAACCTTTTGAGGATTTAGCAATGAAGCAAGTTTTAGGTTGGGCCTTTTTAGTGAAATCAACAATGTAAAGATCACCTCTACGTATGTCGGTAAAGACCATTTTATGATTGTCTCGACGAAACACTTGGCAATCAACTTCAGTAAATAAGACATTGAAACCAAAGTCAGCAAGTCTAGATACTGAAAGTAAGTTGTATCCAAGAGATTCAACGAGCATAACATTTTGCATGGGGCTATCATGTGATATGGCCACCTTACCGAGGCCAACCACCTTACCCTTTGAGTTGTCACCGAAAGTGACATACTTTCGAGGACTATCATTATCAGCAAGCTCACGAAACATGTCTTTATCTCCGGTCATGTGATCGGTACATCCACTATCAAGAACTCATTCCTTTCCTCCTGACATATATCCTCGAATGTCGGGGATATACCCCGCGGTATGACCCGGCCGGAAGTATGACCCGGCCGGACTTGGCGCTTCACCGATGACCCGCTGGAGGACTGGCGACTCACGGGTCTGGCAGCTCACTGATCAGACAACTCAAGAGCCTGGCGACTCATGGATGGCCCTAAAGGCGGGTCAGATAGAAGACTAGGCCCAAGGCCTAGAAGGCCGGCTCATGTTATGGTGGGCCGGCTTACGAGGAAAGGGATGACGAATATTTCCTTTACGAGGAAGCAAGACCCGGACTTGTATTCAACTTGTAAGAAAAGATAGACTAGTCCTAGTCCTACTAGGACTCCACATGTAACCCGCCCCTATAACTTATATAAGGAGGGGCAGGGCTCCCCAAAGAGGGACAGGCAACAAGAAACAATATCTAGGGCTAGACACAAGAGGAGAGTCGGCTTACGGTGACTCCCTCATGAGCATAATGAAACCTAGGCACAAACAGCATGTAGGGTTATTATCGGATGATGTTTCCCGGGGCCCGAAGCTGTCTAAATCCTTGTCTTGTGTGTTGCGTCTCTCTTCCCGATCAACCCCTCTCAAGCTACCGCATAGATGTGTTGGCCTCGCGACTAAGTCCTGACACTAAGGACATCTGCCGTGACAAATCCACGACAGTTGGCGCCCACCGTGGGGCCTGCGTACGGTGGTGTTGAGTTCTTGGAGGGATCTTTCTAGGATTCGAGAAGTTCGCAATTTTCCGGCTCAACAAGATTAGCCAGTTGAAGAAGGCTTGGTTCAAAAGGATCTACATCAGTTTTTGAGTTCATCAATTCAGATTTACGATTCGGGAGACTTAAGTTCTACCAAGATTAAAGTTGCGTTGTCCACTGTCGTCATGTGGATGATTCAATTATTTCGGGTCGCCGAGACCAACAAGAATTCTGTTGAGCCGCCAAACACCGGGTTACTATGAAGAAGCTCGTGATTAACCGGCACTAAAGTATCTACATCGACTTTGAGTTCATCGATCGAGATAAAAAGGTTTTCGGTGGCAGCAAAAGAATAGATCAATCATCGGCGGTTGTTTTTCCCCTTGAAGTGGTGTTCACGATGCAGGAATACTATACAGATGCACAAGGCCCGGAGAACGCCAAGTTCTAAATTGGCGACTACAGTCCGTGTGCCCTGCGTTGCTCATATTATATTGAAAGAAAAGGAAAAGGGAGTCCGGTACGGATTCAGGCAACCCACTGGGACCAGGAGGAAAAGAAAGTTATTTTATCTGTTAGAATCAGATGAAGCAAAAAAAAGGCCCGATTCAAAGACCGAAGACTTGGGCGCTCAAAGTTGTGTATGCAGATCAAGACAAAAGGACTGGCAGCAGGCCAGCCATGATCCCATGTCTCTACGGTTAATTTCCCCCAAAAGATTGTGGTGCACAGTGGGATGACCCAAGAGCTCATCACGTGGGGACTAAATACAAGTACATCTAGTACTAATGCTACACGGATTTCAAAGTTTAATTGACACACAGTACAACCACGTCTCTGCACTGCGTTGGCTCCTGGAAAAATACCGTATCAGCATGCATGCAGTTTTGTATGTCACCTCCACCGGCTCGCATCACCGCTGCGGTCCGCCTCCACTGGCCGGCCTCTATTGAGGCTGGTTACCTTCGAGCCGTCGGCTGCCCTTCGCCTCCGTTACACCGGGTGGCTTTGCTATCTCAGCGGCCTCGTCTTTAAACTGCCGTTTTGAACCACCGGCCGCCTTTTCACTTTTGCTGAGGCACCCATCTTAAGCCGGTCGTGCTGCCTTTCTAGTGCCGTGGCTGTGTCCCGCCCTCGCCTGTGTCGCCGCGCCAGCGCCGCCTTGTTCTGGTCTCCTCCAGCTCGTCCCGCGTGTGGCCCGGCCATCCCTCTAGCTTGCCTTGCCTCCCCTTTGCCTTGGTCGTTGAGTCGTCCTGCCCTCTGCTCTCGTGCGCCTGGCGCTGCCTGAAGGTGAGGGTTAGTGGGGAGTGTTGAAACTGCCTGGCCGGTTGTTAAAAAAAGAGCCAAACTCAAGGGCCGAAGACACTATTAAAAGCTTTGCTCTCCAAAGACTTACTACTAGTGCTAATTGAAAAGCACAATGGCACAATCTTCAAGAAGGACCATCATTCATCATGTGAAAGACAAGACTAGTCAAAGCAACAAATCAGTTACTCCATTACTGCTCCACAGCAACGACAAGCGGGAGTGACCGCGCCCGGCTGCCAGAAAATTCATTCAACAGTAGCATCCTCATTTTATCTGACAAAAATACCAGGACCATTACTCATTACAAAGGTGTCGCGAAAGGGGCATGAGCAAATATTATTTTTTGCACTAGCGCTCGTCCTGCACAAGTTGCCACTCCCGCTACATCAACTTTGCCCGTCTGCGAGGCTGACCACGCCTGTGATTGACTCGACTGTCCGCGTGGCTTACTGCGCATGTGATTAACTCGCCCGTCCGCACTGGTTTATAGTGCCGTAGCCGACTCATCTGTTGTCCGGGCGAATCATGTGATATTCATCCAAGTTTGTTTTGTTAGCACATACTATTTTTGTCAAAGAGCAGTTTATCTTTGCCTTGGTATGCAATATTGTTTATGCAGGACAGTTGTTCATTGCAAGAGCGATGGTCAAACAAGATGCTTGACGAATATATGTGTCAGCCGCCGCCTTTGCGGCTCAATTTACATCAACATGATGCAGCTAATTTGTTTGTCTGCACAGATTACCGCGCCCGCGGCCGACTCTCTCGCTCGCGCCGGCTTACAACGCCACGGCCGGTTCATTTGTCTATGCCGCCTCTGATGTTACGGTCGTTTTTACCGTCCGTCTCTCGCGGCCTGGTCTACATCAACGCACCGGGTCGCACTTGTCTTGATGAGCTGTTTATTGAGTATGAGCAAGTCACTACTTGGGAAGCCCAGTTTTCTTCCAACAAATTGGAGGCAAATTATCATATATTATCAACCACCGTCTGCACTGGATAGCTCAATGGACAGGCACACAAGTTGTCGTCACTACAGTTTGGTTAAACTTCAAACAACCAGTTGGAAGGAACCATTGGTCGAGTTGCTGACACGGTTCATACGGGATCATTTATAACCCGTCGCAGTCACCTCAACCTTCTGTGGATTCACATCGTGTTATCAACGCCAATGATATACACCTTCTGCTATGGTCAAATATGGAGAATCTCAAGCCAACTCTTCGAGTCATCTTGATACTCGGGGGCTACAATGGTATGGCTCGGCAAAATTAGCCGGTTTCAAAGAATTCAAGAACTCCGGGTCATTGAAGGGAAGATAACCCGGCCCTGGAGGCTACTGCTTTATTGGTGAATATTTTTAAGCCGTCAGAAAAATTTCCGGTTCAAAATGAAGATTCCGGTTTAAAATACAGCTCAAGAGACATCTCTCTCCTGCAATGCTTTAAAGCTCTCAAAATCGGTTCAACATCTGGATCAAGGTAAATTTGTCCCTTACAAAGCTTTGAGGATATCAATATCCGGTTTAAGAATTTCCGGTTCAAAAAGAATTAATCTCTCGCAAGTTCGAGATCTTAGACAAATTAATGGTTACCAAAGAAAACTTGCTGCCATGATGCACGGTTCAAAACATGGGTATCCTGCCTTACGGCTTATCTTATTATGGTCACTTGGGAGCCTCCTTCTCATCGGGCATGGCTATCAGTACCCTCTTGATCGGCGCAATGCCAAAACTTACATGGTCACTTGGGGGCTTCCTGTTCAAACATAGGTCGTATTCGAACCAAAGAGAACATAGCTGTCGATACCCTTTTGATTGGCAAACTGCCGAACCCACTTGGGGGCTTCTTGATCGTATCCGAATCATAGCTCAACCCCTTTGGGAATCGACGTGGATCATATTTGAATCAGCGTTGCTAAACAACTCTTAAGGTCATTTGGGGGCTTCATGTTCAAACATAGGTCGTATTCGAACCAAAGAGAACATAGATGTCGATACCCTCTTGATCGGCATCGCCAAAGCCACTAGGGGCTATATGATCGTATTCGAATCTTAGCTTAACCCCTTTGGAACGGTTTACTGATCATATTCGAATCAGAAGCCTCAAAATTTTGTCTGTTTCTTGTACAATTTTCTTTTTGGCAATCGTAGTTATTTGACTTTGTCTTTAGACTTTTTTGATCATATTTGAAAGCATCTAGGTCATGGCTTCGATTCCACCGGCTTAACCTTGATCAATAAAGTTGTCAGCACATAACAAATATCATATGTGCCGGCTCGTACAGAGTTGAGGTATCAACTTCACTGTCCGGGTCACATAAACCGGCCGTATCATTCAAAGGATCATAGGGATCTTATAATCTACGTGTGTGCAGGATAAGACTACATTTGGGTGGTTACCCGCCCTGGCTCTTGACGTTAAGTCGCCAGGGCATATGTTGTTTAAACTTTGTGTAGGATTTGCAGAATTATGACTTATATAAATGCTTCAGTCCAAGCTCATCATTGAAATTGGTGTCTTAAAAGGGTTATCAATTATTGATTTTCTCAAGGGCTATAGGCCACCAGGTTACAAAAATTCCGGCTTACAATGAATGCACATTAAGTCGTCATCGGCCAAGAGCCGCCAGGTATTTAAACTCTAGATTTACTTGTCAATCGATGAGGTATTCAAATCTTTAATAGCCAAAACTGGCTGGATTTTCATGATGACATTGAATGATTGAGGTTTTCATACCGGATTATATTATTCAAATCTTGAATAGCCAACATGGATGGATTTCTATTGTGATTATCAATAACCAGTGTTATGATTGAGGTTTTCAAAGTCGCTTTAAGCGCAACGGCTATTATTTTTATCAATGGGCATGATTTATTTTACAACGGAGGAAATAGTCCCGAGTCCCTGCAGGCTTACGACCCGGCACTTGGGGGCTACATTATTCAAATTGAGGTTACATCAAATATGCAAGTCTCATGTCGCTGCAAGCATGCACCATGACACTTGGGGGCTAATGCAAAGTCATTTTTTGCTCACCTCATTGAAGACCCGACTCATCACAACATAGTGAGCTGGCCCTTGGGGGCTACCAATTGCTCCTGTTAAAATTCAAGGTACACAAGCCTTATTCCATTATATTGAAGGATCCACTGCTCAGTTGGTAAAGCACAAAGCTCTTAACCTTGTGGACGTGGGTTCAAGCCCCAGGATGGGGGTTACATCATATGATATTATTTTCAATAAAAAGTCCCAACTCAGTATTATCTTACTAAGCCGGCCCTTGGGGGCTACACATTACTGCTCAAATTTACATCATCATATTTACAAAGTCCCTGCTCATCATTACATAATGACCCGACACTTGGGGGCTAATGTATATTGTTCTTTGCTGAAGACAATTCTCTGATGACCCGGCTACACTACTATGACTATAGCCGACTCATGGGGGCTACACAACTGGATTTTATTTAAAGCCATGATGATAAGTCCCGACTTATTCATGCTGATTAAACCGGCCCTTGGGGGCTATAGGTAATATGGATATAAGGGAGAAGTATATTCAAATTCTCAGTTTGAGTAAATCAGATTGACCCGGTGTCTACAAAAGTCATAAACCAGCGTCGGCGACAATTATGACTCGGCATTATCTATTTATAACCCGGCAATTTTGGTAATCATAAACCGGCAAGTTTTATATCTTCAAGCCGGCTAAATATAAGTTGAATATTTGAAGACCAACATTTTTGTCAAGTCAGAGCATTGAAAGCCGACTCAAGTGGATTATCTCTTACAATATTTCTCAACAAGAGACCGATGTCAGCAGATTGACTCTGAAGCTGGCCTATTGACCCGGATTTCTCAAAGAAGTATCCGGATTTTTTGCATTCACAAAGTTTGAACATATCTACTAAAGGAGATTTGCTATGAGTTCATGGGCATGTGTTAAGAAGGAAATGACAAGGACTTAAAGATGTTCAGGTGCCGCCTTACAAAGAATATTTAGCCCGGAGCGCAACCTGTCAAATTTGTTCTTGAGTTATTTTGCAGGATCAGTTTAACATGGATAAATCCAAATTAAACTAGGGGCTAATGTCGGGGATATACCCCGTGGTATGACCCGGCCGGAAGTATGACCCGGCCAGACTTGGCGCTTCACCGATGACCCGCTGGAGGACTGGCGACTCACGGGTCTGGCGGCTCACTGATCAGACGACTCAAGAGCCTGGCGACTCAAGGATGGCCCTAACGGCGGGTCAGATAGAAGACTAGGCCCAAGGCCTAGAAGGCCGGCTCATGTTATGGTGGGCCGGCTTAAGAGGAAAGGGATGACGAATATTTCCTTTACGAGGAAGCAAGACCCGGACTTGTATTCAACTTGTAAGAAGAGATAGACTAGTCCTAGTCCTACTAGGACTCCACATGTAACCCGTCCCTCTAACTTATATAAGGAGGGGCAGGGCTCCCCAAAGAGGGACAGACAACAAGAAACAATATCTAGGGCTAGACACAAGAGGAGAGCCGGCTTACGGCGACTCCCTCATGAGCATAATGAAACCTAGCCACAAACAGCATGTAGGGTTATTACCGGATGATGTTTCTCGGGGCCCGAAGCTGTCTAAATCCTTGTCTTGTGTGTTGCATCTCTCGTCCCGATCAACCCCTCTCAAGCTACCGCATAGATGCGTTGGCCTCGCGACTAAGTCCTAACACTAAGGACATCTGCTGTGACAAATCCACGACATCGAAGGTTTGCCATAAGACCAAAATGTCTCATTGCATCATCAAGATCAAAGTCATCATCATCATCCTCATCATAGTATCCATGTTCAACATCGTCATGTGGTGGATCAAATCCTAGAGAGGGTGATTCGTTAGAGTGAGTTTGACAATGATCTTGTCTATGAATTTTTATATCTTCAAAAATAATATCACTAATAATACCAACATTTCCTTTGGCATGCATGAGGCTCGTAAGCTCAAATAGACGATCACAAAACATAGGATCACTAGTATTCATCTTACTCAAAGCAATAGACTTATGGAGAATTTCATCAAGATTTTTCAAAGAATAATCTGGAAATCGTTCCTCAAGAAATTTCCATATAGTGTAGGCACACTCAAGAGTAGGCAGTTTTATAATCAAGTTTCTAGGCAAGCCTCTAGTGATAAGATTAACAGTTCTAACATTCCTAATCATGTTAATAGACTCATTAAGGGTAGGATGCATAGGATCAACATGAGGTGCACAAGGACTAGCAATGTACTTGTTCAAATGATATTGATTGAAAATTACAAGCATCTCATTTTTCCACTCATGAAAATACTCTCCATCAAGAATAGGCACTCTATGTCTAAGACTCCCCAAAGTAGACTCATTCATCTTCCTCCAATGGTGATTAAATCAAGGCAATGGAGACCAATGCTCTGATACCACTTGTAGGACCTTGAGAAGAGGTGTCTAGAGGGGGGGTGATTAGACACTAAGTACCAAAGTTGCAGTTTTTAACAAATTTAAGTTTAAGTGGAGTTTAGGCACAAGTTTAACATTCACGATACATAACAAGCAAGCATGCAAAGAGTATATGAGCAGCGGAAAGTAAAGCATGCAACTTGCAAGAATGTAAAGGGAAGGGTTTTGGAGGATTCAAACGCAATTGGAGACACGGATGTTTTTGGCGTGGTTCCGATAGGTGGTGCTATCGTACATCCACGTTGATGGAGACTTCAACCCACGAAGGGTAACGGTTGTGCGAGTCAACGGAGGGCTCCACCCAAGAAGGGTCCACGAAGAAGCAACCTTGTCTATCCCACCATGGCCATCGCCCACGAAGGACTTGCCTCACTAGCGGTAGATCTTCACGAAGTAGGCGATCTCCTTGCCCTTACAAACTCCTTGGTTCAACTCCACAATCTTTGTCGGAGGCTCACAAGTGACACCTAGCCAATCTAGGAGACACCACTCTCCAAGAAGTAACAAATGGTGCGTTGATGATGAACTCCTTGCTCTTGTGCTTCAAATGATAGTCTCCCCAACACTCAACTCTCTCTCATAGGATTTGGATCTGGTGGAAAGAAGATTTGAGTGGAAAGCAACTTGGGGAAGGCTAGAGATCAAGATTCATATGGTAGGAATGGAATATCTTGGCCTCAACACATGAGTAGGTAGTTCTCTCTCAGAAATAGGATATTGGAAGTGTAGGTTTGTTCTGATGGCTCTCTCCATGAATGAAGAGGAGGTGGAGGGGTATATATAGCCTTCACACAAAATCTTGGTAGTACTGATTACTCAAACTTGGTGGGACCGATTTTGGTAATAAGTTAACCAGAGAGTTTGCATTGTAATCTCGGTAGTACCGATTGCTCAAACTCGGTGAGACCGATTTTAATAATGGACATATACAGAGAGATTACAATCCCATCTCAGTGAGACCGAGATCCCTATCGGTAAGACCGATTTACCTAGGGTTTGTGGCAGTGGCTAAGACATCCAAACTCGGTGGCGCCGGATAGAAAGAATCGGTGTGGCCGATTTTGGTTTTAGGTTTAGGACATATGTGGATGTGAGAAAGTGGTTGAGGGTTTTTGGAGCATATCACTAAGCACATGAAGCAAGAGGCTCATTAAGCAACACCTCATCCCTCCTTGATAGTATTGGCTTTTCCTATAGACTCAATGTGATCTTGGATCACTAAAATGTAAAATGAAGAGTCTTGAGCTTGAAGCTTGAGCCAACCCTTTGTCCTTAGCATCTTGAAGGAGTTCCCACATCCTTTAGTCCATGCCACTCCAATGTTGAACTTGTCTGAAATATACTAGATAAAGGTGTTAGTCCAACAAGAGATATGTTGACATTAATTACCAAAACCACCTAGGGAGCACTTGTGCTTTCAATTATAATACGTCAAGGTGTATGTATACAAGTAGTGCGATAAGCAAAATAGGACTATTTTACATGTCCTGACCAAAAGGCGAGTTGCGTATGGGTATGTAAAACAGGTATAACAATCGTTAACAAAGACCACGTGGGGATTCCTTTGTACGTCAAAGCTCCTTTTCTCCTTCGTGTTTCCGTCCCGTGATGGGTCCGATAATCAGGCTATCGGAAGAGCCTCCAGAGAATAGGGATCTGAAAGAAAGAAAAAAGGGGAAGGTGTACGGGTCCTGGGTCGAGCCGCGCTGTGGACCATATTGTAGCCGTGCCTCCACCTATGCCCATGGTATTTTAAGTGCGTAATTATGTACGCGCGGCACAAATTTCACTACTTGGCTGGGACTAGGATGGAGGCCGAATTGCTCGGTGAGCTCCGTACGATCCTATTGCAGAGTACTTCAGACTCGTTTAGCGGTGTCTTGGGGCTTTATTGCCGAATTGGAGATCTGCCTAAGAAGGCTGCTCTGTACTTCTGCTATGAGGGCTGCCGTGTGCTCCTCTGTACGGAGGGAGCACTTTGTGTTTCCATTGACTGTTATAACCCCACGAGGTCCGAGCATCTTGAGCTTGAGATAGGCGTAGTGTGGCACCGCATTGAATCGAGCGAATAAGGTTTGTCCTAGTAGTGCATGATAACCACTACGGAAGGGGACAATATCGAAGATTAACTCCTCACTTCAGAAGTTGTCCGGGGATCCGAAAACCACTTCCAGTGTGATTGAGCCTGTGCAACAGGCTTCTACACGTGGTATGACGCCCTTAAAGGTGGTTTTGGTGGGTTTGATCCTTGAAGGATCGATGCCCATTTTGCACACTGTATCCTGATAGAGCAGGTTCAGGCTGCTACCACCGTCCATAAGGACTCTTGTGAGGTGGAATCCGTCAATGATGGGGTCGAGGACCAACGCGGCCGAACATCCATGACGGATGCTAGTCGGATGGTCTCTGCGATCGAAAGTAATCGGACAAGAAGACCATGGGTTGAACTTTGGGGCGACTGGCTCCATTGCATAGACGTCCCTTAGTGCATGCTTCCGTTCCCGCTTGGGAATATGGGTTGCATATATCATGTTTACCATTCACTTGGGGAGGAAATTTCTTTTGTCCTCCTGTGTTCGGCGGCCGGGGCTTCTCGTCGTCATCACGAGCGATCGAGTATGCGGTCCAGACTGGACGGGCCCGGATTGTTTCTTTTGAATGGCTTTTCTGCTAACTGGACTTAGAGCCATTGAATCCGGTGTTGACTGTCGTGTCTTCAGTGTTATCGCCATTGTTATGATGCTTGTGTCTGTTGCGTCCGGGCTTTCCGTTGTTATCTCTGGCATCTGAAGTGCCAGGATTTCTTGATGTGTTGTTGCTACGAGCCAGCCAGCTATCCTCGCCCGCGCAAAAGCGGGTCATGAGTGTCGTGAGGGCTACCATGGACTTCGGCTTCTCTTGTCCGAGGTGTCGGGCGAGCCACTCGTCGCGGATGTTATGCTTAAAGGCCGCTAGGGCTTCGGCATGAGGATAGTCGACAATTTGGTTCTTTTTAGTTAGGAACCTAGTCCAGAATTTCCTAGCTAACTCTCCGGGCTGTTGGGTTATGTGAATTAAGTCATCAGCATCCGGAGGTCGCACATAAGTGCCCTGGAAGTTGTCAAGGCATGCGTCTTCCAGGTTCTCCCAACTGCCAATGGAGTTTGCCGGCAGGCTATTAAGCCAATGTCGAGCCGGTCCTTTGAGTTTTAGTGGGAGGTACTTGATGGCATGTAGATAATCGCCGCGGTCCATGTGAATGTGGAGAAGGAAATCTTCAATCCATACCACGGGGTCTGTTGTACCATCATATGATTCAATGTTCACGGGCTTAAACCCTTTTGGGAATTCGTGACCCATTACTTCATCAGTGAAGCATAGGGGGTGTGCGGCACCTCTATGCCGGGCTACATCACGATGCAGTTCAAATGAGTCTGGTCTGTTGTATTCGGCCCAGCCGGATTTGCTTTTAGTATATCCGGCGTGACGGTCATCGTCACGCGTTGGGGCGCGCCCCCGTGATCCATAGATCGATCTTGATTGTCCTGCTTTGTTTTCCATCACGTCTCGCAGGTCCTGCGTGTAGCCCCGGGCCTTGGTTTTTTTGTTTGATTGGCGATGGGGTGCGGGTTGGTGTTCGGGTTGATACGCCGCTTTGTCTCGGCCATGAGGTGGCCGGTCAGCCGCATCCCGTGCTGGTAATGTAGGCTTTAATGCCTCCTCCTCGAGTTGAGGTAGCAACCTACGCTCTGGGTAACTTTTGGTTGGGCGCTCGAGTCCGTATTCCTCGGCTGCCAGGACCTCGGTCCATCTATCAGTTAGCAGATCTTGATCAGCTTGAAGCTGCTGCTGCTTTTTCTTCAGGCTTTTTGTAGTGGCTATAAGCCGGCGCTTGAAGCGCTCCTGCTCGACGGGATCCTCAGGCACGATGAATTCTTCGTCGTCGAGGCTCACCTCATCTTCAGAGAGGGGCATGTAGTTGTCATCCTCTGATTCTCCATCCATTGCTTGTTCCTTAGGGCTAGCTTGCCCATCCTCCCGTTCGGCCTGCTCGAAGCTTGGCTGGGCGGGATTGTTTTCGTCCTCGGCATTATCCGAAGTGTTATTATCTCTCGTGCCGGTATCGCTATTTTTGCTATGACGAGGTTTAGAGCGGCGCCGATGACGCCGGTGCTTAGATTGCTTCTCAAGGGGATTATCCTCCGTTGCCTCGTCACCATTGCTTCCTTTGGGTGTGTCCACCATATATATCTCATATGATGAGGTGGCTGTCTAGCGCCCTATGAGCGGTGGTTCCTGTTCTTCTCCTGCATCATCGTCCGTACCATCGATGTCTTCAGAGTCGAATTCAAGCATGTCGGTTAAGTCATTGATAGTGGCTATTAAGTGGGTGGTGGGTGGGGAACGAATTTCTTCGTCGTCCGCTTCCCACTCAAGCTGGACATAGTTCGGCCAAGAGTCTCCTGACAGGGAGAGAGACTTCAATGAATTTAGCAAGTTCCCCAAGGGGGAGTGCTGAAAGATATCCGCGGAGGTAAACTCCATGACCGGTGCCCAATCAGATTCGATAGGCATGGATGCACGCAGTTCGGAGCCTATGGCCGGAGACGAGTCCAAGAGTCTGATGACATAGACCTCGTAGGAGGCGAAGTCTATGTTCGGCTCTATCGCCACTTAGTGTGGGGCCTCCATGGCAGGGTCCATCCACCCGTCCTCAAATGGCACAATCTGCTCCGGATTAAGGGTCGGGACAGCCGCGGGTGTGATCTCCCGAACACCGTCCGATGGCAGATCTAAGTCATGCTTGTCGTGACTATTCGGCGCACCTGACATGGGCTCGAAACCGTCGAAGATCAAGTCTCCACGGATGTCGGCGATGTAGTTCGGG
Source organism: Triticum aestivum (assembly GCF_018294505.1). NCBI lineage: Eukaryota > Viridiplantae > Streptophyta > Magnoliopsida > Poales > Poaceae > Triticum > Triticum aestivum. Next base: position 448,377,770 of record NC_057798.1, read on the forward strand.
CTTCCAAACCTAACCTGATGACCAAGGGCGTAGCTATCGATCTGCTCCAGATGGCCAAGCGAGTTGGCCTGCAGTGCGAAGCCGCTGAATACGAAGATCTGTCCGGGGAGGAAAACCTCACCCTGGATTGCATCGCTGTAGATGATTGAAGGAGCCATCAAGCCTTATCGTGACGGCACAGTGGAACTCTCAATGAAAGCACCAATGTCGTTGTCAAAACCGGTGGATCTCGGGTAGGGGGTCCCGAACTGTGCGTCTGAGGCTAATGGTAACAGGAGGCGGGGGACACAATGTTTACCCAGGTTCAGGCCCTCTCTATGGAGATAATACCCTACTTCCTGCTTGATTGATCGTGATGATATGTGTATTACAAGAGTTGATCTACCACGAGATCGTAGAGGCTAAACCCTAGAAGCTAGCCTATGATTATGATTGTTCGTCATCCTACGGACTAAACCCTCCGGTTTACATAGACACCGAAGGGGGCTAGGGTTACACAGAGTCGGTTACAGAGAAGGAGATCAACATATCCGAATTGCCAAGCTTGCCTTCCACGCAAAGGAGAGTCCCACCCAGACACAGGATGATGTCTTCAATCTTGTATCTTCATAGCCAACAGTCCGTCACAAGTACATAGTCCGGCTGTCCGAGGACCCCCCTAATCCAGGACTCCCTCACTGGGGGCATAACTATCGACCTGCTCGAGGCAGTCGATCGAGTTTGCATGAAGCACAAAGCCACGGAACACAAAGACTTGTCCAGGGAGAAAGGTTTCCCTGGACACAACATCATTGTTGATGAAGAGGAGAGCCATCAATCCTTCTGTCGATGATACAGCGAAGCTCTCAATGAAAGCACCAATGTCGATGTCAAAACCGGCAGATCTCGGGTAGGGGGCCCAAGCTATATGTCTGAGGACCGATGGTAACTATGGACAAAGGACACAGTGTTTACCCAGGTTTGGGTCCTCTTAATGGAGGTAAAACCCTACTCCTGCTTGATTATATTCGAAGGGTATAGGGTTACAAGAGTTGATCTACCACGAGATCATGTTGTCTAACCCTAGTTTGGCTAGCTTAGTAATGTTGTGTTCCTGCCTCCGATCTAACCCTCGATTTATATAGACACCGGAGGGGCTTATGGTTATACAAAGCCAGTTTAATAGAAAGGAAATAACATATCCGGACACCCAAACTTGCCATCCACACATACGAGAGTCCCTACCGGACATGAGAGGTGATCTTCTGTCTTGTATCTTGACGACCCATATCCGATAGACCAGACGCCCGAGGACCCCCTAGTCCAGGACTCCCACAGTCGCCTAGCAGGCAAAGGTCATTCCTCCTAAACCTCAGAAGGCTTTGCCCAGGATCAAAGTTTTCGTGCATGTTGCTTCGGCGTAAGTATTTCTTTCTTTTCTTCATTGCAGTTGTGGACCTTCTTGTTTGTGTTTGACCGAATGGGATCTTGGACCTCTAGGGCCGCTACTTCTGGGACGTCCCACATGGAGATTGAAGATGATCAAGCTGATGCGGATACTGCAAACATGGCCACTTGTCGAGCAGGTATGACATTCCAAATATGCTCATGCCTTATTAACTGTCCTGGTGGTCGACTGGAATCTCATTATCGAGTGAATGCAGCGTCAATAGACGTTATTCTGCTCCCCGATGATGACGAGGAGGAGCCTCCAAAGAGCACAAGAAGAAGAGGCAGGAGCTTGATCACTTCGCGGAACCTCATCGGGAGAGCGCCTTCAAGCCGAACGTCTCACCCGTCGACTGAATCTATAGTCCAAGAACTTGGTAGTTCGTTGATACGTCTCCAACTATCTATAATTCTTGATTGTTCCATGCTATTATATTATCCAGCTAGGATGTTTTATATGCATTTATATGCTATTTTATATGATTTTTGGGACTAACCTATTAACCTAGAGCCTAGTGCCAGTTTTTGTTTTTTCCTTGTTTTTGAGTTTTACAGAAAAGGAATACCAAACGGATCCAAATGGAATGAAACCTTCAGGAGAGTGATTTTTGGAACAAACATGATTCATAGGACTTGGAGTGGACGTCAAGAAAGAAGTGAGGAGGCCACGAGGCAGGAAGGCGCGCCTGCCCCCCTAGGCACGCCCCCACCCTCGTGGGCCCCTCGCAGCTCCACCGACCTACTTCTCCCTTCTATATATACCCATATACCCCAAAAACATCCGAGAGCACCATAGATCGGGAGTTCCACCGCCGCAAGCCTCTGTAGCCACCAAAAACCAATCGGGGCCCTGTCCCGGCACCCTGCCAGAGGGGGGATCCCTCACCGGTGGCCATCTTCATCATCCCGACGCTCTCCATGACGAGGAGGGAGTATTTCACCCTCGGGGCTGAGGGTATGTATGAGTAGCTATGTGTTTGATCTCTCTCTCTCTCTCGTGTTCTTGATTTGGCATGATCTTGATGTACCGCGAGCTTTGATATTATAGTTGGATCTTATGATGGTTCTCCCCCTCTACTCTCTTGTAATGGATTGAGTTTTCCCTTTGAAGTTATCTTATCAGATTGAGTCTTTAAGGATTTGAGAACACTTGATGCATGTCTTGCATGTGCTTATCTGTGGTGACAATGGGATATTCACGTGATCTACTTGTACATTTTGGTGATCAACTTGCGGGTTCAGTGACCTTGTGAAGTTATGCATAGGGGTTGGCACACATTTTCGTCTTGACTCTTCGGTAGAAACTTTGGGGCACTCTTTGAAGTACTTTGTGTTGGTTGAATAGATGAATCTGAGATTGTGTGATGCATATCGTATAATCATGCCCACGTATACTTGAGGTGACATTGGAGTATCTAGGTGAAATTAGGGTTTTGGTTGATTTGTGTCTTAAGGTGTTATTCTAGTACGAACTCTATGATAGATCGAACGGAAAGAATAGCTTCGTGTTATTTTACTACGGACTGTTGAATAGATCGATCAGAAAGGCTAACTTTGAGGTGGTTTCTTACCCTACAATAATCTCTTCGTTTGTTCTTCGCTATTAGTGACTTTGGAGTGACTCTTTGTTGCATGTTGAGGGATAGTTATATGATCCAGTTATGTTGTTATTGTTGAGAGAATTTGCACTAGTGAAAGTATGAACCTTAGGCCTTGTTTCCTAGCATTGCAATACCGTTTGTGCTCACTTTTATCATTAGTTATCTTGCTGTTTTTATAATTTCAGATTACGAAAACCTATATCTACCATCCATATTGCACTTGTATCACCATCTCTTCGCCGAACTAGTGCACCTATACAATTTACCATTGTATTGGGTATGTTAGGGACACAAGAGATTCTTTGTTATTTGGTTGCAGGGTTATTTGAGAGAGACCATTTTCATCCTACGCCTCCCATGGATTGATAAACCTTAGGTCATCCACTTGAGGGAAATTTGCTATATCCTACAAACCTCCGCAGTTGGAGGCCCAACAACGTCTACAAGAAGAAGGTTGTGTAGTAGACATCAAGCTCTTTTCTGGCGCTGTTGTCAGGGAGGTGAGTGCTTGAAGGTATATCTTTAGATCTTGCAATCGAATCTTTTAGTTTCTTGTTTTATCACTAGTTCAGTCTATAAAAGAAAACTACAAAAAAATGGAATTAAGGTTGCCTCATATGCTTCATCTTTTTAATGTCTTTCGTGAAAATGATGGGAAGGAAAATTGTGCTCAAGTACTAGAAGAAGAACTATGTAGGATGCTTGGCATGAAATATGTGAATGATGAGCATGATTGCAATGTTGTTAGTATGAATTCTTTGAATACCCATGATGCTAATGATATGCAAAGCTACAAGCTTGGGGAAGCTATGTTTGATAAAGATGATTTTTTTGTACCCCAAGTTTTGATGAGAAAAATTATTATGATGAAAGCATGCCTCCTATTTATGATGATTATTGTGATGACATGTATGCTATAAAGAATAAAGATAACCATGAAACTTGTCATCTTGATTTTAATATTCAATTGGATTATGCTTCACATGATAGTTATTTTGTTGAGTTTGGTCCCACTACTATTTATGATGATTATTGTGATGACATGTATGCTATAAAGAATAAAGATAACCATGAAACTTATCATCTTGATTTTAATATTCAATTGGATTATGCTTCACATGATAGTTATTTTGTTGAAAATGATGGGAAGGAAAATTGTGCTCAAGTACTAGAAGAATAACTACATAGGATGCTTGGCATGAAATATGTGAATGATGAGCATGATTGCAGTGCTGTTAGTATGAATTCTTTGAATACCCATGATGCTAATGATATGCAAAGCTACAAGCTTGGGGAAGCTATGTTTGATAAAGATGATTTTTTTGTACCCCAAGTTTTGATGAGAAAAATTATTATGATGAAAGCATGCCTCCTATTTATGATGATTATTGTGATGACATGTATGCTATAAAGAATAAAGATAACCATGAAACTTGTCATCTTGATTTTAATATTCAATTGGATTATGCTTCACATGATAGTTATTTTGTTGAGTTTGGTCCCACTACTATTGTTGAGAATAAATTTGCTTATGTGGAGAGTAGTAAAATTTCTATGCAAGTAGATCATGAAAAGAATGCTTTATGTGCTGGTTATATTGTTGAATTCATTCATGATGCTACTGAAAATTATTATGAGGTAGGAATATATGCTTGTAGGAGTTGCAATCATATCAAGTTTGCTCTCTATGTGCTTAAAGTTATAAAGTTATGCTTGTTTTGCATTCCAATGCTAGTTGATTATTGTTCCCATAAGTTACTTGCTCACAAAATCCCTATGCATAGGAAGTGGGTTAGACTTAAATGTGTTAGTAATATTCTTCATGATGCTCTCTTTATGTTTCAATTCTTATCTTTTATGCGAGCATCATTAAAATCATCATGCCTAGCTAAAAGGCATTAAAGAAAAGCGCTTGTTGGGAGACAACCCAATATTTACCTTTACTGTTTTTGTGTTTCCACATGATTATGCTACTGTAGTAATCATGTTTTATAGCTTTTGTTTCAATGAAGTGCCAAGTAAGACCTTTAGGATAGCTTAGGGTGATAGTTGTCTTGATCCTGCTGAAAATCAGAAACTTTTGTACCCAGTAAGTTAGTTTTGATAATTCACAGAAACGTTATTTTTATCTGATTATTTTTGCTATGGATTGGTACACAAATTTCTCAGGTTTTCCTAATTTTGTAGAACTTTTGGAGTTACATAAGTATACGTTTGATACAGATTACTACAGACTATTCTGTTTTTGACAGATTCTGTTTTCTATGTGTTGTTTGCTTATTTTGATGAATCTATGAGTAGTATCGGAGGGTATGAACCATAGAGAAGTTGGAATACAGTAGATATTACACCAATATGAATTTTGAAGGAGTTCACAACAGTACCTAAGTGGTGATTTATTTTCTTATACTAACAGCGCTTACGAGTTTTCTGTTGAGTTTTGTGTTGTGAAGTTTTCAAGTTTTGGGTAAAGATTTGATGGACTATGGAATAATGAGTGGCAAGATCCTAAGCTTGGGGATGCCCAAGGCACCCCAAGGTAATATTCAAGGACAACCAAGAGCCTAAGCTTGGGGATGCCTCGGATGGCATCCCCTCTTTCATCTTCGTTCATCGGTAACTTTACTTGGAGCTATATTTTTATTCACCACATGATATGTGTTTTGCTTGGAGCATCATTTTATTTTGTTATTATTTGCTTGCTGTTATTTATAATAACGTTTTGCATTTATATTTTCAATAAAAATGTCAAGGATAACCTTTACCATGCTTATTTTGCAAGTATACTTGTTGCTGTTTGAAAACAGAAAGTTTATCGATGTTGCAAAAATTCCCTAGAAAATTCAGAATATGATAAATTGTTGAAACTTTTTGAAAAATAAGCTCTGATAAATTTTCTACAGTTTAGTATTTTTTCAAAAAAATGGAGTTAGGGAAGTATGATGAATATTGCATTCTTTACAGACTGTACTGTTTTGGCAGATTGCTGTTATGTTTGCATTGTTTGCATATGTTTGCTTGTTTAATGATTCTATTTGAGGATAGGAGTATTAAATATGCAGAGAAATTTAGTATGCAATGTTTAATAATAATTTTTGTGATTTGTTACAGTAGAAAATGATAAGGTTTTTGCATTGGTTTATACTAACTTATCTCACGAGTTCTTGTTGAGCTTGGTGTGGATGAAGCTTTCGAGATTTAGGAAACTGAGATATAAAAGAAATTAAGGAGACACAAAAGCTCAAACTTGGGGATGTCCAAGGCACCCCAAGATAATATTTCAAGAAGTCTCAAGCATCCAAGCTTGGGGATGCCTCGGTAGGCATCCCACCTTTCTTCTTCAACAATTATCGGTTAGTATCTGTTGAACCTAAGTTTTTGTTTCTTCACATGATGTGTGCTATCCTTGAAATGTTATTTTATTTTGTTTTGCTTGCTATTTGAATAAAATCCCAAGATCTGAAATTCTTAAATGTTGGAGAGTCTTCACATAGTTACATAATTATTCAACTACTCATTGATCTTCACTTATATCTTTTGGAGTAGTTTGTCATTTGCTCTAGTGCTTCACTTATATCTTTTTAGAGCACGACAGTGGTTTTATTTTGAAGAAATAGATGAACTCTCATGCTTCACTTATATTATTTTTAGAGTCTTTAGAACAACATGGTAATTTGCTTGGGTTATAAAGCTAGTCCTAATATGATGGGCATCCAAGATGGGTATAATAAAAACTTTCATATAAAGTGTGTGGAATACTATGAGAAGTTTGATGCTTGATGATTGTTTTGAGATATGAAGATGGTGATATTAGAGTCATGCTAGTGAGTAGTTGTGAATTTGAGAGATACTTGTGTTAAAGTTTGTGATTCCCGTAGCATGCACGTATGGTGAACCGTTATGTGATGAAGTTGGAGCATGATTTATTTATTGACTGTCTTCCTTATGTGTGGAGGTCGGGATCGCGCGATGGTTAACTCCTACCAACCCTTCCCCTAGGAGCATGCCATAGTACTTTGTTTTGATGACTCGTAGATTTTTGCAATAAGTATGTGAGTTCTTTATGACTAATGTTGAGTCCATGGATTATACGCACTCTCACCCTTCCACCATTGCTAGCCTCTCTTGTGCCACGCAACTTTCGCCGGTATTATACACCCACCATATACCTTCCTCAAAACAGCCACCATACCTACCTATTATGGCATTTCCATAGCTATTCCGAGATATATTGCCATGCAACTTTCCACCGTTGCGTTTATTATGACTCACTTCATCATTGTCATATTGCTTTGCATGATCATGTAGTTGACATCGTATTTGTGGCAAAGCCACCGTTCATAATTCTTTCTTACATGTCACTCATGATTCATTGCACATCCCGGTACACCGCCGGAGTCATTCATATAGAGTCATATTTGTTCTAAGTATGGAGTTGTAATTCTTGAGTTGTAAGTAAATAAAAGTGTGATGATCTTCATTATTAGAGCATTGTCCCAGTGAGGAAAGAATGATGGAGACTATGATTCCCCCACAAGTCGGGATGAGACTCCGGACGAAAAATAAAATAAAATAAAAAAAGAGGCCAAAAAAGAAGAGAAGGCCCAAAAAAGGGGAAAAATAAAAAAAATGAGAGAAGAAGAGAGAATGGGCAATGCTACTATCCTTTTACCCGACTTGTGCTTCAAAGTAGCACCATGATCTTCATGATAGAGAGTCTCCTATGTTATCACTTTCATATACTAGTGGGTATTTTTGATTATAGAACTTGGCTTCTATATTCCAATGATGGGCTTCCTCAAAGTGCCCTAGGTCTTCATGAGCAAGCAAGTTGGATGCACACCCACTTAGTTTCTTCTTTTGAGCTTCCATACACTTATAGCTCTAGTGCATCCGTTGCATGGCAATCCCTACTCACTCACATTGATATCTATTGATGGGCATCTCCATAGCCCATTGATACGCCTAGTTGACGTGAGACTATCTTCTCCTTTTTCTCTTCTCCACAACCACCATATTCTATTCCACCTATAGTGTTATGTCCATGGCCCACGCTCATGTACTGCGTGAAAGTTGAAAAAGTTTGAGAATACTAAAGTATGAAACAATTGCTTGGCTGAAACAGGGGTTGTGCATGATTTAAATATTTTGTGTGATGAAGATAGAGCATAGCCAGACTATATGATTTTGTAGGGATAGCTTGCTTTGGCCATGTTATTTTGAGAAGACATGATTGCTTTGTTAATATGCTTGAAGTATTATTGTTTACATGTCAATATTAAACTTTTGTTTTGAATCTTATGGATCTGAATATTCTTGCCACAATAAATAAGATTACATTGATAAATATGTTAGGTAGCATTCCACATCAAAAATTCTGTTTTTTATCATTTACCTACTCGAGGACGAGCAGGAATTAAGCTTGGGGATGGTTGATACGTCTCCAAGGTATCTATAATTTTTTATTGTTCCATGCTATTATATTATCCAGCTAGGATGTTTTATGTGCATTTATATGCTATTTTATATGATTTTTGGGACTAACCTATTAACCTAGAGCCCAGTGTCAGTTTCTGTTTTTCCTTGTTTTTGAGTTTTACAGAAAAGGAATACCAGACGGAATCCAAACGGAATGAAACCTTCGGGAGAGTGATTTTTGGAACAAACGTGATCCAGAGGACTTGGAGTGGACGTCAAGAAAGAAGCGAGGAGGCCATGAGGCAGGGAGGTGCGCCTGCCCCCCTAGGCGCGCCCCCACCTTCGTGGGCCCCTTGCAGCTCCACCGACCTACTTCTTCCTCCTATATATACCCATATACCCCGAAAACATCCGGGAGCACCATAGATCGGGAGTTCCGCCGCTGCAAGCATCTGTAGCCACCAAAAACCAATCGGGACCCTGTCTCGGCACCCTGCCGGAGGGGGGGGGGATCCCTCACCGGTGGCCATCTTCATCATCCAGGCGCTCTCCATGACGAGGAGGGAGTAGTTCACCCTCGGGGCTGAGGGTATGTACCAGTAGCTATGTGTTTGATCTCTCTCTCTCATGTTCTTGATTTGGCATGATCTTGATGTACCGCGAGCTTTGCTATTATAGTTGGATCTTATGATGTTTCTCCCCCTCTACTCTCTTGTAATGGATTGAGTTTTCCCTTTGAAGTTATCTTATCAGATTGAGTCTTTAAGGATTTGAGAACACTTGATGTATATCTTGCATGTGCTCATCTGTGGTGACAAGGGGATATTCACGTGATCTACTTGATGTACGTTTTGGTGATCAGCTTGCGGGTTCAGTGACCTTGTGAACTTATGCATAGGGGTTGGCACACATTTTCATCTTGACTCTTCGGTAGAAACTTTGGGGCACTCTTTGAAGTACTTTGTGTTGGTTGAATAGATGAATCTGAGATTGTGTGATGCATATCGTATAATCATGCCCACGTATACTTGAGGTGACATTGGAGTATCTAGGTGACATTATGGTTTTGGTTGATTTGTGTCTTAAGGTGTTATTCTAGTATGAACTCTATGATAGATCAAATGGAAAGAATAGCTTCGTGTTATTTTACTATGGACTCTTGAATAGATCAATCGGAAAGGATAACTTTGAGGTGGTTTCGTACCCTACAATAATCTCTTCATTTGGTCTCCGCTATTAGTGACTTTGGAGTTACTCTTTGTTGCATGTTGAGGGATAGTTATATGATCCAGTTATGTTATTATTGTTGAGAGAACTTGCACTAGTGAAAGTATGAACCTTAGGCCTTGTTTCCCAGCATTGCAATACCATTTGTGCTCACTTTTATCATTAGTTACCTTGCTGTTTTTATAATTTCATATTACAAAAACCTATATCTACCATCCATATTGCACTTTTATCACCATCTCTTCATCGAACTAGTGCACCTATACAATTTACCATTGTATTGGGTGTGTTGGGGACACAAGAGACTCTTTGTTATTTGGTTGCAGGGTTGTTTGAGAGAGACCATCTTCGTCCTACGCCTCCCATGGATTGATAAACCTTAGGTCATCCACTTGAGGGAAATTTGCTACTGTCCTACAAACCTTTGCACTTGGAGGCCCAACAACGTCTACAAGAAGAAGGTTGCGTAGTAGACATCATTCGTCAGGAACTGTTGTTACTTTTACTGTCCCTTTGTGGACTGCCCAGCCTCCAATGTCGACTGCTCAAACTTCCGATCCAACTAGGCAACTTCGTACGCTGATCCCTCCAGCTGTGTCACAGACTCCAGCACCGACTGAGTTCACTCTGCATCATGTCCCGGAGGACCAAACAGGAGCTGGTAAGGAAGCAATGATCCAAGCTGGCCTGATGATGGTACGAGTTTGGCAAGGCCGCATACGACGCTAGTTCTGCGCTGCAGGCCAATGTGTCACATCCCTAGCTTCTGGTAATGCACTAGACTAGCTTCATGTGTTGCATCATGTTTAAGTTGCATTTAAATTTGAAATGGGGGTTGATCCAAACCCTAGCACCAAATGAATCCAAACAGGATCAAAATAAAATCTTTTTCAATGAAATCAAAATGCCCTTTAAAAATGTTCATCATTTCTGGTTAAGGTGGAAACCTGTGCCAAAAATGATGAATATATTTCTAGGACATTTTTGGATTTCTGAATTAAGCCACTACCTATTTGAATTGGAGCTAATAAATGCTATAAAATAAGTTATAGCTCCAATACTTCTGGATATATTTTTTGGGGCCTATGGAATAATTCAGAGAGAGCCCATGAATATTTTCAGAATTTATGAAAGTGGTTTGACCTTTGAATCAAACCAAACATATTGAAATAAATAGAAAACCGTAAATAAAATTGAAAACAGAGAAGGAGGGAGTACCTGGCACTTTCTGGCCCAACATTGTGTAGCCCACCAGAGAGGCCCAACCCACCAAGGGCAGCGACGTCTTCTTCCTCCTACCAGGAGGAGAAGCAGCTACGTGCAGCGCGCACCACCACCCGTGGTCACCTCCTGCTTCCCTGCTGGCCTCCCCGGCGCCCTGGAGACGCCACGACACCCCTTGGATCCCTCTCTCTCATCTCCCTCACTTGTTGCTCTCTCTTCCCTCCTCTACTTCTCTCATGCGCAGCCGACCGAACACGCTCGCCGCCGCCGCTCGCTACCACCGTAACCATCGCCGTCGTTTCGCCTGGCAAGAGAGTACAACGGATCCGTCTCCTCGCGCTGGTCGCCTCCACTAACGGACTCGAGCCGACGAGCCCTCAAGATGATGCCATCGATGCTGCCTTCGTCCTCTGTACCAACGGCCGCCGCCATCGATTCACCGCCATCTGAGCCTCCTGGGCCTCTCGAGCTTCTTCTCGGCATCCCCGTGAGCTCTCCTTGCTTTCGCCCCTCTCCCCATCGTCTTGTCTGTCTTCTAGCCGCTGCCCCAAAATCACCCGAGGCTGCCGTCCTCCATGGCCGATGAGGTCCTCGCCCCTGAGCACCTCCACTCGGTCCAGTGGCACCAGCGCGCTCCTAGAGCTTCTAGGAGTCCTCCCCGTCGCTCAGCTCGCTCGACAGCCAAGTGCAGCGCCTCGCCCGTGCCAAGCACAGCGCCTCGCCTGGCAACCCTCGGTTACGCAGGGGTACAATGAGAGAGTAAAGTCATGAATGTTACTGGTAACACCCACATTTAATGATCTTTATGGTGATGGAGTGAATGACCGACCGTTGCTATCAACAGGTGACCTTAGGCCTTCTGTCTTTCGAGTGGATTCTTGCCTTCCGAGTGAGATAATGATGATCGAATGGAATTGGGGTATCGGATTGGAATCGTCTATCGAGTGTATTGCACTTCAAGAGGATTTCAGTCGGTATCTTCTATTTGACTTTGTAGGCCCTAGCCTCTTGTGTGATGTCCTTGGGAAGGGCGTATAGGTCAGGCCTAGGACCCTACCCTAGGTACATGTCACCGTCACTATGCAAGCACGAAAGTCAATAGTTCTGCAATGTAATTACATTCTACTTGTGGTGCATTATTCGGTGTTAGTTATGCTTAATGCTCGCTTATGTGATTTTTTGTTTCTTGGTTGGTTGCTTCTCAATCTTTTTGCTAGCCTTCACTTGTACTAAGTAGAAATACTACTTGTGCATCCAAAATCCTTAAACCCAGTTTTGCCACATGAGTCCACCATATCTACCTATATGCGGTATTTCTGTGCCGTTCTAAGCAAATTTGTATGTGCCATCTCTTAATTTTCAAAATATTTTTCCTTTTTGTGTGATCGTACTGCTCATGAAGCGGTAGGGGGTGGCCAATATTTTCCATGTTATATGTGTTATTCTCAAGATGAGTGTTTATTCACTTGTCATTGCACGAGAGTACGGCAAAGGTATTAGGGATGCCCAACCTCGAAATAAAAATGAATTTACTTTATGTTGTCAAATAATAAATTCCTTGGAAAGTGTTGGTATGGAGGGTACCCGTGGATACGGCTAGCCATGGATTGTGAAAGAATGGTGGAAAAGGGAATAAACTTTATTTTCTGTTTGGGAACCGCCTATGATATATCTAGCATGGAAACTGTTGAGAATTACTTGGTCATTTTCGTTGACGGGAAAAGTATGCCTCCCAAAAATTTTATCTCTCAGTTTAAGCTTTGAGCTCTGGCACCTCTACAGATCCCTACTTCCCTCTGCGAAGGGCCTATCTATTTACTTTATGCAATTTTTATTTTTATTTGAGTCTCCATCTTCTCTTATTAAGCACCAACTAAGGGGCACTATGATCGTAATTGAGCATTGGATTTAGCTATTATGCGAGTGTGTTTCATGAATGGATCAATGACTGAGCATGATGGGCTAGGGATAACTTTTTTAGTGTCGATATTTTAAAAGACATGGTTCCTTGTTGATATGCTTGAGTATTGAAATCTGCATGTCAAAACTAGACTATTGCTTTGAACCATATAAAAGCCCAAATGTCCATGCTACAAAAGAAAATAATATGTGATGAAAATGTTAGGCAACATTCCACATCAAAAATTCTGTTTTTTATCATTTACCTACTCGAGGACGAGCAGGAATTAAGCTTGGGGATGCTGATACGTCTCCAATGTATCTATAATTTTTGCTTGTTCCATGCTGTTATATTATCATTCTTGGATGTTTTACAATCATTTTATAGCAACTTTATATCATTTTTGGGACTAACCTATTGACATAGTGCCCAGTGCCAGTTGCTGTTTTTTGCTTGTTTTTTACATTGCAGAAAATCAATATCAAACGGAGTCCAAACGCAGCAAAACTTTTTGGAGATTTTTTCTGGACCAAAAGACACCCGATGGGCCAAAGAAGTACCAAAGGGGAGCTCCGAGGGGAGCACAACCCACCAGGGTGCGCCTGGGGGCCCAAGCGCGCCCAAGTGGGTTGTGCCCACCTCGGTGGCCTCCTGCACCGCCTCTCCGCCCTATAAATTGCCAAATATTCCAAAAACCACGGGGGTAACCCTAGATCGGAAGTTCCGCCATCGCAAGCCTCTATATCCACGAAAAACCAATCTAGACCTATTCTGGCACCCTGGCGGAGGGGGAAATCATTACCGGAGGCCATCTTCATCATCCCTATGGCCACCATGACAAGGAGGGAGTAGTCCACCCTTGGGGCCGAGGGTTTGTACCAGTAGCTATGTGTTTGATCTCTCTCTCTCACTCTCTCTCTCCCTCTCTATCTCTCTCTCTCTCTCTCTCGTGTTCTTGAGATGTCACGATCTTGATGTATCATGGGCTTTGTTAATATATTTGGATCATATGGTGTTTTCCCCTCTCTATCTTGTGATGAATTGAGTTTTCCCTTTGAGATTTCATTTTATCAGATTGAATACTTTTATTGGTTTGAGAGCACTTGATATATGTCTTGCATATGAATACCCGTGGTGACTATTGATTCACTTGATATATGTTTTGGCACTCAACTCGTGAATTCCCGAGGTGACATTGGGGTAATCTATGCATAGAGGTTGATGCACGTTTTCGTTCTTGTTTCTCCGGTGGAAATCTTGGGGCACTCTTTGAGGTTGTTTGTGTTGGATCGAGTATTATGAATCCGAAATTGTTTGATGCGTATTGTATAATTAGCTTATGGATACTTGTGGTGACATTGGAGTATCTAGGTGACATTAGAGTTGGTTGATGCGTATCATATGGTCTTATTTTAGTACGAACTCTTGGATAGATCGAACAGAAAAAATAACTTTGTGTTATTTTAGTATGAACTCTTGAATAGATCGAACGGAAAGAATAACTTTAAGGTGGTTTCATACCCTACAAACAATTTCTTCTTATGTTCTCCGCTAGATAAGAACTTTGGAGTGGTTCTTCATCGCACGTTGAGGGATGGTTATATGATCCAATTAGATTAGCATTTGTTGGGAGATTGCACTAGTGAAAGCATGGACCCTAGACCTCATTTTCAAGCATTGCAATACCATTTGTGCTCCGTTTTATTAATTGTCACCTTGTTGTTTTTTATTGTTCCTATTACAAAAATCAATATCTACTATCATTAGTACGCTTTTATCACCATCTCTTCACCGAACTAGTGCACCTATACAAATTACCATTGTATTTGGTATGTTGGAGACACAAGAGAATCTTTGTTATTTCGTTCCAGGGTTGTTTGAGAGAGACCATCTTCATCCTACGCCTCCCACAGATTGATAAACCTTATGTCATCCACTTGAGGAAAGTTTGCTACTATCCTACAAAACTCTGCGCTTGGAGGCCCAACACGAGTCTACAAGAACAAGTTGTGTAGTAGACATCAAGCAACCCCTCTCCGGGCGATTTGAGTTTAAGATCCACCGAGAGAAAAATCAAGAGCCCAAACTTAGACAGTTGTTTAGCATCCCAGTAATTATGAGTGAGAGTTCTTGTATCTATTACTCTTGAGAGTTGCGCACTCTAGATGGATAGGTTTTGGCTTGAGTGTCAAAGAGCATTGTCTTCACCGAGCCAGATCCTTAGCAACCAAGAGTGATTGTGGTACGCGAAGGTCGATCGAAGGTTTGGAGATCGCCGACAAGGATCTACGACAGGTGAAATCAACCTGAGTCTGATCAACTCTGCGTTGAAGGAGAATAGGGTGAAGAGGGTTTTTCTTCCGTGTTAAGTCACAACCCCTCCAACCAAACGTAGCCCTTTGGCAGAAGGGTGAACTTGTCTGCCAAATCTCTCTGTCGCCATCGAACACCACTGGTTCTATTCTTCCTCACCGCAATACTTTCGGCAGTCATTATGTGTGTTTGATGATGATAGACATTTGATCTGTTACTCTCTTCTACTTATCTTTCATCATATGATCTCTCGCAGAGTTCTTTGTCATTTGTAGGCCGAGTTATTGTTCTTCGTAATTATTCTTCATAGCTATGCTCCCGTTCTTCGTTATGTTCGTAGTGCTATTGGCATGTTGTATTACCATTGTCATCATTAAGCCTGTTGTAGCCCATGCTCGAATCATTATTACATCTTACCTTGAAGGTTTCGGTCCTTAGTAGCGAGCTTGATTGCGCCCTGATCTACCGATATTTAATTCTGCTGCCGTGTTTGGGATCAGTTCAAAATATTCGAAAGATATACTCTCGATCCTATCAGACATGTTAAGTTGACTTGACTGGGAGAACGATGCGGTCCAAATCCTTATTTGCGTGATGAACCCTAGCTCTAATTCCCATCTCGCACACCTCAAGACAACGAACCCTAGCTCCCACCTCGATTCTCCGTAATCCATGGCTGAAATCAATGGTGCACTCGTCCTCTAGCTCGTCCACCAGTCGTCCTTCGTCTTTGCAAACCATGACATCGTCGTCGCTATCACCGGTGTTGTGCCTAGAGGGACAGATGGAGTACGAGCTGGAGTACCTCTGCCACTCTTGCGTGAAGGCGCCTGGATGGATTTCATGGAGTGTTCTTGATCAGGGGTAATACAACTGCACAAAATTGAAGGTAAAATTATCTACTTCATCCGTTTTTGTCACATGCTTTGATCTCTGTGTGTTGCATTGATGATCTTGAATTTTAAAGATCATTGAGGGTTCATATTGCTACACTATTTTTATCAGAGGCATGAGCTTCCATATTGCTGGTTCTCTCATGAAGTGTCAAAAAATCATTGGCTAGTCAGGTAATTTTAACGGTCAATTATTTCATTAGTATGTTATTCGAACTATGAGCAGCCTCAACGGCCGCGAGGTAACATCGGCCCTGTGCGCCTCTTCTGGTCTTCTATCGAAGCTTATAGAGTTTCTTATTTTCCATATAAAAATCATCTTAAAAATTCATTGTGTTTGGACCTTTCTAGATATGGTTTTTCTACGAAACCAAAAACATGCAAACATGCAAACAATAGGAACTGACACTAGACACTAAATTAATAAGTTAATTTAGAAAAATAATATAAAATAGTATAAAATGAAGTAAAAATATGTACAAATGATAAAATAATAGCATCAAACAATTAAAAATTAAAGATACATTTGAGACGTATCACTCGTCGCTTGAGGCAAGGGAGCGGGACAAAGCCCCTCCCGATAGGGCACATCCTATTTGCCGCCCGCGGGCGACGAAGAGTCGAGCCTTCTCTAAAGGCAGGTATGAAGGGGCCCAAGTGTCCTTCCTTGGCTGGCTGTTTGTTCTGTTTTCGTTTTTTTTCTATTTTATTTCACAAATTCTAAATTTCCAAAAAATGTTCAGAATTACAAAAAAAATCAAAAAATGTTCCAAATCCCTTGTTTTGTTCATGATTTCATAAATTGTTAACATTTTCACCAAAAAAATCGCTATTTTAAAAAATAGTCACATTTTAGGGAAAATATGTTCATGTTTAAAAACATTGTCATTTTTTCAAATTTTGTTCACTTTTCAATGAAAAATTCATAATTCATAATTCATAATTGCGCACATAGCGTCAACTAGGACTAGGAGCTCTCTCCCGATTGGGCGAGCCTCAAAGCAAATGCCAACAACGAGCGGGCAAAAGGCCAAAAGCATCGGCTAACCTCTCCACCTATTATTCCGTTCCGAACTTCCCGATCCAACGCTTCTCCCGACGCGGGACGTTATTTTACCACTAACGAACTCCGTCCTCAAAAAAGAAACAAGAAAAAGCACTCAGTTTGCAGCAAAAAAAAAAAGCTTGATTTTGATCCACCAAAGCAAAGGCCTTCCACAATAATAAGAATCCAAAGCAAAGCTGTCTCTTCTCATCCACAAACACCATAGCCCTGGCAGCGCTGTACTCCATTCCGATACGAAAGCATCTCCTATCCGCCCCGGACCCTGCTTTGAGAGAGGGAGTCCTTTAACGGCCACACCACTTCCACCCAAAACGAAAAGCCGTATGTGGCTGCGACCAGACACGCACACGCGCCAATCAATCTTCGGCCCGGCAGGACATCGATCGACCGATCGATCGGCCCGAGAGGCCGGGCCGGCACGTGACCGAAACGGCCATCGGCGAGGATCTGTACGGCCACGCCAAAACGATCTCCTATCACGTAACGGAGAGTAATACCGGTCCGTGTATATATAGATGCGCTCCGCCCGTCCACCACCGATCTCGCGCCGCGCCCAGGTAACAACAAAACGATCCGACTCCTACCAGAGGCCTCGCCGAGGGAGGGAGAGCACACACATAACCGACCAACGAAGCCAGAGAGATACTCCAAGGAAGCCAGGCCAACGAGGCTAGAGAGATAGCACGCGCGAGGAGGAGGAGGAACGAAGGCGAGTTGGTTGTGCCGTCAGGTGAGCGGGCGCCTTCCGTGCCGCACACCCCCACGCGCTTGTTGGTTTCGCCTGTTCCGCTGTTCCTGTTCCGCCGTGGGGGAAAGTGGAGTTGATCCATCCATGGCCAATGCAGGGGCGTGCGACGGCCGGCGGACGGCGGCCGGGATGGGCGTCTACGAGCTCGTCCGGAGCGAGGACGCCGCGGGCCCCGCGCTGGATCTGGAGGCCGGCCGCTGCGGCCCCCCGCCGACGGCCAAGGCGTCTCCGGCGGCGCCCCGGCAGCAGCGGCTCGTCTCGCTCGATGTCTTCCGGGGAATCACCGTGCTGGTACGTGCCGCCAACAAAATCCCCGCTTTTAATTCGTCTTACGGCATCACATCTTTCTCGCCGTTCTTTGCGATATTCCTGATATCTGATACCAAATCGAATTGCTTCCCGCGTGGGCCTTTTTTTTTTGTTCGTCTCCGACGCGATCGATTTCGCAGCAGCCCTGCAACCAAAGACATCATTCTTAGTGCCACTGCCAGCCAAACATAGATGCTCCATGAATCATGATGCAGCATGCTACTCATTGCCGGCCTTCTTCTCTTCACTTTTCCCTTTTTGTCTGCACTTAAACTAGACTAGTAGAGTAACCAAAAGATAGCAGAGTTGATTCAACCAACCACATGATCACTACTAGTACAGGATTTTTGCTTCAGGGAACATTACTGCTGGCCAGCGAGGCATGACAAGTTGTCCGAGTTATAGTCAGGCATTGCTGCCACAGCCGTATGATTGCCTAGCTCCTCTACTGGGCGGATCTTCTTCAAGCTCCGACTGCCCATGTTTCCTACTACAGTCTCTGCTCTAAGCTCTACCTCTAAAGATAGCCATTGTGGCCATGCACTATGGTGACAACACAACACGTCTTGATAGCCGTTTTAAAGATCATTAAACGACAGTTATGCGACGCAGCCTGATATGCTTCTTTACAACTGACGCCACCGGCCTGGCTCGTGAGATAATGAAGAGTTAATCCGATCACCGGGCCGCCAAATGGGTTTCGAACCGTCGGTGCTCGCTAGCCGGTAGTGGCCCACCGGCTCGCAATAGGAAAATGCCCTACTTGCAAGCGTACGGAATTTCACCAGCTGTTGGACCCGAGACTGCACACGGCAGAATTCATGCTCTAGTAGTATATACCCTGTGTAGCTGTATTGCTTCCGTACCTGAATTTGTTGGATACGGAAATAAAAAGTGGAAAGAATGTCAACTCTAGCTCACCGCTCCATGTTATGTTAGCTAGGGCTAGTAGATAAGTTGATGAGCGCATGTATGCTCATAATTGGTACTTAGAAAAGGATATCGCGTACGTACATATGCAGCTGACACGACACCAATTTCTAATAGTAGATCCCTCGAAATAAAATTTCCATTAGTAGAGATGTGGAACTGGTGAAAACGAGCAACACAGTGCGCACGGGGCCAGGCGAGAGAATTGGTGAAGGCGACGAAGGAGTCGAATATCAAGGGTAGAAGAATTCCGAACAAGATGAATAGCACAGTTCATTTTTGGAGAGATGCATATCTACAGTGTGGCAATCCACCTTTTTAGCCTTTTGAAAGGGTCTGCCGTTGTTCAGGTCAACTGGGATTTTGTAAACCACTTCAGAAATTTGCAACTTCCATTTTAGTGAAAAGCATAGCTCAATTTAAAGATGGATTGGGGCTAAAAAAGAATCTCAATCTCAGTGGACTTTTAGAGTTAATTGAACCATTTTTGAAACGGGAAACACATTTTAGGTTGTGGTTGGATGTTTGATCGGATTTGGCGCGTGGGCACAAAAGGTGAAGAATGTTAGGTACGTACAGATGCCTAGTTTATAGAGGGGGTGGTGGAAATTGTTGCATCTGTGGAGGTGTGAGGATCACGTCTGGTAGCGAGCCAATATTCCCCGACCCTGGAGGAGGCATGGCGTATGCGTCGTCGGCTGTTGGCACCTCCACGTCGAGTCGAGACAAGCCCCATGAGACGAGCCGCGCCTTTAGCATGTGACGCGCTCTCTCGCCGTCGCACCGCAAGGGATCTGTCCATCGATCACCCCCGCTTTACATCACGCGGTGGCGTGGCGGTGTCCCTGGCGTGCAGATCGTGCAGCCTGATATGCTTGTCCTACCTGCGGCGGTGGCCTTTTCAAGGTTCGCCTCACTGGTGACCATTAGTTTTCTCAGCTCCGCTTGCCCTGACTGCGTCGCACCGAGAGAGAGAAGCACGAGGAAACAAGGGTAAACGTCGGTGTCACACTAACGCGGCCGCGCAACCGTGCGCGGTGACGGTGCCCGGGGCTAATGGGAGGCACCATCACCACACGCGAGCAAGATAATATACAATTTTCAGTCCTGAGAACTACTGGCTCTAGCAACCGTCGAAGAAAAAAAAAAGGTGGCAAACATCAGGGAGAAGCAGGAGTGAACAACTAGCACTGCTAAACAAGATCAAATGTCGGCGTCGCCGCAGTCGCGCGTGCTGACCCAGCAGTTGAGATCCACTCAAGGCCTCAACTCATCAAACCTTTTGATGTCATGCGGTCGAGTCATGGTCCTGTTTAAGCCGAGTCTTGAAAGTTAGTAACACGGTAGCTTCATTAGGTACGACCTTTTACTTGGTGTGTCGTGTCGTGCTCCAGACACTGTAGGTAGAAAAGGAGCAAGCTAGCCGGGATGGCACGACATATATAGGTGGAATAACAGTGTACATCTTTAGATGATGAGATCCCAAGGTCACATCCTGTGTAGCCGGTCCAAACGTGGCAGATGGCAACACCCCAACCAATTCTTCCCTGGGAAGACAAGGCTGTCCAATGGACCGAAAATGACACCCCCTGTGTGAAGACTGAAGAGTACCACACGTATGCACACAGCCTTCCAAATCCAAGTGATTGGCTGGCTATGTCTAGCCCAGAGGGTGAACCATGCCTTGTCTGACGAAGCAACCCATCCATGCCTGAATGCCGTCCACTTTCTGCAAGACCAAATACTGTACGCAATTGATCCTAATTGAGGCAACGCTACGCATTGTTGGGTTGCCGCCCCACTGTGTTACGTCCACTCCAATTCACCTCTACATACGCCTACGTGAAAGTTAAAGCTAAGCAATGCCACGGTAGAATTGATGCATTAATTAGGAGAGTGTAATTTATAGTAAACTGCCTTCCAAAGGGAGAAGAAGGTTAGGTTCCCGTCGCTGTAGACCGTCTCTCCTCTCCACCCACTGGTTTTATTTACTACCCACATGCGGACCTGGTAAGTTGCGTCCTACGCTGAGAGTTACGTCGTCCTTCTGAGTTGTGGCCTCGTAGATGTCTCAGGACGAAGCGATCGTGGCCAGTCACATTGGCCGAGCGTGTGCGTGCGTGCCACGAAACTTGCGGCCGGTGGTTCCATCGATTCCTACTTACTTCCACCATACGATCGACCTTTGGTGTTGCCGTGGCGTTGTCCATTGGTTTCTGGACGTATCTCCCTTCTCTTCCTAATGATAATAAAATGGCCGCAGGTCGCTTGCGTGTTCTCACAAAAGAAAGAGATAATGGCAATAACATTAACATAGGGTGAGGAATTCAGGTGTGCTGGGTTGATGTTGCCGGTGAGAAATCCAGGCATGCTGCTTGTTGCAATCATGCGCTCGATTTCACTGTGGGCTTAATCATGGGGCTTTCTTTCTTCCCGGATAGAATATTTGTTTTTCGAGATGAAATGCATGTGGAGATTGAATCTGATGCCAGAGGCACACCACCATATATAATGCGAAGCTGTAACCATCACCTACCAGCATCATGTTCCTTTGTCTCCTCGGATTTATATAGCTGTGGTTTTTTAAGACGTAATTATGCAAGAACCACGATAATTAGCCTACTTTAGTGATCTTGATCTAAATGATGTTATATTTCTTTACAGAGGGAGTACTAAAATAACATTGCAGGAGTGGAAGCATATCTGATTAATTACGTCTGAGGGTTATTTTTTCTCTAGCATGATTGGATCTGGGTCTGTAACAAGTGGGGGTATTCCTGATGGTTGGTTAATATAGAAAAGTCTCCAGTATATATATGTGCAGATGCTTGTTTTAGACAGTGGAAGTTCTACTAACTACTACTCTCCTAGGAAAAGGTAGAACAGAAATATTTGTTACTACATGGAATGCACAGTACAGCTGTATATACTGAACGGAAATCAGCCTGCACCCTTCTAATCTGTTGACAAAATGAGTGAAACAAAGGTTAACTGTTGTTTTCCTTGCTGCAGCTTATGATCATCGTGGACGATGCTGGATCGTTTCTTCCGGCAATGAACCACTCCCCTTGGGAAGGTGTAACGATAGCTGATTTCGTCATGCCTTTTTTCCTCTTCATCGTTGGGGTCGCTCTAGCTCTGGCGTACAAGGTACACACTGGTTGATTAACAACACGACCGTGACATTTACTTTCGTTTTCTCAAGCTAACACTGGTGTGACATTCACGAATTGCTGTTGCTTCCACCTAATTGCGTCATCTCGTGATGCATGCAGAGAGTGCCGGACAAATTGGATGCAACTCGAAAGGCAACACTTCGTGCACTGAAGCTCTTTTGTGTTGGTCTTGTTCTACAAGGTATTAATTAGGATTGTTCCTGGACTGGACGACGGTAACAGTCGATTTCGACATAAAGTTTGTTGTTTAATTTCTTGTTCTGCTATGATGCACAGGTGGATTTTTTCATGGAGTTCGTAGCCTTACTTTTGGGGTTGATATTACACAAATACGTTTGATGGGTATACTGCAGGTAAGCAGCATATGCAATACTACATTATTCTGCATCAACAGTTTCAACTAAATGTGGCATGACTGACGATTTGTGGCGCCTGCTTGGTTGCAGAGAATCGCAATAGCATATCTTGTTACAGCACTGTGTCAGATTTGGCTCAAGGGAGATGATGATGTAGATTCTGGACTTGATTTGATCAAGAGATACAGATATCAACTGTGAGTTCAAACCTTTAAGAATTCAAAAAAAATATATCACTGATCCACATGACATATATAGATGACTTAGTATGAGCAAGATGTGTTTCTGAACTTACCATTTGCTATTGTTCTGCTAGACTCGCAGGCTTGCTCATCACAATCACCTACATGGTCCTCTTGTATGGTACCTACGTTCCTGATTGGGAGTATATGATATCAGGTCCTGGTTCCACAGAGAAAACGTTCTCTGTAAGTTCCACTTTCACATGTTTTTTCATGCTAAGAAGATATCTAGCAGTATTATAGATGGCAGAAACTGATGAGCTTCAAAATTGTAACTTATATCAGGTCAAATGCGGTGTACGAGGTAACTCTGGGCCAGGCTGCAATGCGGTTGGCATGATTGACCGCAAAATCTTAGGCATCCAGCATCTCTACGGTCGACCGGTTTATGCGCGATCCCAGGTTCTAATAAAATCAAGAGCTTGCATAATGCTTATTCGTCACCTTCATTCAGTCTGTATTAACTCCTCTCTCCTGTGACAGCAATGCAGCATTGATTCACCGCAAAATGGGCCACTCCCTCCTGATGCCCCCTCATGGTGCCAGGCCCCTTTTGATCCTGAAGGGCTTCTCAGGTCAGAAAAACTCATGATTCCTTCCAAGTTTCTCTCTTCTAGCTGTAACTGAGTTCTGCGCCAAGGGTAAATTCTGATTGTTTCATTTTTTTCACGGTCAACAGTTCTGTGATGGCCATCGTCACCTGCTTGATCGGTCTTCAATACGGGCACATAATTGTACATTTTCAGGTGAAATGTCTGCTGTCCATTTGGTGAGCACTTGATCTTCTGGATGAATGCAACATATTCTGAATTTCTCCATCTCTATCCTTAATTGCAGAAACACAAGGAAAGAATCATGCACTGGCTTGTCCCTTCCTTCGGCATGCTCGTCCTGGCCTTCGCAATGGACTTCTTCGGTAAGGATATTGTCAACAGTTAACACTCCATTCTTGATTATCCCGGGTAATGACGTTGACCACACTGTGCCGATGATCTTTACAGGAATGCGTATGAATAAGCCATTGTACACCGTAAGTTACACTCTGTGCACCGCTGGCGCTGCAGGGCTCCTCTTCGCGGGGATCTACACGCTGGTCGACCTCTACGGGTACCGCCGCCCGACTGTCGCCATGGAGTGGATGGGGATGCATGCCCTGATGATATTTGTCCTGATCGCATGCAACATCCTACCCATCTTCATTCATGGCTTCTACTGGGGGGAGCCCAATAACAACCTTGTAAGTTTTTGCAGATGACCTGCGTTTTTTCAGTCGAGCTTTCAATGATGATAATATAAATTGGAATATAAGAACTCATTCGGCTCTGTGTTTGCAGTTGAAGTTCATTGGGATTAGGGCATGATCTGTATATGGTGGATCGAGCTATAGGGAGACACGGGAGACAGATATAGAGATATTTAGGACCCTATTTGCACAGAGATTTCGAGAGATGAGTGCAGGCCTAGTTTTGCAATATGGCCATAGCTTCATCACCATCCTGTGTAACTGTTCGACACGGCCAGGAACAGTTGCTGTTTCACAGGTTGTTTTCTCTGAGTGCTCTATGTATATGGTAAAAGAAGCTTTGTGTATAGATGACAACAATGCAATTCAAGAGAAATATAAAGTACATAGATTTATTATCAGTTCCAAACACGTCTATTGCATTTGCATTCTTTTTTCTTTCCGGAAATATTGCATTTGCATTCAACTTGGTCTGGGCATCATAATCCTAGGAGCCTGGAATATTTCGACAGGGAGATGATTTGGGGGACTGCACCCACATATCCAATCTGTTCAGGTAAGAGCCCTGTTTGTACTTTTCTTTTTAAATGAAAGCTTTTATTACTCCGGCATCTGCATTCTAAGATGTATATAATCAACCATATTGCATTCATTGCTTATAAATAAAATTGAACTTTGAAGCATATAGTTGAACACTCAGCCTAACTGAACACTCTAAACATTCAGATGCCAAAGAGGGGAAACGTAAAAAACATGAACCAACTAAGATGAACATGCTAAACAAGACCATTCTAAACACCGGGAAGCATATCACTCACACGCACATCAGCCAATTGTACACAAAGTAGCACCAGCACACAGCAAGGAATTTCTTTTTCTTGCCAAGGATGACACCATTTATGCATAGTCAGATAGACCAAAACATACTGCACTGTCCCCAATAAAAAATAAGGGATCTTAAAGATTTATCAATCCAACATGGCCAAGACCCAAAACTATACGAAATACTACAAGGTGCAACTATATTAAAGGCAAAGTACATAGTCAGCAACGCACGCTAGACAATAATCGAAAAAGAGAAGTTGAATGGTATGTAACTTTCCAGGAACCAAAGGAAAATATTTATCTTTAAATGGTAATTTAAGACTAATCTTTTAGATCTGAACTTGACCTACGTATTCATTAAAGCCGAATACATCGAGTGCACAGAAAAACCCAGAAGTGTAAAGATCCCATTTGAAAAAGTCATGGTCCGTAGTTAGCCCGAGATCTGTAATTGTTAGTGTTCGCTACTCCAACAACAACAATAACAACAACAAAGCCTTTAGTCCCAAACAAGTTGGGGTAGGCTAGAGGTGAAACCCATAAGATCTCGCAACCAACTCATGGCTCTGGCACATGGATAGCAAGCTTCCACGCACCCCTGTCCATAGCTAGCTCTTTGTCGATACTCCAATCCTTCAGGTCTCTCTTAACGGACTCCTCCCATGTCAAATTCGGTCGACCCCGCCCTCTCTTGACATTCTCCACAAGCTTTAGCCGTCCGCTATGCACTGGAGCTTCTGGAGGCCTGCGCTGAATATGCCCAAACCATCTCAAACGATGTTGGACAAGCTTCTCCTCAATTGGTGCTACCCCAACTCTATCTCGTATATCATCATTCCGGACTCGATCCTTCCTCGTGTGGCCACACATCCATCTCAACATACGCATCTCCGTCACACCTAACTGTTGAACATGTCGCCTTTTAGTCGGCCAACACTCCGCGCCATACAACATTGCGGGTCAAACCGCCGTTCTGTAGAACTTGCCTTTTAGCTTTTGTGGCACTCTCTTGTCACAGAGAATGCCAGAAGCTTGGCGCCACTTCATCCATCCGGCTTTGATTTGATGGTTCACATCTTCATCAATACCCCCATCCTCCTGCAACATTGACCCCAAATACCGAAAGGTGTCCTTCCGAGGTACCACCTGGCCATCAAGGCTAACCTCTCCTCCTCACACCTAGTAGTACTGAAACCGCACATCATGTACTCGGTTTTAGTTCTACTAAGCCTAAACCATTTCGATTCCAAGGTTTGTCTCCATAACTCTAACTTCCTATTTACCCCCGTCCGACTATCATCAACTAGCACCACATCATCCGCAAAGAGCATACACCATGGGATATCTCCTTGTATACCCCTTGTGACCTCATCCATCACCAATGCAAAAAGATAAGGGCTCAAAGCTGACCCCTGATGCAGTCCTATCTTAATCGGGAAGTCATCGGTGTCGACGTCACTTGTTCGAACACTTGTCACAACATTATTGTACATGTCCTTGATGAGGGTAATGTACTTTGCTGGGACTTTGTGTTTCTCCAAGGCCCACCACATGACATTCTGCGGTATCTTATCATAGGCCTTCTCCAAGTCAATGAACACCATATGCAAGTCCTTCTTTTACTCCCTATATCTCTCCATAAGTTGTCGTACCAAGAAAATGGCTTCCATGGTCGGCCTCCCAGGCATGAAACCAAACTGATTTTTGGTCACGCTTGTCATTCTTCTTAAGCGGTGCTCAATGACTCTCTCCCATAGCTTCATTGTATGGCTCATCAGCTTAATTCCATGGTAATTAGTACAACTCTGAACATCCCCCTTGTTCTTGAAGATTGGTACTAATATACTCCGTCTCCATTCTTCTGGCATCTTGTTTGCCCGAAAAATGAGGTTGAAAAGCTTGGTTAGCCATACTATCGCTATGTCCCCGAGACCTTTCCACACCTCAATGGGGATACAATCAGGGCCCATCGCCTTGCCTCCTTTCATCCTTTTTAAAGCCTCCTTCACCTCAGACTCCTGGATGCGCCGCACAAAACGCATGCTGGTCTCATCAAAGGGGTTGTCCAGTTC
Source organism: Triticum aestivum (assembly GCF_018294505.1). Classification (NCBI taxonomy): domain Eukaryota; kingdom Viridiplantae; phylum Streptophyta; class Magnoliopsida; order Poales; family Poaceae; genus Triticum; species Triticum aestivum. Next base: position 448,404,741 of record NC_057798.1, read on the forward strand.
AATGGTAGAACTCTCATTCTCCCCATTGAACAGCTTGTCGAAGTACTCCCGCCATCTATGCTTAATCTCTTCGTCCTTCACCAAGAGTTGGCCTGCTCCGTCCTTGATGCATTTGACTTGGCCAATATCCCTCGTCTTCCTCTCCCGGATCTTAGCCATCTTATAGATGTCCCTTTCACCTTCCTTCGTGCCTAACCGTTGGTAGAGGTCCTCATATGCCCGACCCCTTGCTTCACCAACAGCTCGCTTTGCGGCCTTCTTCGGCATCTTGTACTTCTCTATGTTGTCTGCACTCCTATCCAGGTATTGGCGTCTGAAACAATCTTTCTTCTCTTCAATCGCCTTCTGGACATCATCATTCCACCACCAGGTATCCTTATCTTCGCTTCTCCTTCCCCTAGACACTCCAAACTCCTCCGAGGCCACCTTATAAATGCAAGTCGCCATCTTCATCCACACATTGTCCGCATCCTCTCCTTCCTCCCAAGGGCCCTCCTTAATGGCCCTCTCCTTGAACGCCTGAGCTACCTCCCCCTTGAGCTTCCACCACTTCGTTCTAGCGACTTTGGCACGCTTATCCCACTGGACACGAATCCGAAAGCGAAAGTCAGCAACCACCAGCTTATGCTGAAGTACAACACCCTCTCTAGGTATCACCTTACAATCTAGGCACGCACACCTATCTTCTCTTCTCGAGAGGATGAAATCAATCTGGCTAGAGTGTTGGCCACTACTAAAAGTCACCAGATGCGATTCTCTCTTTCTAAAGAGGGTGTTAGCTACAATCATGCTGTAGGCTAGAGTAAAGCTTAAGACATCTTCTCCTTCTTGATTCCTGATGCCATAGCCAAAGCCCCCATGCGCCCCTTCAAAACCTGTGTTAGATGTACCCACGTGGCCATTGAGGTCTCCTCCTATGAAGAGCTTCTCACTAATCGGTACACTCCTAACCATGTTTTCCAAGCCTTCCCAGAACTCCCTCTTGGTGTTTTCATTGTGGCCTACTTGCGGGGCATACGCGCTGATAACATTGAGAACCAAGTCCTCAACTACCAGCTTGACCAGGATAATTCGGTCCCCACGTCTCCTGACGTCTACCACTCCATACTTGAAGCTCTTGTTGATCAAGATGCCTACGCCATTTCTGTTTGCAGCCGTCCCCGTGTACCACAGCTTGAAGCTGGTATCCTCCACCTCCTTCGCCTTCTGACCTCTCCATTTGGTCAAACGAGTTCGCTACTCCAATTATCACAGAAAATAGACCATGTTCAAACGAGTGTGTTCGCGTATGCAAGAAGTGTCCATTTTGAAAGCAAGTTGTTTTCGACATTCGCCAAATGACCCTAATTTTTTCCCCACTAGCTTCTACGCAAAGTTGTTTGAATTTTTGACAAGTTTTGCATTTTCTGAAGTTTCTTGGTGAAAAATGACCGATAAATGGTCGGACGTGTCGCAACGTGCAAATGGCGTCAAAAGTTTTTTTTTGAGATTTATCCATAGTCGAAAAAACCCGTCAATTGAGAGGAGTGTGCGAGACTAGGCTAGACAGGTGCATCCTTGAACATGTAGTTTTTCCTAATTTGAATGCTTTTGTTATCTGCAAGTTCTATCATTAATCAATCAACAGGGACATTTTCTTATGTCCTAACCATTTCTTAAAATTTGTCAACAATTTTGAGATTTCACATTGTGTATGAACTTTTTACAAACTTGAACACTTTCTCCAAAATTGTTAACAAATTCCCAACAATTGATCAAAAAATTTGAAGACAAATTGCAAACCACGTACTTTTAAAAAATATCAACTTTTTTTGAAACGCAAACATTTTTTAAATTGGTGATAAATTTTTTAGAAAATGGGAACATTTTTGCAATTTTAGAAACAAAATTAAAATTGTAATTTTTTTAACAACAAGAACATTTTTTGGTATTTCAATCAATATCAAATTTTTGAACAGGTGTCAAAAAGAATAATAAAGTTCAAATGGAGAAAAATGAATTAGTGAGAGAAAATAATAAAAAATAAAAATAAAAAAGGAAGAAGTACTAAGGCCTTGGCCCAACTAGGCGACGACATCGCTCCACTCGGGTGCCTGTTGGGCCGGCACAAGCGCTCGTGCATTTAAAAGAAATCATCAATTTTGAAAAAAAATGTTCACGGATTTGAAAAGTTTCACAGATTTTCAGAGAAGTTACGAACAAAAGAAATCCCAGTTCATGGATTTGCCAAAAATTCACAAAATTTCAAATAATTCACATATTTGAGTTTTTTTTATATTTGAAAAAAGTTCATGAATTTGGAAAATGTACGTGAACACAAAAATAGTTCGCGTATTAGAAAAAAGAGTATGAAATTGAAAAAAACAACTCATGGATTTTAAAGAAGTTCATAGTTTGCAAAAAAGGGTTCACAAATATGAAAAAGATTTTTAAATTTAGAAACTTCATGAATCTGAAAAAAGGTTCATGATCGCGGATTGAAAAAAGTTCATCGATTTTGAAAGGAAGTTCACAAAATAAAAAATGTGAGTTTTGAAATAAAGTTCTTGAATTTTGGAAAAAGTTCATGGTTTTTTAAAAAGTTTACGAATTTGAAAGAAAATTTGAATTAAAAAAATTCACAAAATTAAATATATAAAAAGTTCAAGAATTTAAGAAAAGTTCACAAATTTGGAAAAAGTTCGCCAAAATTAAAAAAGTTCGTCGATTTGGGAAAAAAGTTCATAAATTTGATGAAAAAGTTCACAAACCTGAAAAAGTTCATTGATTTGAAAAAGAGATTGTCTTTTTGAAAAATAGTTCATGAATTTGAAAAAAAAGTTCACGAACTTGGAATAAGTTAGTGATTTTTTTTAAAGTGCATCGACTTGAAAGATAGTTCACGAATTTAAAAAAGGTTCACAGGCATAAAAAAAGTTCATGATTTTAAGAAAAAGTTTATGACTTTTAAAAAGTGTCCACGATTTTAAAAAATTTCATGATTTTTTCATGAATTTCAGAAAATAAAAAATACAAAAAGGAAAAGGAAAAGAAAATAAAGCATAAAGTTGAAGAAAACCAGACAAAGAAGACGCACAACAAGAAGTAAAAAAAACGTTACTAGCACAGTAAGGTTGATTTCTCAGTTGGTTGGATTGTTTGGAAGTACACTAAGAGGTTGAGAGTTCAAATCCCACTTGACGCACCTATTTAAGCAACTACTCCCTCCGTTCCGAATTACTTGTTGCAGGTATAGATGTATTTAGATGTATTTTAGTTCTAGATACATCCATTTCTGTGACGAGTAATTTGGAACGGAGGGAGTAGAAGATACCCAAGAGGTTGAGAGTTCAAATCCAACTTGACGCACCTATTTAAGCAACTAGAAGATACCCGCGTGGTGCTGCGGAAATTGTTGACAATTTTTAGAGACGTGATGGGTTAAGAAAGAAAATTGAGTTAATGATATACTTAGTGTAATAGTTTTTCAATATATGAAATAATATGTTGCTAATATTCCACATTTGATTTATTTCCGTGGGAACTTGAGATCAAACAGAAGTACCAAGGTGTAGAGGAAACTCCATACTATTGAGGAAAAAATATAGACAACTACGGGAGTCATGGAAATTATTACACATGCATGTATGAAACTATTAGGAAATGTTTTATCACAAATTACATGTTTGTTTTTTTAGATAAAAGACCGAGGCCCGACGTTAAATCAATGACGCCCTTACAGACCGAAAGGCCACGAAAAACAACACAAATAAAAGGAATATAGCAACAAAACAACTCAAGATACAAGACACACAAGAAACAACAAATCCGCCGCCACGAACGTGCCGTACAGGAGGGAAACCATGGAAGGTGATCCATCGCCGGAGGAAGCCCGTTTGTCTTCAAGACCCTAAGAACACACACGGCTGGCACGCCATCTGATTCCGCCTCCGAAGAGGGCTCATCCTGCCCTCTCGCCCTGGCTCATAGGGCGCCGCGTCGTCGGCAGGCGGAGATGCTCCCCCCCGAGCACGCATGGACATTGCACATCCGGTGGCTCGTCGTGTGCCTCACCTCACAAAGCCACCACACACAAGCACCACTCGCCGTCGCCACAAACGGTAACATAGGATCCAAGCTGTCGAACTGGAGGCCAAGAAGAGGCCGGGTGAGGATGGAAGCCACACCTGCCACTAGAGTGCTGCCACATGAAGGATACTGGACACCATGGCGGCCAAAAACACCCACGCACGAACCGAGCCAGCCACCCCACTGTCCAAAGGCGGCGCCTTCAAGAAGGTGATGATGCCGGAGCGCCGCCGCCACCCAAATGGATGATTTCTAGTTTTCACCAGGGACATATGGGGGGAGAGGGGGTAATGGATGGACCTCGGTATCGCCCACAAGAGGAAAAACGCGCCTGCAGCGCCGTCAACAACGTGGCTGTCACCGCCGACCAAGGGTTTCCCCCGGTCCCTCCCTCCGCCCTGAGCAAACCACCCAGCCCGCAGACCCGACGAACCAAAGGACGTCGGAGATTTGAGCAGATGGAGCTCGCCGGGCCGTGCGCGGAGAATCTGCCCTCTTCAGATCTGACGCACGAAGCCAGTGGAAATGGCTCCCACACCGAGCCCCCGGCCACCGCCCCCTCATGGCCCGTGCGGCCCAGGACGCGCCTCCGTGTTCTGGCAACCGCCGCCTGCTGCCGGGCAAGCGCCGCCCTCACCGCTGGGGCCGCCGCTCCAGATCCACCGACCCCCACACGTATCATGGGGCGGAGAGGAGCCCTGCCGCCACCTTCCTCGGAGGTCTGGCGGCCCCGCCGGCGACCCCTCAGGCAGCGGCGAGACTGGGAGGCAGAAGGAGGGGAGGTAGTAGGCGGCGCTAGGGTTTCGCCCCTGGGTCACCACCGCAGGGCGACGCGGGGGAGGGGCATCAAATTTGTAATAAAACGATCTCTACATATGAAGATGATTGTGGCTGTGAAAGTAAAACGAGAGAGGAAGGAGCAAATGATGGAACAGTTGTTTCATTGATTGAAGATTGGGGTATTTATATCCTCATTACAAGGCCGTTACAAAAGAGGCGGTTGCCAAAACATGGCCACCGACATAGCATGGATTTACAATTAATTAATCTAATTAATTAATTCCTAACAGTCCCCCTAATCAATGCTTATCTTTGTGAATATACATCATCTTGTTAAAGACTCCTCCTAGTATGTATTTGCCTTGAACGTTCATCATCTTCATCTTGGAAAAGGCTCCTCCAAAAACCTTGTGGGAAAAATATGAGGAGAATTGTATTTGATATGTTGCTAAAACTCCTTTAAACCCAGTAAGAAAAATAAGGAGAAAATGAGGCAACATATAACGATTATGTCTCTTAATAACCCATATGAGAAAAACCTTCGGAGAAGGATAAAACTCATAAGTGAGTTTAGAGATCAATAAATATGTCTTGAGTACTTCCTTTAAAAACCCTTATAGGGAAAATAGAAAGTATGACATATGATCTTTGAGAAGATATAGTCTCATTAAAAACCATTATGAGAAACTTTGAGAGAAAACTCATAAGGAAAAAGAGTGTGATTATATATACCATTGAAAACTCCTTTAAAACCCAGTGGAAAAATATAAGGAGAAATGATATGGCATATATGTACACTTGTGCTTATATTGTCTCATTAAAAACCTTTTATGAGAAACCATTAGGGAAAAACTCATGAAGGGAAAAAGAGTACAATATATGTAGTCTCATGATTGTTAACAGGTTATAGATTTGGGATACTCCCCCTGAACTTTGCAAACTTGGAGAATGTGTAATACAAATTCCATTGATATGATCATTACATTATTAATAATCTGTAGGATTTTCAAAGTATGTTGTTTGCATATTGTTTCCTCACTTTCTATAATTTGTGAGGATAAGTAATTTTCGAGCAATGTGCTTTATGATATTGCTCTTCATATAACCTGCAGATATTGAGTAACACAAGTGGTAGCGTCTTGATAAATCAAGTTATGTGATTCTGATGAATGTCAACCACATGATTTTGAATGTGGTTAATCATTCTGCTAAGCCATGCATATTTTGCAATGCTTTTAGATAAAGCAATTATGTAAGAATAATAACTAGAAATAGCCATTAAAGCTCATTTAGATGACTTCCATATGAAGGCTATTCCTGCAAATTCAATCATTGATATGGCATTGTTGGGATCAAAGAAAGAGCCAATATCATTATATCATATCGTGGTCATATCTTGTATTTCCTGATGGAAATATCCAAGCTTTATTGAAAGCTTGAGATATAAGCTAATATTTCTTATATCGACCATATACCTTTTGTTGGGGGTTGCACTCTGAACAAAGATAACAAATTTAGTGTCAGGCCTGACATAGTTTGCAATTATATGAGTGCTTTGACATTAGTGAGATAGAACTTCAGGTCCTGATATCACTTCATTATCACCCCTAGGTATGAATGGATTTGTACCCTATCAGGGGTACTATGACCATATTACATTTCTTTTATTGGTTTGATATATCCACATTGAACTTCTCGTATATGTCTTGGATATATGTAGACTGATATGTATTCTTGAGAGAATGCTCAAGTTGTAAACGTAAGTTAAATTTGGTTGAATCCAAATTTTCCGTCTTGAGATGATTTTGTGTATGTTTAGGTCTTGTATAGACATTGATGATGAGGTCATCAATATACACTAAGGTGATGAAAGGAAATTAAATTTGATATTCCTTTATTAAACATATAACTAATCATCATTATCGAGTAATCCTTTTGAAGAAAGAACTCATTTAGTCCGTAGTACCATATGATTTCAGACCATTTGAAGTCATAGAGTGACTTATGAGGTTTTACACAAAACTTGTTGTGATTTACTATTGGATTCGTTAGTATAAGCCCTTCAGGGACTTCAATAGAGATTTCCGAAATGAGTGACTCATGTGAGTATGTAGCCACTTCATCCATCAACTGCATGGATAATATTATTATTTTTATTGCCAATGATATTTAGTATCGAAACATAATTCCACTCATACCAAGAGGTTATGTTACATCGTATTCGATGTCAGGTCTCTGCGTGAACCCTTTTGCTACAAGCCTCGCTTTCTCACCATCGCATTGACTTTGTCTATGAATGAGAAGTTTTTAGTATTCCATACGAAAGATACTTATGAGGAGTAGGTATTACTGCGGTAAATACCACTCATTTGCAGAGCGAGAGTTATTCTTCATTACTTGCTTTCTTTTATGTGAACCAATATGAGTGCAAGAGGCACTCTACCATGGATTTTGGTTCAGGGCCCAAAAGGTTTTAGCAATTTGAGAAGAAATATATGTCGACAAATGTAGTCTTTAGTTTATATATGATTCTAATGGAATCATTGAAGTTTGTGGATAATATATTCATTCCTTTTTAACTCCTTGTGATTTCCTACAACAAGAAAGTCAAGGTGTTTCGATGTCCCGGCATCAAAACTTTTGTGCACAATTATGTCGGGTTTAAGATTATGAGTATCCTATGAGGTGCCTCTCAACTTGATGTTGAATTACACTTACTGGTTGAGGATGTAATTTCCTCTGTTTCCGCGGAAGCATATGAGAAGTTATATCTCGTGTGGTCAGACTTTCTCTCCCTCTTGCTCTCATTGGGGGAGAAGAGTGGTTTATCAGGTACCTCCACTCTTTCCGACACTTTACTGCAGGAATATAGATTTTGTGACACCTTGTCATCGGTAAATGTATATGGCCGATTTGCAATGTGTTGCAAATATATGATTCTCTAAACTTCTAGTTTAGATTCTTTGAGTACGTGGATATAAGGATTGAATGTCAGTAACATTTCTAATTTATTTCTCGGCATTCTTTGTGGTACTTATCTCCCCCTAATGCCGGAAAATATCCTTATTGCTGATGCAATCAGCATACGGGCTATGAATAATTTTGATTGACGGATAAATTGTTATTCCTCACATAGATTCCATATTTTCTGTGAGTGCCCATTGATGTACGCTGGAGTGGTGATATCGGTATGTAACCAAATTATCGCAGATGGGAAATACTTTGTTGATTTCCACGTAGTTACTACAAGGGGAAAGTAGTATGATATGCAGTTGATATGATTTACATCATACTTACGGTGTGTAAGGTCGTATGTGTCCAGCAAGAGGCTGGTAAATTTACAATTCTTTAAAAGTGGTCATGTAATTCATTTAACTCTCTTTGATAAGAAATTTAGCTAAACCATTCTGGGTATGTACATAAAGTACTTAATGCAAAAAAATTGCTCATTGAATGAGTTCAACAACATTGTTCATTTGAATGGGTTTATAGATCCTGTTTTCAGGAGAATTTGCTCTCACTTTGATAAGTTGAGCAATTGTTTTTAGTAAGATCATGCATGGTTCTGTGTGATAAGAGACACACTTAAAAACATTTTATGAATGTGTATGAGTACCATGAAGTATCTAAATTACCCTAGATAATGGTTAAGCAATCCAGACGTATCTTTTGAATGTGTTCAAGGAAGAATAAGTGTCCTGCTTAGAATTTTAAGGTGAGAGTGCCTTAAAACTTATTTCCCCTATGGCAAATGCGGTGCACATAAAATCTTATGATTTTGGAAAATTTGTAACTTGATAAGTTGTGACCAACAGGATTGTCAATAATTTTCTAATCATCCCCAACCAGGATGGTTAAGGCTACCAAGCCAAATATTTAATTTATTAATACTTAGAAAATCATTGTGTACGCAACAATATTGAGTATGCATTGAAACATACATTTAAATTTATCGAATATTGTATCCAAGGGATAGGATTGGACATTTGACTACATGCAGTAGTACAAGTATAGGCAAATAATATGTTGGGATAATTAAGATAATACCTGAGGTCTCCGATATTATTTGAGTGTAAATGAGTTCATCCTCCATTTTCTGTACTAGATTTTGGTCCTCCTTCTGATGAAGATTCTGAGAACAATCCTTTACCAGAATCAGGTTATTATTTGTAAATTTTCAAATTTATCCCACTGAATTTATTGACATTTTCAAATATTTGTGGTGTGGTTCGACCATACGTTTGAGGGTTTGGTAAACATAGGAACGATATTTATATAACCATAGATCTGACAAACTTCAGAGTTGTCTTTGTGATCGTTTGAAAATGATACATTCCCTATTACGAGGTAATTCTGTCTTTGGTTATCTTTTATCCTCCACTTTACTTTGAATTCCTCATGGTCCTATTCCGTGATCAATGAATTTCTTAGTATTCTCAGTACTAGCAAGAATTTCAACCCATTGGGTGAATCTGATGATTTAAGAAATTTCATGTTTCTTCATCATAAAAATGGTAGTACCATCATAAGAGGACATAAAGTGTATTAAGAGCTTCTCCACTAGATCTGCATATGAAAATACTTGATCACAAGATCTCAACTTGAAGTTGATTAAGTGACAGAATTTTGAGTTGCGATAGACTCAATGTCTTGAAAAACGAATGGGTCATCATTCGTGATGTGTTCATGACAACATGTTTGTCTTAAGGGAAATATTGATGGTGAATAAATATTCATCCATTATGTACTTAGTTTGAGAACTAAGTGAAATTAGTGACATATAAAATGTATATGAACATATTTAGCTATTAAGAGAGTAACGATGACACATTTTTCAAAGGTGGAGTCATAGCGGCCATAATGCCACTGATGTCATGAATCAACTTAAAATAAACACTCCCACCTAACATGGATTTGCATTTGGAAATGTCAGTCATGTGTTACATGAAATGCTCATGCATTTATCTAATTTATTTCAAGGATTAATCATCTCCAAGGTGATCCTTGGTGAACCTGGGTGTAGCCTTCAATACAATGCATGTGATAAAATCGTTGCTAATGTTTTCATTCTTGAGAAAATGTATGACTTTAAAGTCAATGTCAAAAACATATACTTTGCATGTTAAACATTGGTTAGTCACTACTACCTCCGTCCGGGATTTTAAGTCCCCCAGACCAAATCTCACGGACCAAGGTAAAAGCTGGCTCTAACTGCACGAGGTTTTTACGCAAAGCAACAGCCAACGAGCTTGCGCGCATGCGCTCTCTAAACAGCGCAGTTATTGCATGCAGTTGTAATCCCGCAGACTAGTACTCTCTCTCTCCTACGCTGATTACTCAGCACCTCTCTCTCGCATGATTTAGCTATGGCTAGCTACACGGGACCGTGGCCTTTTCACTTTTTGCATGCCCATCGATGCAGCGGCCCTATAAACTTGGTACGCTCGCGCGATGCTCAGCGGACCTAAAAACCCGGACGGAGGCAGTATTAAAGTATAACCACAATTTGATGTGGACCTTACAACAACGTTTGAGAAAATCAAGAGTTGCTCTAAATTATGGTCTCCATCTTGATAGATGGACGACACTATAATTAGAAATAATGACATAGGCTTCACTGCCATGCATTTAACCAATGTAATAGAAGACCACCATCGGGGTATGCACATATCTGCATAGTTTTCTACCACTTATTCAATCAAAATGAGGCTTAAATAATGATAGTAGTAGAAAAAAATCATCATGTAATGACCATGCATTAGTATTTGTTACTATAAGAGTAACCTATTTTAGTGAACAACAAGAATTGCTTCAGAGGAGCAAATTTTTAAGATAGCTGATGCTATACACTCATATGTGTAGACCTCGGTTTATATAGGATAACACTTTGAAGATAGTCACTGAATACGGTGTAGATCTCGCAGTAATAGAAAACATAGTCTGACTTTTGTCAGTAGATGTTCATATCTCTATTACCTTATGTTATGCTATATTTAAAATATATCTTTGAAGGTAATCATCTATCGAGTGACATGATGTAGACCTTAGAGTAATAGTGGATAGTCTGTAAAAAATTACAGTAGATGCCAAGATTACCTTATGATATCTTGAGGTAGTCACATCTAATATTAATATTTGGAAGAGCACTTTGAAGGTAGTCATCTTGTTAAAGTGACAAGATGTAGACCTCATAGTAGTGGTAGATAATCTGCAAATGGTGCAGTAGATGCCACTCATACCTTGTGATTCACAAATAAAATTTTAGGCTAGTCATATCAAGTATGACATTTTATAATTCTTATATTTGAATTTCACTAAGATTTGCAAAATAATAATTAAATTTCTATTTCAAAATCATAGTTGTTGTCATAAAATATCATGTAATGCTAGGGTAAAGACATAGAATATGTCTTAAACTCCGAAGGAATATGGCGTTTGCAGTCGGCGGATGCGACGCCGCGTCGTTGGATATGGCGACCACAACGGATGATGCCTCTACGGGCTAGGTACCGCGTTGCCGGCCTAGGGCTGCGCCTTCACATGCTGACCGGTGCCCAACGCCGCCTCCCGCCGAGGCAGAGTGTGACGCCCGGGTAATCAAGCTACAGTAACCCTCTGTTATGATGCCACATCACCACAATAATTGTTGCTAATCTCGTGTTAGATTAGATTAGATCCAAATTCAACTTCGAATTAAAGTCGAGCAATAAAAGTTTTCAATTCTTAAAACTAAAATGTTCTTATTGTGACAAATAAATCATGGATAGTATTGGTGGAGAAATAACATTTTTATAAAATAATTAATCACTCTAAAGTGATTAAAACAACAGCAAAAACAATTTAGTGAATACCTTTTTCAATTAATAAAATTCTAAACTAATTTATTTTGGGGTAAAACATTTATGGCAGTGGTGGTCCTCAAACATTAATTTAAGAGTTGTTATCATTTTTTTAAACTAAGAATAATGTGTATCTAAAATAAAACAGAACAGAAAAATAAAAATAAAAAGAAGAAAAGAAAACAGAACAAAAAGAAAGAAAGGAAAAGCCCCCCCCCCCACGCTGGGCCTCGGCCCAGCTGGCCACTAGGCTAGCCAGGCCGGCCCGACCGGCGCCCCCATAACCCCTCCAAACCCTAACCCACGTCGCCCGTAACCCCCACTCATCCTTCGATCCACCTCGTCTCCCCACCCCGCCCCGAGTGGATCTGGATCGGGCGCAACAGACGCCCCTGACCCCGCCCGTCGCGCCTCCGCCTCGACCCCGTCGCCGCCAGCTCGCCCCCGTCGACTATCTGCCTCGCCGGACCACCCCGATCTCGCCTCACCCTCCCCTGCACCCACCTCCGCCGCCACTCCCGCGCCAGAACCCTCCCCCGCCGGCGCCTCGCCGTACACGGCCACCCGACCACGCCCGCGCCCGGGGAACTGCCGCCAAGCCGCCTCCTCGTCGAAGAGGGACGGATCCCGGGGGCCATGTCGCGGATCCGGCCTCCCTCGCCTTGCTCCCCTCGCCGAAGTCCCCTCGTCGACCGGCGCCCTCTTCTCCGACACCGTCGGACGCCGCCGCTAACCTCGTCATCGATCCGCTCGACCTCGACCTCCTCCGGCTCCATCACGCATCCTGCCACTTCCGCTGTGAGCCTTCGGCCCTCCGCGGCCTTTTCCCCCTCCTCCCTGTGCCCTCCAGCACCGTTTGCCGCTAGCTCCATCGTAGTCACCGCCGTCCATCGCCCTCGACGCTGTTCCAGCCGCTCCTAGCTCTAGACGAAGGCACGTCTCGACGCGGCACCTCGCGCTTATCCGTTTGGCACTCGGGGTTGCCCCTTTTGGTCACTGGAGCCGCCGGCTACACGTGCGCCGTCGTCCTCTGAACTCACCGACGGGCACGCGCGCGCACACACACACACACGTTCTAACAGTGGGTTGACCCACTGACGTGTGGGCCCGCCCGTTTTAACCATTCCCCTAACCACGTACTTAGAACCTAATAAAACTGTTTTGTTGAATAACTGAAAATGACATGTGGCCCCTTTTCATTTAAAAGCCTGTCTAAGAATATCGAAGTCAATGACATGTGGCCCCACCTAATCTGTTAAATTAATTAAACTGTTAATTTTCAATGTCTCTACGACAGCTGGGTCCCACCAGCTAGTTTGACCAGTCAACATTGACCTAGTCAATTGTTGACTGGACTATTGACTTTGACCCTGACCCCACCCGTCTTACACTATGGCTGGCACTGCATTATGTGGCAAAAGTATTTACTGATTAAATTTGGAATATAAATAAATCCATAAATTGAATAAACCTTTGAAAATTAATATAAAATAAACCGTAGCTCAGATGGGAAAACTTTGTACATCAAAGTTGCTCAGAACGACGAGACGAAACCAGATACGCAGCTCATTCATCCGCCACACACCCCTATCATATCGAACACACAACTTTCCCTCTCCGGTTCATCTGTCCGGAAACGCAAAACACCGGGGATACTTTCCCGGATGTCCCCCCCCTTCGCCGGTATCACCTCCTACAGCGTTAGGGCATACCTAGCACCGCGTATTGCCTTGTTATATTTTGTGATGCTATGTTTGCTCCATATTTACTATTTCTTCCCCCTTCTTCTTCTCCGGTAGACCCTGAGACCGGCGTTGATGCGATTGAGTATGACTACGGTTTTGACGACCCCTCTCTCTTGCTAGAGCAACCAGGCAAGCCCCCCCCCCCTAATCACCAGATATCGCATATTCTTCTCTATACTGCTTGCATTAGAGTAGTGTAGCATGTTACTATTCAGTTACTCCTATTCTGCTGCATAGTCTGTCATTGTTGCTACAGTCATTGATACCTTACCCGCAATCCTAAATGCGTAGTACAAGATGCTAGTTTATCATCATTGGCCCTACATTCTTGTCAGTCTGCCTTGCTATACTATCGGGCCGTGATCACTTGGGAGGTGATCACGGGTATATACTACACATATATACATACTATACAGATGGTGACTAAAGTCGGGTCAGCTCATTGAGTACCCGGAAGTGATTCCGATATGGGGGCTGGAAGGACAGGTGGCTCCATCCCGGTAGAGGTGGTCCTGGGTTCCCGACGGCCCCCGACTGTTACTTTGTGGCGGAGCGACAGGGCAGGTTGCGACCACCTAGGAGAGAGGTGGGCCTGGCCCTGTTCGGCATTCGCGGTTACTTAACACGCTTAACGAGATCTTGGTATTTGATCTGAGTCTGGCTACTGGCCTATACGCACTAACCAACTACGCGGGAACAGTTATGGACACTCGGCATCGTGGTATCAGCCGAAGCCTTCGTGACGTCAGCAACTGAGCGGCGCGCACCAGATTGGAACGTAAGCCTGCTCTTGTATTAAGGGGGCTAGTTCTGCTTCCGGCCGCGTATGCAACATGCTGGTGTGCTAAGGGCGATGGGCCCAGACCCCTATGCGCTTAGGTTTAGACCGGCGTGCTGACCTTTCTGTTGTGCCTAGGTGGGGCTGCGACGTGTTGATCTTCCGCGACCGGGTATGACCCAGAAAAGTGTGTCCGGCCAAAATGGGATCGAGCGTGTTGGGTTATGTGGTGCACCCCTGCAGGGAAGTTAATCTATTCGAATAGCCGTGATCTTCGGTAACAGGACGACTTGGAGTTGTACCTTGACCTTATGACAACTAGAACCGGATACTTAATAAAACACACCCTTCCAAGTGCCAGATACAACCCAGTGATCGCTCTCTAACAGGGCGACGAGGGGAGGATCGCCGGGTAGGATTATGCTATGCGATGCTACTTGGAGGACTTCATTCTACTCTCTTCTACATGCTGCAAGACGGAGGCTGCCAGAAGCGTAGTTTTCGATAGGACTAGCTATCCCCCTCTTATTCTGGCATTCTGCAGTTCAGTCCATCGATATTGCCTCTTTACACATATACCCATGCATATGTAGTGTAGATCCTTGCTTGCGAGTACTTTGGATGAGTACTCACGATTGCTTCTCTCCCTCCTTTTCCCCTTTCCATTCTACCTGGTTGTCGCAACCAGATGCTGGAGCCCAGGAGCCAGACATCACCGTCGACGACGACTGTACTACACTGGAGGTGCCTACTACTACGTGCAGGCCGCTGTCGACGACCAGGAGTAGTTTAGGAGGATCCCAGGTAGGAGGCCTGCGCCTCTTTCGATCTGTATCCCAGTTTGTGCTAGCCTTCTTAAGGCAAACTTGTTTAACTTATGTCTGTACTCAGATATTGTTGCTTCCGCTGACTCGTCTATGATCGAGCACTTGTATTCGAGCCCTCGAGGCCCCTGGCTTGTATTATGATGCTTGTATGACTTATTTATGTTTTAGAGTTGTGTTGTGATATCTTCCCGTGAGTCCCTGATCTTGATCGTACACATTTGCGTGCATGATTAGTGTACGATTGAATCGGGGGCGTCACAAGTTGGTATCAGAGCCGACTGCCTGTAGGAATCCCCCTTCCACACTCCTTGGCCGAAGTTGAGTCTAGTCATTGCAAAACTTTTACTAACATGGCTGTGTGCCTTACGGGACCATGTCGCAATTGGGTGGTATTAGGATCTTTTACTCCTCGATCTATACTCTGGGACTCTGATCTCTCTACTATTCGGGTTAAATGATTTTACTAAATCTAACTTTAGGTTCTCGTAACAGCCTTCTCCCGGAGAGCCCCTTGTTATAGATGATCGTCTGCTGCACCAGAAGGATCCGAAGATACTCACCGATGTTCTCTCGAAACTTTATGGTCACTTATGCAATGCCCTTCCATCGGTAAACCCCTATGGATAAGCACGTATACTCGCCATTCATGCAATGTTTCCCAGTTGATCTTGTTATTACAAGATACCTCGAAATTCTCTCTGTTGTTCCGAGAATCCTTTGAGCTTACTGCCTTGCTATTCTTTGTCACCTGAATACCCCTACGGATAATTCTCGCACTTATAAAGTATCCGCTCATTCCCCGTTGTTCATGTGTTTCCCAAACACTTCAAAATATCATTCGATCTTTCGAAAATCCTGAGCAGCCTGTTGCTCTTGAAATTCTTGCTTGCTTGCATTATGGATAATCCCATAAGTTTCGTAATCTTATTGGCATCCCTTATCTCTATCATTTTAAGTCCGTTGATTCAATATGTTGAGGATGCTCGCATTCCTCAGTCGAATCCTAGGATTCATCCTTCTGGCTCAGGCGTCATTTGGATATGAGCTGGTTCTTGACCAATCAATGCCTTGATCGTTTATGCTTCCAAGTCTATTGAACTTATTCATTTTCGATCAGAACAATTGCTTATGATCCCTTGATTTGGAAATCATAAAATTTATTTGCATTAAGCTTTGAATTAGTCAGTTGTTTCTATAATCCGATGCCTTGGCATTCCTTCTTCCTTTGATTGAGTTCCGATACTCACATCAGCCCCATTGTGGACCACCATAACCATTGCTGGGTTATTATCCGACATTGTCCTTCACAACCAAAATTCTTGTGAGTTATTTACCTGATACATAATGCCCTTGGTACATTGTATCATCTGCTTGGCCAACCATGCTCTGCTTTCGAGCTGGTCGTATTTACTATTGAAGCTTGTGGTATATGTTTCCACGATACCCTGACGGGTTGAACCTATGCCTTCCTTTATATGTGTGAACTCGGAAGTTTTCACGAGTCATACTCATCTGGTATTTCACCAGATAAAACTTTCATCACTAATGCCTTTATCAAAGCGAAAAGTGAATGGAAGGTTATACATTGAAGAAGTGGGAGTCAACCTTGAACCTTGCGTTCATGCCCAGGGACACGATGTATAACTTATCATGGAAGCTGCTCGTAAAAATAATTACCCCCTTGTTATAAGTTCATCTTGTATCCGTGGTTCGATCCTTTATGATCGTGGATTCCGACCATGTTCCCCTTTAAATACCATTTCTCGTGCAAGTGTAAGTACTTGTCTTCTGCAGATCATTACCCCAGTCCAACCTCTACTTTGATCTGTCGTCGAGTATTACCCCCTGGTATCTCGAGATTATCACGGAACTGCATAACTTCTTATGAGTTCTTCATCAAGTACTACATTCTCACTGATTCCAAATTTTTCACGGGCTCTGAGTTATTGAACACTCAAAGACACCGATAACTGAATCGAGTCCGCACCGCGATTAAACAACTCTTGGAACCTTCATTACCTACGACTTTGAACTCGATCACGTCATTCCTAGCCTGCTCGGCTATATCATTATCGTGCCGATTTTAACTGTGCTACCTGGTCCTTAATCCCGGAGCACAACTTTCGACGATGAGCTAAGCTTACATCGATCTTCCTCATCATATCATTTGTCCTTGAACAACAAGCTTGATTTCGAGTTTGTGTCGTACCCATGGTTTCAATAACTTTTCGCTTCATCATTCGTTTGACTTGATGTCATCGCCGATCGGTTACATCTTCTTGAAACCTCTCGACAAATGTGTCGTGATCATCATCAACATTCTGAGGTCTTCCAAGATATCAATTGAATTCATGATGAGAAATAACATCCTTGCCCTCGATGATTGGTGCTATCATCGACCACTTTATTGCCATCCGTTTAACACAAACTTGTTCATGCTTTGTGTATACCTTGAGTTCCGTGCTAACCAATAATTGTTCTTCTTTACCTTGGAGTATTACCATCTGTCTTGTCAAGAATGTCACGAGACTTTCACCACCTCTTATGAATTATTGATGCAAGTAATACTTCTCACCATAACCTTCCCTTCTTGGTTCCCGTGTTGATTCTAACCGGGATTCCAACAAGTGAACGGTACTGCGTGGATTTTTACCTCTAACAACCCTATTGCTTTGAAGTTGATGGTCGGTAGTTCGTTCTTAGACTATTGGTTGTTGAACCACCATTCTAACGTTGATCATGCTACCTAAGCCCATCTTCGGGTGCACCTTTCAATCAATGTTCAATTGTGTATGCTTTCCTCGAGCATACATCACTATATCATTTGATCTGACACATGTTATCTCCTTGTTCACATAATTGTGGAAACCCATCCTTTCGAAATCTCGATGAATTGTCACTGAGTTCATCAATTACCTCCTTATCCCTTCATTGGATTAATGATGAGCTATTGTTCTGGAACTCCCTTCCATAGTACATTTCCCGAGAATCTTACAATGTCATCTTGTAAATTTGTTTTGCACCTTTTCTTCTCAGGCATTTTGAGTCCGAGGTATCCTGATTCCTAACATCAATCAAATCTGAATCTCGGTCAGATATGATGGTTGGGTCATATTTCCAAGAGTTATAAAATTGGTCTTTATATGACCTGGTAAGGTGATGTCATGCCTAGCACACCTGGCCGGAGGACCTGCTGTTATAGTTTCCTTATTAGCAAGGTTAACCATTCTTCCCTGAGGAAATTATAAGACTTATTTTATAAGTTGATCCTGATGGATCCCTTATGTATCCATAGTCCGATCCTTACCTGTTGACCATGTCAATGCTATCTCGAAGCATGTCGGTGGTACTCCGATCATCAATAAGAACATTTGAAGCACAACGTTGAATTTTCTTTATCAATTATCCAAACACCGTTGTATGGATAGTGTCATGAAGTTTCTCTCCCCTTACATAAAGGGCTTTCTACTTTATATCCTGTCATGCATATCATGCCTTACTTGTCCGTGAGTAGATATACCCATGGGATATGTGTTCTAACACGTTTTCCTTTCCATTGTTCTGTCTAATCTGATAATGATATATTCCTTTCCATTGTTTGGTTTAACCTCTCTAGTGATCTATAAGATCTAAGCAGTAAAATTATCTTGCTTACGAAAACAGCTCGGTGTACCACCTTATCAGTCAGACCCTGTTACTATTGTTGACGACATTCCGGTAACCACCGATGGACGAGAACTTTGCCTATTGGTCCGCCTCATTCAACGAGCAGGAAGATGGTTCACTTCATCCCTCGCCCTTGGTACCGACGTTGTTGCCGACATAACTGACAGACTATTCTCTAGCATGCCTTGCCATCATAACCGTGCAAGATGTCACCACTCTTTCTACTTTGAACCCACATGGTGGGCCCATAACCCACAGTTCCACAGGATCAAAACCCGACTCTCTGGTAAACCCCATGCTGCCAAGGTTGTTCCTCATGCGTGGCCTCGTAAGTAATTTACGAGCCACCTTCTGAGAGATCATCAGTTCCGCTATCAGACACAATACTTATTCCCATTGCTCTGAACCCCTTTCACACTTTGTTTCAGGCAACGAACGATTGCCTATGCGCTTGAAACTTCTATTTTGCACCTTCTTACTTTGCTCACGATATTTTCTTAAGTTTCAATTCGAGAGTTGCTATCCGCCACCCTCCCCGATGTTATCGACCAGATAGACGACCTTGCAGAGGTCTGTTCTCCCGGAATGCCCACTCTTTATTCTTTCGTAAGTATGACGGAGTTCCTGAAGAAAGGATGCCGACTTCATCATGATGACCTAAAGCAGAGAAATGAAGACATCAATATATTTGACCAGCCACTTCGAGAAGAGCAAGCCAGGATGAGAAGACCCGCTAGATTCGTTACCAAACCTTCCCCCTTTCACTACCTCTTAAATCTCGGGACGAGATTTCTTGTAGTGGAGGAGAATTGTGACGCCCGGGTAATCAAGCTACAGTAACCCTCTGTTATGATGCCACGTCACCACAATAATTGTTGCTAATCTCGTGTTAGATTAGATCCGATCCAAATTCAACTTCGAATTAAAGTCGAGCAATAAAAGTTTTCAATTCTCAAAACTAAAATGTTCTTATTATGACAAATAAATCATGGATAGTATTGGTGGAGAAATAACATTTTTATAAAATAATTAATCACTCTGAAGTGATTAAAACAACAGCAAAAACAATTAAGTGAATACCTTTTTCAATTAATAAAATTCTAAACTAATTTATTTCGGGGTAAAACATTTATGGCAGTGGGTGGTCCTCAAACATTAATTTAAGAGTTGTTATCATTTTTTAAACTAAAAATAATGGGTATCTAAAATAAAACAGAACAGAAAAATAAAAATAAAAAGAAGAAAAGAAAACAGAACAAAAAGAAAGAAAGGAAAAGCCCCCCCCCTCCGCTGGGCCTCGGCCCAGCTGGCCACTAGGCTAGCCAGGCCGGCCCGGTCGGCGCCCCCATAACCCCTCCAAACCCTAACCCACGTCGCCCGTAACCCCCACTCATCCCTCGATCCACCTCGTCTGCCCACCCCGCCCCGAGTGGATCTGGATCGGGCGCAACCGACGCCCCTGACCCCGCCCGTCGCGCCTCTGCCTCGACCCCATCGCTGCCAGCTCGCCCCCGTCGACTATCTGCCTCGCCGGACCACCCCGAGCTCGCCTCACCCTCCCCTGCACCCACCTCCGCCGCCACTCCCACGCCAGAACCCTCCCCCGCCGGCGCCTCGTCGTACACGGCCACCCAACCACGCCCGCGCCCGGGGAACCGCCGCCAAGCCGCCTCCTCGTCGGAGAGGGACGGATCCCGGGGGCCATGTCACGGATTCGGCCTTCCTCGCCTTGCTCCCCTCGCCGGAGTCCCCTCGTCGACCGATGCCCTCTTCTCCGACACCGTCGGACGCCGCCGCTAACCTCGTCATCGATCCGCTCGACCTCGACCTCCTCCGGCTCCATCACGCATCCTGCCGCTTCCGCTTTGAGCTTCCGGCCCTCCGCGGCCTTTTCCCCTCCTCCCCGTGCCCTCCAGCACCGTTTGCCGCTAGCTCCATCATAGTCACCACCGTCCATCGCCCTCGACGCTGTTCCAGCCGCTCCTAGCTCTAGACGAAGGCATGTCTCGACGTGGCGCCTCGCGCTTATCCGTTTGGCACTCGGGGTTGCCCCTTTTGGTCACTGGAGCCGCCGGCTACGCGTGCGCTGTCGTCCTCTGAACTCACCGGCGGGCACGCCCGCACACACACACACACACACGTTCTAACAGTGGGTTGACCCACTGACGCGTGGGCCCGCCCATTTTAACCATTCCCCTAACCACGTACTTAGAACCTAATAAAACTATTTTGTTGAATAACTGAAAATGACATGTGGCCCCTTTTCATTAAAAGCCTGTTTAAGAATATCGAAGTCAATGACATGTGGCCCACCTAATCTGTTAAATTAATTAAACTGTTAATTTTCAATGTCTCTATGACAACTGGGTCCCACCAGCTAGTTTGACCAGTCAACATTGACCTAGTCAATTGTTGACTGACTATTGACTTTGACCCTGACCCCACCGTCTTACACTATGGCTGGCACTGCATTATGTGGCAGAAGTATATTCTGGATAATGTTAGGGGTAAATAATTAAATAAATTCTAAAAATGATTAAATCTTTTAAAATTAATATAAAATAAACAGTAGCTCGGATGGAAAAACTTTGTACATGAAAGTTGCTCAGAACGATGAGACGATTCGGGATACGCAGCCTGTTCGTCCGCCACACATCCCTATCATAGCAAACTCGCAACTTTTCCCCTCCGATTCATCTGTCCGAAAACGCGAGACACCGGGGATACTTTCCCGGATGTTTCCCCCTTTCGCCGGTATCACCTACTACCGCGTTAGGGCACACCTAGCACCGTGCTTTGTCATGTCATGCATCGTCATGCATTTGTTTGCATTATATTTATTGTTTCTTCCCCCTCTTTTCTCCGGTAGACTACGAGACCGATGCCGCTGCTGCCCAGTCCGACTACGGAGTTGACGACCCCTCCTACTTGCCAGAGCAATCAGGCAAGCCCCCCCCCTTGATCACCAGATATCGCCTATTCTCCTCTATACTGCTTGCATTAGAGTAGTGTAGCATGTTACTTCTTTCCGTTAATCCTATTCTGATGCATAGCCTGACATTGTTGCTACATCTGTTGATACCTTACCCGCAATCCTAAATACTTAGTATAGGATGCTAGTTTATCATCATTGGCCCTACATTCTTGTCAGTCTGCCTTGCTATACTATTGGGCCGTGATCACTCGGGAGGTGATCACGGGTATATACTAACATACATACATACTATACAGATGGTGACTAAAGTCGGGTCAGCTCGTTGAGTACCCGCAAGTGATTCTGATGAGGGGGCTGAAAGGACAGGTGGCTCCATCCCGGTAGAGGTGGGCCTGGGTTCCCGACGGCCCCCGACTGTTACTTTGTGGTGGAGCGACAGGGCAGGTTGAGACCGCCTAGGAGAGAGGTGGGCCTGGCCCTGTTCGGCGTTCGCGGATTACTTAACACGTTTAACGAGATCTTGGTATTTGATCTGAGTCTGGCTACTGGCCTATACGCACTAACCAACTATGCGGGAACAGTTATGGGCACTCGACGTCGTGGTATCAGCCGAAGCCTTCGTGACGTCAGCAACTGAGCGGCGCGCGCCGGATTGGAACTAAGCCTGCTCTTGTATTAAGGGGGCTAGTTCTGCTTCCGGCTGCGTACGCAACATGCAGGTGTGCTAAGGGCGATGGGCCCAGACCCCTGTGCGCTTAGGTTTAGACCGGCGTGCTGACCTCTCTGTTGTGCCTAGGTGGGACTGCGACGTGTTGATCTTCCGCGGCCGGGTATGACCCAAAAAAGTGTGTCCGGCCAAATGGGATCGAGCGTGTTGGGTTATGTGGTGCACCCCTGCAGGGAAGTTAATCTATTCGAATAGTCGTGATCTTCGGTAACAGGACGACTTGGAGTTGTACCTTGACCTTATGACAACTAGAACCGGATACTTAATAAAACACACCCTTCCAAGTGCCAGATATAACCCAGTGATCGCTCTCTAATAGGGCGACGAGGGGAGGATCGCCGGGTAGGATTATGCTATGCGATGCTACTTGGAAGACTTCATTCTACTCTCTTCTACATGCTACAAGACGGAGGCTGCCAGAAGCGTAGTTTTCGATAGGACTAGCTATCCCCCTCTTATTCTGGCATTCTGCAGTTCAGTCCATCGATATTGCCTCTTTACACATATACCCATGCATATGTAGTGTAGATCCTTGCTTGCGAGTACTTTGGATGAGTACTCACGATTGCTTCTCTCCCTCTTTTTCCCCTTTCCATTCTACCTGGTTGTCGCAACCAGATGCTGGAGCCCAGGAGCCAGACATCACCGTCGACGACGACTCCTACTACACTGGAGGTGCCTACTACTACGTGCAGGCCGCTGTCGACGACCAGGAGTAGTTTAGGAGGATCCCAGGCAGGAGGCCTGCGCCTCTTTCGATCTGTATCCCAGTTTGTGCTAGCATTCTTAAGGCAAATTTGTTTAACTTATGTCTGTACTCAGATATTGTTGCTTCCGCTGACTCGTCTATGATCGAGCACTTGTATTCGAGCCCTCGCGGCCCCTGGCTTGTATTATGATGCTTGTATGACTTATTTATGTTTTAGAGTTGTGTTGTGATATCTTCCCGTGAGTCCCTGATCTTGATCGTACATATTTGCGTGCATGATTAGTATACGATTGAATCGGGGGCGTCACACAGAGGGCCGGATGGCGCGCTCGGGGACTTCGTGAGCGAGCGTTGCCGGCGGTGTTGGCTTTCCGTGAAAAGAGCATCGCGTGCAGGCCATCGGCCACGTGCAGGCGTCCCGTCGTCGCTGGATCGCTGATGTGGGCGAGGGCGCTGCTCCGCCGCGGGGGCGCGCAACCGTGTGGGTCAAGAGCGCCCCAGTGATTGCCATACGCGAGGGCCACAGGTGCTGCCAGTCTTTTCTCTCGTGACCTAATCGCTCAGGTTAGGGGAAAGTGCTGATAACGTGTGAAAGTAAAACGAGAGAGGAAGGAGCAAATGATGAAATAATTGTTTCATTGATTGAAGATTGGGGTATGTATACCCTCATTATAAGGCAGTTACAAAGGAGGCGGTTGCCGAAACATGGCCACCGACATAGCATGGATTTACAATTAATTAATCTAATTAATTAATTCCTAACAGTGGCTAGGATTCTAATAAGGACAAAAGATGCCAGTTACACTTAACTCTCTCAGTTGAGAAGGACACAATAGCTATGACACACAATGGGGACATGAAAAAGAAAGAACATTACCAACGGCAGTGGAAATAACCTGCTAGGTGTATAAATATGTCATTTGGCAGCGGAAGGATCAATAAACTTTGTCACCAGTAGTAGCCCTACTTCAAGGTAGCCGGTGTGATCACATATCAAGTATAGGCCATGGATACAATAAATGCCGACGCATGCATGTTGAGTTGTCAGTTATCAGAGGCATTGCATGCGCGTGCATGAGCTTGATGCAGTGGCTCCAAGTGTAGATCCGATGGTTATTATAGACTAATCTAGTATATTCAACGGTTAAAATAATTTGGATGATGTGGCTTAAGGAGAAGCTAGGGAATTTCTAGTAGTGGGGGTTAGCTATTTAGATATGGTTGGGGAAGTGAGCTTAGCTCAACTGGTTGGGGGAGTGCATGTACAAACCTAACACCTGGGTTCAAATCCTCACGGAGGCGAATTTAGATTCCTATTTATTCTTGAGGACCAGACTTCTTAACCATCAAGTCCTTTTTGTTGGAGCTGCCCGAGTCGTCCCTGTGCGGCGGCTAGGAGGCCCCCAGATCCCGTTGCCCCCGACTCCCCCTCTCGTCCTCCTCGGTGCCCTCCCGCTCGTGAGGAGCTGGCGCGGACCGGCACCCCCGAGCTGGAGCGTGGCGTGCGGCCGGACGTCACGGCGGGGGCTGGCGGCGCTCCGGCGATCCCATACCCCATGGCAGGCGACTTCAAGATCTGGGGCGCCACGATCGCCAGGGACGGCGGCGGCGTGACCAGATCGGCGGCGGCGCGGCCGGATCTAAGCCCAGGCGTGAGCTTGGCCTCTGGTTGGGGGAGTGAGCTTAGCTCAACTGGTTGGGGGAGTGCATGTACAAACCTAACACCTGGGTTCAAATCCTCACGGAGGCGAATTTAGATTCCTATTTATTCTTGAGGACCAGACTTCTTAACCATCAAGTCCTTTTGTGTTGGAGCTGCCCGAGTCGTCCCTGTGCGGCGGCTAGGAGGCCCCCAGATCCCGTTGCCCCCGACTCCCCCTCTCGTCCTCCTCGGTGCCCTCCCGCTCGTGAGGAGCTGGCGCGGACCGGCACCCCCGAGCTGGAGCGTGGCGTGCGGCCGGACGTCACGGCGGGGGCTGGCGGCGCTCCGGCGATCCCATACCCCATGGCAGGCGACTTCAAGATCTGGGGCGCCACGATCGCCAGGGACGGCGGCGGCGTGACCAGATCGGCGGCGGCGCGGCCGGATCTAAGCCCAGGCGTGAGCTTGGCCTCTGGGTCACGGTCGGCGCGATGGCGAGTGTGACACGTCGGCAGCTGGATGGATCTACGAGATTCCATCCTTATCTGGTCCTTGACAACTCAGGCAACTCTGGGAGAAACCCTAGATCTACATGGGAACGAGCGATGGCGGTGCTTTTGCATCGTAGTCCCTCTTCAGGGCATCATTTTGGAGTTTGCTATGGTTGAAGGGACCAGCAAGGCCGGCGGCGTACGCCCGGTGGCGCAACTGCCGATGAAAATCGCGCCGACTACGGTCATGGCGGATGATGGCGGCGTCTTTGATGTCGTTTCCTTGTCGAGGCATCGTCGTTGCAGTTGGCGTCATCAGGCTCGGGATGCTCCGGGGGTAACCCTAGATCTGGGTCTCCCGGATCGGACATGATGGCGTTCTTAGTATCGCTTTCCCTCATGGGGGCATCGTTTTGAAGCAAGTGTGATGGCTGGAGGTGACAAGAGGAGGAGCGATGCTTCATCATACACATTGATGGTGCCGGATCTCGATGGCATGGCGCCCTGGAGATTAGGCGTCTGATGTGCGATGATGGACTCGCGCAGGAGGTCGACGCTGTCTGGCGTCGTGGTGGCGTCGGTGGTAGTTAGACCGGGCAAGGTCATGCAACAGTAATGCTCTGAAGATGGATTGGTGGAAGGTGGCTGTGGCGGCCTCATACCCGGCAGACGTCTTGGTTGAGGAGCACGTCAGACTGGTGGGTGCCCATACCCGGCAGACGTCTTGTTTGGGACCTCAGGTCTTAGATGTTAGGTTTGGCTGCGAGGTCTGTTTGGTATTAGGCCCAGACTATCCGCGCCCCTTCATCAACTGGATAGGAGTAGCGACAGATGTTGCTTAGACGGTGGCTTTAGTCTTATTGTTGTATGACTTTGTAAGGTCTTGTGTTAATAATTAATAAAATGGTTATATGCATCGTCCAGATGCATAGACCGGGGGTCTTCATCCTTTTCTAATTTTTTTTAGATATGGTAGATTCCGGCGGATGACCCACCTTACGTATGAAAGTGGGTATGGTTTGTGAAAGGTTTGTATTTTACTTTATAAGGGGGCTTTTAGTAAAGAGGGTTTTATTCTTCTATGAATTGCATTGTGCTAATCTTTATGCTGGTAGAACCTAGTCTTAATCAACTCCATTAAACTCTTGCTTAGATCATGATAATTAGCAATAGACGATTGAGCAATGACTAAAATGACAAGGATGGTGATTTAAACATAGCGTATGCACGTCGTTGCAGTTTCTCTCTCCTCCAAGCACCTTTGCTACTGCCTGCTATGAGTAGACACATCATTCCGATGACTATACAAACCATTATTTTATTACCACATTACACTTGTTACATGATTGAAACAACTTAACCGCACAGTAAAACACATGTACGTACAGATGTACTGCACATTACCCATACTTATTTTTTTGTATCGACCACATTACCCATACTAGACATCGCGCGAGATACATAGTGCGCGAAGCGGTTGCAACTGATATCCGTATATACTCCTATACAGATCGTACGAGTAGTTGCAAATCATCAAAGTAGAGAAGCTCCTATTCCGCGCAGTCCGCCGGGAGGACGGGGGTGGCCCGGAGCAGCAGTGGCGACCGGCGGCGCACACCGAGTCCCGGTGCCTCCCCCATGTCAAGCTCGCTGACGCCCTCCGGCAGCGACCAGTCGAAGTGGTAGAGGAGGGAGACGAGGGCGAGCTCCATGCTGGCGAGGCCGTAGCTAATGCCGGGGCACATCCTCCGGCCGGCGCCGAACGTGGTGAACTCGTAGTGGCCAGGGGCGGAGCCAGAATTTTTTGTCATTGGGTTCACTCATAAACTCATTATAAAGATTTGGTATGCTATATTTAAGTGTAAAGTCTAATTTTACACAAGTTTAAGCAAGAGTATAGCACTAAAAATAACATACACATGCTATTACTTATCACAAATTGGGTTACATTGAAAGCTGAAGTGCAAGACATACCTGTTGGATGAAATTATAAATTGAGTTCCTTACATATTAAAAATAG
Source organism: Triticum aestivum (assembly GCF_018294505.1). Lineage (NCBI taxonomy): Eukaryota > Viridiplantae > Streptophyta > Magnoliopsida > Poales > Poaceae > Triticum > Triticum aestivum. Next base: position 448,431,968 of record NC_057798.1, read on the forward strand.
AGTAATACCAAAAATACTTTGCAGCCCTGGTTGTAGCTTCTCATCTTCCTAAAAACATTAAAAAATGATAAGTTAGTTTGAGAAGTTTAAAAACAAGTATCATCATGCGAAAGAAGTTGTAAAGTCACTTAAATTTTAGAGTGTCCGCTTTCGATTTTCATCTACTTAAAAGGATCAAACACCAGATCATTACTAGTGGCAGAAAACATATCTTTCTCCGCATAGCAAATTAAACAATCACTGATGAGCCAATCATCAATTTTATTGTGCAATTTTTTTCTTCACAACATTCGTAGGTGAAAAGCATCCATCCACAGATGTTGTGACAACAAACAGTATTATTACTAGCTTTAGAAGTTGATAGCCCAGAGGAAAAGTAATATCTTATTTGTCCGCATCATTAGTTTGGACTACATCTAAGTTTAGTATCTCCAATTTCTCTTTGTGGATAATCCAAATTAAGCGGTAACATTTGAAGCCCCTTATATAGTTATAAATATATCTCATCTAGTTCCTTAGAATTTCTCGTGTACTCAATTTTTTTCCTATAAATCAGATCATAAGGCAACTTGTCTTAATTAATTCCTCTTTGTATAGAATGCCTCACAAGACTACTTGGAGTCGTATTTGGTGCACTTTGCCTACCTCTAATGGATGACCTCAATCTAGTGATCAGTTTATATCTGAAAAATACTATCTTATGGCCTAGATCAATCAAAATACAGGGAATAGCAATTAGAAAACTACACCATGTTTAACGGAGAGGAGATCTGATGATGCGACTTAGTACCTTGAATTTTTGGTTTATATTAGGCGGCAAGGTTGCCGCCCAGACCCACCCTTGTCGGCGGGGCTCATCGCCGTTGCCGCCCAGACCTACCCTTGTCCGTGGGGCTCGTCGCCGGCTGAGGAGATTGGGAGAGAGTCCACGAAGCAAACGGCGAAAGGTCGTGGTGCTGGCGGCTGCCTATGTACGCGTACATGTTTACAGGAAAATAGGAATACCTAGAAGGGTCACGAAGCCACGAACTTGCCTGGCAGGCTGTCACGGATGGAGTTCACTTTACGGGCTTTTAGGCTTCTTGCGTTGCATTGTAACTTGTAAGTTTAATGGGTTCAAGCCCTATTTTCCACTGGGTTCATGCAAGTACATATACGTATACATATACCCGGCCAGGAAAAGTCATTGGGTTCAGCCATTACGCTGGCTCCGCCCCTGGTAGTGGCTGCCCATGAAATCGATGTCGCCCTTCTCGAACCGCTCCGGCTTGAATTCCTCGGGGGCGTCCCAGTACTTGGGGTCCTGGCCGATCGCCCACACGTTGACGAGGACGCGTGACTTGGCTGGGATCGTGTACCCGTCCACCTCGCACACGTCAATGCTCTCCCGGCCGACCAGCAGCGGGGCCGGCGGGTGCAGCCGGAGCGCCTCCTTCATCACTAGCTTTAGGTACCGGATGTCGGCTGCCTGCATGTCCCCCTCCGTCACCACTGCTTTCCCCCGGAACGCCTCCCGGACCTGCTCCTGGAGCTTCGCCATAACCTTTGGATTCCGAATCAGCTCCGACATGGTCCACTCCATCGCCGACCCGGACGTCCCCGTCCCAGCCGCCAGCGTGTCCTGCATGCTACAGTTAGCCAGTTCGGAACTAGAAGCGCGAGAAAGTAGAACAGAAAGTTCCTGTGGAGGTCTTACCAGAAGGAAGGCCTTGATTCTGGGTTTGTCGATAGGGAAGACGGAGTCGCCTTTCTCCTGCATGCCGATGAGCACGTCCACGAGGTTCTCATCGACGTTCTCTGCGCCAGTCTTGACATTCTCAGCGCGCGCGCACATCCTCTCCTCGATGACCTCCTCAAACACGGAGTCAATCGTCTTGTGGAGGCTCTCGAGGCTTCGCTTCATGCCCGTGACCCCGGCGAGCACCGAGCGCTTCCACGTCTGGAAGAGGTCCGGCAGACTGAAGCCGCTGGACAGGGCTATGCCGGTCCTCACACCAGCCAGGAGTTCCGGCATGTTCTTGATCCGCGTCTTCCCCCATGCTGCCCGCAACAGCATGGCGGTGGTCAGCTCGTGCAATATCAGGCTCAGGTTAACCGGCGTTGACGGCCCCGCCTTGCGGATCTGCTCCACTCGCACCATCACCTGCGAGCACACATAGTGATGATGTTTAGTACTCGTACATGGATATGCTGTCATGAGGAAATAACCCAGTCACCATACCTCCTCCTCCCTGACGTGGCGGAAGGAGAGCACGCGCCCGGTGCAGAGGAGCTCCGTGGTCTAGAGCTTCCGGGTCCTGGTACAGGAGTCGCCAGAGGGACTATAGATGAGGTTGTTAGAATTGTAGCCAACGATCTCGCCGACGAGTGGCTTGGGCCGGCTGCCCAAGTTGCTGTCGTGCGTCTTTAGCACCTCCCGTGCCATCTCCTTGGAGGACGCCACGACGAGCGGCGTCTCGCCGAGCTGCAGCATCATGAGGGGACCGTGAACGTTGGCCAGGTCCCGCAGCGCGCGGTGCGGCAGCACGTTCATGAGGTGGTGCAAGCTGCCGATGACCGGCAGCTTCCACGGTCCCGGCGGCATCCTCCTGCTAGGCTTCTTGGCCAGCTTCAGCAGCTGTTGGAGCGCCAGGGCCACCAGCGAGACAAGGAGCAACTGGAAGTAGATGCCCTCCATCTGTCTAGGCTAGCTATGCTTTGGTGTGTGGTACCGTCGTGCTGGTAGAGGGGTTTATATAGCACAAGCGAGCCAATCAGCTAGGGCACGGGTTGGCAACCTCTGCGTCACGCTGGTGACTTTAGGGGCTTATATACGCACGCATATACGCCACTCCAAATGCAAATCACCTAGTAGTTTTTCTTTTTCAGTTTTGCTAGAACTCATCTAAATAAGATATAATTTGGTTTCATTCATATTTTATAGCCATTGGATGTGATGCTATAAGATGCGTGTGTGCTGACGTGAGTTGTATTTGTTTTTGTTTTTAAAGTGAATGAGACCCAATTATGTCTCACCTACTCCTAGATGAGTTCTAAGTACTCCCTTTCTTTTTTTACCGTTTGTCTATGTTTTACACCTGTTCACCATTGGTTTTGTATCAGTGTGTCTAATCTTTCTTCTATGTAATAGTTTGTAGTTTTTATGTCTCGGAGTTTTTGTTTCTCTTCTGGGCCTTTCGTGCGAAGTTTGAAGTGGGCAAGGAGGCCGGCCATACTTGGCAATCTTTTGGGCCTTTTATTTGTCATGTCTGGGCTTTCTAGTTCTCATGGTTATTTCTATTTGTATTTTTGTCTCACTTTTTTTTTGTATTTGTATTTTTCTTTTTTGTCAATCCTCTAGTCACATTAGCGGCCCCTAAAGTGTGATATACCGACCGTTAGTGATTTGAGAAAGCAGCCGCTAAACTCTTTAGCGCCTCTATTCACATTAGCCCCTAAAGCGCCATATAGCGTTAGTGATTTGAGGAAGGAGCCGCTAAACTGTTTAGCGCGCAATTTTAAACTACGTGTACAGCCCTAGCGCCTTAGGGTATCTTCTAAGAGGTTCGATAGCCGGGTGCGTCAAACCCCCTCCCCTAAACGCCTGGGCGGACAGCCTGGTCAATGATCGGTAAAAAAACCAACACAGACGGGTGCCTCAAACGGGCCTCAAACGCCCGAGTTGACTAGCACTCCTCATATCCAACCAAAATGTAGGACGAATATGAGGATGCTCAGGGGCATCCAGACTCGTCCGCTATGTCGGACCCGACAGGCCTACCCCACCATAAATTGCATCAAATCCGCCCTCTCGACGCATCAGATCCATTTGCTCTCTCATCTTTTCTTTCTCCTCCGCGTCGGACGTCTCGTAGGTTCGCCACACCCTCGCTCCACAGCCGTTCCGAGCCTCGGCGCTGGCAGCACCGGTACAACAGTCCTCTCTACCGTGCTCGCCGCCGCATACATCGTCGACGACCCGGACGCCACCACAGTACTTATGGAAACTATCTAGCTTCCCCTTGCGTTCTATGTGTTCGACAGATTTTCCGACCTGGTTTTTTGTGATTTATTCGTAGGGAAAACAATGGATTCCGATGATTCGTCGGACAAGGAGTATGGGCCGACGGAGCTTGATGAAATGACTAAATATGAGTTCTTCGATTCGTCGGATTCAGACGAAGAAGTGGACATGATCATGCTCATGAGCATGCAAGAGGAAATGGACCGATAGGTGGAGAATATTCTCAACTTCAAGGTCTCAATCAAAGAGACAAGAGTGATCAATCAGGATAGGGTTTCCGGAGCACGACTAATTCATAAGGCCTACTTTGCTCCGGGCCCAACTTTCCCGCATGATCCATGGTTCCATCGCTGTTTTCGTATGTGCAAACCATTGTTTTGTGCGTTATGGAGGGAGTGGAGGCACAAAATGACTACTTGAATCTCACAAGGGATTGTTGTGGCCATCTTTCTTTCTCTCTAAGCAGAAATGCACGTTTGCTCCAAGGATGCTTGCACTTTGTACTGCCGCCGATGCCGTTGGTGAGATGGCCCGGATGGGGGAGAGCACATGCCTGAAGACTGCTATCAGGTTTGCCCGCATCATGGTGCAGGTGTTTGGAGCAGAGTATCTGAGAGACCAAATGTGCAGGACCCAGAAACATTATTAGCTATTGGAGAGGCCATAGGGTTTACAGGTTGCTCGGATCAATCAATTGCATGCATTGGCAATGGAAGAACTTCCCCAAAGGTTTGCACGGAATGCATGAAGGTCACACCAAAGAGGCGACCATTATATTGGAAGAAGTAGCATCACATGACTTAGGGATTTGAAATGCTTTCTTTGGAATACTGGGTTCTCACGACGACATCAACGTGCTTCAATGATCTCCCGTGTTTAGGAGGCTTTGTAACGGGGAATCGCCGCCATGCAACTACACTGTCAACGGTCGTGACTACATCATGTGATACTATCTTGTTGATGGCATCTATCCTTAGCGGGCGACATTTGTGAAGACTATATCTGAACCACAAGGTAACAAAGCCACTTTGCAGGGAGCAGTTAGGAATGATGTGGAGAGGGCATTTGGAGTGCTTCAACCTCGTTGGGGAATTTTTCGTGGAGCTGCAATGATGTGGAAATCATAAACTTAGTGGCAGCTGGCGACATGCTGTGTTATTTTGATTGTCGACGATGAGGGTGCATGATGGTGTAGCCCAAACCAATGATTTTGAAGCGCATGGAGAACAAGTTCAAATCTCAGAAGATCAAGATGAAAATCAGCTTATGAACTTTCTGCAAATGCATTAGAATCTTCGAGATGATCAGGTGCACACAGAGCTACTCAATGATCTTGTGGAGCATATGTGGACTCACAATGGAAACCAAAGAGCTAATGTTTGAGTTGTGCACTTAAAATAAATTTTATGTAAAAACTATGTATTTTCGCTACCAACATTTGTTATTTACGTGCTACATTTGCATGTATGATGGATGTGTATGGATTTGCATATATTTGAGAGTCTGTATTTGAGGTATGTGACTGTCGGGCACGACATATGAGGGACGGTCCAGCTGCTTTCGCGGGCGTGCCCGGGCGCATTCGCGAACGTATGGGGGGGGGGATTTCCCAAGTCTGATTGTAGATGCTCTAAACGGACCCTCAAACCTCCACTATATGTTTGGACCACGTTTGATATCCATTGTGGACCCTTATATGTCCTCTTAGCAGTCTGGACATAAGAATTTGGTATCCTAGCAACAAACTTGAGGGGCTTTGCGGAAGTCTGGACATGCACTTGAGAACCACAAAGTCTTTGTGTGGTCCTCCTCTATTTTCTCTCTTCACATGCATGGTGGCCCCTCCTCTCCTCTTCCCAATCGGACACCACACCACAAGATCTCACCACATGCATGGCCCCCCTCCAGTCTTTCTCTCTCTCTCTCTCTCTCTCTCTCTCCTCAACCAGATTAGTTTTTGAATAGCATTTTATCTTTCACATGAAGTCCGCGGACCACGTCCGAACATAAAAACAGAAATTTACGGTGTCCATTTGCGGGTTAGTATTGGAGATGCCCTTAGATAGGTCGGACCCAAACCTCATGTCGGACAACGGACACCCTTTTCTTATATTTATTTATTCTTTCCTTGTTTGGACTCAGAGTTTGATGGAATGTACGCACCATTCTATCAGATGGCATAAAATTTTCGAATGAGGTATTGAGGTGGATAAAACTAAAGTTGATGCAATTTAGAAAATGCCATGCCCTAAAGATATTAAAGGTATTCGTAGTTTTCTTGGTCATGCTGGTTTCTGTAGGAGGTTTATGAAAGACTTCTCTAAAATTTCTAGGCCTCTTACAAATCTTTTACAAAAGGATGTTCCATTTGTTTTTGATGATGATTGTGTACAAGTATTTGAAACACTTAAGAAAGCCTTAACTTCTGCACCTATTGTTCAACCACCTGATTGGAACTTGCCTTTTGAAATTATGTGTGATGCTAGTGATTATGCTATTGGTGTTGTTCTAGGATAGAGAGTTGATAAGAAATTAAATGTTATCTAGTATGCTAGTAAAACTCTAGACAGTGGCCAAAGAAATTATGCTACTACTGAAAAACAATTTTTTGTAGTTGTGTTTGCTTGTGATAAATTCAGGTCTTACATTGTTGATTCCAAAGTAATTGTTCATATCGATCATGTTGCTATAAAATATCTTATGGAAAAGAAAGATGCTAAAGCTAGACTAATTAGATGAGTTCTTTTACTACAAGAATTTGATTTACATATTATTGATAAAAAGGAGTAGAGAACCCCGTAGCTGATAACTTGTCTAGGTTAGAAAATATTCTTGATGACCCACTACCTATTGATGATAGCTTTCCAGATGAACAACTAGCTACAATAAATGTTTCTCATAACACTCCTTGGTATGCTGACTATGCTAATTACATTATTGCTCAATATATACCACCTAGTTTCACATATCAATAAAAGAAAAAAATCTTCTATGATTTAAGGCATTACTTTTGGGATGACCCACATATTTATAAGGAAGGAGTAGAAGGTATTATTAGAAATTGTGTACATGAGCATGAACAGGAACAAATCCTGCAGAAATGTCACTCCGAAGCTTATGGAGGACATCATGCGGGAGATAGAACTGCTCACAAGGTATTGCAATCTGGTTTTTATTGGCCTACTCTCTTCAAGGATGCCTGTAATTTTGTTTTATCTTGTGATGAATGTCAAAGAATTGGTAATATCGGTGTAAGGGCATCTTCTACCTTAAGGTTTTGGTGATGATGAAAACACTCGTGTGGACTAATCGTGCGTCCTAGTTTTCTCAGGTACACATTGTGCGGCGCAAGACGGTTAGGCCTTCCCTCTATGCGGAAAAGATCGAAGATGGAGTTCCCGACGTTTTATTCCTTGGGTCGTAGGATATCCGTACTTTTAAGAGGGAATCCCCATCGGATGGTATTGGGTGAATCATTTCACGTACACGTTCTCTGCACCCACCAGACACCCTCCATTCGAGAAGAGAGGGGTTCCCCAAAGTTCTCTGTTTTGTGTATTTCTGCCCATGGCGGTAGTACCACTCCATTGAGCGGTTGTACTGTTGGCCGGTAGTTTCAGTCTTACAACCTCCCCAAGTACCACTCAGGGGTGACTCCCTTCTGTACCAGGTATGGTGGTAGACCGACAGTGGAACAGAAGTTCCGACTTATCTTGACAAACCGGTACTACCGGTGTTCAGGGCGGTAGTACCGCCCCGGACTCCACTACTCAGGAACTGCTGGCCCAGCGGTAGCTCCGGCCCAACCACCGCTCTAACTACCGGCCTAGGGTGATTTCCTTCTGTGGTGAGGCGGTAGTCGGGCGGTGGTGGGACGGTAGTTCCGGTATGTTTTGATATACCGGTACTACCGGTTCTCTCTCTGGAAGTACCGCTCTGGTGCCCTAGCAGGGGTTTCCCGCATTCACCGGTTGTACCGGTGACACTTGCGGAAGTACCGCTCCTATGTATTTCTGCGCATAACGGTTGGATCTGAGGGGACCCTATTTAAGGAGGTGCTTCTCCTACCTCCCACCTATCTCTTGCCCCTCTCTCTCCTCCATTAATGCCCACAAAGCTTTCTTGCCCGATCTATCTCTCTAGCCACTCAAACTTGTTGATTTGCTAGGGATTGAAGGAGGAGACCTAGATCTACACTCTCACCAAAGGAAACTTGATTCCCCCATACTTTCTTGTGTGGATTTTGTTACTCTTAGGTGCTTGGGCACCCTTGTCGGAAGAGGTCACTTCGGAGCCACATTCCATTGTAGTGAAGCTCCGGGGTTTCGTTGGAAGCCTCCAATTAAGTTGTGGACAGAGCCCCAACTTGTGTGTAAAGGTCCGGTTGCCGCCCTCAAGGGCTCCAATAGTGGAATCACGACATCTCGCATTGTGTGAGGGCGTGAGGAGAATACGGTGGCCCTAGTGGCTTCTTGGGGAGCATTGTGCCTCCACACCACTCCAACGGAGACGTACTTCCCTTCAAAGGGAAGGAACTTCGGTAACACATCCTCGTCTCCATCGGTTCCACTCTTGGTTATCTCTCACCTTTAATTGTGCAAGTTTTATTGTGTCATATCCTTCACTTGCTTGTGTGCTTATTGTTGTTGCATCATATAGGTTGCTCACCTAGTTGCTTATCTAGACAACCTACTTTGATGCAAAGTTTAATTTGGTAAAGAAAAGCTAAAAATTGTTAGTTGCTGATGTCTACTACACAACCTTCTTCTTGTAGATGTTGTTGGGCCTCCAAGTGCAGAGGTTTGTAGGATAGTAGCAAATTTCCCTCAAGTGGATGACCTAAGGTTTATCAATCCGTAGGAGGCGTAGGATGACGATGGTCTCTCTCAAACAACCCTGCAACCAAATAACAAAGAGTCTCTTGTGTCCCCAACACACCCAATACAATGGTAAATTGTATAGGTGCACTAGTTCGGCGAAGAGATGGTGATACAAGTGCGATATGGATAGTAGATATGGGTATGTGTAAGATGAAATTATAAAAACAGCAAGGTAACTAATGATAAAAGTGAGCGTAAACGGTATTGCAATGGTAGGAAACAAGGCATAGGGTTCATACTTTCACTAGTGCAAGTTCTCTCAACAATAATAACATAATTGGATCATATAACTATCCCTCAACATGCAACAAAGAGTCACTCCAAAGCCACTAATAGCGGAGAACAAACGAAGAGATTATGGTAGGGTACGAAACCACCTCAAAGTTATCCTTTCTGTTCTATCTATTCAAGAGTCCGTAGTTAAATAACATGAAGCTATTCTTTCCGTTCAATCTATCATAGAGTTCATACTAGAATAACACCTTAAGACACAAATCAACCAAAACCCTAATGTCACCTAGATACTCCATTGTCACCTCAAGTATCCGTGGGCATGATTATACGATATGCATCACACAATCTCAGATTCATCTATTCAACCAACACAAAGTACTTCAAAGAGTGCCCCAAAGTTTCTACCAGAGAGTCAAGACAAAAACATTTGCCAACCCCTATGCATAGGTTCATGGGCGGAACCCGCAAGTTGATCACCAAAACATACATCAAGTGGATCACGTGATATCCCATTGTCACCACAGATAAGCATGGCAAGACATACATCAAGTGTTCTCAAATCCTTAAAGACTCAATCCGATAAGATAACTTCAAAAGAAAAACTCAATTCATCACAAGAGAGTAGAGGGGGAGAAACATCATAAGATCCAACTATAATAGCAAAGCTCGCGATACATCAAGATCGTGCCATAGAGAGAACATGAGAGAGATCAAACACATAGCTACTGGTACATACCCTCAGCCCCGAGGGTGAACTACTCCCTCCTCGTCATGGAGAGCACCGTGATGATGAAGATGGCCACCGGTGAGAGATCCCCCCTCCGGCAGGGTGCCGGAATGGGCTCCGGATAGGTTTTTGGTGTCTACAGAGGCTTGCGGCGGCGGAACTCCCGATCTATTGTGTTCTTCGATGTTTTTAGGGTATATGGGAATATATAGGCGAAAGAAGTCGGTCGAGGGAGCCTCGAGGAGCCCACGAGACAGGGGGCACGCCCAGGGGAGTGGGCGCGCCCCCCACCCTCGTGGCCACCTTGAAGCTTCCTTTACTTCAACTTCAAGTCTCCTGGATAATATCCGTTCCAAAAATAATGCTCCCAAAGGTTTCATTCCATTTGGACTCCGTTTGATATTCCTTTTCTTTGAAATACTAAAACAAGCAATAAAACAACAATATGGTCTGGGCCTCCGGTTAATAGGTTAGTCCCAAAAGTAATATAAAAGTGTATAATAACGCCCGTAATCATTCAAAACAGATAATAAAATAGCATGAATGCTTCATAAATTCTAGATACGTTGGAGACGTATCAGCATCCCCAAGCTTAATTCCTGCTCGTCCTCGAGTAGGTAAATGATAAAAGAAAGAATTTATGAAGTGTGAATGCTAGAAGGTGCACAAGTTTGATCAATCATAATTTCAATCACCTTTTCTAGCATGATTATATGTCATAATAGTAGTTCATCTCATAAAACTTCTCAAGATCAAGTAACAAGCTATTCACGTGTTAAAGCATAGACCATAAACTTTCTTGAAAACTAGCAAACTTCATTCTTAGTCATCAAACAATTACAATTCATCTTATTTTCAGGAAGGGTCTATGTCAGAGCTTTGATTTAGCAAACTCCACATACGCAACTATCATATAGTCTTCTACAATTGCTAACACTCACGCAATACTAATGGTTATGGAGTTTTTATCGTACAGTGAGAAAGATAGGGGCTTATAGTGTTGCCTCCCAATGTATTCACCTTTGGGTGATGTCAACAATAATAGTTCATGCTAACTTACATCCAATTGGATATATATATCAGGATCTTTCCAACACGAGGTGCTTGCCAAAGGATAAAATGAAAAAGGGAAAGGTGAAGATCACCTTGACTCTTGCATAAAGTAAAAGACATAAAGTAAAAGATAGGCCCTTCGCAGATGGAAGCAGAGGTTGTCATGCACTTTTATGGTTGGATGCACAAAATCTTAATGCAAAAGAACGTCACTTTATATTGCCACTTGTATACGGACCTTTATTATGTAGTCCATCGCTTTTATTGCTTCCATAACGAGATCATATAAAGCTTATTTTCTTCACACTAATAGATCATACATATTTAGAGAGCAACTTTTATTGCTTGCACCGATGATAACTTACTTGAAGGATCTTACTCAATCCATAGGTAGGTATAGTGGACTCTCATGGCAAAACTGTGTTTAAGGATATTTGGAAGCACAAGTAGTATCTCTACTTGGGGCAAGGAATTTGGCTAGCATGAGGGGGAAAGGCAAGCTCACCATGTTTGAATGATCCATGACAATATACTTTAACTGAGATGTGAGAAAACATAACCCATTACGTTGTCTTCCTTGTCCAACATCAACTCTTTAGCATGTCATACTTAATGAGTGCTCACAATTATAAAAGATGTCTAAGATAGTATATTTATATGTGAAATCTCTCTTCCTTCAATATTCTTTCATGAATTGTTCAAATGACCAATACAATGCTTGCTAACCTTCAATAAATTTACAATCTCTACTTCTTAGATGTGAAGTCATTACTCTCAATGGGATAAGCAAATTAGACATATAAATTTAAGATTTATGACATTCAACTCATTCAACCATTTACTCATAGGATATAAGTTATGAACACAAGTAAATGACAAACTACTCCAAAAAGATATAAGTGAAGATCAATGAGTAGCTAAATAATTATGTAGCTATATGAAGACTCTCTCTCATTAAAGAATTTCAGATCTTGGTATTTTATTCAAACAACAAGCAAAACAAAATAAAATGACATTGCAAGGATACCACAACTCATGTAAAGAAGCAAAAACTTAGGCTCAACCGATACTAACCGATAGTTGTTGAAGAAGAAAGGTGGGATGCCCAAAACAAAATAAAATGACATTGCAAGTATACCACAACTCATGTAAAGAAGCAAAAACTTAGGCTCAACCGATACTAACCGATAGTTGTTGAAGAAGAAAGGTGGGATGCCTAAAGGGGCATCCCCAAGCTTAGATGCTTGAGACTTCTTGAAATATTATCTTGGGGTGCCTTGGGCATCCACAAGCTTGAACTTTTGTGTCTCCTTAATTCATCTCATATCATGGTTTCTCTCTTTATCAAAAGCTTCATCCATACCAAACTCAACAAGAACTCATGAGATAGGTTATTATAAACCAATGCAAAACCTTATCATTTTCTACTTTTACAAATCACTAAAATTATTATTCAACATTGCATACTAAATGCCTCTGCATATTTAACACTACTATCCTCAAATAGAATCATTAAACAAGCAAACATATGCAAACAATGCAACCATAACAGCAATCTGCCAAAGCAGTATAGTCTGTAAAGAATGCAAGATTCATCATACTTACCTAACTCCAAAAATTATGAGAAAAATACTACGCTGTATAATATTTATCATATCTCAATATGCAAAAAGTTTCAACACTATACCATTCTCTTAATTTTCTAGAGAATTTTTGCAACAGCGGTAAACTTTCTGTTTTCAAACAGCAACATGTATACTAGCAAAATAAGCATGGTAAAGGCTATCCTTGACATTTTTATTGAAAATAAAGATGCAAAACATTATTCTAAATAAAAGAAATAAAATACTAACAAAATAAAATGACACTCCAAGAAAAACACATATCATGTGGTGAATAAAAATATAGCTCCAAGTAAAATTACCGATGAACGAAGACGAAAGAGGAGATGCCATCCGGGGCATCCCCAAGCTTAGGCTCTTGGTTGTCCTTGAATATTGCCTTGGGGTGCCTTGGGCACCCCCAATCTTAGGTTCTTGCCACTCCTTATTCCATAGTCCATCGAATCTTTACCCAAAACTTGAAAACTTCACAACACAAAACTCAACAGAAAACTCGTAAGCCCCGTTAGTATAAGAAAATTAAACCACTACTTAGGTACTGTAATGAGCTCATTCTAAATTCATATTTGTGTAATATCTACTGTATTCCAACTTCTCTATGGTTGATACCCTCCGATACTACTCATAGATTCATCAAAATAAGCAAACAACACATAGAAAACAGAATCCGTCAAAAACAGAACAGTCTGTAGTAATCTGTATCGAAATTATACTTCTGGAACTCCAAAAATCCTACCAAATTAGGAAGTCCTGAGAAATTTGTCTATTGATCTACAGCAAAAAGAATCAACGCAAAATCAGGTTTCTTTGAATTAACAAAACTAATTTACTGGGTGTAAAAGTTTCTGATTCTCCACAGGATCAACACAAGTATCACCGTAAGCTATCCTAAAGGTCTTACTTGGCACTTTATTGAAACAAAAACTATAAAATATGATTAATACAGTAGCATAATCATGCGGACACACAAAACAGTAAAGGTAAATATTGGTAGTCTCCCAACAAGCGCTTTTCTTTAATGCATTTTCTAGCTAGGCATAATGATGACAATGATGCTCACATAAAAGATAATAATTGAAACATAACGGGAGCATCATGAAGCATATGACTAGCAAATTTAAGTCTAACCCACTTCCTATGCATAGGGATTTTGTGAGCAAACAACTTATGGGAACAATAATCAACTAGCATAGGAAGGTAACACAAGCATAGCTTCAAGATTTTAAGCACATAGAGAGGAAACTTGACATTATTGCAATTCCTACAAGCATATGTTCCTCCATCATAATGATTTTCAGTAGCATCATGAATGAATTCAACAATATAACCAACACCTAAAGCATTCTTTTCATGATCTACAAGCATAGAATTTTTATTACTCTCCACATAAGCAAAATTCTTCTCATTCGGAATAGTGGGAGTATCATAACGACTTGAATACTATAAATTGTTTCCACATTAAAAGAGTAATGTTCAGAAAAAGGGTAATCATAATCATGACAAGTTTTATAAATATAATCATCACTACTTTTTATAGCATAAGTTTCATCACAATAATCATCATAAGTAGCAACTTCGTTCTCATCATAATCGATTGAAACCTCTCCCAAGATAGTGGAATCATCACTAAATAAAGTTGACACTCTTCCAAATCCACTTTCATATTCATCACAATAAGATTCAACATCTTCCAAAATAGGGGGATCACTACTTCCTAAAGTTGACACTCTTCCAAACCCACTTTCATCAATATAATCATCATAGGTAAGAGGCATGATATCATCATAACAACTTTGCATATCAAAACTTGGGTGGCTAAAAATATCATCTTCATTAAACATAGCATCCCCAAGCTTGGGCCTTTTCATATCATAAGCATAATCACTCTCATCATTAATAGTATGGATAGCACCAATAGTATAGCAATTATCATCATCACAATGAGTAGTAGGAGCAACATCATTTGGGAGGGATACCTTTTTACCTTTGTTGCTCCTTCTTTTCTTTTTCTTATTCACATTATGTGTGGGTTCAACCTTCTTCTTTGAGCTCCTTATTGATGAGATTGGTTGAATAGAAAGCTCCTCCTCATTACCTGATTCATCATAAGAAATAATAGGAGGATATTGGGAAGTCTCTTCCCTTTCATTAGTATTCTCTTCATTTTCTATTTGCTTTATTTTCTTTAGGTAATTGGCAATATAAGGATTTTCAATGCAATTCACCGCACAATACAAATAAATCTTTTCTAGATCAATATCAAGAAAATGCCCAAGATTAAATTCTGGAATATGCTTAGTTGCACGTTTCAATTCCTCATAACCCAAAAGCAAACTAAGTTCATTATGTTGTGCAAGGGAAATCAAGTCATCACAATTTTTGGACACGATTCGATCATGAAACAATTTGCATCAGAGATTTAAATGACCACGTTCATTGCAAAGTTCACAAGTACGACAAAGGAAATTTAAATTTTCAGCACTCACATTAAACCTTTCTTGCAACCGTTTAGTTCCTAAATACTTATGCCTCTTGCAATATCTATTTTCCCTATTTGGTGTGTACTTGCACAACTATCCAGGTGGTCTCTGGAAGCATCGGTTAGTCCATTATAAAAGATATCAAGTATTTCATTTTTCTTGAGAGGATGATCAAGCAAGGCATTAAGTAATTGGAGAAGCCTCCCCCAAACTTGTGGGAGACTCGCTTCTTCAATTTGCACAAAATTATATATTTCCATTAAAGCAGCTTGTTTCTTATGAGCGGGGAAATATTTAGCAGAAAAGTAATAAATCATATCCTGGGGACTACGCACAGAACCAGGATCAAGAGAATTAAACCATATTTTAGCATCACCCTTTAATGAGAATGGAAATAACTTAAGGATATAGTAGTAACAAATTTTTTTCCTCGTGAGTGAATAGTGTGGCTATATCATTCAATTTTGTAAGATGTGCCACAACAGTTTCAGATTCATAGCCATAAAAAGGATCAGATTCAACCAAGGTAATTATCTCAGGACCGACCGAGAAATCATAATCCTTATCAGTAATACAGATAGGTGAAGTAGCAAAAGCAGGGTCATATTTCATTCTAGCATTCAGAGACTTTTCTTTCAGCTTAGCTAATAATTTCTTAAGATCAGATCTATCATTGCAAGCAAGAAAATCTCTATCAGTTTCTTCATCCATAACATAACCCTCGAGCACAACATACTATTAAAATCTAGGGGGAGAATCTTCATCATCACTTTCATCAGTATTATCAGTTTCAATAATTTCATTCTCTCTAGCCCTAGCAAGTTGTTCATCAAGAAATTCACCTAATGGCACAGTATTATCAAGCATAGAGGTAGTTTCATCATAAGCGTCACACATAGCAGAAGTGACATCATCAATAACATGAGACATATTAGAATTAATAGTAGAAACAGGTTTAGGTGTCGCAAGTTTACTCAAAACAGAAGGAGAATCAAGTGCAGAACTAGATGGCAGTTCCTTACCTCCCCTCGTAGTTGAGGGATAAATCTTGGTTTTCTCGTCTTTCAAGTTCCTCATAGTGATCAACAGATATAAATCCCAAGTGACTCAAAGAATAGAGCTATGCTCCCCAGCAACGGTGCCAGAAAACAGTCTTGATAACCCACAAGTATAGGGGACCGCAACAGTTTTCGAGGGTAGAGTATTCAACCCAAATTTATTGATTCGACACAAGGGGAGCCAAAGAATATTCTCAAGTAATAGCAGTTGAGTTGTCAATTCAACCACACCTGGAAAACTTAATATCTGCAGCAAAGTATTTAGTAGCAAAGTAATATGGAAGTAACAGTAAAGGTGGCAAAAGTAACAATAGCAGTTTTGTAGTAATTGTAATAGTGGCAACAGTAAAGTAACTAAGCAAAGATCAATATGTGAAAATCTCGTAGGCATTGGCTCAGTGATGGATAATTATGTCGGATGCGATTCCTCATGCAATAGTTATACCATAGGGTGACACGGAACTAGCTCCAGTTCATCAATGTAATGTAGGCATGTATTCCGAATATTGTCATACATGCTTATGGAAAAGAACTTGCATGACATCTTTTGTCCTACCCTCCCGTGGCAGCGGGGTCCTATTGGAAACTAAGGGATATTAAGGCCTCCTTTTAATAGAGTACCGGACCAAAGCATTAACACTTAGTGAATACATGAACTCCTCAAACTACGGTCATCATCGAGAGTGGTCCCGATTATTGTCACTTCGGGGTTGCCAGATCATAACACATAGTAGGTGACTATTGACTTGCAAGATAGGATCAAGCACTCACATATATTCATGAAAACATAATAGGTTCAGATCTGAAATCATGGCACTCGGGCCCTAGTGACAAGCATTAAGCATAGCAAAGTCATAGCAACATCAATCTTAGAACATAATGGATACTAGGGATCAAACCCTAATAAAACTAACTCGATTACATGGTAAACCTCATCCAACCCATCACCGTCCAACAAGCCTACGATGGAATTACTCACGCATGGCGGTGAGCATCATGAAATTGGTCATGGAGGGTGGTTGATGATGACGACAACAATGGATTCCCCTCTCCTGAGCCCCAAAAGGACTCTAGATTAGCCCTCCCGAGAGATATTAGGGCTTGGCGGCGGCTCCGTATCGTAAAACGCGATGAATCCTTCTCTTTGATTTTTTTTCTCCCCGAACGTGAATATATGGAGTTGGAGTTGAGGTCGGTGGAGCCTCAGGGGGCCCATGAGATAGGGGGGCACGCCCCCCACCCTCGTGGACAGGGTGTGGGCCCCCTGGTATTGATTCTTTCGCTAGTATTTTTTATTAATTCCAAAAATATTCTCTGTGAAGTTTCAGGTTATTCCGAGAACTTTTATTTCCACCATGGCAATTCTGCTGAAAACAGCGTCAGTCCGGGTTAGTTCCATTCAAATCATGCAAGTTAGAGTCCAAAACAAGGGCAAAAGTGTTTGGAAAAGTAGATACGACGGAGACGTATCATATGGGCACTCCCCTTGGCTTGTGCCAAGCTTGGGGGAGGTGCCCCGTTATCGTATCACACCACTCTCTTTTCCTTTATCTATCTTAGTTCGATCTTTAGTTATCTTTTGAATTAGCCGAATAGAAGTTTAGTTAGATCTTTCTTCGAGTGTTTTCTTAGTGATCTATCTATCTATCTATCTATCTATCTATCTATGTAATCGTGTGCGAGATATATAATAAAGTTTAGTTTTAGTTTTGCTTTCTTTACTTTTATGTTTTAACCAAAAAGAAAACAAATAATGAAAAAGATCATATGCTAATCTTATGGTGAGTAATGACACCACATAAACAAAAGTACAAGTGGTAAAATTTGTTGAAAGTTGACGAACATAGCATTGGTTAGTGATGCAATTCATGAAAGAATTAATAAGGGAAGAGAATATTCACATGAAAACACACTATCTTGGACATCTTTTATGATTGTGAGCCCCCATCAAAATATTATATGCCAAAATTGTTGACGTTGGACAAGGAAGACAATGTAATGATTTATGTTTGTTCATATTCACTTTTATATTGTCACATATCCTTTAACATGTGGTGCTTGCTCAATATATTTGCTAGCCAAAAACTCCGCACTAAGTAGAGATACTACTTGTGCATCCAAAAACCCTTAAACCCAAAATCTTATTTTGAGAGTCCACCATACCTACCTATGGATTGAGTAAGATCCTCCAAGTAAGTTGTCATCAGTGCAATAAGGCAATAAAAATTGCTTCTGAATGTGTTAGATCATTTATTATAAGACAAAATTGAGCGTTGTACAAACTTGTGATGGCAAAATAATAAAAGCGACAAACTACATAATAAAGGTTGCTATCATAAGGGGCAATACAACATGATGTTCTTTTGCAATAGGGGATTGAGCATACAAACCAAAAAGCGCATGACAATCTCTGCTTCCCTTTGCGAAGGGCCTATCTTTTACTTTTATTTATTTACTTTTATGCAAGAGTGAAAGTATTCTTCCATATTCCTTTTTATTTTCTTTTTTTGCAAGCATCATGTGGCGAGGAAAGATCTAGGCACATATATCCAGTTGGATATGGGTGAGCAGTAGTTATTATTGTTGACATCACCCTTGAGGAGAATATGTTGGGAGGCGAAACTATAAGCCCCTATGTTTCTATGTGGCCGGTTGAAACTTTTTCCGTGTGTATGAGGTGAGTGTTAGCAATCATAGAATATTATATGATGGTTGAGTATGTGGACTTGCCAAAAGGCTCCTGAAAAGATGATGAATTGTAGTTGCAAAGTTGACTGAGAACATAGTTTGTTGGTTTTCAATAGAGTTTATGCTTTTACTTCGATGTTGTAATGAATTGTTACTTTTTCATGAGAAGTTATATGATAAAGTTTTGTGATAAAGTTCTATGATAAAGTTTTTGGCTGTTATAATAATAAGCATGATGCTTCTATGTTCATATTTGTTTTTATCGATACCTCTCTCCACTACAAAAAAAAGACACACCCGTGACATTTTGACTCGAACGAGTTTTTTTTCCTGTCATGCTTATGACACTTCTATGACGATAATTGTGACAAAAGAACATATCATCATTGATGAGGTGGGCTCCTACTTCTATGAAAAAAACCATGACAGAAAATGGGCTTTTCCTCCTGGGCGGGCCGGGGACACACCTGCATGACATTCTTTGGGCCGTCCTTGACGGAAAAATCATGGTAGAAGCGAGGGCGAGGAAAATATCGGGGAGTTCCCGGTTACGGTGGGTGGTCGGGGCCGAGTGATGCATGGAGGTTTGCACGTTTCTCTCGTACACGTACACGTGTGTGTGCAAGGCGTTGGGCTCTAACTAAACCCGAGCGATTGCACTAGCTACGTTACCATACCCCGATCAATCCCTTGGCTATTAACTGAACCCGAGTGATTCCTTTGCTACTGCTACTAACTAAAGCTGATCGAAGCTTCTTCTTGATGAACAGTCCCCGGTGGGGGTTAGATGAACAGTTCCTGGTGGGGGTTTGATGAACAGGATCCCATGGTAGTAGAGGCTGTTGCCGCTGGATGAACATGACCCCGATCAAGGAGGTGGTGGTGGATGAACAGTAGCTGGTGGAGGGACCCCGTGGAGGGCTGGTTGAATAGGACCCCTTGGAGGGCTGGTTGAACATGACCCCGTGGAGGGCTGGTTGAACAGGAGTCGGTGATGGCTGGTTGAATAGTAGCCTATGGAGGTTGGATGAACAAGACCCTGTGGATGAACAGTAGCCCATGGAGTCTCGTTTTGCGGTACGCCCCACTCCTCCTGATGAACAGGACACCGTTTCGACCTTAGGTGCTCCAATACAACTCAGTTTCCTCCATTTTGCGGTATGCCACACCCCTCCCGACCAACAGCACCCCGTTTCAACCGTAGGAGCTCGAACACAAGTCCATTTCCTTCATTCTGCGGTACGCCAGACCCTTCCTAATGAACAGGACCCTGTTTTGACCATACGCGGTACAACAGAAGGCCGTTTTTCTCCGTCTTGCGGTACGCCAGACCCCGTTCCTATTGTTCCATCCAAGCCGATTGGCTCCCGATGAACAGGACGACGTCCCTATACGCATTAGAGACCCTGCCCGTATGTACGTACATAGTCGTGGGTCTGTCTAGGATAGATCTAGATGTGACATAGTTATGTCACATCTAATCTAATGTCCACTATGTTTGTGTTCTATTTTTTGTCCCAGTTTTTTTGTTCCTTGTTGCCGTGTTATTTGTGGGAGCTCAGATGTGACATCTTTAGAAAACATCTAGATGTGAATTACAAAAACTGATTTACTATCTTGCAGCATGGCTGTACATATGTGTACATGATATAGACGGTACTGCGTGACATGCTACGTTGGCGCCTCTACTTCAACACGTGCCGCTCCTTACTCGGCAATGGTACGTCGCTGCAGAGAGACTGAATTGACTGCTATGTATGTACACGTTCGTGGCTAGATAGATAATGCTACCTTTGCTTCAATCTGGTGGGTCCAAGCTTTTAAATAGCGTCCGGTACCTCTGCTATTGCGGCCGCAATAGCGGTAGCGTCACACTGCCGCTATTAGTTTAAGACTGCGTTAGAAAATAGTGTGTTGTCATGATGCGCAATATCACTTGTTAGACCACTATATCGTCCGCTATCCGCAATATCGCCCGCTATATAAGTCCTTGTTATTCTGTTGTGTAATCTATTTTTGTAAATGTGTCTTGCTTGCATGGTTGCGTGACCAAATATTGTTCAATTATAGTTTATATTTTTAGATAAATGTGGATTTCTCAAATTAAATGTCATATTTTTTGTCAGTGGCCTAGAAATATACACAACAATATCAAATTTTACGAGTGTTTTTTAAAAATTGGCTATGTGCACATAGCGCCCGCAATATTGCCCGCTATCCGCATTCCGCTACATGGACCCTAATCCGCAACCCGTCCGCTATCCACTATTTAAAAGCTTGGGTGGGTCTCAACTGTCAAGGGGTAAGAAGCAGTTCCTTCCTTGCGAAGATAAAGCCAGGTGGAGAAATCATTATTTTACACGTAATAAGGAGGCACTTCCTTGCGTACGTCCATGGACCCAGCTGTCAGCCTCTCCACTTACAGTCCTCTTCTAATGGCTGTCATTCATTGACCGCGTTGATGATGCCATACCGCCTGAGAGCACCAAGTTGGTGAGCAACAACATGACCTAAGAAGGGAACGACACGAAGCCGGGGAATACACAGCAGTGGATGCCCATGCGGAGGGGAGTATGAGGGTTGACTGGTTCGGCTGTGGTTTGAGGCTGCCATCACCAGAGAATAACATGGGGTGTGGGTGACAGAGGGAAGGCCTGGCCAGCACTGGGAATAGGGTGGGGGTGATGAGGCCTGCGTGGTAGCACAGCCGTCTATGGGAGGCAGGAGCAGGCGGCACAGCCAGTGCTGGTTTGGGCAGCTGGAGCAAGAAGACCAGAGGTTGAAGAAGCACGACAACCGTTGGATGGACATCGTACGGTCACCGCAACTAGAATCGTTTATATTGACTAAGTTGACAAAGCCATGCATCCGCGTCAACTTAGTAGGCCCACAAGCCAGCCTCCAAATATGGTGGGACCGACCTAGAAGTGGGGGCATTCATTATTTTTGTGCGTAATAGCTTGGTGGATCCGAGCTGTCAGTGGGGGGGGGGTGTTTTTTGTGTGAAAAACAGAGGCCCTTTCGGTCGGTCCCAGCTATCAAGAGGAGGAATCATTATTTTGCGCGTAATAAGGAGGCACTTCCTACTCGCAAAAAAGGAGGCACTTCCTTGCATGCGGCTGTGGACTCAACTGTTAGCCTCTCCACGTACAGTCCTCTTCTGATGGATGCCGTTCGTTGACCGCGTCGTGCCGAGAGCACCAAGGCGGTGGACTATGGTGAGGCCAAGTAAGGGAACGACCCAGAGCCGAGGAAGACTCAGCAGTCGTTTCCCACGTGGAGTGGGTACGAGGGTTTACTTGTTCGGCCGTAGTGTGATGCTACCATCGCCGGAGAATAACATGAGGTGTGGGTGAGTAGAGGGATAGCCAGGCCAGGGATGCGAGTATGGTGGGGCCGTGAGGCCTGCTTGGCAGCATAGCCGGCCACGAGAGGTGGGAGCAGGCGATTCCGTTAGCGCTGGTTTGTGCGGCTGGAGCAGGAAGACCAGAGACTGAAGAAGCACGATTGTCGTTAGATCGACATCTAACGATCTAACGCTGGTAGAGTCGACTAAGTTTCTTTTTTTTGAGAAACCTTGTGTACGCATGAACTTAGTATGCCCACAAGTCAGCCTCCAAATCTGTGCCGGACAACATAGAGTCCATTTGCTATTTCTTTTAATAATTTGCAGCCCATTTGCTAATTCTTAAGGAATTTATTACAACCCATTTTCTGCCCAGGACCGCGGTCAAAAAGTTCAACCTAATTTTGCATATTTCCGTGGAGTCGGAACTGTTTTAATACCGAAATGATAAACATTTATTTTTTTAAGAACTTATTGATTTGCCAAATAAAATATTGTTTTATTTTTGTAAGCTAATAAGACGTGGGACAAATGAGTTGGTTTTAGGGAAAACCAGTGGTAAAAAATCAGCGTTGGGAGGGAAAACAACAACAAAAAAAGGATGTAAAGATGAAAAGGGAACTTTACATATTTTCAATATAATAATACGTGTATATGAACTAGTAAAACTATAGGTAGAGATTAGATAACGAAAGTAGGACATGGCATTTCAAGACGAAAATAGAACTATGCTATGTGTTTGATTCACTAAAAAAACTGTCTGCGGATGTTCTAAGAGAAAATATAACTAAGCCTGGCGGGCCAAAGTCCAGTTGATACCTGCTGGATCTTTGTGCCCCATTGTCGTCATGGGTTGGGCCTGTTAAAAACAAAACCAAGCCTGGGCAGTCTACAACCCAGTTGAAACTTGCTCGACCTGAAAAATAATACACCTGATGGATCCCAGTTATCAGTCTGTACTTGTAGAATTCTCTTGTTTATTGACTACATTGAAAACTTCATGGGTTTCACCATCTCAGACGTCAGCATTATTTTTCTCAGATGTCAGCATTATTTTTCCATCATGGTAATAAGTGCATTCACTTGCTTGCGTACGGCCATGGACCTGCTGGTTCCGTACGGTTAGGCTCTATATGGACAACCGTCTTGTGGTTCCACGGACAAATTTCATGCAAATCGGATGCTTTTTAGTGAAAGCAGACTAAATTCATTGCATTTTACATATCTCTTTACATTATGGAATATTTATATATTTCAACTAATAATAACTGACTAGGCCTTTTTTTAGTCCATGGGAGGCGCTTCACGGTCGAGGTCGCGACACTTAACTGTTCTGGAAGGCCCAAATACATTGCTCCTCTCTTTTAACAATTTACAGCTGGGCTTGGCATGCCACAACCCAGTTCCGATGTGCTGCGTCCAACTATCGGCCTGTGAAACCGGATGGATCCCATGCGTACTTTGAGGATGTAAAAAATTGGAGAACTAGGAATTCGAACGGCAGGTGCTTATGCTACCCATCAAATAAAAATCAGGTGCCTGAAAATTCATTTCGAAACAAATGATTCAACTTTATATCCACGTCGACCCTCGACATGATGGTTGGAAGCAAATACCAAGTTCATACTCAAAGATCCTTAACAACAATACCAGCTTGCAGATGACCAGGTAGTACAAGTACCAATACCAAACTAACTTATAATCTTTTTAGTCTTGGCCCTAGTGTTCATCTCGTAGAAAATCTTGCAGAGGACCAGCTCCTACTCCTTCTCTTGCTCCAGGTCCGTGAGGTGGTACTAGTGCATCACCCAGTAGGTCCTTTGCTGGTCGAAGTTCTTATTGGTGTGCAGCACTAGAACCTTTTTGCTGCCCGTCTGCCGGCCGTTGACCATCACTGGCAAGGTATTGCCAGTATTGTGCCACATCGCATGCATGCCGCACTCCGACTGTATCTTGCGACGTGTCCACGTGCCCCTTTTGAATGTCCTAGAGTCGCGCTGAAAGAAATGCTTGCTTAGGCCACTCAGTCTGATACCTGCAGTATTGGCAAATACAGGTTTTAGGGTACGTAGTTGGCATTTTCATAACATCTTTGGCATGTTGCAGTCACTTGTTTCACTTTTTATTAATTGTCAAATTATAATTGCTTCACTAGATCTGCGTCTAAAAAGAAAAATAGAGCTATAAACAAAAGAATAAGTTTGTGCAAGTAGACGACCGATCGATGTCTCACCTAGAAGTTTCTCAGGATGGGTGTAGCATATGTCATGCTCGCTGTCGATGGTTGGTATGAACAAATCGATGAGAGGGTGAGATCTTGCGCTGTCAGCACTCACTTTGGCATCAAGGTTCTCGATCAGCTCCTGATCCGTGGGATCGAACTTGACACCAGCCGATAGCACCGGCCAATCCTTCTTGGACTTCCATCGGTTAATTCCAGTTAAATGGTACACAATGTATGATCAATCAACTGTTTTAAGTAGATGATGAAAGATTTCAACAAATAAGTGGTACTCCAAATCTGAAGTCCACAATACTCGAACAAACTGTTGTCTTGGCTTCATTACTACATGTAGACTCTAATGGCTTGAAAAACCCCATAAAGATCGAAATCATCATACAGGGCGACGGGACGAATACTCACAGGAGTGGCATCGCTGGTTCCTTCCTTCATCCGGCTAGCTTGAAGAGCATCCTTGTTGAGATTGATTTTTTCAGCGTCTTCCTTTTGACTACTTGCAGTGAAGTATAACAACTCTAGTAGCTCATCACGCGTCATACCAAATGGATCGGAACAAGGAGGCGGTTGGGAAGCAGGGAGGGCGGGAGAGAACGGGAGAGTGATTTTGTAGAGAATGCGAGAGTGTTGTTGTAGTACGAGAGGGGTGAGGCTCAGTTTGGTGAACCGAACACGCTGCCGGGACTCTTGAGTCACCTCACGTGCAGTCACCACCGGGACTCTACTGTACTACTGACTAGTCGTATTTAGTGTCACATTTTAACCATAGGTTTAACTAACAAAATGTCAATGCATGTCACCGAAAATTATACCATTGGAAACTATGTTCAAATACTAATCCAATGATATAATTTTTTGTGACATGAATTAACATTTAGTTAGTTAAATTTATGTTCAAAATTTGACACAAAATATGAAGAGGGCCAATAAACCAGGAGGGAGGTAGTAGTATGAGTAGCGCAACATACGGTGCAGAGAACTAGTACAAATTTAGAAATGGAGTATGAAGTACAAGGCTATGCGACAGACTTTGTAGGCTACATGAGTAATAAAAAATATAATTCCCATTGGACAACACTTTAACCAACAAGTACGCACTTGAAGCCTAATTGATATATATGGCTTCTGCACAACATCTCCATCATCATTATCAGTACATCCTACACAAGTGAGTGATAACCCACAAGTATAGGGGATCAATTGTAGCCTCTTTCGATAAATAAGAGTGTCGAACCCAATGAGGAGCTAAAGGTAGAACAAATATACCCTCAAGTTCTATCAACCACCGGTACAACTCTAAGCACGCCCAACGTTCGCTTTACCTAGAACAAGTATGAAAGTAGAAGTACTTTATAGGTGTTGTGGGATAGGTTTGCAAGATAGTAAAGAGCATGTAAATAAAAAGTGGGGGATGTTTAGATAAAGTGAAGAGGACATCAATACCATTGTTACACCCACAACCCCTGCTGCCATACATACCGGACCAATTACTAGAGCTCGCGCACTCCAATTAAATTACCAGGTACTTCCGTTTCTTGGTAATGATTCTAATGTTCATGAGAATATGATGCTACCTAAATTGGATACATTTGTTTTGCTTACAAATGAAGGGCCTAGCTTGGAGAAGGATGAACATTGGAGCAAGAACAAGCAAGAAGATGATGGCATGCGCAAGGGGAACAAGAACGGAGTTACAAGTGATGATTTCGGGATGTTGAAGCCACCATAATGAGTGCATGAAGCCTTGGACGAAATATACAAGATGCTACTTCATAACTTTCATCAAGAGGCTATTCTAGGTGCTGTGTCACCTTATTATTGGGCCAGGCCCATGTAATTTCGAAATACTTGAGTATAGGCTGTTTTTAGAGTCCCTATGTGTGGGGAAACAAGAGATAGGGTTGGTTTCGGACCCCTTTCCCAAGGGCCACGAAATTCCCCTCTTCCTCCATATATATAGCCCTTAGGGCGTCGTTTAGACTTTGGGTTTTGTTTAGATTAAAGTTCGCCATAGCTGCAACTTCGCGTACTTCATTTGTGTTCAACGACCAGACAAAGGCGTCACAGAACCCCACCTTCATTAATAAAGTTTTCCTCTTATATTCGTAATATCCAGATTGCAATCTCAGTTTCTTGCTTGTTCTTTGTTTGCTCGCAGGAAAACAGACCCTCGTGGTCAGGTTGATCGTGCTCCGGCGTGGTCAATAACCCCTCGGAAGTTGGTTTAGCGATTGCTAAGGCGTGACGTGTTGCACGTTCATAGTCGGATCGTCAAGGTCGACTCCCACAGAAAACGATAGCCACCATCTCATCGAAAGACGGGACACCTTTTCCTCTATCAAGTGGTATTAGATTTCCAGGTTGCTTGGTCAGATTTTACAGTTTTTCGTAGTTTAGATCGAGTCTGTTCTTCATACCTATAGTCCACGAAAAAGCCAAAAAAAAATTAGGGTTAGTTCCTCATATCCGAACCAGTCTGAGCCTTTGAATAATCTTTTTAGGGTTTTGCATTGTTGAATTTGTGGTTGCATCGTCGTGTCTAGTTGCTGGTCTTAGTGTCTAGTCCTTTAGAGTTTTGAGTTCTGTTCACAAGTTGTCACGCCGCCGCCGCCGCATCATCATCGTCACCGCTGCCATATACCCACCATCACCGTCATCGCTGCCATATACCACCATCGTCATCACCGCTCCATATACCACCATCGTCATCAGCGCTGCCAGCTACCACCATTGTCATCACCGCAACCATATACCACATATCCACCGCCATCACGATAATCCGAGTCCACCTGCAACATATATCCACCACCAGTCCAAGTTCCACCAGATTCATCTCCGCCACCAGTGTGAGTTCCACCAGATTGATCTCCGCCACTAGTCCTAGTCCGAGTCCAGTATTATGTTACTCTGTTTTGGATTTCGAGATCACGCCATACCCGGAGTCGTGACAGAGAAGGACTCCCGAACTTCCGTGTTACCCGCAGTAGAAAAATAGTTCCAGTTTTAAAAAATACTAAGTTTGGAAAATTCTGGCTAGGCAGTTTCTAGAGCATTTGTAGACTTTTTCGAAAAAAAATTGTTGCGGAGCAAAAAAAAGTGAAAAAAAGAGAAAAAAAAATTCAGAGTGTGCTCCTCCCTTGTTTACGTGCAGCGCCGTGATTTTGTTAGTGTTCGAGGCTCGCGTCTCTAGCACGGTCTAGCCTAGGACCAGCACAGTATCGTCGTTGAGCGTTTATTCAACTTTGCATCTCTGAATTGATTATTGCTGACCCTTTTTGCTACCATATTATAAGCCTTCCCAGCTCCACATACATCTACGTCATGTGTTTGACTCTCCCTGGTAATCGCTCTATCCAAGCTTTGAGAGTTTTGACTACAACGGTTGCCGATCACCACCTACTGCTGGGTAAGAACTGGTAAGAATTTGAGATTCGCTTGACGGATTTGTGACACCCCACCACCACCCTTTTCCAGTAGTCTATAGGATCATATTCTTGTCTGTTTCTATTGCTGCTAACTAGGGCAGGACCACAAGCTGACGAGATTGACTGGGAGAACATGACAAACAAGGAGCTTCATTATAAGTTTCATCAAATGTTGGGTCAACAAGTGGAAGACGTGATGGCCAGCTATGGAAAGGCAATGGAGAAGATGGATGACATTGAGAAGACAATTGACACCAAGTTGGACGCCAAGTTCAATGAATTACTCAAACGTCTCCCACCACCAGTTTCACGCTGCAATACAGTAGGGCGAGCACAACGTATTCCTATTGAGCCAGGACAAAATTCTGGTGCTGCTGCTACTGCTGTTGGTGCTTCTGTAGCTCCTGCTACTACTACAAAGGTGGAGGACTATTACGAGGATGAGGTTGATCAAAATCAGAACTACGTGCAGCCACCAGCACCACCACTAGCAGGTCGACCTCAGGTATATATTCGCAACGGTAGGCCTGCACCACCACCTTAGGTACGAGATAATGACCATATTCCTAAATTGAAATTGAATATTCCATCGTTTGAGGGTAGATATGTTCCTGATATATATCTTACTTGGGAGTTAGAAACTGAACAATGTTTTACATGTTTACAATATCTCGAGGAGAGATGGGTTGCTGCTGATGTTTGTGCTTTCACTAGTTTTGCATGTGTATGGTGGTCTGAACATTGTAAATTGTATCCTATTCCAGCTACTTGGGCTGCTTTGAAAACTGCTATGCGTACTCGTTGGGTTCCACCATATTATCAACGTGAGTTGCTTCAAAAATTGCAGTGTTTATGACAAGGATTTTTTTTTGTAGAAGAATATTATCAGGAATTACAAACTGGCATGATTAGATGTGGTATTGTTGAGGAAAATGAAGCTATGCTTGCATGTTTTATGGGTGGATTAAATAGAGAGATTCAGACCATTCTAGAGTATAAGGAGTATACTAATATCACTCGTTTATTCCATCTTGCTTGTAAAGCTGAACGTGAAGTGCAGGATCGACAAGCATTGGCGTGAACTAACTTTTCTGCAGGTCGACCTTCATAATGGACACCTCGTGCATCCTCTACTTCCACTGCACCATCACCTCCATCATTTGCCACCTCCAGCCGTGATACAAGAAAGCAGGCACAACCACCACTATCTGCCAAGAGCACAGCTGCCGGGACTACACAAAGCTCTTCTTCTTCCATGGCATCAACTGGGCACACAAGTGATATTATTTGTCGTCGTTGTAAAGGAAGAGGTCATTATGCGAGAGAATGCAAATCTCAGCGTGTGATGATTGCTACTGAGGATGGTGGGTATGTGTCCGCTAGTGACTATGATGAGGAGACTTTGGCTCTTATTACACGTGAAAAACACGGTGGCGATGATTCTGATCATGAGACGCAATACATGGCTCCTGAAGACGCTGACAGGTATGAATGTTTAGTTGCTCAATGTGTTTTGAGTGTGCAGGTCACACAAGCTGAGCAAAATCAGAGGCATAATTTGTTCCATACAAAGGGAGTTGTGAAGGAACGTTCTGTGCGCGTCATCATAGACGGAGGGAGCTGCATCAACTTGGCTAGCATGGGGATGGTGGAGAAGCTATCTCTCACCACAAGACCACATCCACATCCTTACTACATCCAATGGTTCAACAACAGCAACAAGGTTAAGGTAACACGTATTGTTCGTGTGCATTTTAGTATCTCTACATATGCTGATTATGTTGATTGTGATGTGGTACCTATGGAAGCATGTTCCTTATTACTTGGTCGACCATGGAAATTTGATAAAAATTCTATACACCATGGTAGAAACAATCAGTATACTCTTGTTCATAAGGATAAAAATATTACTTTGCTTCCTATGACTCCTCATTCCATTTTGAAAGATGATATTAATAGAGCTAATAAAGCAAAACAGGAGAAGAATAAGAGTGAAAATCAGATTGTGGCAAAAGAATTTGAGCAATAAATGAAGCCTAATAATAAACCATCTAGTGTTGCTTCTGAAATTAAATTGAAAAGTGCATGTTTATTTGCCACCAAATCTGATATTGATGAGCTAGATTTCAGCAAATCTGTTTGCTATGCTTTTGTGTGCAAAGAGGCATTATTTTCATTCGAGGATGTGCCTTCTAATGACCCACAAGTGTAGGGGATCTATCGTAGTCCTTTCGATAAGTAAGAGTGTCGAACCCAACGAGGAGCAGAAGGAAATGATAAGAGGTTTTCAGTAAGGTTTTCCCTGCAAGCACTGAAATTATAGGTAACAGATAGTTATGTGATAAGATAAATTGTAACGAGTAACAAGCAATGAAAGTAAATAAAGTGCAGCAAGGTGGCCCAATATTTTTCGTAGCAAAGGACAAGCCTGGACAATTTCTTATAATGAGAAAAGAGCTCCTGAGGACACATGGGAATTATCATGAAGCTAGTTTTCATCACGCTCATATGATTCACGTTCGGTACTTTGATAATTTGATATATGGGTGGACCGGTGCTTGGGTACTGCCCTTACTTGGACAAGCATCCCACTTATGATTAACCCCTGTTGCAAGCATCCGCAACTACAAAAGAAGTATTAAGGTAAACCTAACCACAACATTAAACATATGGATCCAAATCAGCCCCTAACGAAGCAGCGCATAAACTAGGGTTTAAGCTTCTGTCACTCTAGCAACCCATCATCTACTTATTACTTCCCAATGCCTTCCTCTAGGCCCAAATAATGGTGAAGTGTCATGTAGTCGACGTTCACATAACACCACTAGAGGAAAAGACAACATACATCTCATCAAAATATCGAACGAATACCAAATTCACATGACTACTAATAGCAAGACTTCACCCATGCCCTCAGGAACAAACGTAACTACTCACAAAGCATATTCATGTTCATAATCAGAGGAGTAATAATATGCATTAAGGATCTGAACATATGATCTTCCACCAAGTAAACCAATTAGCATTAACTACAAGGAGTAATCAACACTACTGGCAACCCACTGGTACCAATTTGTGGTTTGGATACAAGATTGGATACAAGAGATGAACTAGGGTTTTGAGAGGAGATGGTGCTGGTGAAGATGTTGATGGAGATTGACCCCCTCCCGATGAGAGGATCGTTGGTGATGATTTCCCCCTCCCGGAGGGAAGTTTCCCAAGAACAACAGCTCCGCCGGAGCCCTAGATTGGTTCCGCCAAGGTTCCGCCTCGTGGTGGCGGAGTTTCGTCTCGTAAGCTTGCCCACGATTTTTTCCTGGGTAAAAGCCTTCATATAGCAGAAGATGGACACTTGGGGGCCACCAGGGGGCCTAGGAGACAGGGGGCATGCCCAGTAGGGGTGGGCGCGCCCCCACCCTCCTGGCGAGGGTGTGGGCCCCCTGAGGTGTTTCTTCCGCTCAATAATTCTTATTAATTCCAAAAATAAGTTTTGTGGAGTTTCAGGACTTTTGGAGCAGTGCAGAATAAGTTTCCAATGTTTGCTCCTTTTCCAGCCAGAATTCCAGCTGCAGGCATTCCCCCTCTTCATGGTAAACCTTGTAAAATAAGAGAGAATAGCCATAAGTATTGAGATATAATGTGTAATAACAGCCCATAATGCAATAAATATTGATATAAAAGCATGATGCAAAATGGACGTATCAACTCCCCCAAGCTTAGACCTCGCTTGTCCTCAAGCGGAAGCTAGATTTTGTCATATGATTTCTTATGCTCAAGTAACGATCAATTCACAATGTCAAGCATGGTTCAGAAACTTCATTGGGAGCTAGCAAACTATAATCTCAGTCATTGAAGCAATTGCAATTTATCATAACATCAAAATGAGTCAAGAATAGAGCTTTTCAGCAAGTCCACATACTCAACTATCATGTAGTCTTCTATAATTGCTAACACTCACGCAATACTTGTGGTTATGGAGTTTCAGCCAGACACTGAGAAAGATAGGGGCTTAATGTGTTTCCTCCCAACGTATTCACCTTTAGGTGATGTCAACAATAATAGTCCATGCTAACTTACACACAATTGGATATATATATCATGATCTTTCAAACACGAGGAGCTTGCCAAAGGATAAAATGAAAAAGGGAAAGGTGAAGATCACCTTGACTCAGGCATAAAGTAAAAACATAACGTAAAAGATAGGCCCTTCGCAGAGGGAAGCAGAGGTTGTCATGTGCTTTTAGGGTTGGATGCATAAAATCTTAATGCAAAAGAACGTCACTTTATATTGCCACTTGTATATGGACCTTTATTATGCAGTCCGCCGCTTTTATTGCTTCCATAACAAGATCGTATACAGCTTATTTTCTCTGCACTAATAAGTCATACATATTTAGATAGCAATTTTTATTGCCTACAACATGACAACTTACTTGAAGGATCTTACTCAATCCATAGGTAGGTATGGTGGACTCTCATGGCAAGACTGGGTTTAAGGATATTTGGAAGCGCAAGTAGTATCTCTACTTGGTGCAAGGAATTTGGCTAGCATGAGGGGGAAAGGCAAGCTCAACATGTTTGTAAGGTCAATCACAATATACTTTAACTGAGATGTGAGAAAACATAAACCATTATGTTGTCTTCCTTGTCCAACATCAACTCTTTTAGCATGTCATACTTAATGAGTGCTCCCAATCATAAAAGATGTCCATGATAATATATTTGCATGTGAACCTCTCTTTCCTTATTACTTCCTATTAATTGCAACAATGATCAAAACTACGTTTATCAACTCTCAACAACTTTTATGCCTCATACTTTCTATGTGTGAAGTCATTACTATCCATAAGATCAATATGAACTCTTTTATTCTTTCTACTTTCCCAAGATCATAGCAAGATAGCAAAACCCTTGACTCAACACTAATCTTTATTATAGATAGCTCATGGACCCGATTACATAAAGAGATCACAAAGCAAAACTCAAAACTACTTGATATCAAAACTTCAATCTACTAGATCAAGATACTACTAAAAGGATCAAACTAAATAAAACGGTAAAGATAGGAGTGTCATGGTGATACGATACTAGGGCAACTCCCCCAAGCTTGGCAGTTGCCAAGGGGAGTGCACATACCCATATGATTATGCCCTCGGAGGTGATGGAGGTGGTGACGATGATGGTGGATAATCGCACATCGAGCGTAAAAGCTCCTCCAACTTGCGGATAATGCCCTTAAGTCCGGCGATATGATCCTTCAGCAAAATATTCTCCTGTGTGAGATACTTATTCTGTATGCGAGCTAACTCAATCATCTTGAAAGCTTAGTTCTCAGTTGGGGTAAAGAGGTTAGGTAAGGGCTGAGGGATGTCTTCTTCTTTCAACGCCGGAGCTTGAGCCTCCATGGCCTTCTTGATCCCTTCCTCCTTGTTGATCTCTTCCGGTTCTTCTCTTTTCAGCTCTATCTTCAATAGCCAAGCATCCTTGTCTTCATTGTTGAAGGAGGGTGACGCCATAGTGCTCTAGATCTGAAACAGAAATAGCTCGAAACAAAAACAAAGGATATTTGTGTGATACGATGGTCAAAACCTTCGGGACTTTATATAATGAATTTTTACCGACCAAAATACGTAACATGAAAGAAAATGGAGTCCAGGAGGCACACGAGGTGGCCACGAGATAGGAGGGCGCGCCTAGTAAGGGTGGGCGCGCCCTCCACCCTCGTGGAGGCCTCGTGTTCTTCCCGGACTACTTCTTTCTTCCTAAAATTCTTAAATATTCCAAATGTGATAAAAATTGCCATTAGAATTGTTTTGGAGTCGGTTTACTTACCGTACCACATACCTATTCCTTTTCGGAGTCTGGAATGTTCTGGAAAGTGTCCCTTATGTATTCCTCCGGGGTTATGGTTTCAATAATATTAGTTTGAACATTGATAGGATTACCTGAGATATAATGTTTGATTCTTTGACCGTTCACCAACCTCGGACTTGTGCCTTCGAAGTTGTTGATTTTTATGGCACCAGAACGGTAGGCCTCCTCGATAACGTAAGGACCTTCCCATTTAGAGAGAAGTTTTCCTGCAAAAAATCTTAAACGAGAGTTGAATAATAACACATAATCACCTACGTTAAACTCACGCTTTTGTATTCTTTTGTCATGCCAGTGTTTGACTTTTTCTTTGAATAGCTTGGCATTCTCATAGGCTTGGGTTCTCCATTCATCAAGTGAGCTAATATCAAACAACCTCTTCTCACCAGCAAGATTGAAGTCATAGTTGAGCTCTTTAATAGCCCAATATGCTTTATGTTCAAGTTCTAGAGGTAAATGACAAGCTTTTCCATAAACCATCTTATATGGAGACATGCCTGTCGGTGTCAAAACCGGCGGATCTCGGGTAGGGGGTCCCGAACTGTGCGTCTAGGCGGATGGTAACAGGAGACAAGGGACACGATGTTTTACCCAGGTTCGGGCCCTCTTGATGGAGGTAAAACCCTACGTCCTGCTTGATTGATATTGATGATGTGGGTATTACAAGAGTAGATCTACCACGAGATCAAGGAGGCTAAACCCTAGAAGCTAGCCTATGGTATGATTGTTGTTCGTCCTACGGACTAAAGCCATCCGGTTTATATAGACACCGGAGAGGGCTAGGGTTACACAGAGTCGGTTACAATGGTAGGAGATCTACATATCCGTATCGCCAAGCTTGCCTTCCACGCCAAGGAAAGTCCCATCTGGACACGGGACGAAGTTTTCAATCTTGTATCTTCATAGTCTTGGAGTCCGGCCGATGATGATAGTCCGGCTATCCGGACACCCCCTAGTCCAGGACTCCCTCAGTAGCCGTTGAACCAGGCTTCAATGACGACGAGTCCGGTGTGCATATTGTCTTCGGCATTGCAAGGCGGGTTCCTTCTCCGAATAATTTATAGAAGATTGTGAACACCAGGATAGTGCCTGGCTCTGCAAAATAAATTCCACATACCACCGTAGGGAGAATAATATTTACACAAGTTCAATCTGCTGACGTATTTCGTGGCATGACGTCACATCACTACCAAGCCTTTACTCGAATCGTTTTTATTGTTCCACCTCAGCGTGTTTAGCGAAGCGGTTTCCTTTGCATGTCTTGTCGAAGCAGAGATCGTGTTCCCCTTATTCCAGGATTCTCATTAATACGGACGTGGGTAACCCAACCGCGCCCGTTGCCACGCCCCCTCCATCAAAGGCGGGTTCGAAACAATCACGGGGACGGCTCTTGGTATTCTCCCTCTTTATAACGAGACCAAGGCCCGTTCTTTTTCTTCAATCCTCAATCGAATCCGCCCCTCGCCCCAAGTTCCAACACCCAGGGCTCCAGATTCGGGTACTTTCGGCCTTCAACAATGTCCGGCTCCGACCTACGAGGCCGGTGGATGCCCTCTTCTGTCATGGAAGAGGACGTGCTAAAGCTGAGATACGCCAGGTATTTAACCTACGAGATTTCGCATAGGTTGCCTGCCCGAGGGCAAGTTATTCCTACTCCCGAGCTCGGCGAGAGCGTCGTGTTCGTGTCTCACCTCCGTCGGGTTTTAGGCTTCCCGACGGATCCCTTTGTGAGGGGGCTCATGTTTTACTATGGGCTGGAATTCCATGACTTAGCTTCGGAGTCCATCCTCCACATCTCATCATTCATCATCGTCTGCGAAGCCTTCCTCCGCACTACCCCTCACTTTGGCTTGTGGCTCAAAAACTTCAACTTGGAGCCAAAGATGATCGAGGGGCGTCAGGCAGAGTGCGGAGGGGCGGTTATAAACAAGAGGGCCGATGCTCCATGTTCCGAGGGCTCTTTTAAGGAGGAGCTCGGCTTGTGGCAACAGGAGTGGTTCTATATCACCGCTCCCAGGGGCAGCAGGCAGAGGCCGCCGCCCGTCTTTCGCCCGGGCTCTCCACAACAGCTGACATCATGGGTCAACAAGGGGCTTGACTGGGGGCCGTCCAAAGACGTACCCCTGTTGCAGGACCGGATTCGAGGCCTCCAAGAAAGGGAGATAAAACTGGTTGTAGTGGCACATGTTATGCTGATTCGGCGCCTTCTGCCCTGCAAACGTCGCCCCCTCCGCCTATGGGAATTTAATCCGGAGGGGCCACGAGCTCTCCAACACTTCATGGGTTTGACACCCGTGGAGATGTACAAACTGTTCTTCGGATCGCAAGAGATGCGTCCGGACTTGACCGAGGATGCCGGCCTAAGCTGCAATCGCCCGGATACTCAAGTAAGTAGCCCTGTGTCCGGACACACTGTCCATTTATTTATCATGGGTTTGCCTTTTAACCAGCTATCCCTTGGAGAGGAGTGGATAGCGCAAGCAAAACTGATACGGTGTCCGGCCCCCCTCCCTGAGACCACGCCGGATCCCGTGTTAATCAAAATGTTGGAGGTTGCACCTTCGGAGGAGGGCGAAGGGGGGCACAGGGAAACTACCGCCTCTGCCAAGGAGGCCTTCAGTAAGGGGGGAATCGAGAGTCCCTCCTTCAAGGGGGAGAGGAGGACCACTTCCGAAGACCCGGAGGCCAAGGCCTCAAAGCGGGGAAAGAAATCTGCACCGGAAGGTCCTGTGCCGGGAAGAGCCCCGGCCGCACTGTCTCCTCAGAGGAATCAGCCCTCCAGCAAGCCATAAGTAAAAAAGGGGGAATTTTGTAATAGAGGACACCCCTACTTTATTTCTAAGGGTAACCGAAGTTTTCACCTTGTAGTTCGGATCTCATCCCATCTCAGCAGAGCTCATCTTCGGGGGACCTTCATCCGGAGATGATGGAGAGCGAAACGCCTCCGTCTGCCGCCCCGTCGGGCGGGGCGGACAACCCTGAGGTGTCGTCATGGAGGGTCTCCTCGAGTCCGGCGGGGCCGGGGAGTTCGGCACCCACTGGAGTACGGCCGGTGGAGCTGCAGGATTTGTTCAAGAGGGCGTCTATCTCAGAAGATCACCGCACATTAAGGAGTATGGTGATTGAAAGGATCTCATCCACCGAGAGCGGTTTGTATGAGGCCGTCGGAAGTTTGCTGACGGGGTTTGAGGTACAAAATGACATACCTTTTGACAGTTTTGCACATGGAGTGCACCCTGTATAGATAGTAGCCCCTGAGACTTGGTATGTTGTCGAAAGCGACAGCGTGCCGAGGATCATAATCTCAGTTATAGGATGTCGCCTTTCCTATGCAAGTGGCGGAACGTTCGGTGGCCAGCCGGACTGATGGAGTTGCCGAGCTGAAGCGGCAACTCGACGTTGCGGATGCGGACATCGGCTAGTCAATAAACGACTTAACGAGTCACAGGGTAGGTGGTTGCTTCATGGTCACCTAGTAAGGGAGCTGATGCCCGTTCCTTACAATTTGTATGCTTGTTGCAGATGGTGCCGCTGCTGTGGAAGACCTTCGAGCAGAGCTTGCTCGAGCCAAGGAGCAAGCCAGGAAAAGTGATGCGGGAGGCAGCGGAAGAGCTAAAAGCCGAAAAGGCTGGTCACTGCCGAAGCAGGGAGGAGATGACCAGAATGGCCGTGAAATTAAAAGATGCTACCGACCGCTATGAGGTTCTTGAAAGAGAACGCCGAGCGGGGCAAGAGGACCTGAAGAAGGCCGCCACCGAAGCCAAGGATGCCCGTAGTGCGATGCGGGCTATGAAGGAGGAACTGCGTCAGGCCGGAGATATTGCGGCTGGAAAGCCCTTTCTGCTGCGTAGGAAGTTCACGGATCCGAAGTATGCTCAGTTGGGCCAATTGTATGGTGTGGAGGATCCTTATCTAGATTTGGCGGCGAGTGCGGCGGACGCGGTCGTGCACTTCCGAAGCCAGAAGGATCATGAAATGGAAGAGCTTTTCTGGTCTCAATTCCATAGTCCGGAGCGTCCACTTCCGTTGACTGATCGGCTGGCTGAGTGGGCTGAGCTGAATAGATTGTCCGGACTTGCCATGACGGATGTGGTCGCTCATCTGTGGCCAGAAAGGCCCAAGCCTGAGAGTTATTTTGGCTTGTTGCAGCGATTCCTTGGGGTGATGCCGCATATCGAGGCGATAAAGCGGTCGGCATGCATAGAAGGTGCACGGATGGCTCTCGCCCGTGTTAAGACATACTGGGCGGAGATGGATGCCACTGCTGTTGCATCCCGAGGTTCGGACAAAGGCTGATTACCCGCCGAGCACTATTTTGAGGAAGTCCTGCAGGGCGCTTGTTTAATAGAGTCGCAGTGCTCGAAAGATGTTATGTTCAAATGACGTGTATGATTTGTCAGATCATGTTTATAATGCAATAGCTTTTTATACTTGTGCGTTCAAGTATTGAATTATCTCCTGTGCGGCCGTGTATGTATAACCTGAAAGATGGCAGTCTTTGGCTTCAGCCCCCACGCACATGGTGCGGGGGTGTTTGCAAAAAGAAAAGTGTTTTTTCACACTTAATCCAACGTCTTGGTCCTTTGAAGGAGGTGATAGCGTAGCAAACTAGGCAACCAGACTATAATGCTTTATCACTTTCACTTAGCCATAGGAGCTCGAAGGTGGGGCTACTATATAGCCCCTAGAGGCACCGCGCTTCTCCGAACTCGGGGCGCGTATGTGCCTGACCGGGAAGCGGTCCTTCGTCAAAGCGGAGGAATTCTAAACAATCCAGTAGTCGATCGAGTGGTTGACCAGTCTCTCGCTATATCATGACAGTCAGTTTTCGGCTTTCTCTACTGAGGTGCTCGCCCGGCCGAACCGGGGCACAATCGCAGTAGTTCTCCTGGTGTCGCGTTAGCCGATGGAGCGGAATGTAAGGTAGCAAAACACAGGAGCTGGGCAAACCCAACATTTGACCAAAGACATGATTCAGAGCTGATGCATATAAGGCCTAACTCGAGACGCCGAACACTCCCTGAGGTGTTCGGTCTTTATGATACCGGGAAGAACAATGCCCTAAGCCCCTAGTGTCCAGGTACGGGCGGGAACTTCTGACGCGGCCGATGCCAAAACGGCAGCCTCCTCCTCGATTATGGTAAGAAACCCGGGGATGTGTATCAACAAGAGATAGTAAGAAAGGTTTACGCAGGGTCTTAATCTAAAAAGAATCCTTGTAACGGGTCCCTGCTGCATGTCTGCGCCTGTGTCTCCGTTGTGCTGTATCCTGGACGGGTGTAGCACGTGCTTCATCTGTAAAGGAGAAGAACTTAGTTTGGAAAAATATCGTGCAAAAAGGTGTAGCTAAAATAAAGTATGATGAATTTGAGCTTTATTGGCTCTCATTGTTTATACGTGCAGCCCCTTATAAAGGGGTATGCAGCGGTGAAGCCCCTTGTTTATTTATGCCGGACTCGCCTAACCGTGTCCAAGGTCTGAATGACCTGTTTTCAGGGCTTTGACCAGCAAGGTCGGATTAGTGTGCGGATGTCGACGTAGTCTCACGTTTTCCGTGGTTGAGGAACACCCAGATTTACCCTTTGCTGAGATTATGCCGTATGGACTAGGCATTTTAAGCGTAGGAGACGCGTAATGCGGTATTGCGTTAAAGCGGGCGAATGCTTCGCGTCCCAATAGTGCTTGATAGCTACTTTTGAATGGGGCGATATGGAAAATGAGCTTTTCGCGACTGAGGTTGTCGGATGAACCGAACACGACCTCTAGTAGTACAGAGCCTGTACATTTGGCGTAAAGGCCAGGCGTCACTCCTTTGAAGGAAGTGCTGCTATGGTGAATTTCGGTAGGGTCTATCCCCATTCTGCGGACGGTGTCCTGGTATAGCAGGTGCCGCACTATGTTTCCGTGTTATCACATGAAGTGAGTTCGCTGTTTTCACTTCTAGTGGGAAAGTCTTCTGTTTTCCGGCGTGCTGCTTGTGGGGTTCGTCGTCGTCGCTTGGTGTGTCGGACCCCTTGCGTTCGGCGTTAAGTCGGCCGGACTGCTTGAAGACCCAACAATCTCTGTGGGTATGGTTTGCAGGCTTCCCGGGGGTACTATGTATTTGACATATCCTATCCAAAATTTTGTTTAGGTTGGATAGCTCGTCATTGTTGTCCTTGAGGGGCAGTGTTTTATTATTCGGCCGAGAGCTTTTGAATCCAGCGTTGACCGCCATGCTATTTGGGCCATTTTCCTTACTCCGGCGCTGATCTTTTCTGCGTCGTGATTTCCCATT
Source organism: Triticum aestivum (assembly GCF_018294505.1). Lineage (NCBI taxonomy): Eukaryota > Viridiplantae > Streptophyta > Magnoliopsida > Poales > Poaceae > Triticum > Triticum aestivum. The sequence goes on from NC_057798.1 coordinate 448,471,871, forward strand.
TCCATCCCTGACTTCGGATGTACTCGGGTCGCTAGTGCTGCATCTAGCCAGCCAGCTGTCTTCCCCCGCGCAAAAGCGGGTCATGACGCTTGTAAGTGCGGCCATTGTTCTTGGTTTTTCCTGGCCGAGGTGTCTGGCGAGCCATTCGTCTCGGACGTTGTGCTTAAAGGCTGCTAAGGCTTCGGCGTCCGGACAGTCGACTGTTTGGTTCTTTTTGGTGAGGAACCTGTTCCAAAATTTTTGTGCTGACTCTCCGGGCTATTGAGTTATGTGACTTAAATCGTCTGCATCCGGAGGGCGGACATAAGTCCCCTGAAAATTTGCTCGAAACGCATCCTCGAGCTCTTCCCAACTTCCAATGGTATTTTCTGGGAGGCTTTTGAGCCAATGTCGAGCTGGCCCTTTGAGCTTGAGGGGTAGGTATTTTATGGCATGGAGATCATCTCCTCTGGCCATATGTATGTGTGGGAGATAATCCTCAATCCAGACTCCGGGGTCTGTTGTTCCGTCATATGCCTCTATGTTGACGGGTTTGAATCCCGCTGGAAATTCATGGTCCAGTACCTCATCGGTGAAACATAGTGGGTGTGCGGCGCCCCTGTATTTAGGTGTGCCATTGTATTCAAACACTCGGCGGGTTGTATTGCTCCCTGGAGCCTTCTTTTTTGGCCTGTAGATGGACCTGACTGGGCCATCTTTTTTGCGAGGATCTTTATGTGGATCATGTGCCGGCTTGTGTGCGGTGCCCCTTGCCGCTCTTAGCCTGTCATCTGGTCGTCTATCCGGCCAGGCGGCGTCTTTGTTTTCTGACTGCGGGGGTTGTACGGCCTCTTCCTCAAATTCGGGCAACAACTTGCGCTTCGGGTAGCTCTTCGCCTGGTGACTATTATCGTATTTATCTGCGGTATTGAGTACTTTGCTCCATCTCATTCTGAGTGCGTCCTCCGCTGTTTTGAGCGTCCGCTTTTGCTTCTTCAGACTTCTTGCAGTGTCGACGGTTTGTCGGGCGTGAGATTGTCTGGACTGTTGTTTTCGCCGGGGATGGGTTGCTTGTCCAATCCATCCTGTTCGGATGGTTACTTGGTGGCATGTTCGTCGTCCACCGCTTCACCCTGCTCTAAGGTTGGGCCAGTATGGGTGCCATTGTTATCGAGGCGGGACTTCGGGCGGCGCTTGCGTCGCCGTTTTGGTTGTTTGTTGGGGGAGTTGTCCTTCGCCACGTCCCGTTGTTCCTCGTTGTCGCTTCCTTTTGGTGTATCCACCATGTATATGTCATATGATGAGGTGGCTTTCCAGTGCCCAGTAGGCGCTGGTTCTTGGTCGTCTCCGGCATCGTCGTCCATACCGTCGATGTCTTCGGAGTCGATGTCTAGCATGTCGGTTAGATCATTGACAGTGGCTACTAAGTGGGTGGTGGGTGGGCTTTGAATTTCTTCATTGTCCATATCCCAACCGTCCTGACCGCAGTCCGGCTAGGGCTCTCCTGATAACGAGAGATATTTTAGCGAACTCAAGATGTTGCCGAAGGGTGAGTGTTGAAAGATGTCCGCAGCGGTGAACTCCATGGCCGGCGCCCAGTCGGATTCGACTGGAGGGGGCGCGGGAGGTTCGGGGTCCGGCAAGGAGTCCGGCACCTCGGAGTCACGAGCTTCATGAGGGACAAGGTCAGTGTTCGGCTCTATCGCCGTAGAGGTTGCAGCCCCCGAGGCGGTGTCTAGCCACCCGTCCTCGATCTGCGCAGCCGGCTCCGAATTGAAGATTGGAGCGGACTCGTGTGCGGTCTCCAGGTTACTGTCCGACTGCAGAGCTAAGTCATGCCCGTCGTGACAGTGCGGCGCGCTCGGTTGTGGCTCGAATCCATCGAAGATCAAGTCCTTGCGGATGTTAGCCGTGAAGTTCAAACTTCCAAATCTGACCTGACGACCAGGGGCGTAGCTTTCGATCTGCTCCAGATGGCCAAGCGACTTGGCCTGCAGTGCAAAGCCGCCGAATACGAAGATCTGTCCGCGGAGGAAGGTCTCACCCTGGACTGCGTCGTTGTTGATGATCGAAGAAGCCATCGAGCCTATCGGTGACGACACAGAGGAACTCTCAATGAAAGCACCAATGTCGGTGTCAAAACCGGCAGATCTTGGGTAGGGGGTCCCGAACTGTGCGTCTAGGCGGATGGTAACAGGAGACAAGGGACACGATGTTTTACCCAGGGTCGGGCCCTCTTGATGGAGGTAAAACCCTACGTCCTTCTTGATTGATATTGATGATGTGGGTATTACAAGAGTAGATCTACCACGAGATCAAGGAGGCTAAACCCTAGAAGCTAGCCTATGGTATGATTGTTGTTCGTCCTACGGACTAAAGCCATCCGGTTTATATAGACACTGGAGAGGGCTAGGGTTACACAGAGTCGGTTACAATGGTAGGAGATCTACATATCCGTATCGCCAAGCTTGCCTTCCACGCCAAGGAAAGTCCCATCCGGACACGGGACGAAGTCTTCAATCTTGTATCTTCATAGTCTTGGAGTCCGGCCGATGATGATAGTCCGGCTATCCGGACACCCCCTAGTCCAGGACTCCCTCAATGCCCATAGGATTTTTGTATGGAGTTCTATAGGCCCATAATGCATCATCAAGTTTTTTGGACCAATTCTTTCTAGATCTATTCATAGTCTTTTGCAAAACTAATTTGAGCTCTCTATTGCTCAACTCTACTTGACTACTAGACTGCGGGTGATAAGGAGATGCGATTCTATGATTAACATCATACTTAGCAAGCATCTTATGGAAAGCACCATGAATAAAATGTGAACCACCATCAGTCATAAGATATCTAGGGACTCCAAACCTCGGGAAAATAACTTCTTTAAGCATTTTAATAGAAGTGTTATGATCAACACTACTAGTTGGAATAGCTTCTACCCACTTAGTAACATAATCAACAACAACTAAAAAATGTGTGTAACCATTAGAGGTAGGAAAAGGTCCCATATAATCAAAGCCCAAAACATCAAACGGTTCAATAACAAGAGAATACTTCATAGGAATTTCTTGACGTCTACTAATATTACGAATTCTTTGACATTCATCGCAAGATAAGACAAACTTACGAGCATCTTCGAAGAGAGTAGGCCAATAAAAACTAGATTGCAGTACCTTATGTGCAGTTCTATCTCCATCGTGGTGTCCTCCATAGGATTTAGAGTGACACTTGCGTAGGATCTGTTCTTGTTCATGCTCAGGTACACAACGTCTAATAACACCATCTACTCCTTCTTTATAAAGGTGTGGGTCATCCTAGAAGTAATGTCTTAAATCATAAAAGAACTTTTTCTTTTGCTGGTATGTGAAACTAGGTGGTATAAATTTAGCAACAATGTAATTAGCATTATCAGCATACCAAGGAACAGTACGAGAAGCATTAATGACCGCTAATTGTTCATCAGGAAAGCTATCATCAATAGGCAGTGGGTCATCAAGAACGTTCTCTAACCTAGACAAGTTGTCTGCAACGGGGTTGTCAGCTCCCTTTCTATCAATAATATGCAAACCAAATTCTTGAAGCAAGAGAATCCATCTAATGAGTCTAGGCTTAGCATCTTTTTTTCCATAAGATATTTAATAGCAGCATGATCAGTGTGAATAGTAACTTTGGAATCAACAATATAAGGTCTAAACTTATCACATGCAAACACAACTGCTAAGAACTCTTTTTCAGTAGTAGCATAATTTCTCTGGGCAGTATCAAGAGTCTTACTAGCATACTGGATAACATTCAATTTCTTATCAACTCTTTTCCCTAGAACAGCACCTACAACATAATCACTAGCATCACACATAATTTCAAAAGGTAAATTCCAATCAGGTGGCTGAACAATAGGTGCAGTGATCAAAGCTTTCTTAAGTATTTCAAATGCTTCTACACAGTCATCATCAAAGACAAAATGAATATCTTTTTGCAATAAATTAGTGAGAGGCCTAGATATTTTAGAAAAGTCCTTAATGAACCTCCTATAAAAACCGGCATGACCAAGGAAACTTCCTATACCTTTTATGTCCTTGGGACATGGCATCTTTTCAATAGCATCAACTTTAGCTTTATCAACTTCAATACCTCTCTTAGAAATCTTATGCCCCAAGACAATGCCTTCATTAACCATAAATTGGCACTTTTCCCAATTCAACACGAGACTAGTGTCTCCACATCTCTGCAAAACTCGACCAAGGTTGCTCAAGCAATCATCAAAAGAGGATCCATAAACGGAGAAATCATCCATGAATACCTCACAAATCTTTTCACAAAAGTCAGAGAATATAGCCATCATGCATCTTTGAAAGGTAGCAGGTGCACTACATAAACCAAAAGGCATACAAATATAAGCAAAAGTACCGAAAGGGCAAGTAAATGTAGTTTTTGATTGATCCCTCACTAACATAGGTATTTGAGAGAAACCAGAATAACCATCTAGAAAGCAGAATGTGTATGTTTGGATAGTCTTTCTAGCATTTGATCAATAAAAGGTAAAGGGTAATGATCTTTCTTAGTAGCTTTATTTAATTTATGAAAATCAATTACCATCCTATAACCTGTAATAATTCTTTGCGGGATCAATTCATCTTTATCATTAGGAATGACAATAATACCTCCCTTTTTAGGAACACAATGGACAGGGCTAACCCAATCACTATCAGCAATGGGATAAATTATACCTGCCTCAAGGAGCTTTAGTATCTCCTTTCTAACCACTTCTTTCATCTTAGGATTCAATCGTCGTTGAGGATCTCTAACTGGTTTGGCATCTTTCTCCACATTTATTTTGTGTTGGCATAGAGTGGGACTAATGCCCTTAAGATTATCCAGAGTATATCCAATAGCAGCACGGTGCTTCTTCAGAGTTTTCAATAATCTTTCTTCTTCTTGCTCTGAAAGGTTAGCACTAATAATAACAGGATATATTTTCTTTTCATCAAGATAAGCATACTTAAGATTATCAGGTAATGGTTTAAGTTCAAACACGGGATCTCCCTTGGGTGGAGGGGGATCCCCAAGAATTTCAATGGGAAGGTTGTGTATCAGCATAGGTTCCTGTTTAAGGAACACCTCATCTATTTCCCTTCTTTCTTTCATAAACATATCATTTTCATGGTCTAGCAAATATTGTTCTAACGGATCAGTAGGAGGCACGACAATAGAAGCAAGACCAATAATCTCATCCTTACTAGGCAGTTCTTTAACACGGGGTTGTCTACGAAACTTAGCAAAATTAAACTCATGTTTCATATCCCCTAAGCCAATTTCAACAATATCCTTCACAATCAATCTTAGCATTAACAGTGTTCAAGAAGGGTCTACCAAATATAATGGGACAAAAGTCATCTTGTGGGGAACCAAGAACAAGAAAATCGGCAGGATATTAAACTTTCCCACACAAGACGTCAACATCTCTAACAATCCCAAATGGTGTAATAGTATCTCTATTTGCAAGCTTAATAGTGACATCAATATCTTCTAACTCAGTGGGTGCAATATCATGCATAATCTCATTGTATAAGGAAATAGGTATTGCACTAGCACTAGCACCCATATCACATAAGAAATGATAACAATGATCTCCTATTTTAACAGAAATAACAAGCATGCCTACAAAAGGCTATGTATCTTAGTATCGGGTCTAGCAATATTAGTAGTCTCACCACAGAAATAAATAACATGCCCATCTAAATCATCATCCAAGAGATCTTTAACCATAGCAATACTAGGTTCAACTTTGATTTGCTCAGGAGGTGTATAAGTCCTAGTATTACTCTTACGAACAATAGTTGAAGTTTTAGCATGATCCTTATCCTAACAGGAAAAGGAGGTTTCTTAACATAAGTAGTAGGAACAATAGGATCACTATAAGTGACAGTCTTTTCTTCTTCTGTAATAGGTGCAACTACTTTTACTTCAATGGGAGGATTATATTTAAACCACTTCTCCTTAGGTAGATCAACGTGAGTAGCAAAAGATTCACAAAAAGAAGCTACTATCTCAGAGTCAAGTCCATATTTAGCGCTAAATCCACGAAAAGCATCGGTATCCATAAAAGATTTAACACAATCAAACTTAGGTGTCATACCTGACTCCTTACCATCGTCGGAAACCCAATCTTCAGAGTTGCGTTTAATTCTTTCCAATAAGTCCCATTTGAATTCAATAGTCTTCAGCATATAAGAACCAGCATAGGAAGTATCGAGCATGTTGCGATCATTGAGAGAAAGCCAAGCATAAATTTTTTGAATAATCATTTCTCTGGAGAGCTCATGATTGGGGCATGAATATAACATTGACTTAAGCCTCCCCCAAGCTTGAGCGATGATTTCTCCTTCGCGAGGCCAGAAATTATATATGTAATTACGATCACGATGAACAAGATGCATAGGATAGAACTTCTGGTGAAATTCCAACTTCAATCGTTTATAGTTCCAAGATCCCGTATCATCACATAGCCTATACCATGTCAATGCATCTCCCTTCAAAGATAAAGGGAAGACCTTCCTTTTGACAACATCATCGGGAATACCTGCAAGCTTAAATAATCCAAAAACTTCATCCACAAAGATAAGGTGTAAATCGGGATGCAATGTTCCATCTCCTGCAAATGGATTAGCTAGCAGTTTCTCTATCATACCCGAAGGAATCTTAAAGTAAATATTTTCAGTAGGTTCAGTAGGTTGAGGAGCAAATCTTTGCTCTTCTGGTCGGGGTGAAGATACCCCAAACAAGCCCCTCAAAGGATTAGTTTCCATAGTGACAAGTAACAGAAAATTTCAGCACACTATATAAATGTTTCCTTACCAAGTTCCACTCACCAAAAGCGCTACACACCCCGGCAACGGCGCCAGAAAAGAGTCTTGATCACCCACAAGTGTAGGGGATCTATCGTAGTCCTTTCGATAAGTAAGAGTGTCTAACCCAACGAGGAGCAGAAGGAAATGATAAGCGGTTTTCAGTAAGGTTTTCTTTGCAAGCACTGAAATTGTAGGTAACAGATAGTTTTGTGATAAGATAAATTGTAACGAGTAACAAGCAATGAAAGTAAATAAAGTGCAGCAAGGTGGACCAATCCTTTTTATAGCAAAGGATAAGCCTGGTCAATTTCTTATAATGAGAAAAGAGCTCCCGAGGACACATGGGAATTATCGTCAAGCTAGTTTTCATCACGCTCATATGATTCGCGTTCGGTACTTTGATAATTTGATATGTGGGTGGACCGGTGCTTGGGTACTGCCCTTACTTGGACAAGCATCCCACTTATGATTAACCCCTATTGCAAGAATCCGCAACTACAAAAGAAGTATTAAGGTAAACCTAACCACAACATTAAACATATGGATCCAAATCAGCCCCTAACGAAGCAACGCATAAACTAGGGTTTAAGCTTCTGTCACTCTAGCAACCCATCATTTACTTATTACTTCCCAATGCCTTCCTCTAGGCCCAAATAATGGTGAAGTGTCATGTAGTCAACGTTCACATAACACCACTAGAGGAAAAGACAACATACATCTCATCAAAATATCGAACGAATACCAAATTCACATGACTACTAATAGCAAGACTTCACCCATGTCCTCAGGAACAAATGTAACTACTCACAAAGCATATTCATGTTCATAATCAGAGGAGTAATAATATGCATTAAGGATCTGAACATATGATCTTCCACCAAGTAAACCAATTAGCATCAACTACAAGGAGTAATCAACACTACTAGCAACCCACATGTACCAATTTGTGGTTTGGATACAAGATTGGATACAAGAGATGAACTAGGGTTTTGAGAGGAGATGGTGCTGGTGAAGATGTTGATGGAGATTGACCCCCTCCCGATGAGAGGATCTTGGTGATGATTTCCCTCTCCCGGAGGGAAGTTTCCCCGGGAGAACAGCTCCGCCGGAGCCCTAGATTGGTTCCGCCAAGGTTCCGCCTCGTGGCGGCGGAGTTTCGTCTTGTAAGCTTGCCCATGATTTTTTCTAGGGTAAAAGCCTTCATATAGCAGAAGATGGTCATCGGGGGGCCACCAGGGGGCCCAGGAGACAGGGGGCGCGCCCAGTAGGGGTGGACGCGCCCCCACCCTCCTGGCCAGGGTGTGGGCCCCCTGAGGTGTTTCTTCTGCTCAATAATTCTTATTAATTCCAAAAATAAGTTTCGTGGAGTTTCATGACTTTTGGAGCAGTGCAGAATAGGTTTCCAATGTTTGCTCCTTTTCCAGCCAGAATTCCAGCTGCCGGCATTCCCCCTCTTCATGGTAAACCTTGTAAAATAAGAGAGAATCGCCATAAGTATTGAGATATAATGTGTAATAACAGCCCATAATGCAATAAATATTGATATAAAAGCATGATGCAAAATGGACGTATCACCTTCCTCTTTGCCTCCTGCTATCACTAACATTTTCTAGGAGTTCGCCGACGTCTTTTCACAAGACGTGCCACCGGGATTACCGCCTATTCGAGGGATTGAGCATCAGATTGACTTCATTCCCGGTGCTTCACTGCCAAATCGTGCGCCATACTATACCAATCCAGAGGAGACGAAGGAGATTATGCGTCAAGTACAGAAGCTTCTTGACAAAGGTTATATACGCGAATCCATTAGTCCTTGTGTTGTTCCTATTATTCTACTGCCGAAAAAGGATGGAACATCGCGTATGTGTGTTGATTGTAGAGGCATTAATAATATTACTATCCGTTATCGTCATCCTATTCCTAGGCTAGATGATATGCTTGATGAATTGAGTGGCTCTACAATATTCTCCAAAGTTGATTTGCGTAGTGGATACCATCAAATTCGTATGAAATTGGGGGATGAATGGAAAACAACATTTAAAACTAAGTTTGGATTATATGATTGGTTAGTCATGCCTTTTGGGTTAACTAATGCACCTAGTACTTTCATGAGATTAATGAACGAAGTTTTACGTGCTTTCATTGGACGATTTGTGGTAGTTTACTTTGATGGCATATTGATTTATAGCAGATCTTTGGAGGAACATTTGGAACATTTACGTGTTGTTTTAATTGCTCTACGTGATGCACGTTTGTTTGGTAACCTTGGGAAGTGCACCTTTTGCACCGACCGAGTGTCTTTTCTTGGCTATGTTGTTACTCCACAGGGAATTGAAGTTGATAAAGCCAAGATTGAAGCTATTGAGAGTTGGCCGCAGCCCAAAACGGTCACACAAGTGAGGAGTTTTCTTGGCCTCGCTGGATTCTATAGGCATTTTGCGAGAGATATTAGCACCATTGTTGCACCTCTCAATGAGCTTACAAAGAAGGATGTGCTTTTGTTTGGGGGTACCGCACAGGAAGAAGCCTTCACGGTGTTGAAAGATAAGTTGACACATGCTCCTTTACTCCAACTTCATGATTTTAATAAGACATTTGAGCTTGAATGTGATGCTAGTGGAATTGGATTAGGAGGTGTGTTATTACAAGATGGCAAACCTATTGCATACTTTTCTGAAAAATTGAGTGGGCCTAGTCTGAATTATTCTACTTATGGCCCAAAGAATTTGTTATACATTCTGATCATGAATCTTTGAAACATATTAAAAGTCAAGCTAAACTGAATCGTAGAACATGCTAAATGGGTTGAATTCATTGAGACTTTCCCTTATGTCATTAAACACAAGAAGGGTAAAGAAAATGTTATCGCTGATGCATTGTCTCGTCGCTATACTATGCTTTCACAACTTGACTTCAAAATATTTGGTTTGGAGACCATCAAAGATCAATATGTGCATGATGCTGATTTTAAGGATGTCTTGCAGAATTGTAACAAAGGTAGAACATGGAACAAGTTCGTTGTTAATGATGGATTTGTGTTCCGTGCTAACAAGCTATGCATTCCAGCTAGCTCTGTTCGTCTTTTGTTGTTGCAGGAGGCGCATGGAGGAGGATTAATGGGACACTTTGGCATGAAGAAGACACAGGATGTACTTGCTACACATTTGTTTTTGCCAAAGATGAGACGGGATGTTGAGCACTTTGTTCCTTGCTGCACTACATGTCAAAAAGCTAAGTCACGACTCAATCCTCATGGTTTATATATGCCTTTGCCTGTAACTAGTGTTCCTTGGGAGGATATATCTATGGACCTTGTTTAGGTTTACCTCGAACAAAGAAGGGGAGGGATAGCATATTTGTTGTCGTTGATAGATTCTCGAAAATGGCACACTTTATACCATGTCATAAAAGCGATGATGCTGTTAATGTTGCTGATTTGTTCTTTCGTGAAATTATTCGCTTGCATGGTGTGCCAAATACTATTGTTTCAGATCGTGATAGTAAATTTCTTAGCCACTTTTGGAGATGTTTATGGGCTAAGTTGGGGACTAAACTGCTTTTTAGTACTACTTGTCACCCCCAAACTGATGGACAAACTGAAGTAGTCAATAGAACATTGTCTACTATGCTTAGGGCTGTTTTGAAGAACAACAAGAAAATGTGGGAAGAATGCTTACCTCATATTGAATTTGCTTATAATCGGTCGCTGCATTCTACTACTAAGATGTGCCCTTTTGAAATTGTGTATGGTTTCCTACCTCGTGCACCTATTGATTTGTTGCCTCTTCCATCTTCGGAGAAGGTTAATTTTGATGCTAAACAACATGCTGAATTGATCTTAAAAATGCATGAGTTAACTAAGGAAAACATTGAGCGTATGAATGCTAAATATAAACTTGCTGGAGATAAGGGTAGAAAACATGTTGTGTTTGCACCTGGAGATCTTGTTTTGGTTAGATTTGCGTGAGGATAGATTTCCCGATTTGTGCAAATCAAAGCTAATGCCACGTGTTGATGGTCCTTTTAAGGTATTAGAGAAAATAAATGATAATGCATATAAACTTGAGCTGCCTGCAGATTTTGGGGTTAGTTCCACTTTTGACATTGCAGATTTGAAGCCTTATTTGGGTGAGGAAGATGAGCTTCCGTCGAGGACGACTTCATTTCAAGAAGGGGAGGATGATGAGGACATCAATACCATTGTTACACCCACAACCCCTGCTGCTGTACATACTGGACCAATTACTAGAGCTCGTGCATGCCAATTAAATTACTAGGTACTTTCGTTTCTTGGTAATTATTATAATGTTCATGAGAATATGATGCTGCCTAAATTGGATACATTTGTTTTGCTTACAAATGAAAGGCCTAGCTTGGAGAAGGATGAACATTGGAGCAAGAACAAGCATGGAGATGATGGCATGCACAAGGGGAACAAGAACGGAGTTACAAGTGATGATTTCGGGACGTTGAAGCCACCATAATGAGTGCATGAAGCCTTGGATGAAATATACAAGATGCTACTTCATAACTTTCGTCAAGAGGCTATTCTAGGTGCTGTGTCACCTTATTATTGGGCCAGGCCCATGTAATTTCAAAATACTTGAGTATAGGCTGTTTTTAGAGTCCATATGTGTTTGGAAACAAGAGATAGGGTTGGTTTCGGACCCCTTCCTCATGGGCCACGAAATTCCCCCCTCTTCCTCCATATATACAACCCTTAGGACGTCGTTTAGACTTTGGGTTTTGTTTAGATTAAAGTTCGCCATAGCTGCAACTTCGCGTACTTCATTTGTGTTCAACAACCAGACAAAGGCCTCACAAAACCCCACCTTCATTAATAAACTTTTCCTCTTATATTTTGCAATATCCAGATTGAAATCTCACTTTCTTGCTTATTCTTCGTTTGCTTGCAGGAAAACAGACCCTCGTGGTCAGGTTGATCGTGCTCCGGCATGGTCAATAACCCCTTGGAAGTTGGTTTAGCGATTGCTAAGGCGCGACATCTCGCACGTTCATAGTCGAATCGTCAAGGTCGACTTCCACAGAAAACGATAGCCACCATCTCATCGAAGGACGGGACACCTTTGCCTCTATCATAAAGAGACAACTAAATTAGTTTTAGTAGAGAGATTTTTTTCACAAGAAAGTTATTTGTCCCTAGGCAATCGATAACTAGACCGGTAATCATTACTGTAATTTTATATGAGGGAGAGGCATAAGCTAAAATACTTTCTCTTCTTGGATCATATGCACTTATGATTGGAACTCTAACAAACATCTGTAACTACTGAATATCATTAAGGTAAAACCCAACCATAGCATTAAAGTACCAAGTCCTCTTTATTCCCATACGCCATAACCTGTGTTTGTGTTTATATCACTCATGCAACGCAGACAATAAGCAAACCATGAACATATTGCAAACCCTACATCGGGGTTCCCTCATGCTTGTGTGACACGGAGAGCACCATAGGACAGTACGAATAATAAAACATGCAACTCAAACCAATCATGATCATCAATCAACCCATAGGACAAAACGGACCTACTCAAACATCATAGGATAGCCATACATCATTGGGAAATAATATATAGCATTGAGCACCATGTTGAAGTTGAGATTACAATGGGGAGAAGAGGTGTTACACCGCTGCATAGAGGGGGAGAGAGTGGTGATGACGGTGGCAGAGTTGTTGGTGCAGATCGCCATCACGATGTTGGCCCCGGCGGCATTCCGGTGCCACCAGGAGAGAGAGGGGGAGAGAGCTGATACGTCTCCAACGTATCTATAGTTTATGAAGTATTCATTCTAATATATTATCATTCTTGGATGTTTTACAATCATTTTATAGCAACTTTATATCATTTTTTGGGACTAACCTATTGACCCAGTGCCCAATGCCAGTTGATGTTTTTTGCTTGTTTTTTACATCGCAGGAAATCAATATCAAACGGAGTCCAAACACCGCGAAACTTTTTGTGGATTTTTTATGGACCAAAAGACTACCAATGGGCCAGAGCAGCACCTGGGGGTGCCGAGGGGGGCACAACCCACCAGGGTGCGCCTGGGCCCCCAGGCGCGCCCCGGTGGGTTGTGCCCACCTCGGTGGCCTCCCGCACCCCCTCTTCGCCCTACAAATTCTCAAATATTCCACAAACCCTCACGGAGAACCTAGAGTAGAAGTTCCGCCGCTGCAAGCCTCTGTAGCCACGAGAAACCAATCTAGACCCCGTTCTGGCACCCTGCTGGAGGGGGAAATCGTCACCGATGGCCATCTTCATCATCCCGGCAGCCACCATGATGAGGAGGGAGTAGTCCACCCTTGGGGCTGAGGGTTTGTCCCAGTAGCTATGTGTGTAATCTCTCTCTCTCTCTCTATATATATATATCATGTTCTTGAGATGGCATGATCTTGATGTATCGCAGACTTTGTTAATGTAATTGGATCATATGGTGTTTTCCCCTCTCTATGTTGTTGTGATGAATTGAGTTTTTCCCTTTGAGATTTCAATGTTATTGGACTGAATATTTTTATGGATTTGAGAGCACTTGATATATGTCTTGCATATGAATACTCGTGGTGACAATGGGGTATCATACTGATTCACTTGATATCTGTTTTGGCATTCAACTCGCGGATTCCCGCGGTGACATTGGGTAATCTATACATAGGGGTTGATGCACGTTCTCGTCTTTTGTTTCTTTGGTAGAAATCTTGGGGCACTCTTTGAGGTCTTTGTGTTGGATTGAGTATTATGAATCTGAAATTATTTGGTGTTATTTTAGTATGAACTCTTGGATAGATCGATCGGAAAGAATAGCTTCGAGGTGGTTTCGTACCCTACAAAGGACTTATTTTTATGTTCCCCGCTAGATAGGAACTTTGGAATGATTCTTCGTTGCACGTTGAGGGATGGTTATATGCTCCAATTATATTAGCTTTGTTGAGACTTGAGAGATTGCACTAGCGAAAGTACGGACCCTAGGCCTCATTTTCAAGCATTGCAATACTGTTTTTGTGCCCGTTTACTATTTTCTACCTTGCTGTTTTTATTTATTCAGATTATAGAAATATATTTCTACCATCAATATTACACTTTTTTCACCATCTCTTCAGCAAACTAGTGCACCTATATAATTTGCCATTGTATTGGGTGTGTTGGGGACACAAGATATTTCTTGTATTTGGTTGCAGGGTTGTTCGAGATAGACCATCTTCATCCTACACCTCCCACGGATTGATGAACCTTAGGCCATCCACTTGAGGGAAAATTGCTACTTTCCTACAAAACTCTGCGCTTGGAGGCCCAACACGAGTCTACAAGAATAAAGTTGCGTAGTAGACATCAAGATCTTTTCTGGCACCCGTTGCCGGGGAGGTGAGTGCTTGAAGGTATATCTTTAGATCTTGCAATTGAATATTTTAGTTTCTTGTTTTATCACTAGTTTGGTTTATAAAAGAAAACTACAAAAAATGGAATTGAGGTTGCATTATATTGTTCATATTTATAATGTCTTTCGTGAATTGTTAGAAGAAGAATACTATAAAATGTTTGGCATTGAATCCATGAATGATGAGCATATGATTGCAATGTTGCTAGTATGAATTCTTTGAATATCCATGATGCTAGTGATATGCAAAGCCATAAACTTGGGGGGGGGGGTGCTATGTTTGATGAAGACGATATTTTTATTCCCCCAAGTTTGGATGTGCAAATTTGTTATGATGAAAGCATGCCTCCTATTTATGATGATTATATTGATGAAAGTGGATTTGGAGAGGTCATGACTTTATTTAGTGATGAATCCACTATTTTGGAAGAGGTTACAATTGACTATGATCACAAAGTTGCTATCTATGATGATTATGGTGATGATATGTATGCTATATTGAATAATGATAACCATGAAACTTTTCATCATGATTATAATTTTCAATCTCAAGATAGATATTTTGTTGAGTTTGCTCCCACCACTACTATGGATGAGAATAAATTTGCTCATGTGGGGAGTAATAAAAATTCTATGCTTGTAGATCATGAAAAGAATGCTTTATGTGAAATTTATATTGTTGAATTCATTCATGATGCTACTGAAAATTATTATGCGAGAGGAACATGTGCTTTTACATATCTCAATAATATCAAGTTTCCTCTCTATGTGTTGAAAATCTTGAAGTTTTGCTTGTTTTGCCTTCCTATGCTAGTTGATTCTTGTTACCATAAATTGTTTGCTCACAAAATCCAGATGCATAGGAAGTGGGTTAGACTTAAATGTGCTTTCCATGTGATTCATGATGCTCTTGTTATGTTTCAATTCTTATCTTTTATGCGAGCATCATTGAAATCATCATGCCTAGCTAAAAGGCATTAAAGAAAAGCGCTTGTTGGGAGACAACCCAACACTTTTACCTACTGTTTTTGTGTGTTCACATGATTAGGCTACTGTAGTAATATTGTTTTATTGCTTTTGTTTCAATAAAATGCCAAGTAAGACCCTTGGGATGGCTTACAGTGATAGTTGATTTGATCTTGTTGAAAAACAGAAACTTTTGCGCTCAGGAAAACAATTCTAGTTTCTAACAGAAGCGTGATAAAATGCTGATTCTTTCTTTAGAAGATTAATAGAGAAATTGCCCAAGCTTTCCTAAATTTTCAGAATTTTTGGAGTAGCATAAGTATGGTTGGAGTACAGATTACTACAGTCTGTTCTGTTTTTGACATATTCTGTTTTCAATGTATAGTTTGCTTGTTTCCTAGTTTCTATGGCTTATATTGCTCAACATAAATTGTGGAAATGATATGCTGCAGTAGGAATTGTGTGGAAACAATTATGAATCTTGTCTTTGACAGTACCAAAAGTGAAATGATTTGCTCTTTATCATACTAACCAATCTCACAAAGTTTCGTTAAGTTTTGTGTTCTTGCATGACCTAATCACGGGCGGATGAGCGAGGGTGCGCAGCCTGGTGGCTCATCACCACAGGAGCCGCACGCCGGTTGTTTTTCTTCAGGACCTTTGCATGAGAAGACTGGGCACGAGATCTGTGGTCGGGTCCGTCCCTGCAACGTCGATAAACCCAACGGCTGAGCTCTGTCAGGCGGGTCGGCTCCCTTCACGTCACCTCTTGGGGTCGTTGGTGTCTAGCCTTCTCATGCAATAACCTCAGGAGACTCACTCGGTGCAGGTTGCCTAATCATCTTGCAGGACTGACAGAAGTGTTCACAATCAAATTCAGGCGCAACTTTCCTTGAGGTAGGGCCTTGTGAGTCCCGCGCTGGCTCACGTGTGCCCATACACACCTCCTCTAGCACTTCTCGTGCAAGCCACGTGTCAGGGAGGGGCTGTACACGCCCCGGGGGCTCTCCTCAGAGGGAGCCCCCTCCCATGCACCAGTGGAAGAACCATGCTCCGTGCTAGCAGTCGACACTGCCGAGGAGCGGCTATGCCCATGCAAGAGTGGAAGCGCCATGCTCCGTGATGGTGATAAACAACTGAGGGTGGCCTCGCGGCTGCAGCAACCTCAGGGAGCCTCCGGGCTCAGTGCTTAGCCTCACCGCGCTGCTCTCCCTCAGGAGGGTAGCACGGGGGGGGGGGGGGTTGGGCCCGGGGGCTACGCTTAGGCCACACCAGGCGTACGCCACCCTACCAGGTCCCATGGACCTGGTCTTCACGCGCCCCTCCCGAGCGAGTGCTCGGCGAGGAAAGGTATGATGGTATGTTTGTACGTCAAGGGGGACTCGTGAGCACCCGTCTCAGGAGCCTAACTGGCCACATAGCCCCTGACCCCTTGGTCTCGTCCAGGCGATCCGAACGACCCAATGACGGCTGAGGTATGCGCGGGGCCGGGCCCTGCCGACGCAGAACACCAAGGCCTACTCTCTCTCCCTCTCCCAAGCTGTCCGTACGTCAAGGGGGACTCCTGAGCATCACGCCTCAGGAGCCTAACTGGCCACATAGCCCCTCACCCCTTGGTCTCATCCTGGCGATCCGGACGACCCAATGGCGGCTGAGGTATGTGCGGGGCTGGGCCCTACCGATGCAGAACGCCAAGGCTTGCTCTCGCACCTCCTTTCCCAAGTTGTTCGCACGTCAAGGGGGACTCCTGAGCATCGCGTCTCATGAGACTAACTGACCTTGTAGCCCCTCACCCCCTGGTCTTGTCCTGGCAATCCGGACGACCCAATGGTGGCTGAGGTACACTTGGGGTCGAGCCATGCCGACGCAGAACGCTAAAGCACGCGAAAAAGAAATCGCGAAACCATAACCAAATTATTACAAAACATATTGTTCCAAGCATAGGTTCTTACGCCTCCACGAGGCATGATACATGTTGCAGAATAAAACCAGGGAGAAGCACCCCGCCGAGCTTCCTCTTCAGCCTTGAACACCGCCGTCGCCTGCCTGCGGGGTCCCGTCGTCGGCGATGTCGTTGTCACCCTTGCCCTCGGCCCCAGCCGCGGGGCTAACGGCGAGGAACTTCTTCAGCAGGGCCTCCACCGGACCCTTCATGGCATCAGTAGAAATGGCGCAGGAGTCCACGGGCTCGAGAAAGGTGGTGAAGTCAAAGCTGGCGTCCCGGAGATAAAGATGGCTCAAGGCACGTGTTAGGGTCGAGGAACAGAGTACGCGGGCCTCACCTTCGACCATGGAGCCAAACCCAGCGACGACGTCCTCGAGCGCTTCAACGAGATCGGGAAGCAGAGCAGCAAGGCTCTTCTTCGGGGTCACCGCTGGCTCCTGAGGCTCGCTCCCAAAGAGTTCCCGCAGCACCTTGCGGGACCTCGCGTCGAGGGAGACGAAGGCGTCGCGCTCCATGGTGGCCGCCTTCTCGGCCTTGGCAAGGGACGCCTGGGCCGCCTCAGCCTCCTCCTTCAGCTTCTTAGGCAGCCGCGCTCCGTGGCCTGCTCTTGGGCTGCCCGCTTCAGCTCGGCGTCACGATCAGCAACTGCAGCCTCCTGGGCCTTCAGCTTCTCCTCTTGCTCCTGGAGCTGGTTGGCCTAGGCGGCCTGCTGATCCTGGAAAGCCTTCAGTTCAGCCTCCACTGCATGGCATCGCTCCAGTGCATCCTTGGCCTCCTTCAGTGCCACATCACGCTCAGCAGCGGCTAAGCCGACCACCTTCCGGGCCTCCTCCACAGATGCCGCGGCTTCACCCCAGGCCGCCCGGACAGACGCATCAGCCAGGAGCCACCCTGAGACCATCTCTAGGCGCCCTGATGCCGTGCGCTGGTCCGGACCTCGAAGATCACCCTAGAGCTAGTCCAGCGCAGAGCAGGCATCCTCCAGAGCTCCGGACATGGCGGAAGAACCATGGCCCGACGGCATGGTGGGCGGAAGAAGAGGCGCTCCTAGCACCAAGACTGGCGGAGCTACAGCGGCAGGAAGGACCGGGGGCTCCGGAGGACTTGCGTCCTTAGCAGGCGCGTAGGGAATGGGCGCCGCCAGGGTTAGCCCTGCTACGGGAACCGTCTCCTCCCGAGGCTGGGCCTTAGAGCTTCGGGACGGCGGTGCCGCTGCAGGAGCCACAGTGAAAGTGCAACTATCCCTGGGTGCTTTTGGTAATTCCTAACAACATATAGCTCATTGAGCTAATGCTATTTCAAGATAAATATTTTAGGAAAGCTCAATGATTGGCATGGCATGGATGAGAAAAGTGGACCCCTCAAAATGCTAAGGACAAAAGGATTGGCTCAAGCTCAAAGCACAAGACTCTAGATTTTCCATTTTAGTGATCCAAGATCACATTGAGTCCATAGGTAAAAGCCAATACTATCAAGAGGGGATGAGGTATTGCTTAATGAGTTTCTTGCTCGAAGTGCTTAGTGATATGCTCCAAAAACCCTTAACTACTTTCTCACATCCACATATGTCCCAAACCAAAAGTCAAACTCGGCCCTACCGAAACCTTCTATCCGGCGTCACCGAGTTCAGTTGACATAGCCAATGCCAGAAACCCTAGTCTTTTCGGTCTCACTGATAGGGATCTCGGTCTCACCGAGATGGGATTGTAATCTCTCTGTTTCCCTTCGTAACGTTTCGGTCAAACCGAGATGAGCGATCAGTCCCACCGAGATTGCAATGCAAACTCACTGTTTCCCTTTCGTAATGTTTCGGTCCAACCGAGATGAGCGAATCGGTCCCACCGAGTTTGCCTGACCAACTCTCTGTGTTTCTATTACCAAAATCGGTCTCACCGAGTTTGTGTAATCGGTCTCACCGAGATTACATTATGCCCTAACCGTAACGATATCAGTCCCACCGATCTGACATGTTGGTCCCACTGAAATTCCTAATGGTCACATTATTTACTAAATCGATCTGACCGAGTTTCATGATTCGGTCCCATCGAGTTTGGTAAGTTGTGTGTAACGGTTAGATTTTGTGTGGAGGCTATATATACCCCTCCACCCACTCTTCATTCGAGAAGAGAGCCATCAGAACATGCCTACACTTCCAACATACATTTTCTGAGAGAGAACCACCTACAATTGTGTTGAGGTCAAGATATTCCATTCCTACCACATAAATCTTGATCTCTAGTGTTCCCCAAGTTTCTTTCCACTCAAATCTTCTTTCCTCCAAATCCATATCCTGTGGGAGAGAGTTGAGTGTTGGGGAGACTACCATTTGAAGCACAAGAGCACGGAGTTCATCATCAACACACCATTTGTTACTTCTTGGAGAGTGGTGTCTCCTAGATTGGCTAGGTGTCACTTGGGAGCCTCCGACAAGATTGTGGAGTTGAACCAAGGAGTTTGTAAGGGCAAGGAGATTGCCTACTTCGTGAAGATATACCCTAGTGAGGCAAGTCCTTCGTCGGCGACGGCCATGGTGGGATAGACAAGGTTGCTTCTTCGTGGACCCTTCGTGGGTGGCGCCCTCCGTGGACTCGCGCAACTGTTACCCTTCGTGGGTTGAAGTCTCCATCAACGTGGATGTACGATAGCACCACCTATCGGAACCACGGATAAAAAATCTCCGTGTCAACATTGCGTTTGCCTCCTCAAACTCCTCCCTTTACCTTCATATGCAATTGTTTTACAGTCCGCTGCTATACTCTTAGAATTGCATGTATAGGTTGATTGCTTGACTTGTGCTAAGTTGCTAAAATCTGCCAAGAACTAAAATTGGGAAAAGGCTAGATTTTTATTTCGTCAAGTGGTCTAATCACCCCCCTCTAGACATACTTTCACAACCTAGGAGAGTATGGCGTCTAGTGAGGGAAATTACCACCGTAGAGGTCCTTACTTTGATGGTACAAACTTTGCTAGTTGGAGGCATAAGATGAAAATGCATATTCTTGGACATAACCCCGCCGTTTGGGCTATTGTGTGTATTGGCTTGCAAGGTGAATTCTTTGATGGGAGAGAACCGAACCATGAAGCTACCGCGGAAGAGTTGAAGATGCTGCAATACAATGCTCAAGCTTGTGATATCCTCTTCAACGGATTGTGCCCCGAAGAATTCAACAAAATCAGCCATCTTGAGAATGCAAAGGAAATTTGGGATACTTTGATTGACACGCACGAAGGTACCGACTCCGTCAAGGAATCCAAATTGGATGTGCTTCAAAGTCAACTTGACAAGTTCAAAATGAAGGATGGTGAAGGCATCGCTGAAATGTACTCTAGGCTTGCTCTCATCACAAATGAGATTGCCGGCTTAGGAAGTGGAGAGATGACCGACAAATTCATCATCAAGAAGATCCTAAGAGCCTTGGATGGAAAATATGATACCATGTGCACATTGATCCAAATGATGCTCAATTACAAAGATCTCAAGCCAACGGAAGTCATTGGAAGAATTGTTGCTCATGAGATGTCACTCAAGGATAAGGAAGAGCTCCACAACAAGTCAAGTTGTGCTTACAAAGCCTCATGTGAAGCTCCCACATCATCAAGTGAGAAACAAACCTTCAATGAAGAATTGGGCCTAATGATGAAGAACTTCAACAAGTTCTACAAGAGTAGAAGCAAGGAAAGAAGTTCCAAGTCAAGGTCCTACAATGACAAAAGATCTTCTAGTCGTGAGCGTAATTGCTACAATTGTGGAAGACCCGGACACTATTCCAATGAGTGTACGACTCCCTACAAAAGAAGAGAATATTCTCCAAAAAGAAGGAGTAGAAGAGAATAATCACCATCAAGAGAAAGAAGGAGTAGAGATGATCGTTGTGAACAAAGAACATCCCGGAGAAGCAAGGATTCAGAAAGGAAGGACAAGTCATCAAGGAGCTACACAAAACGAAGACATCAAGCTCATGTTGGTGAATGGGTATCCAGTTCTGACTCCGACAATCACTTTGAGAGAAGCTATCACTCCGACTCCGAATATACTCAAGATGAAGGTGTTGCCGGTCTAGCACTTGTGTCAACCAACTCCTACGACATATTTGACTCACAAAATGAAGGAATTGGAAGATGCTTCATGGCTAAAGGCCCAAAGGTATCACACCCTGAGTATGTTGATTTCAATAGTGATGAAGATGACTTGTTAGGTAATGATGATCTTCGCAAGAAAAGTTCTTCTTACACTGCCAAGCGTTTACTCTTATCTACTAAATGCCACAAGTCAAGTCTAGTAACAAGAACAAGAAAGATTCTTCTTCTAGTAATAACAATAATCATGCTAAATCCAATGTTGTTGCTTCTAGTAGTTCTCTTGATTCCACTAATGATTCTCTTAGCCAAGTTACACTTGAGCAAGAAAATAGCTTATTGAAGGGAATTATAGAGAAAGGTGTTTACAAGAGGCTTGCCAGAAGTAGCAATTCGAGGAAATTGTACGCAAGCAAGGAAGGCACCGAAAGAATCAAGGTGTTTGTTTTGAACGAAAGTTCAATGCCAATGGAGTTGAGTGGGAAGAAGATCAATACCCCAAGACAAAGTTTGTTCCTCAACAAGAGAAGTATGATCCTACTTCTTTCAAAGGAACACAAGCTCAAGATGATCTTCCACCACAAGACCACAAGAAAAAGGCAAGGACAAGCTTCAAGAGGAGATTGATGCATTTGAAGAAGCTCCTAAGGCCTTGGTCAAGTGGGTTCCCAAGACTACATCAAGTTCTACTTCATCAAGTACAACTACAACTCCAAGGATTCCCATCAAGATGATGTGGATCCCAAAGAAGAAGAACTAGAGAGTTCTTGAGGGTGACTCCACCAACATACTTCACTCATATCATTTTGGCAAGGACAAGTGCAACCAACTTCCACATCTTGCACTAGTTCAAGGAGTCACAAACCCTCTTGTTGGTAAGACAAGGGACAAGGTAACCTAATGCTTTCATGGACATCATCTTGTTTGTGCATCAATCTATGTATATGGATATCCTTGTTTGTTCCTTGTGGGACTAACCCGTATAGGTATTGAAAGTGCAACTCACTCCAATGGATTGCTCCAAATGATCAACATCAACATTGAGCATCCACATCTTCAACATCTACATGAAGTCATCATCGACGAAACCCAAGGTTAGTTCATCCCTCTTAGGGGGGATCTCACATCTAGGGGGAGCTTTACTCTAAGAATTGAGCTAAAGCAACTCTAATGGTGTGAAAACAACAATGCTTTATGTAAAAGTTGTAACCCCACTTGTGCTTAAACAATGAGTATGACCTATTATCAAATGTTCTCATTTGACTCCTAAGTCAATATACTCATGTATAGATGACCTAGTCATCGCCAATTGTTTGATAGATGCTAGAATTGGTTGTGCATGCTTTACCACATATTTCATTTGCCATTTTATTGTGTGAGCATGTTGGTTGCATATTTTACTCATTTGAGGACATCCACTTGTTGTTTTGATTGTTTGGTTTCTTTCCTTTTGCCAAGTGGATGGACAAGAATGCCTAAGAACCTTCTCTAGCTATCTATGCTTTTCTTGTCTCAAACTCTATTCATGCTACATCACAAAGTTTGATGAAGTCAGATTCGAACCACTCTGTGTGAGGAGCACTCGGAGTCCCCAGTTCGTCATAGACTTAAACTTCCAAAACCTCTTTGTGCATTTTGGCCTGACCGATTCACCCTTTTCGGTCATACCGAGATAACTAAGTTGATCTAGGTTTTCATTCTCGGTGCAACCGATTAGAACCTTTCGGTCACACCGAGTTGCAGTAACTGCTTGCAGTTTTGCATCTCGGTGCCACCGAGTTGTTCCACTCGGTCACACTGACAGGGTCAGGCTATATGTACTCATGTGTCAAATTTTGGAAAAAAATTCGAAACCCTTCGCCCGCGCATAACCTGCTCTGCCCCTTCGGGTCTCCGGATCATCCTCTCACCGTCAGCGACCTCCCGCTGCTGGTCTCCGCTGCCGTCAACGGCATTCTGCCCCGCCGTTGCTGCCGTAGCAAGTTCACCGCCGAGTTAGGGTATGAACTTGACACTTTGTGCTATTCTTTAACTCCGACTCCTAGCACATTGCTTTGCCATGATTCTTGCCACGTTTGAAATCTTCCTATCCAGCGAAAGCATTCCGTAGATTAGATTTGGTTTGAAAATTTCGGGTTAGGTTTCCGCCGAACTCATCTCAGATCGACCGAGTTGTAGAAATCGTCTAACGATTTGGCTTAGGCCATTGCACATGTGATTTTTGGTCTGACCGAGAATTGCAAATCGGTGTGACCGAGATCGATTCTTTGTGAAACCCTAGCAGTCTTGGTGCCACCGAACTGTGACTTGGTCTGACCGAGTTCACTAGTTTAGGTCCCAAAGGCTGCTTCGGTATCACTGAGTTTACAAATTGGTAGCTCTAAAATGCTTTCTGTGGAAAACTAAAACTAAGTTTTTGACTCAATTGTTTTGCAAAAACCTCTGTACTTTGTGATGCTCATCCACTCTACCTCATCTATATCTATTCATAGGGTCTGCTGTCAGTGAGTTTGCATAAATGTCTTATCAAAGTGATAGCCAGAAGAAGTCTGAAAAGCAAGCTCGGATGAGTGAGGGCACTAGTCCCTCAAGCAGTTATGATGAGGGTAGGAGGAGCACTCCTGGCAACTTGCCAAAGGCAGCTACTAGGACAAGGAAGAAGAAAACCTCAGATTCTGAAGATGAGGATTACATTGCTGTTGAGGACGAGGCCACCTCAAAGAAGACGGTGCTGAAAAAGGAGTATGGCACAACTGCTACCACAAAGCCAGGCATGAACAAGAAGGCACCTGCCAGGAGAGTGCCTACATCCAAACCTAGGAAGGTTGCCACAGGTGAAACTATGAAGTTCACCATTGAGTCTGAAGAAGAAGCTGCTGGTGAGGATAAGAAGAAGAAGAGGGTAAGAACCACTACTGCCAAAGTTCTTGGCAAACCCTCCATGAGGAGAGATTCTGATGAAGAAGAAGAGGAAGAGGATGCTGCACCAGCACCCAAAGCTCAGAAGCTCATGGGAGATGCAATTAAGTCAGGGGCTGCTCCATCTAAGCCCAAAGCTGCTCCCAAGGCTGCTGCACCAGCTCCAAAGCCTAAACCGAAGAGGAACACCAGAAGTATGCCTGCTACAGAGAAGAACAAGGCCCCAGTGCCTGAAGCTACTGAAGAAGAAGATGATTCACTTTTTTGAGGAAGTTGAAGCCCAAGATTCCTGACCATAATGATGCTCATCCAGTAGCTGAAGACATGCACATCAGAAAGGATGCTGGACTGAGATTGTGGAGATAGTCAGATCCATATGTTGTGAGGAGAAGGATAGCAGTTGACTACAGATTTCACACAAAGGAGCAACAAGATTTTTATGAGACAATTTTGCTTGACAAGAAGCCCATTGTGTGACATAAGATGGATCAACTGGGAGTACATCAAGAAAAATGAAGGTCACTATCCAGGAGTGTATGACTGCTTCAAAGCATGTGGAGTTGATGAATTTTTTGCCCAGAAGCTCACCAAGTGGAATGATGAGCTCATCATGCAGTTTTACTCCACATCTCACTTCTACCCAGATGGGAAGATCATCTGGATGTCTGAAGGTACTAGGCACCAATCCACTATTGAAGAATGGGCTAAGTTGATCAATGTTCCAAAAGAAAATGAAGATGACTTGGATGTTTATGCTGAGAAGAAGAAAGACCACAACACTATGGCACACATGTATAGAGAGATCCCAAATAAAGCTTTGGAAACTCACAAGCTTGGATCTGTACACTTCTTGTTGTCTGGTCTGCCTACAATCAACTGGATCCTTAGGCACACATTGCTACCCAAGTCTGGAGATCACAAGATGATCAGAGGACATGCTATCAACTTGCTGCATTTGTTTGATGTGCCTAAAAAATTCAAAGTCATGAGTCTGATTGTGGAAATAATCAAGAGAACAACAGCTGATCAGAAGAGAAGTTGTGGGTATGCTCCACATATTCAAGAGCTCATCAACTCAAAGATGGGCACATGCACATATCTATCGGACAAGGAGCATCTACCCACATTACTAACCTTATAGCATGGCGCTCCCCCTCTCCTCCCCTCTCTCCCACCTGCTTCCTCTCTACCATGGATCTAACCACTGATCCTCACCATCGAAGGCCTATGCATTGGGATTTCAACCCTGTACTTGCAGTAGCAGATCAGGTATGTCGAAGATTTGGAGAAACGGTTCACTTTTCTCCTTCTCGCAACACCAAGGAGTTCTTCTTGGTGGCCTCTTTCTCTTTGGCCTCTTTTCCTCTTTCGGAAGATTCTGTGAGTGTGGCTTTGTAATGTTGTATTGGTGAGCATCCCAAGGGATTTAAGGTGGTTAAGCTCAGTGACAGATCTTTTCGCTTCTCTGTGGCCGGCAACAAAGTGGGTCATTTCATTCATGGGCTCAAAGATCGTATTTGGCCAAATTTTATATGTCATTTTCATCTATTCAATGGTCGTTTCAATGGGTACAAACATTTTGATCATCAATGGCATGCTGATGACATCTAGAACCATTGTTGCGCGCAACCCTATGGCCATTCGATATAGCCAACCAGTTTTTCAGGACACGTTGATCAATCCAGCCTCTGCTAAGGTGCTTAGAAATTTGATCTCATTCCTACAGCGTCCATGAATTTTCATGACAAGAACAGAAAGGAAGCATCCTGTTCTTCCTCATTGCCGTCGTGCATGATCGAGCCGATAGTGGAGGAGAATATTTTGGACCGCATTAATGGGGACAATCAATGTGCCTCAGACATCTCGGGTTTATCTGAGCATTCAATTGTGATTGGTAGTTTTCGGTTTTCAAATATCAACGATTATCCACAATTGCCGCAAAGCTTCCTTACTTCTGCTATCCGGTATGCACCGCCACATTCGTCCTGGCCACCCATTTTATCTAATTCTCATATTGCTGATTTGTCGCATGCGAGATATTCTCAAAAGGAAGTCTCGGATATTGCCAAGAATTGGGGACAACTATGTGCTAAATGCTTACAATGGGGACATAATAAGAAATTTTGCCATGCACGGCTTATTTTCCTTACGTGCTCTGCACCAGGACATAAATGTCATAATTGTCCTTTCAAAATGAGGTCTATGCATTCCATTACTTCAGTTATGGATGCTAATCAGCAAAACCAGGCTGTGGCTGACCATCATCGACATCAAATCAACACCCCCGTGCAATCACTCTAGCCTGCCCCCCCACTCCCCCGACGAGCCGCTCCATCTCAACCGTTCGCTGCAGTATCTGTGGTTTTTACGGTCACCTGGCCACCTCCTGCTAGTGTCGGCGGTGGGCCCAGCGGTGGCAATGGAGACCAAAAACCCTCTTGGCCGCCCCGGACTGCTCGCATTCCACTTCTCCGCCCGCCCCGCTTCCCAATGAGGCTGAGCTCCCTGCTCTAGCTGCTCCGCCACCCACCACCGATCTCATCGCCCGTACCAAGCCCTCCACCACCCACACCACCATGGCCAACAACCCAGTGAACCCCATCCCCTTTCTGCTGGCCGGCTGGTCGGTCGAGCCAGGTCCGGCGGACCGCAAGGTGCGCGCCGACATGGCTGTCAACTCCATCCCTCCGCTCAACAATAGCTTCTTGGCCATCGCGGAGGCGAGCATATTTGTGCCATTGCATCTCCGGGAGGGTCTCCGTGAAACCATTGAAGGCCTTCTGCATGAATCTGGTCTGCACACCACGGAGGCTTCTGACCATCCCCTGGGTATCGGTACGTTTCATTTGTCAACTACTTCATCAGAGATACTGCAGTAAACACTACCTTCCAGCTAGATGATGAAGATCTGGTAGTTTCCTTTGTGTGCCACAATGCGGCTATGAACATGCAAAATACTACTTATGGGCCAGAGGTTTGGTTAATGTACATCGGCTTTCCTGATGACTATCAGACAGACTTCTATCTGCAATGTTCAGTCGATGATTATGGCCGTCTTGTCTCTTGGAACAACCCCAATATTGATCATAGTGTTGTGCTGATCATAGTCAGGGTTATTCACATGCGTCTGATCCCTAAGAGCATCATCGTCCTTTAGTTAGGTGGGGACCGTGCCTGCTGGACTGCTGCAGTGTTCATTCTTCGGGGAGCAGACTTGAACACTCATGATCCTGAAGTACCTGCTGCTGATGAGGAACCACCACCTACAAGTGGTGTGCCGCACCCCATGTTTGGAGAGGGCCTCACTGCTGAACAGCTCTACCAGCAGCAACTGCAAAACTGGCTCATTCAGAATGGTGTTGCTAATGAAAATGGACCTCACAATGCTTCCCATCAAGATGCTCCTCAATACGCTCAGTGGGATGCTTGGCCTGAACCTCATGTGCCTCAAATGCTTGCAACTCTGGTCAACTTTTAGGCTTGGTTAGCTGCTCAGGGCTTGCGTGTTCAAGATGGCATTCTCCCTGAAGATAACATTTCAGACAGTCTTAACTCTGCTTGGGATTCTAGTTCTACTGGCAGCACTATTGGGTCACTACAAGTTGCAGATGGCCCTGCCTATACTCTGATGGTGATTCCTGCTAGACAAGATGTGATTGCCGTGGACATTGCTATTTTTGCTGATAATCTACGTGTTAGCATCTCTGTGGAAGCTAACGATCTGGCCAATGTACTCATCAATGACATAATTCCTGGCAACACACTTACTGCATACCTCTCTAGCTCTATCATGTCTGTTGTTGCTGCTTATGACCCTTGGAGCTCTGGATATGGATTGCCCCCGCTGGATATGGATTTCCCCCGCTTGCTCTACAAACTGCAGTGCCTTTCACTGGATTGCAAGTGGAAACTGCCGATGCTCTGTTCTTAGTTCGTTTCTCTCCATGTATTCTGAACATATCCCCAAGGCCATCGTCAGTTCAGATCTCAGAGCTTTTGTCAGATAATAACACCCCTACAGATGACGCTGTTTTGCCGCCTACAATTGTTGTGTCTCAGTCTGTTGTGGAGGAACATTTTGAGACCCCTTGAAGATGCTCCTTAGTCTGCTCTGCCTGCCTTGCCTGACCAACTGGCTATTACTGCTCTGGCTGTTGCTGAATTTGCTGACACTCTTGTTCAGCTGGAGGAGGATTCTGCTTTGGTGCCAACTAAAGGTTTAAATGATGGGCCTCTTGCACTATCTCAACCTTTTGAGGCCTCTGATTTGGGCTTGGCCCAAGTGCTGCCTCTAGGCCCGTCTCCTGCTCGTGCGCGCCGCTCAAAGTTTTAGGTCCCATTGGTCACTACTGAAGTTAGGCGCAGTACTCGCTCTACTAGGTATGATGGCTTCAGAGTGCCTCAGATTTCTGATGTTCGAGCTACTGCTTCCAAGGTCAAGCCACATCAGACTCCATCTGCTGCTTCAAGCTCTTCTGCGCCTCCACCTGTCCAAGCCCCTCCACCCACACCTCTTTGCATTATGCAGGAGATCGGTATCAACCGCTGTGATGTCCCTCCTTCTGAGCTCACGCACGAGGCGTTGCTGGCTGATGTTATTCCTGACGATCAGGCAGGGATGGATGGGGAGGCTGCTACCTCCTTGGAGTAATTTGCTAGCTCTTCATTATGCCCCTTTTGCGTAACTGGAATGTACTCTGTTGGAATATTCGCAGTTTAAATTCGGACAAAAAACTTCTGGCTCTGTCTAATGCTATCTCTGTTAGTGGTTGCGCCATAGTTTGCCTTCAAGAAACTAAAAAACCTCTTGTTGATCTGGCGTTTATTAAAACCTATTGCCCTAAGAGATTTGATAAGTTTGCTTTTGTTCCCTCTAGAGGTGCCTCAGGTGGCATCCTTACTATTTGGAACAGCTCGGTCTTTTTTGGTGATGTGACCATCTCGAATGAATTTGTTTTGGGTGTCAAATTCACCATCACAATTTTTGCACAGTCATGGTCTCTGTATAATGTTTATGGACCATGCATAGGTCCGGCCCGAGAGGATTTCATTCAGTGGTTGTATCACATGGATATTCACTCAGATGATGACTGTCTTTTCCTTGGTGATTTCAACTTTATTTGTGGCCCTGAGAATCGCAACAAACCTAGTGGAGACCCCAATGACATGTGCACTTTCAATGATATTATACGTAAACACAACCTAATTGAATTACCACTCAAGGGGTGTCTGTATACGTGGAGCAATATGCAACAAGATCCATTGCTTGAACAACTCGACTGGTTCTTCACTTCTCTGCACTGGACTCTTGTCTACCCAAACACAATTGTAAAACCTCTTTGCAAGCCGGTTTTAGATCATACTCCTTGTGTGGTAAGCATCGCGAAAAAAATCCCACGTGCCAAACTTTTCAAATTTGAAGCATATTGGTTACAGCACCCTGGATTCATGGATGTTCTTAGAAATGTTTGGGCTCGTCCAGTCAACTCCTCCAATGCGGCTGAGGGAGTCCTGGATTAGGGGGTATTCGGATAGCCGGACTATATACTTTGACTGTTGGACTATGAAGGTACAAGACTCAAGACTTCATCCCGTGTCCGGATGGGACTCTCCTTTGCGTGGAAGACAAGCTTGGTGATTCGGATATTATATTTCCTTCCTTGTAACCGACTCCATGTAAACCCTAGCCCTCTTCGGTGTCTATATAAACCGGAGAGTTCGGTCCGTATGAGGATGATCACAACATTCATAATCATCATAGGCTAGCTTCTAGGGTTTAGCCTCTACGATCTCCTGGTAGATCAACTCTTGTAACACCCATATCATCAATATCAATCAAGGAGGAAGTAGGGTTTTACCTCCATCGAGAGGGCCCGAACCTGGGTAAACATTGTGTCCCTTACTCCTGTTACCATTAGCCTTAGACACACAGATCGGGACCCCCTACCCGAGATCCACCGGTTTTGACACTGACATTGGTGCTTTCATTGAGAGTTCCTCTGTGTCGTTGTTGCAAGGCTCGATGGCTCCTTCAATCATCAACAACAACGCGGTCCAGGGTGAGACTTTCTCCCCCGGGCAGATCTTCGTGTTCGGCGGCTTCGCACTGCGGGCCAACTCGTTTGGCCATCTGGAGCAAATCGACAGCTACGCCCCTAGCCATCAGGTCAGGTTTGGAAACCTAAACTACACGGCCGATATCCGCGGAGACTTGATCTTCAATGGATTTGGGCCTATGCGAGGAGCGCCGGACAGTCACGACGGGCACGGCTTAGACCTGCTGTCGGACAGTGCTCGGGATATCGCCCCTGAAGGAGCCCCGGACCTAAATCTGGGGCAGATTGTGCCGCCCAAGGACGAGCGGATGAAACCCGCCCCGGAGGCCGCACACCCATCAGCGGTAGAGCCGAACATAGACTTCACCCCCAAGGAGGCATGTGACTCCGAACCCCCGGACTCGTATCCGACTGTAGGTTCCAGTCCGCGCACCTCCGAGCCCGCCGAACCTGGTTGGGCTCCGGTAATGGAGTTCACTTCTGCGGATATCTTCCAGCACTCGCCCTTTGGCAACATGCTAAACTCTTTAAAGTCTCTCTCTTTGTCAGGAGACTCTTGGCCGAACTATATCCAGCTCGAGTGGGATGCTGGCGACGAAGGAGTTCGTTGCCCACCCACCACCCACTTCATAGCCATGGTCAATGATTTGACCGACGTGCTTGACTTCAACTCCGAAGACATCGACGGTTTGGACGGCGATGTAGGAGAAGAACAGGAACCACCACTCACGGGGCGGTGGACGACCACCTCTTCATATGACATATATATGGTGGACACTCCGAAAGAAACCAATGTCGATGAGGCAATGGAGGATAACCCCTCAAAGAAGAAAGCAAAGCATGGGCGTCGTCAGCGCCGCTCCAAGCCCCGCCACAGCAATACCGGCACTGGAGATGAAAACAATCTGGACGGTGCCGAGGATGAATACAACCCCGATCAGCCTGCCTTCGAGCAGGCCGAGCAGGAAGACGGGCAGGACAGCCCAGACGAACAGGCGACGGACGAGTATCCGGATGAGGACAACTACATGCCCCCCTCCAAATACGAGATTAGCCTCGGCGACGACGAGTTCGGCGTACCTGAGGACCCCGTGGAGCAGGAGCGCTTCAAGCACCGGCTTATGGCCACTATGAGGAGCCTGAAAAAGAAGCAGTAGCAGCTCCAAGTTGATCAAGACCTGCTCACAAACAGATGGACAGAAGTCCTGGCAGCCGAGGAATATGGACTCGAGCGCCACACGGCTGACCGGCTACCTCGTGGCCAGGATAAAACGGCACATCAGCCCGAATACCAGCCCGCACCCCCACGCCAGTTTACTGCGGCGCGGGGTAATACGCAGGACCTGCGAGACAGATTGGAAAGCAATGCAGGACAACCAAGATCGATCTACGGATCACGGGGGCGCGCCACAACACATGACGATGACCGTCATACCGGATACACTAACAGTAAATCTGGCTGGGCCGAACACAACTGACCAGACTTATTTGGACTGCGTCGCGACATAGCCCGACACAGAGGCTCCACACACCCCCTCTGCTTCACCGATGAAGTAATGGATCCTGAATTCCCAGAAGGGTTTAAACCCGTTAATATCGAATCATACGATGGCACAACAGACCCCGTGGTATGGATCGAAGATTTCCTTCTCCACATTCACATGGCCCGCAGTGACGATCTACACGCCATCAAGTACCTTCCCCTTAAGCTCAAAGGACCAGCCAGGCACTGGCTAAATAGCTTGCCGGCAAATTCCATTGGTAGTTGGGAAAACCTGGAGGATGCTTTCCTCGACAATTTCTAGGGCACATACGTGCGACCACCGGATGCTGATAACTTGAGCCACATTACACAACAGCCCAGAGAGTCAGCCAGAAAATTCTGGACTCGGTTCCTAACTAAAAAGAACCAAATCATCGACTGTCCGGATGCCGAAGCCCTGACAGCCTTTAAGCATAATATCCGCGACGAGTGGCTTGCCCGACACCTCGGCCAGGAAAAACCAAAATCCATGGCGGCCCTCACGACACTCATGACACGCTTTTGCGCAGGCGAGGATAGCTGGTTGGCTCGCAGCAGCACCACACCAATAAACTCAGGCACTTCAGACGTCCGCGACAATAACGGCAAGCCACAGCATAACAGACATAAGCGTCGGAACAATGGGGATAACACTAAGGACACGGTAGTCAATGCCGGATTCAGTGGCTTAAAATCCGGTCAGCGGAAAAAGCCGTTCAAAAGAAACAATCAGGGACCGTCTAGTCTGGACCGCATACTTGACCGCTCATGCCAAATTCACAGCACTCAGCATAAGCCAGCAAATCACACTAATAGAGATTGTTGGGTTTTCAAGCAGGCCAGCAAGATAAATGCCGAGAACAAGGACAAGGGGCTACACAGCGACGATGATGATGAGCCCCGGTGTCCGAACACGGGGGACAGAAGAAATTTCCTCCCCAGGTGAAAACGGTCAACATGATCTACGCTACCCACATCCACAAAAGAGAACGGAAGCGAGCATTACGTGACGTCTATGCGATGGAGCCAGTCGCCCCAAAATTCAACCCATGGTCAGCCTGTCCGATCACCTTTGATCGTAGGGATCACCCTACCAGCATCCGTCATGGCGGTTCGGTCGCATTGGTTCTAGACCCAATCATTGACAGATTTCACCTCACACGAGTCCTTATGGACGGAGGCAGCAGCCTGAACCTGCTTTCTCAGGACACAATGCGCAAAATGGGCATCGACCCTTCAAGGATCAAGCCCACCAAAACTACCTTTAAAGGTGTAATTCCAGGGGTAGAGGCTCGTTGCACGGGCTCCATAACACTGGAGGTGGTCTTCGGTTCTCCGGACAACTTCCGAAGCGAGGAGTTATTCGACATCGTCCCTTTTCGCAGTGGTTATCACGCACTACTCGGACGAACCGCATTCGCTCGATTCAATGCGGTGCCACACTATGCATACCTCAAGATCAAGATGCGAGGACCTCGCGGGGTCATAACAATCAACGGAAACATGGATCTCTCTCTCTGTACAGAAGAACACACTGCAGCCCTCGCAGCAGAAGTACAAAGTGGCTTCCCCCGACAAACCACCAATCCGGCGACAACTCCGAACACCGTCAAGAGAGTCCCAAGTACCCCGCAACAGGATCACCAGGCACGCCAAGAGCGCGACTGGCAGTCCGGCCTCCACTCCAGTCCCATTAAGGCAGCATTCGTGCCGCGCGTACACAATTACACACTCAAAATACCATGGGCACAGGCGGAGGCGCAATAATGTCATAGTCAACAGTGCGGGTCAGTTGTAACATACTTTAATAACCCCCTTTATCTTTCAGGAACCCGCTTTCGGGCAGCCTCTCCAGAAGAGCCGGATTATCGGACTTTCACAGGAGAAGACATCCAAGGAGGCAAAAGGCGTCGCGCACAAAGGGAATACCCAGGTGGAATACATTAACGATCGTTAATACCTGTTTTATATACCTATATGCGGCCTGCCCTTGGATAGGGCATGTCAAATAGTCATATTTATCTCTGCTTAAGGCATTCATTGTAAACATACGCTTAGACATATTATACATCAATGGGAGATCATATACAGCGCCAACTTATTATTCCCATCTGCATATTTTTTTATGTAAATGTTTATTTACTCTTGCATCCGTACACTTTGGTACGTTCAGTCTACCAGGGGCTTCTTATGGCGCCCCGTAATACAGCAAGACAAGTCCGAACACTTTCAACAGTGCGGCACCCCGAACTTATAGCACTATATGCATCAGCTCCGAATCATGTCTTGGGTCAATAGTTGGGTTAGCCCGGATCCCTTGTTTTGGTACCTTACGTTCCGTTATATCGGCTAAGGTAGCATAGGGAGAACTACTGCGATTGTGCCCCGGTTCTTCCGGACGAGCGCCTTAGTAGAGAAAGCCGAAAACTGACCGGCATGATGTGGCGAGAGCTGGTCGCTGTTCGAGAGGTCTTAAAATCCTTAAAGATTTTCCCGCTTCAGGCGAGGAATCGGCCTCGTCCGATTTAGGTTATAGCGCCCCAATTCGGCTTTCCGAATTCTAGGGGCTTCGCCGAAATTTAAAATTGTAGACTTCTATGGCTAAGTGAAGGTTATAAAGCCGCATAGTCCGATTGCGTTGTTTGCTGTGCTAGACACCTCCTTTAGGGACCAAATATTTGGATAAAGAGTGTCTGGGTTTTCCACAAACACCCCGGTACTAGTTACGTGGGGGCGGAATGTCACACCCAATATGCGACCCTATCCAAAAGGAACTCGAAGGTCCCACCAAGGATAGACCCGCATATTGAAACGCTTTTGCAAGGTGGATATCATTACATCAACATTACATAATAGATAGGGATACATACAAGAGGCATACAATGCCACACGAATACAACATCAATTCATCATACATAAGAGCATCATCCGACTACGGATGAAACACAAACAGAAACTCAAACGACATCCACCCTGCTAACCCAGGCTGCCGACCTGGAACCTATCCCTTGATCGAAGAAGAAGCAGAAGAAGAACTCAAGACAAGCAAGCATTGCTCTCGCGTCATGATCATCGCATAACCTGTACCTGCAACTGTTGTTGTAGTAATCTGTGAGCCACGAGGACTCAGCAATCCCATTACCATGGGTATCAAAACTAGCAAAGCTTAAAGGGAAAGGAAGGGGTAAAGTGGTGAGGCTGCAGCAGCGACTAAGCATATATGGTGGCTAACATACACAAATAAGAGCGAGAAGAGAGCAAGCAGAACGGTCGTGAAGCTAGCAATGATCAAGAAGTGATCCTGAACTCCTACTTACGTCAAACATAACCCAAAACCGTGTTCACTTCCCGGACTCCGCCGAAAAGAGACCATCACGGCTACACACGCGGTTGATGCGTTTTAAATCGGATCTGGTGTCAAGTTATCTACAACCGGACATTAACAAATTCCCATCTGCCTATAACTGCAGGCACGGCTTTCGAAAGATTATACCCTGTAGGGGTGTCCCAACTTAGCCCATGATAAGCTCTCGCGATCAACGAAGGATATACCTTCTACCAGGAAGACCCGATCAGACTCGGAATCCCGGTTTACAAGACATTTCGACAATGGTAAAACAAGACCAGCAAAGCCTCCCGCTGTGCCGACAAATCCCGATAGGAGCTGCACATATCTCATTCTCAGGGCACACCGGATGAGCCAGACGTCGGGTTGGCATAGACCCTGGTTGCCCAGGGGGCGCCGAACATCGCTCGGTTTGGACCAACACTTAGACAAGCATTGGCCCGGGGGGGCTAAAATAAAGATGACCCTTGAGAGGGCGACTCCCAAGGGAAAAGGTAGGTGGTGGTGAGGCAAATGGTAAAACCAATGTTGGGCCTTGCTGGAGGAGTTTTATTCAAAGCGAACTGTCAAGGGGGTCCCATAAATCACCCAACCGCGTAAGGAATGCAAAATCCGGGAACATAACACTGGTATGACGGAAACTAGGGCGGCAAGAGTGGAACAAAACACCAGGCAAAAGGCCGAGTCTTCCACCCTTTACCAAGTATATAGATGCATTAATAATATAAGAGATATTGTGATATCCCAACAAAATCCTGTCCACCATGGAGCAATCTTCAACTTCACCTGCAACTAACAACGCTATAAGAGGGGCTGAGCAAAGCGGTAACATAGCCAAGCAATAGTTTGCATAGGAAAGGTGTCAAAGGTTAGAGGTTCATGGCAATATGGGAGGCTTGATAAATAGGTGATAGGTAGCGCAGCAAAGCGATAGAATGAAGCAACTAGCATAGCAATGATAGTAGTGAGATCAAGGGTAGCGGTCATCTTGCCTGAAATCCCACTAGGAAGAAGAACGAGTCCATGAATAAGACGAACGGATGAAGCCAAACCAAGCGTAGACGAACGAATCCTCACGATCGCAACGATACGGGAACTATCGAGAAGAAGCACACAACATGGTAAACACACCACACAAGAACACGACATGATGCACAAACAAGTATGATGCATGACAAAGCTACATGAAGCTACTCATGGCAAGAGATGATGCAAACAAGAGCAACACATCAAGGCAAGTTTAAATGAGGCCGGGAACAACATATAACAATTCCGGTAAGTCCTCATATGCATATTTCGAAATTAATCCAGATCTGAATAAACCTTATGTTCAAGTTGTTAAACAGCAAGTTAAGATGCACAAAGATGATCTACACGAGATTCTAGTCAAGTTACATATAAAGTTCATTTAGTTCGGAGCTACGGTCTAGAAGATATGAGCAAAACAAGTTAAACATGACATTGATGCAAAATGCATACAAACATCAAGCAAACACCTCAAAACAAGGATGCAACATGATAATATGAAACTACATGCAAAATCAAGCAAGTTTCATATAGAGCACACTCAAAACGGAGCAACGGTTCAACACATACACTCTATACAAGTTTAAAGGACAAGCCGTCCAAAACAGCAACTAGGCATCTTGCAAGCATCAAAACAACATGCTACAGGACCTCAACAAGAAAACAAAAGGCATGGGCATGATGTACAGGTAAAGGATAACAAAACATGAACACTGAGCTATCTCCAGAAATCACTAGAACATGCTCAAACACACATGGCAAGATTGCAAATAATAACAGTTTCAGACTTTGCAGAAAATAACATCAGGTTGCAATGTTTAGAGCTATCAAACAACATGTTACAGGAAATTATCATGGCAAACAAAGGCATGGCATAGTACTACTAAATGCATAGAACAAAAGTCCTTTACTAACCATAAGCCAAAAAGGATCAGAAGATATGATGGCACCCATGTAAACATAGCAAGTTATAATACAGATTCATACATGGCAGGAACAACTATAAGTAGGCATGTAGATGAGCTTGTACCACTCACCACAGAAGAATAAATGGCATGGCAATGCAACCAACAGTAAGAAGACATGATTATGAAGCTAAGCATGGCAATAGCAAGTTCATAGGGTACATGGAACACTAGCAACAATCATGGCAACAACTGAACTTACTATTAACAGGCTGACAGCAACATTATATAGCAACTTTGGAGCAAGATTGCAATAAGCTACAGCAGGCCATAAATGCAACCAGGGGCATGGATGGATAGAGAATAACATGTAGAACAAGACACCCTTAGTGAACATCTCCAGATTATGCATAGAATGATTTGTAGAAGCAGGTTTACATAGCATCATGAAATAACAGATTCGGCCTAGCAAAACAGTAACAGCAAGTACCCTACTTAACAAGCTTGATTCACTCACCACAAGTCATTGCATGACAAGATAAGCATAGCATCATCAAGAAAACCAAGGCAAGAACAAGTTCATAGCATACTACAACAACCTTGGCAAAATTGAATAACATGTAAACAATCTGCCAGGAAATATTTTGAAGCAAAAGTAGAGCACGAAAATGACATGCTAGACTACTCCATAATTGCAAAAAAGGGCATGAATGGATATAGGACAACCATATGTTCAAAACATCCTTACTGAAGTATCTCAAAATATGCATGGATCTCTCTGTAGCATCATGTTTACATGGCATCAAAATAACAGCAGAACAGGGACTAAAATCAGCAACATCACGATGCCTAGTTTGCATGCTTGTGCTAGTCACCACATTGATCACAAAAATACATGGCATACACCACTGTAAAGATGGCATGGCATAGATCAAAACACATGTAGACATCAACCTCATAGGATGCACACATCAACCATGGCAAAAATGACAAATGAGCACGTTCTGTTAACAGACAGCAGACAACATCATGAAGCACTCTTGCAACGATGATTCAGGCATCAAGATGACCTCAAATGAACATGATGCAATGGAATGAAATGAAGTACTTGTCGAGGCGAACAATTTGACATATTACACGCACAAACCGAGCTACGTATGCAGAGATACGACATGATGAACAAGGCATGATAATGTCAAAAATCTGGGACTTAGAGAGATTTGGACCTCGGGGGGAAAGTCAACGTGGCCGCGGATCTCGCCGGAGAGCTCGCCGGAGACGGGGCAGGAGCTCACCAGAGACGGCGTACCGGGGCCGAAGAAGGTCGGAGAAGGCGCCGGCGGGTCGGGGGAGGTCGGGGCCCACCGGATCTGGCGCCGGCGGACGCGCTGCGGGGCTGGCGGCCTGAGGCGGGGCCGGTCCGGCGACCGGAGTCGTGGACGCGGGGAGGCGCGGTGGCCGGCCGGTGGCGGAGAAGAGGCGGGCGACGGGGCGACGCGGGAGCGCCAGGGCAGCGCTCGGGGCGCGGCGAGCGAGAAGCCGCGGGGCGGCGCCGGCGATGGTGACTGCGGCCGGTGACGGAGTCCGGCGGTGAGGCGGCGAAGGGCGGCGGCGGCGAGCGGGCCGGGAGGCGCGGGGCACCCGAGTGGCGGGGGGGGGGGGGTGCTCGGGCCTGCGGGGCGCGGCGGCGGGCGCGGTCGGGCTCGCACGGGCCCACGATGGGCTCGGCGGGCCGCAGCTGCGGGGACGACGGCGGCGGACAGGTAGCGAGGGCTGGTTGGATGAGGCGGCGGGGAAGGCGACGTGGCGCGTCGTGATTGGCTCGGGCGACGTGGAGGCTGGACATGTCCGGCGGGGTTGGACATGTCCGGCGCGCGAGGGGAGCGGGGCTAGGGTTTCGTCTGCGAAAATGGACGGGGAGGACGTTTTTATAGGCATAGGGAGCTAGGAGAGTCCAAATGAGGAGCGGTTTTCGCCCACACGATCGTGATCGAACGACCGAGAGCATGGAGGGGAGTTAGATGGGTTTTGGGCCAGTTTGGAGGGGTGTTGGGCTGCAAAGAGAAAGGGGGGTTTCGGGCTACGCGGTTAACCGTTGGAGTACCAAACGACCTCCAAATGGCACGAAACTTGACAGGTGGTCTACTGGTGTTATACCAAGGCCGCTTGGCAAGACTCGGTCCATTCCGAGAACGTTTAACACCCGCTCACAACGAGAGACAAAAAGGGGACGTCGGAGGGCATAGGAGCGCCGGATTGCAAAACGGACAACGGGGAAAAGGCTCGGACGCATGAGACGAACACGTATGCGATGCAATGCAATGCACATGATGACACAATGCGAATGATGACATGATAAAATGCAACACGCAAGCAAATGACATGGCAACAACGGCGAATAACTGGCAGACACCTGGCGCATCAGATCTGGGGCGTTACACGGAAGCCGACGACTGGCCTACTTTTAGAATTTTATAAACAGCCGCATAGAAGGTAATATTTTAAATCAAAAAGCGCTACATAGCGCAAGTAACTTCGTCTTTATATTACAAACATGACAGAAGTGAATTCACTCTAAAATTGTGTCCTTGGTACATTCATCGGCCACGAGACGAGCGCCTTTCATAACACCATCATAATATTTTTCCGTATACCGATGCGCCTTGCCCTCTGGCGGCCCATCCTTCACCAGCTTCTCCGCGTCCAGCTTGCCCCAATGCACTTTCGCACGAGCAAAGGCTCGGTGGGCACCCTCAATACAAACGGACCGCTTGATCGCTTCCAGCAGTGGACAGGCATTCACCATCCACTTTATCAGGCCGAAGTAGCTGGCAGGCAAGGGCTCACCAGGCCACAGCCGGACTATGAAATCTTCCATAGCCACTTCAGCTGCCCTCTGGAGTTCAACCAACTGCTTCAATTGGTCACTCAGAGGTACCGAGTGTTTGCCCCTAGCATACTTGGACCAGAATAGCTTCTCCATTGAGCTCTCCTCCTCGGCGTGATAGAACTCCGCAACATCAGATACGCTGCATGGCAGATTTGCGAATGCCCCTAGAGAGCTCTGAATTCAGGTAAGTAAAAGAAATGCCTCCTCCACATGCTTGCTTCGCATAAAGAATGTCTTACCTGCCACTATCTTCTTGGCCGCTTGGATTCATGCTGGGCTTTTTCGGCTTCGGCCTTGGCGTCTTTCATGCTCAAAAGGGCCTTCGCAATCTCAGACTCCTTCATCTTGAAGTCACACTCCAAGGACTCAAACTTGTTGCCGAGATCCTGGAGCTCTTGCTGTACCTCGCCCACCCTAGCATTCTGCTTTTCGCGCTCAATATGCTCCATGGCCGCCTTGTCTTCGGCCTTGGACAACGCCTTCTTCAGGAACGCCACTTCAGTCGTGGCCCCTATTACCAAATCATGACACTTTCTTAGGGTCACTAATTTTTTCTATCCTTTGTGATATGTGAATAGGGTATTACTCACCTTTGTTTTCTTCGAGCCGCCTCTTCATGAGGCCGAGCACCCCCTGGGCCTGCTCCAAGTCCCGCTTGAGTCCGGAGACTTCCGCTGTGCGGACAGCAGCGGCTACCAGCGCCGCCTGATTATTCACATGAACATCTTCTATTAAAACTCATGTGGATTATAATTGATCCTCTGTTTGGCTTTTCGTTCCGAACACCAAGCAGAGTATCAGGGGCTACTACCTATCGGGTGATAACTTCACACACTTTTTAATTACCTCAAAGCCTGTTAGGAGGCTGGTGCAGGCTTCGGTTAGTCCGCTCTTGGTGGACAGAACCTTCTGAATCACCACACTCATAAGAGTGTGGTGCTCTCGTCCATGGAAGTGCTGCGAAGCGCTTCCAGCAGACTATCCGACGCCTCTGGCGTAGCGGAAGTCATCGGCACGGATGGCTCGCCCTCCTTAGCGAGGGGCTGCCTGCGTGAATCCGGAGCCTTTGGAGGCTCCGGTATGGTGTCCGGCTGGGAGCTTGACTTGCTAAGGCTCCCGTCGGCATGGTCTGCGGGGATCTTGCGCCCCGTGAGCCCGGCGTCTGGGGTTTCGCCTTGAGGCGTCTCCGGAATCGCCTCCCCTGGCTCAGGGAGCCTTCCGCAGGCCGAGGGGAAGTGGCCATTGGGAGTGAATTCATCCTCGAATCGCTCAAAGACCCATCCGAAGAAGACACCTCGGGATGGGCCCTGGCCGGACTGCACATGCGTGTTCGGCATTATAACAGACTGTGAAGCAAAGTCACACTAAAATACAATGAAAGTACGGATATTTATGATCTTACGAGGGGCTTCCCCCTGGGCAGCCACTCCTGCTCACTATAGGCGGCAGTGGATGAGTAATCCGGAAGGGACACCTTTCCCTTCTTGGGTGTCCCAGCCTCCCCCTCCGTGGCGGCTTTCCTTTTATTCTCCTCCCCAGTACGGGGAGGGGGCATTGCTTCGCGATCCTTCCCGCCTCCGCGGAAAGGATCTGCCTCGTCATCCTCGGATGACAAGCCTATGATGGCCTTGCACCGGCGACCCTTCCTGGTCCCCTGGTCCGCCCTCTTAGACCCTTCGGCCTCCCCGGATGGGGCGGCCCTCTCTTTCTCCTTCTCCTCCTCCCCTTCATGTGAGGAATGTGCCTCGTCGTCTTCGGACGAGGAGTCCTGTACATCCTTGCGCCGTAGACCCTTCCTGGTCCCTGGGGCCTTCTTCTCGACCTTCTTTTCTGGCGCCTTGTATGGCGCCAGGACTAGCATCTCCGTCAGGAGGGCGGTCACCGGACCTTCTAGCAGCGGAGCCGGACAGTCGATCCGCTTCGCCGTCTCCACTTACTCCTGATTAAAGTACACACACAATAACTTAACATCTTCCCATGAGTATGCTGGGAAAGTTACACCTGGTGAGGGTTAGAAAACTCACCGGACGGGGGGACCGTGCGGCGTGGAGTCCTCAGTCCTCAGATGTGGGAGGAGGTGTCTCGGTACCCTTAAACAGTACCTTCCATGCGTCCTTAATTGTCATGCCATAGAGCTCTAAGTGTCGGGTGTTCGGCCAGGATGAACTCCCACAGATTAAAAGCCCGTCTTTGGCACGGAAGAATTCGGCGGACGAGCATGACCTGGACTACGTTGACAAGCTTGATGTTCTTGTCAATCATGTTTTTGATGGAGTTTTGAAGTCCGGTCAGCTTCGCAGGCTTGCCCTAGGCCAGACCCTTCTTCTCCCAAGAGGTGAGCCACATGGGAATTCCGGATCGGAATTCGGGGGCCACCGCCCAGTTGGCGCCGCGTGGCTCGGTGATGTAGAACCACCCCGATTTCCACCCTTTCATGGTCTGTGCGAAGGAGCCGTCAAGCCAGGTGATGTTAGGCATCTTGCCCACCATGGCGCCTCCACACTCCGCTTGCTGGCCGCTCACAATCTTCGGCTTCAAGCACAAGGTTCGTGGCCACAAGCCGAAGTGAGGCTTGATGCGGAGGAAGGCCTCGCACACGACGATAAACGCCGAGATGTTGAGGATGAAATTTGGGGCTAGATCATGGAAATCTAGCCCGTAGTAGAACATGAGCCTGCGGACGAAGGGATGAAGTGGAAATCCCAGTCCACAGACAAAGTGGGTGAGAAAAACGACCCTCTTGTGGGGCTCCGGAGTTGGAATGATCTGCCATGCGTCCGGTAGCCGGTGCGCAATGTTTGTGGCCAAGTATGCGGCCGCCCGAAGCTTCGCAATATGCTCCTCCTTCACGGTGGAGGCCACCCACTTGCCTCCTGCACCGGACATGATTGGCTGTGCAGAGAAAGCATGGACTTGGGCGCTGGAGCTCAAGGAGGCAAAAATGGATTAGC
Source organism: Triticum aestivum (assembly GCF_018294505.1). Classification (NCBI taxonomy): domain Eukaryota; kingdom Viridiplantae; phylum Streptophyta; class Magnoliopsida; order Poales; family Poaceae; genus Triticum; species Triticum aestivum. The sequence goes on from NC_057798.1 coordinate 448,514,697, forward strand.
GAAGGAGGAAGAAGGCATGGGTAAAAATGGGGAGCCCTTATCCCTTTATAGAGGCGATAAAAGCGGTGCGCCTCCCCACTTTCCCGTTAAGGATCGCTTATTTCCCAAAGCGTCATGATAGATGGCGTGGTTGGGCTACCCATACCCATATTGATGGGAATCCTGTGATGAGGGGACATGATCTCTGCTTTGACAAGACGTGCCGAGGAAACCGCCTCACAATATGCACGGGGGCTGGTTGTGGGAAAACGGTTCGAATAATGAATCGACCCTGGTGTCATGTTACACCATAAAGAAGTTGTCAGCAGATTACATTTGTGAAATATTATTCTCTCTACGGTGGTATGCGAAGATCATCTTGCAGATCCGGACACTGCTCGTTACAACTAGTGCTTTGGAGTATTCGGAGATGGAACCCGCCTTGCAATGCCGAAGACAAACTGCGCGCCGGACTCATCATCATTGAAGCTTGGTTCAGGGGCTACTGAGGGAGTCCTGGATTAGGGGGTATCCGAATAGCCGGATTATATACTTTGGCCGGAGTGTTGGACTATGAAGGTACAAGACTCAAGACTTCATCCCGTGTCCGGTTGGGACTCTCATTTGCGTGGAAGACAAGCTTGGCGATTCGGATATTATGTTTCCTTCCTTGTAACCGACTCCATGTAAACCCTAGCCCTCTCCGGTGTCTATATATACCGGAGAGTTCGGTCCGTATGAGGATGATCACAACATTCATAATCATCATAGGCTAGCTTCTAGGGTTTAGCCTCTACGATCTCGTGGTAGATCAACTCTTGTAACACCCATATCATCAATATCAATCAAGTAGGAAGTAGGGTTTTACCTCCATCGAGAGGGCCCGAACCTGGGTAAACATTGCGTCCCTTACCTCCTGTTACCATTAGCCTTAGACGCACAGATCGGGACCCCCTACACGAGATCCGCCGGTTTTGACACCGATAGCGGCCATGGTGCTTTGCCGCAAATTCAAGCTGCTGCAACAAGAGCTCAAAGTATGGAGCAAGAATATCTCAAGGTTATTAGTGGCTATCGAGAACACAAACAAAATTCTCAATGAGTTGGATGATCTAGAAAACATGAGACCTCTCACCAACCCTGAATGCTACTTTCGTAAGATCATCAAAACACACCTTCTCAGGCTGTTGGATTATCAAAAGCAGTATTGGAAAAAACATTGCACCATCTGCTGGGTTAAATTCGGTGATGAAAACACCAAAATTTTCCAAGCTGTTGCCACTGAGCGGTACAGGAAGAATAATGTGGCTATTCTCCAAACTGATGATGGCATGATGGTAGAGGATCACACGGGCAAAGAAGCTCTGTTGTTTCATGCATACACAGAGCGACTTGGTACGTCCAACCCTACACAGATGCGCTTTGATCTCCCTACACTTATTCAACCAACTGCAAACGTTGATCATCTCACAGCTCCATTTACAAAATATGAAATTGATGGGGTTGTCAAAGAAATGCCTGCAGACCATTCGCCTAGCCCAGATGGTTTTAGTGGGTTATTTCTTAAAGCTTGTTGGCCAATTATCAAGGACGATTTCTATACGCTCTGTGCTCAATTCCATGATGGTGAGCTAAATCTCCAAAGTATTAATGATGGCCTCATTACTCTCATCCCCAAGAATGGCTCACCCACCACAGTTAATGACTACCGCCCGATCACTTTACTCAACTGCTGTCTCAAGCTCATCACTAAACTTCTGGCCAATCGTCTGCAAAAATTGATCTTACACATCATTCATTGCAACCAATACGGTTTCATCAAAGGGAGGTCCATCCTAGATTGTTTAGCTTGGAAATTTTAGTATATCCATCAATGCCAGGCCTCCAAAAGACAGATTGTGCTTCTGAAGCTAGACTTTGCTAAAGCCTTCGACACCATTGAGCATGAAGCAGTGATCAACATTATGAAACACATGGGTTTCAATGACAAATGGTTGTCTTGGATTCGTTCGATCTTCTGCTCGGGATGCTCGTCCATTCTTCTCAATGGTGTGCCGGGCCGCCAGTTTCACTGCAGGCGTGGTGTCACACAGGGCGACCCCCTCTCCTGTCTAATCTTCGTCCCCACTCATGATCTCCTACAATCAGCTATCAATGACGTCTTCAGGAGAGGTCTGATTCAACTACCCTTCCCCTCCAATGGTGATATGGATTACCCGATCGTCCGATACGCTAATGACACGATACTTCTCATGCCTGCCTACCCTAGACAAGCTGTGACCATCAAGAACATTCTGTCTGATTATGCCCAGTCAATTGGCCTGAAGATTAACTTCCATAAATCCACATTAATCCCCATCAACTTGGACCCGCAAATGGCTGCTGATACGTCTCCAACGTATCTACTTTTCCAAACACTTTTGCCCTTGTTTTGGACTCTAACTTGCATGATTTGAATGAAACTAACCCGGACTGACACTGTTTTCAGCAGAACTGCCATGATGTTGTTTTACGTGTAGAAAACAAAAGTTCTCGGAATGACCTGAAAATCCACGGAGATAAGTTTTGGAAAATATAAAAAATACTGGCGAAAGAATCAAGACCAGGGGCCCCACACCCTGTCCACGAGGGTGGAGGGCGCTCCCCCCTGTCTCGTGGGCCCCCTGACGCTCCACCGACCTCAACTCCAACTCCATATATTCCGTTTCGCAGAGAAAAAAATCAGAGAGAAAGTTTCATCGTGTTTTACGATACTGAGCCGCCGCCAAGCCCTAATCTCTCTCGGCAGGGCTAACCTGGAGTTCGTTCGGGGCTTCGGAGAGGGGGATTCGTCGCCGTCGTCATCATCAACCATGCTCCATCACCAATTTCATGATGCTCACCGCCGTGCGTGAGTAATTCCATCGTAGGCTTGCTAGACGGTGATGGGTTGGATGAGATTTACCATGTAATCAAGTTAGTTTTGTTAGGGTTTGATCCCTAGTAATCACTATGTTCTGAGATTGATGTTGCTATGACTTTGCTATGCTTAATGCTTGCCACTAGGGCCCGAGTGCGATGATTTCAGATCTGAACCTATTATGTTTTCATGAATATATGTGTGTTCTTGATCCTATCTTGCAAGTCTATAGTCACCTATTATGTGTTATGATCTGACAACCCCGAAGTGACAATAATCAGGATACTTCTCGGTGATGACCATAGTTTGAGGAGTTCATGTATTCACTATGTGCTAATGCTTTGTTCCGGTGCTCTATTAAAAGGAGGCCTTAATATCCCTTAGTTTCCACTAGGACCCCGCTTCCACGGGAGGGTAGGACAAAAGATGGCATGCAAGCTGTTTTCCATAAGCATGTATGACTATATTCGGAATACATGCCTACATTACATTGATGAATTGGAGCTAGTTCTGTGTCACCCTATGTTATAGCTATTACATGAGGAATCGCATCCAACATAATCATCCATCACTGATCCAATGCCTACGAGCTTTTCACATCTTGTGTTTCGCTTATTTACTTTTCCGTTGCTACTGTTACAATTACTACAAAACTATTATCTTTACTTTTGCCACTGTTACCATTACTATCATACTACTTTGCTACTAAATACTTTGCTGCAGATACTAAGTTATCTAGGTGTAGTTGAATTGACAACTCAACTGCTAATACTTAAGAATATTCTTTGGCTCCCCTTGTGTCGAATCAATAAATTTGGGTTGAATACTCTACCCTCGAAAGCTGTTGCGATCCCCTACACTTGTGGGTTATTAAGTCTAATTTCTAGCGCCGTTGCCAGGAAGCATAACTCTATTCTTTGAGTCACTTGGGATTTATATCTGTTGATCACTATGAGGAACTTGAAAGACGAAAGAACCAAGATTTTTCCCTCAACTACGAGGAGAGGTAAGGAACTGCCATCTAGCTCTGCACTAGATTCTCCTTCTGTTTTGAGTAAGCTTGCGACACCTAAACCTGCTACTGCTATGAATTCTGATATGTCGCATGTTATTGATGATGCCACTTCTGCTATGCATGATACTTATGATGAAACTACTTTTGTGCGTGATACTACTGTGCCATTAGGTGAATTTCTTGATGAACAACTTGCTAGGGTTAGAGAGAATGAAATTATTGAAGATGCTATTATTGATGATAGTGATGATGAAAGTTCTCCCCCTGATTATGAATTACCTGTTGTTCCTGAGGGTTATGTTATGGAATGAGGAAGCTGCTAGAGCTATCTTTGCTTGCAAAGATAGATATGATCTTAAGAAGTTATTAGCTAAATGGAAGCAGCAATCTCTTAATGCTAGAATGAAACCTGACCCTGCTTTTGCTACTTCACCTATCTGTGTTACTGATAAGGATTATGAATTCTCTGTTGATCCTGAAATAATTACTTTGGTTGAATCTGATCCTTTTTATGGCCTTGAATCTGAAACTGTTGTGGCACATCTTACCAAGTTGAATGATATAGCCACCCTGTTTACTAATGATGAGAAGTCTCGCTATTATTATATCCTTAAGATATTTCCGTTCTCATTAAAGGGTGATGCTAAGACTTGGTTTAATTCTCTTGATCCTGGTTGTGTGCGTAGTCCCCAGGATATGATTTATTACTTCTCTGCTAAATATTTCCCTGCTCATAAGAAACAAGCTGCCTTGCGAGAAATATATAATTTTGTGCAAATCGAAGAAGAGAGTCTCCCACAAGCTTGGGGGAGGCTTCTTCAATTACTTAATGCTTTGCCCGATCATCGTCTTAAGAAAAATGAAATACTTGATATCTTTTATAATGGACTAACCGATGCTTCCAAGGACTACTTGGATAGTTGTGCTGGTTGTGTTTTCAGGGAAAGAACAGTCGACCAAGATGAATTACTATTGTATAATATGTTGACTAATGAAAATAATTGGACTCTTCCTGAGGCAATCCCTGAGCCAATTTAGCCAACTCCTGAGCCTATTCCTAAACCAACTCCAAAGAAGAGAGGTGTTCTATTTCTCAGTCCTGAAGATATGCAAGAGGCAAAGAAATCAATCAAATAAAAAGGTATAAAAGTTGAAGATGTTAAGAATTTACCTCCTATTGAAGAAATACATGGTCTTAATTTACCGCCTGTTGAAGAAACACATTGTCTTGATAACCCGACATAGGTAGTAAGGGTAAATTCTCTCTATAGATATGATAAAGTTGAAATTCACTCTACTAAATTTCATAGCCCATGCCTAGATGAATTTGATGGCTTTATGGCTAGACAAGAAAGTTTTAATGCTTATGTTGGTACAGAATTAAAGAATTATGCTTTCGAGATAGGACGCTTGAGTGATTATATGGCTAGAGTTAAAGGTGAACTTAAACTCATTAGCAAATATGCTTCTATGGTTACCACTCAAGCTGAGCAAGTACTTAAAGCTCAAAGTGATTTGCTCGATGAATTAAATAATAAACATGACTTTGCTGTTAGAGTGGCTACTAGAACTGGTAGAATGACTCAGGAACCTTTGTATCCTGAAGGCCACCCTAAGAGAATCGAGCAAGATTCTCAGAGAAATAATTTAGAGGCACCTAGTTCTTCCAAAAAGAAGAAAAAGAAAAACGATAGGACTTTGCATGCTTCTAGTGAACCTGTTGTAGACACACCTGAGAATCCCAATGATATTTCTATTTCTGATGCTGAAACACAATCAGGTGATGAACATGAACCTAGTGATAATGTTAATGATAATGTTCATGTTGATGCTCAACCTAGCAAAAATAATGAAGTAGAGATTGAACCTGCTGTTGATCTTGATAACCCACAATCAAAGAATCAACGTTATGATAAGAGAGATTTTGTTGCTAGGAAGCACGGTAGAGAAAGAGAACCATGGGTTCAGAAACCCATGCCCTTTCCTCCTAAACCATCCAAGACAAAGGATGATGAGGATTTTGAGCGCTTTGCTGAAATGATTAGACCTATCTTCTTACGTATGCGCTTAACTGATATGCTTAAAGTAAATCCTTATGCTAAGTATATGAAGGATATCATTACAAATAAAAGAAAGATACCGGAAGCTGAAATTTCCACCATGCTTGCTAATTACACTTTTAAGGGTGGAATACCAAAGAAACTTGGAGATCCAGGGGTACCAACTATACCATGCTCCATTAAAAGAAATTATGTTAAAACTGCTTTATGTGATCTTGGAGCCGGTGTTAGTGTTATGCCTCTCTCTTTATATCGTAGACTTGAATTGAATAAGTTGACACCTACTGAAATATCTTTGCAAATGGCTGATAAATCAACTGCTATACCTGTCGGTATTTGTGAGGATGTGCCTGTTGTGGTTGCAAATGTCACTATCTTAACGGACTTTGTTATTCTTGATATTCCCGAGGACGATAGTATGTCGATTATCCTTGGTAGACCCTTTTTGAATACTGCAGGGGCTGTTATTGATTGCAACAAAGGCAATGTCACTTTTCATGTTAATGGTAATGAGCATACGGTACACTTTCCGAGGAAACAATCTCAAGTTCATAGCATCAATTCTATTGGAAAAGTTCCAACTATCATTATTGGAGGTTTTGAATTTCCTCTTCCTACTGTCAAGAAAAAGTATGATATTCTTATTGTTGGGGATGTTCATATCCCCGTTGAGGAAACTTAGTGTTATTCGAAATTTCTCCGGTTCTGTGTTATTCGGAATGAGTTTGTTAACAAGACTTGATCAACCTTGTCAGTGGATTCATTTTGATGATCATGAGATGGATGAAACTAGAAGGCACAACCTTCTGTACCCTCTTTTTACTTTCTGTTATTTAGATTAAATAAAGCAAAAATAGTATTATCTGTCTGTTTTCTGAATTATCCGTGCAATAAAAAATATCCCGAAAATAAAAGTGCTCCAAATGCCCTGCAAATTTAGTATGATTTTTATGGAATATTTGAGGATTTTAGGCACTGAAAACACTGCAGGAGGGGCAAGCACCTGGCCACGAGGGTGGAGGGCGCGCCCACACCCCCTGGGCGCGCCCCCTGTCTCGTGGGCCCATGGTGGCCCCCCTCCACTTATTCCTGCACCCACACACTCCATCTTCTTCCCAAAAAAATCCCCATCCAGCTCAAGCACGAGTTCTAGCTCATTTTGCTGCGATTTTAGATCTCCTTGCTCAAAGCTCCATTCACAAAACTGCTTTGGGAGATTGTTGCTTGGTATGTGACTCCTCCATTGGTCCAATTAGTTTTTGTTCTAGTGCTTTATTCATTGCAAATTTTTGCTGCATAGGTGACCCTGTTCTTGAGCTTGCATGTCAAATTTATGAGGTCCCAAGTAATTCTAATGCATGATATAGGCTCTAGGCACTTGTAGGAGTAGTTGCTACCAATCTTGTTTAGTTTTATTCACTTTTATTTTGAATCTACTAAAATTTCAGAAATTTTCAGAAAAAAAAATATGACTAGGAGAATGTATCAAGGTGGTTCCTGAATAAAGAAAGGACCCAGGCTTGCTATGCGTGAGCAAGACGATGAACTATCGAGTGACGCAGAAGTGCGAGCTTGTGAGTGGCCATCAGACAATTCTATGGTCAAGGCAGGCTTTAAGGAGGAACTTGATGCATATGTGCATAATGCCGATCTCGAGGACTTCTTACAAGATAAGTGTCCTCGGTACTATCTATTGACTGATTCATTTGTGAGAAGGTTTAAATATAAATGTTCACGTAATTCTCGGAGTGTCCTGTTTAATATTTATGATAAATCTTATACCATGGACTTAGAGGATTTTACAACTGCTTGCAAACTTTCGCAGTGGGGCAATGTTAATGATCCCCGCAAATCTGAATTTAGAGACTTTCTTGCTAGTATTACTGTGGGAGAATCTAGGGATATAGCACAAGCTATCATAGGGAGCATTCACTTTCCTTCTATACATTATTTTGCTCTCTTCATTGGTAGATGCATTAACGGTAAAGATGAAGCATGTCATATCTGTGTCCCTGATCTTTGTGTCCTCAAGAGTGCCGTGTTAGGTTACAAAGATTATAACTTGGGGGCAATAGTTGCACGTAGATTGCATAATAATGGTAGGGCTGGAGATTTATTTGGAGGAATTTATGTGACCCGTGTGGCTAATTATCTTGGTGTAGCCCCACGAGCGGGGGATATGGTGTTGCCTCCTACTTATTTAGATTATGACGCTATGGTCAAACATCATTTTCTTAGGAGGAATGAACAATTCCTCCAGTATCGACTAATCTTTGACAGACATAGCTCTGTCCATGTTACTCTTCCTGCTCCTTTCCTTTTTGATTACCAGGCAAAAGGAAGATATGTTGTTACCAGGGAGGAAGCAGCTGAACACGAGGGGAGAGCGGAGGCGGCTCGCCAACATGCCGCAGCTCAGGAGGCATTTGCTGCTGCATCTCAGTACGACCCCAGTTGCAACTACGGATATCAGCCAGGCTACCCTTGCCCTTAGACCAACTTAGGCCAAAAGCCTAAGCTTGGGGGAGTACGTATTTCTCACCGACTTTACATTCATGTTCACACACTATTCTAGTTGTCGGTGCTCATACTCTTTCATTGTATTATCCATGCTAGTTTAATTTTCTTTTTCTAGCTTTCTTCTTGTGTGTTTGATAAACCTTAAGAAAAACCAAAAAATTAGTTAGTTTAATTTCCATGCTTGTAGTAGAGTTAAAATGAAAACCCAAAAAGATTTCTCGTTCTTCTTCTTGCTTGTTGGGAGCTTTCCCGTGTAAATTTTTCTTTTCTTTCCTTTGGGGGTTGAGGGTAGAAGACCATATTAAAAACGTTTAGTGGCTCTCATATGCATGATTGTTTATTTAACTTAGAGCCCATATTACTTTGTCTTCTCTCTTGAGTTGAATGCTTGCAGATTCCAGCTTAGTCCAATGCACGTGCACTATTATTATTATACACATCGTTCGGTCGTGCAAGTGAAAGGCAATAATGACGATATATGATGGACTAATTGAGATGAGAGAAGTTGGTATGAACTCGACCTCTCTTGTTTTTGTAAATATGATGAGTTCATCGTTCCTGATTCAACTTATTATGAAGTAAACATATTTGCAATGACATTTAGAGATTATAGTTGCTTGTGCCATGCTTGATTAGCTATGAGTTATAATGGTTTACCTTGCGTGCCAACATGCTATTAAAATGATTATGATGTGGTATGATGGGATGGTATCCTCCTTTGAATGAATTGAGTGACTCGACTTGGCACATGTTCACGCATGTAGTTGAAACAAATCAACATAGCCTTCATGATATTTATGTTCATGGTGGATTATATCCTACTCATGCTTGTACTCGGTGTGAATTAATTTTAATGCATGTTCATGACTGTTGTCGCTCTCTTAGTTGGTCGCTTCCCAGTCTTTTGCTAGCCTTCACCTGTACTAAGCGGGAATACTGCTTGTGCATCCAAACTCCTTAAACCCCAAAGTTATTCCATATGAGTCCACCATACCTTCCTATATGCGGTATCTACCTGCCGTTCCAAGTAAATTTGTATGTGCCAAACTCCAAACCTTCAAATGAAATTCTGTTTTGTATGCTCGAGCAGCTCATGTTTCAACTAGGGCTGCCTATATCTTCCATGCTAGGTGGGTTATTCTCAAGAGGAGTGGACTCCGCTCCTCATTCACGAGAAAGGGCCGGTAACCGGGATGCCCAGTCCCATGATCCAAAAAGATCAAAGCAAATCAATATAATTAAACAAAACTCCCCCAGGGCTGTTGTTAGTTGGAGGCACTCGTTGTTTCGAGCAAGCCATGGATTGATGCTTGTTGGTGGTGGGGGAGTATAAACTTTTACCATTTTGTTTGGGAACTGCCTATAATGCATGTAGTATGGAAGATACAGCCATCTCATAGTTGTTGCGTTGACAGTGAAAGTATGCCGCTCAAAATGTTATTCATCTCTATTTTAAAATCGAGCTCTGGCACCTCTACAAATCCTTGCTTCCCTCTGCGAAGGGCCTATCTATTTACTTTTATGTTGAGTCATCACCTTCTTATTAAAAAGCACCCGCTGGAGAGCACACTGTCATTTGCATTCATTACTATTGGTTTATATTGGGTATGACTTGACTGGATCTCTTTTACCATGAATTACAATGTTTAGTCAGTCCTTGATCTTTAAAGGTGCTCTGCATTTATGTTTTGCGGTCTCAGAAAGGGCTAGCGAGATACCATTTTGTTATATCATATTATGATTGTTTTGAGAAAGTGTTGTCATCTGAGTTTTATTATTATCGCTCACTAGCTGATTATGCCATTGATATGAGTAATTGTGAGACCTAAGTGTTATTGTGAGTATGGTTAGTTCATAATACTTGCTGAAACTTGAATGCTGGCTTTACATGTTTACAACAACAAGAGCAAACAGAGTTTGTAAAAGTTTTTTCTTTATCACTTTCAGTTTATCAACTGAATTGCTTGAGGACAAGCAAAGGTTTAAGCTTGGGGGAGTTGATACGTCTCCAACGTATCTACTTTTCCAAACACTTTTGCCCTTGTTTTGGACTCTAACTTGCATGATTTGAATGAAACTAACCCGGACTGACGCTGTTTTCAGCAGAACTGCCATGATGTTGTTTTATGTGTAGAAAACAAAAGTTCTCGGAATGACCTGAAAATCCACGGAGGTAAGTTTTGGAAAATATAAAAAATACTGGCGAAAGAATCAAGACCAGGGGGCCCACACCCTGTCCACGAGGGTGGGGCGCGCCCTTCCCCCTGGGCGCTGCCCCCTGTCTCGTGGGCCCCCTGACGCTCCACCGACCTCAACTCCAACTCCATATATTCCGTTTCGCGGAGAAAAAATCAGAGAGAAAGTTTCATCGCGTTTTACGATACGGAGCCGCCGCCAAGCCCTAATCTCTCTCGGGAGGGCTGATCTGGAGTCCGTTCGGGGCTCCGGAGAGGGGGATTCGTCGCCGTCGTCATCATCAACCATCCTCCATCACCAATTTCATGATGCTCACCGCCGTGCGTGAGTAATTCCATCGTAGGCTTGCTGGACGGTGATGGGTTGGATGAGATTTACCATGTAATCAAGTTAGTTTTGTTAGGGTTTGATCCCTAGTATCCACCATGTTCTGAGATTGATGTTGCTATGACTTTGCTATGCTTAATGCTTGTCACTAGGGCCCGAGTGCCATGATTTCAGATCTGAACCTATTATGTTTTCATGAATATATGTGTGTTCTTGATCCTATCTTGCAAGTCTATAGTCACCTATTATGTGTTATGATCCGACAACCCCGAAGTGACAATAATCGGGATACTTCTCGGTGATGACCGTAGTTTGAGGAGTTCATGAATTCACTATGTGCTAATGCTTTGTTCCGGTTCTCTATTAAAAGGAGGCCTTAATATCCCTTAGTTTCCACTAGGACCCCACTACCACGGGAGGGTAGGACAAAAGATGTCATGCAAGTTCTTTTCCATAAGCACGTATGACTATATTCGGAATACATGCCTACATTACATTGATGAATTGGAGCTAGTTCTGTGTCACCCTATGTTATAGCTATTACATGAGGAATCGCATCTGACATAATTATCCATCACTGATCCAATGCCTACGAGCTTTTCACATCTTGTGTTTCGCTTATTTACTTTTCGGTTGCTACTGTTACAACTACTACAAAACTGCTATCTTTACTTTTGCCACTGTTACCATTACTATCATACTAGTTTGCTACTAAATACTCTGATGCAGATACTAAGTTATCCAGGTGTGGTTGAATTGACAACTCAACTGCTAATACTTAAGAATATTCTTTGGCTCCCCTTTTGTCAAATCAATAAATTTGGGTTGAATACTCTACCCTCAAAAGCTGTTGCGATCCCCTACACTTGTGGGTTATCAGCTGTAGATATTGCCTCAATCTTTGGCTGTTCAATTGGATCCATGCCCTTCACTTACCTCGGCCTACCCCTCAGCACCTCCAGGCCATCGCTTCATGATTTTATGCCTCTAGTTAGCAATTTGGAACGAAATCTTTCTTCCACGCTCTCACTCATGTCGTATGCCGGGAAGCTTACACTGCTCAACACCACAGTCACGTCTCTTGTCATCTATGCTATGTGTACGCTCAAGTTCCCACCTAAACTCATTGATATACTGGATAAAATCAGGAGAAGGTGTCTCTTGGTCAAAAACACTAATCAAGGCAAGAAATCTAACTCACTTGCTTCTTGGGACATGGTTTTTAAGCCAAAGAAGAAGGGAGGGCTTGGTGTGATAAACCTCAAAATCCAGAATGAAGCTCTTCTCTTGAAGTTCTTACATACAACTTACTTGGGACACATACTATGAACAGAAAATCCCGCACGCTATGGATCCGGTTGGCTCCTTCTGGTGGCACTACATTCTTAAACTAACGCCGATGTTTCACGGGATTTCCCATGTTAATATTGTGTGTGGCTCCACTACCCTTTTTTGGAAAGATCTCTGGGCTAATTAACTGCTCCTTGACTCACATCCTTGGGCTTTCTCATACGCAATCAATGAAGATGTCTCTATCCGCGATTTCTTGGGGATCACGTCTCTTGGAATGGCCTTTCACCTGCCACTCTCCCCCCAAGCGTTCGACGAGGTCAGGCACATTCAGACGATCGCATCATCTATCCAACCAACGACCTCTGCTTCGGACGTCTGGAGCTATGTTTGGGGCAAAACTATTTACAGATCAATGGACTACTACCAATTCTTTTTTCGGGAGGTCCAGGCTCACAAAGTTTTTGACTGGCTTTGGAGGTCTAAATGTACTATGAAGTTGAAAGTCTTTGCTTGGCTACTCCTCCACGACAGGCTGAACACCAGGAATATGCTGAAAAGACGCCATTACAACATCGGTGACGATCACAACTGTCTGCTGTGTGGGCGCAACATCGAGGAAATGGTTGAGCACATGATTTTTACGTGCACGTTTAGTAAGCGATGCTGGCAAGCCCTGGATATCAACTGGGAACCTTTCGGCGATAGGGTGCAAGCTATTGAAGACTAGAAAACAAACCACCCTACGCCCATGCTGTTTGAAAAATTCACTATGGCGGCGTGGAGCATTTGGAAGGAGAGAAACAATAAGCATTTCAGATCAATCAATCCCTCCTTTCGATCGTGGCTAGATAGATACAAGAAGGACTTTGAACTTCTGCAACATAGGGTCAAAGCGGCAAATAGGCCTCTAGTACTGGATTTTGTAAACTCTTTACACTAGACCCTTCCTTCTTTTTCTTCTAGGTGGGACACAAAGTGGTCTACCTACCCCCCTGATGTAAATATTCACCTTGTACAGTTCCTTTGTTTTTAATACATTTACATAGTAGGAGTCTTTCCTACTATTTCTGGTCAAAAAAAGGAGCATATACCCTTATATCCTGATTTTGAAGATAACACAGTTGAGATGAATGAGGAGGAACCATCATCTGTGCAAGCACATGAGAAGAGAGAGAAGGCAAGGGCAGAGAAAGCTGCAAAGATGCCAACTGCTCAAGAGGCATCTCAACTGTTCCTGAAGAGCAAGCAAGATCAGCTTGGCTATCTGATTGCCTCCCCCTTGAGGATTGAGAAGGGCTTGGCCACCCCGACTCAAAACCAGGAGAGTTTGGAGAGGATCATTGAGCAGAAATTCTATGCTCTTGATGTCAAGATAACCGAGATCCAAACTGCAGTTGGGCAACTTCAGGAGGATGTGGAGGAGAAGAAGGGCAAGTCTACTATATATGCTTTTGCTAGAGTGCCCAGCATCTACAGCTTCAGTGCCACCAGCTCCAGCAGCCACTCCACCAGATCCAGCGACATCAACAGACGCTTTCGTCCTTGGAGTCATCTATACACCACCTCATGAAGACCAAGCTTGAGAGTCGATTAGCACTATGCATTCTTTGAACCTTTTGGTAACTTGTTGCCAAAGGGGGAGAAAATGTATAGATCATAGGCTTTGAGAGAGATTGTTGCTTTTGATCTCTCTTGTTTTTTGTGGTTGAACTTCTTTATTGTGTGCTTGTGAGATACTTGTTTACTTTCTTGATACATTATGTCTTTTGTGAGATACTTGGATGATTTTGTGTTTGATCATATACTATGCTACCCTTAATGCTTGTTGGATGATATTATCTCTTATATCCTCTTATGATCATTCACTTTGCTTGGTGATGAGTGCATATGTTCAATTATTATCATTCTGAGCGCTCCACCAAGATGTATGTGACATGAAAGAGTAACCCATGATCCTAACACATTGTGCATTTGCAGTCCAAAGCAAATTTTAAATAGTGCACAAATTTAGGGGGAGCTCTTGCTTATCACATACTTCTCAAAGCGTCGATGTTTTTCAATCTTATTATCATTTGTCGAAGCTTTGATCTATATGTTGTCATCAATTACCAAAAAGGGGGAGATTGAAAGTGCAACTATCCCTGGCTGGTTTTGGTAATTCCTAACAACATATAACTCAATGAGCTAATGCTATTTCAAGATAAATATTTCAGGAAAGCTCAATGATTGGCATGGCATGGATGAGAAAAGTGGACCCCTCAAAATGCAAGGACAAAAGGATTGGCTCAAGCTCAAAGCACAAGACTCTATATTTTCCATTTTAGTGATCTAAGATCACATTGAGTCCATAGGAAAAGCCAATACTATCAAGAGGGGATGAGGTGTTGCTTAATGAGTTTCTTGCTCGAAGTGCTTAGTGATATGCTCCAAAAACCCTCAACAACTTTATCACATCCACATATGTCCAAACCAAAAGTCAAACTCGGCCCTAATCTCTCTGTTTCCCTTCGTAACATTTCGGTCAAACCGAGATGAGTGATCGGTCCCACCGAGATGGCAATGCAAACTCACTGTTTCCCTTTCGTAATGTTTCGGTCCAACCGAGATGAGTGAATCGGTCCCACTGAGTTTGTCTGACCAACTCTATGTGTGTCTATTACCAAAATCGGTCTCACAGAGTTTGTGTAATCGATCTCACCGAGATTACGTTATGCCCTAACCCTAACGATATCGGTCCCACCGAGTTGACATGTCGGTCCCACCGAAATTCCTAACGGTCACATTATTTACTAAATCGGTCTGGCCAAGTTTCACGATTCGGTCCCACCGAGTTTGGTAAGTTGTGTGTAACGGTTAGATTTTGTGTGGAGGCTATATATACCCCTCCAACCACTCTTCATTCGAGAAGAGAGCCATCAGAACATGCCTACACTTCCAACATACATTTTCTAAGAGAGAACCACCTACACTTGTGTTGAGGTCAAGATATTCCATTCCTACCACATAAATCTTGATCTCTAGCCTTCCCCAAGTTGCTTTCCACTCAAATCTTCTTTCCTCCAAATCCATATCCGGTGAGAGATAGTTGAGTGTTGGGGAGACTATCATTTGAAGCACAAGAGCAAGGAGTTCATCATCAACACACCATTTTTTACTTCTTGGAGAGTGGCGTCTCCTAGATTGGCTAGGTGTCACTTGGGAGCCTCCGACAAGATTGTGGAGTTGAACCAAGGAGTTTTTAAGGGCAAGGAGATCGCCTACTTCGTGAAGATCTACCCTAGTGAGGCAAGTCCTTCGTGGGCGACGACCATGGTGGGATAGACAAGGTTGCTTCTTCGTGGACCCTTCGTGGGTGGAGCCGTCCGTGAACTCGCGCAACCGTTACCCTTCGCGGGTTTAAGTATTGATCAACATGGATGTACAATAGCACCACCTATCGGAACCACGGATAAAAAATCTCTGTGGAAACATTGCGTTTGCCTCATCAAACTCCTCCCTTTACCTTCATATGCAATTGTTTTACATTCCGCTGCTATACTCTTAGAATTGCATGTGTAGGTTGATTGCTTGACTTGTGCTAAGTTGCTAAAATCTGCCAAGAACTAAAATTGGGAAAATGCTAAATTTTTATTTGGTCAAGTAGTCTAATCACCCCCCTCTAGACATACTTTCGATCCTACACACACGAGCCGCCGCGCCCCTCTCCGCCGGAGCCGCTGCAACCGCCGCAGTGCACTTGGCCTCGATGGCCCCGGCATCCCCCTTCTTCTTCTTCACCACCAAGTGTGGCCTGATGACAAACGAAGATACTAAGAACCACAACGAAATCCAAGAGCAAGGCCAAGAAGGAGCACTTACTGGTCTGTGGTGACGTAGTTCCTCTTCAGGCTCATCAGCGCAGGCTTCACGGGCGCGGGTGGCGCTGCGTTCTTGGGAGCAGGCGAGCACACAGTCGGCACCACACTGGATAGTGGCGGTGAAGCAGGAGCGCTGCCCAGAGGAATTAGTGCTGACCTGTCCCTCTTCTGGACCGCTTGCTTCGGCTTCTTCGAAGGGGTCCCCGGATCTCGTGGTGACCCCGGCAGGGCGAGCCAACTCCATGAACGGGTGCGCACCCACGTCATCATCGTCGGAGAAGTCGCAGAGGAGGTCTCTCTGCCTCAGAGCGTAGGTCTCCCTCTCCCCCTCCTCGGTGGCTTCGGAGGAGGGGTCGCCGGAGGACAAGTCCACCAAGGAGGTAGCCGACGGGGGAAGCTCCGTCGACACGAGCCCGTGCTCGTTGAAGACAGGCATGGCGGAGGCAATATCCTCCCCATCTTCCCGGCGGTACAGTGGGAGGCAATCATCCGGAGGGCTGCTCGGGTCCTTCTCGACCATGGAGTGCAAAACCTTGCTCAGCTCCTCATCGGACAGGCTGTCTTGGCGCAGCTGGAGCTTGTCTTGTGCACCCCCGAGCTTCACAAGGGGCAGGAGCACTACTGAAGCGGCGCCAGGCACTGTGTCAGAAACTCCTTGACAATCATGGACCCCATCGGCTTCTCCACCTTCAAGTCAGCCTCCATCTTCTTCATCAACAGCCTCGCCTGGGGGTCAGTAATCTTCTCATGAGACCACCCTTTCTCGAATGACGGGAGCCCGGTCGGCAGCTCGAGCAGGACGTGGGAGCGCTTGGCGTCCATGAGGACCCATTTGTTCCGGAGGTCGTCCACCTTCTTCCCAGCGTGGGAAATCGCATTGTTGTGGGCTGGTGGACATTCACCCAGAGGTAGAAGAAGGGGCGGAGCATTGCAATGGAAGGCATCACCCCCACGACGCCTCGTAGTAGAAGGCAAAGATTGATAGGAGGAGAACGGAATTGGGATGAAGATGGAGTGCGTGGATACCATAATGGTGGAGGACGGCGTAGAAGAAGCGGGAGAAAGGAGGAACCAACCCCGCATAGACGTTGTGCAGGAAGAAGGGGTAGAAGGTGCTTCTCGCGGGTTTCGGCTTGGTGGTGCCAACCCGGAGCGTCGTCTCCCCCCCTTCACTGCCCGCGCTCACCATCAAGAGAAGCGCGGTCTGGAGCTTCTCCTCAGCGAAAGTGGGTGCGCTCAGCGCTGACTCAAACTAGGCGGCAGAGCCGGCAGCCATGGCTGGAAGCTTTAGCCTTATCAGCAGCCATCAGGATAGAGCTCGGTGGGGAGGATCGGCAGATCTGGAGGATTTTTCCAGCGTAAGGAGAAAAGGGGATCTGGAGCAAGACGAAAGGAAGGCAATGAAGGCTCAGCGGCAGTTGCCAGCCTCTTTGTCAGCCAGGAACGGTTGCCGAGGTAGCATGGGGAAGTGGAGATGCCCACGTCCCATCAATCGCCACATGTCGTCCAAGGCCGCAGGTGGTTAGGGCCCGTGGTGCACCGCACTTGCCCTTTGGCTTCGCCTAGAAGCCAAGTCCGAGCGTGCCTTAGGCCTGAGGGCTACTATCGGTGTTCTGGATATGGGGGTACCCAGACTTGCCTGCCTGCGGCCCGCTGCGTGGCTCCATCGACGGCCTGGTATGGCCCAGCTTCAGAATCAATAGCTCAAGACCCTCGCGAGGGGCCAAGCCTCGCAAGGCGGACGACACCAAGACCTGCAAGGGGGTCAGCCTCCTTAGGCTGGCTCCCGAGTAGCGGACATTTCTATGCAAGGTGCACCTCATGAGGCTCAGCTGACGTGAACCATGACGACCAAGGCCAGGCGGGCGCAGCGAACCAGTTTCCTCTTCAGTGCAAAGGGGGCAAGTAGCAGGTGCGGAGTCCCGAGGAATCAACAAAAGGTTTTCATTCTGGTGCAACGAGACCAAGACCACTAGGACAGCAGGACAGAGGTCATTGCCGAGCTCACCACAATGTCACAACCAAAGGCTTTTGCAGGCAAAGACCACTTTAGTCAGGATATGATGTACTTGTTGTCTCCCTTCAAATCTGGCCGTTGTGGGACCCCTTCCCGCCAACATTTGGCAAGAGGACCAAGGCCGCTATAAATAGGACCTAGCCTCCACCATAGAGGAGGGAAGAAAACAAGCAAGGTCGAATCCATAGAGAGAGACGAGACAATAGGGCGAATCCATTCCACCCTCGCCATCTCGCCAGCTCACTTGAGCTCAAGAACACCTCACTTCCCGAGGTTGTTCAACCACTGTACTAGTTCATCCTCAGCCCCTCGAGGCAATCCACCACAAAGCTGGAGTAGGGTATTACACCACAAGGTGGCCCGAACCAGGATAAACTGTTGTGTCTTTCTTTCCCATCGAGCTCGATATGCTAGGATGTGAGGTTTCACGAGTTGGCAGGCTGGGCAGGTAGAGATCTCCGCACGCACCCAGGAGTTCGAACCTCTCAAGGGTTTGCGGAACCCGAAATCTGACCAATAGATCTCGTCTAGATCATATCATCGTTCTTATTGCATTACTCCATTTCTCCATGAACTTAATACACTAGATGCATGCTGGATAGCGGTCGATGTGTGGAGTAATAGTAGTAGATGCAGGCAGGAGTCGGTCTACTAATCTTGGGCGTGATGCCTATATATTGATCATTGCCTTGGATATTGTCATAATTATTTGATCTTCCATCAATTGCCCAACAGTAATTTGTTTACCCATCCTGTGCTATTTCTCGAGAGAAGTCACTAGTGAAAGCTATGGCCCCCGGGTCTATTCTTTATCATATTTGCCTTGAGATCTATTTTTATTCGCTTTATTTTCAGATCTATTATTCCAAAAACCCAAAAATACCTTGCTGAACTTTTTTATTACTTATTTTATTCGCATTTTATCGAGAGCTATTTATCCAATCTACCACAAATTTATCTATCTTTTTACCATGGAGGGATTGACAACCCCTCTTATGCGTCGGGATGCAAGTATTTGTTCTTTGTGTGCAGGTACTGTTTACATAGTGTTGCTTGGTTCTCCTACTAGATTGATACCTTGGTTTCACAACTGAGGGAAATACCTATTGTAGGTGTACTGCATCATCCCTTCCTATTCGGGGAAATACCAACGCAGTTTCAAGCGACATCATGAACACAAGGTCTTCATGATGTAGGAACCATGTTGTATATGTATTGAGCATGCGCTCACGTCGCATATCTCTTTTGCTTGTACTTTATCACACCATTGGATTTTTCTTTCCATTTCATGTTTTGACGGAAGGGGTTTGCGATGAACGGACCTCTTACATTTTCCATGTGACATGGACAATGTTGAGCATGGATCATGTCTGATTCCATTGATGATCACAAGTTTGACCTCACATTTGAACTTCTGTGTGATGATGTGGACTCAGGGTTTACCAAGACATGATCATTTGAATCACCTTGCGCGAATAGCAGTCTAAAAGCCATGCACGCAAGGTCTCCATGATGTAGGAACCACATTGTACATGTATTGTGCACGCACTCACGTCGCATATCTCATTTGCTTGTACTTTGTCACACCATTGGGTTTTTATTTCCATTTGATGATTTGATGGGAGAGGTTTACGGTGAACAAACCTTTACATTTTCCATGTGACATGGACAATATTGACCATGGATCATGTCTGATTCCATTGATCAACACAAGTTTGACCTCACATTTGACCTTGCGACGTGAGGATGTGGACTCCGGGTTTACCAAAACTTGATCATTTTGAATCACCTTGCAAGAATAGCATTAAAATTTGTGTACACAATTGGTTTTCTCTTCATTTTTCATTACAAAATAAATAAATAAAGAAAATAGTCTGATTCGTGGCCATTCGATGCATGATGTATCACCTCTGTGTCGCTACCTCCTCACCTTCCTTGAAACACTATGTACGCCGTATGGAGGATCTACGGCTCCTAATTAGCTTGCCTTCTCCTCTACCTTCTCACATAAGCTTCAACCGCATCGAGAAGGAACACACGAAATAGTTACCAACGCTCGTCCCACTTCCCTATCCATCACAAAACCGCCCCTTGATTTCTCATCTAGTTTCCCCATTCTATCTCTTGTTCTTGACTTCTTGAAGCAC
This sequence comes from Triticum aestivum, assembly GCF_018294505.1. NCBI lineage: Eukaryota > Viridiplantae > Streptophyta > Magnoliopsida > Poales > Poaceae > Triticum > Triticum aestivum. The sequence continues at coordinate 448,535,007 of NC_057798.1, forward strand.
ATGGATCATCATCAGATCCTTGAGAATCTGTATCTGCATGATGGATTCCAGCGGGACCCTTTGTGAAGCTGTGAAGGTGAAGGTTAGGCTATTTGTACCGCTTGCTAGCTAGTTTTTCATTTCTCTAGATGAATCAAACGCCCAAATCTGAGCATTTCTGTGATTTCTTTATCATCTGTTTGACGTGCATGTTAGGGAAAAAGGCCCGCACATGCAGTTGATGAAGTTGTAGAATATGGAAGCAAACGTCATCAGTTCTTGGATCCTGAGGTACACTTATGTTCTAATCTTTCATGATTTCTTCCTAGTGTTGTGATGCGTATCCCGTAATTCTGACCATGGGCGACATGGATGATGATTAGGTTCCCCAGATTACAAATAGAATGTACTGAATCCAAACTTCTATGCGTTTTTCAGTAAAATGTTATTTATTTGCATTTCAGTTGTATGGCCATTCCCTTGAAGTTCTTCAAATAGCGTATGCCACGAAGGTTCTGTTGGATGTGGAATATGGTCCTGCTAATGATGTAGCCATGTTCACTATCAAGAGTGACCTATTTTCACCTGCATCTGTTGTTGCATAGGCTCTCCATCAGACTTTATGTCACTAGGACTTCAAGATTTTTGATCATGAAATTAAGGATGTTGTTCTGGTGAAATTCAAGTACCAAACAGATGTTTCATTGATTCATCTCTGCATCCTCAAGTTAACAGTAGGCACGAGAGCTGAAGCACTAATGATTGCAACCAAAGTTTCATAGTTGATGCCACGTACCCTAGAATTGTATGGCATCACCCGGACTATCATAATACTGGTTCCTCATAACGCTTTTGGGGATGAGGACAACGAAGATGTTGAAGGTGCAACTAGAGGTGCTGTTGTAGGGGCTGCTATAGGGGTTGGCAATGCTGGAGGATGTGGTGTTGGAGGTGCCATTGCAGCTCTTTGAACCGTAAGAATTATGGTTGCACTTTTATGGAACTAGTGATGTACTCCCTCTATAAAGAAATATAAGAGCATTTAGATTATTACTTTAGTGATCTAACGCTCTTATATTTATTTACGGAGGGAGTACATGACTATGTTTATGTATGCTTGCTGTCTACCATGTCTGAAGTGGCAAGATATGCAACTGAACTTATGTGATGTTCTAAGTGCCAGAATATGTGAACTTATGTGAAGCTTTAAGTGCCATTATATATGTGCCCATTTAGATGCTTTATGGAACTTCAGTTGTATATCTAATTATATTAGGGAGAATCTAGTTTTTGCCACTCTTAATTTTTTGCCAATTTTGCTTATGCCACTCTAAAATTTGACATTTCACTCTTGCCACTCTAGCTTTTTACAATGTATCACAATTTCCATTTTTTGGCAAAAGAAAAAAAAATCACTTTTTCCACTATTAACTGTTGACAATGTATGACAATTGCCACTTTAGTTTTTTTTGCTTTTGCCATGGAATGCTAGTTGTGATGCATTGTCAAAACCTAAGACTGGCAAAAGTGAAATGACAAATTTGAGAGTGGCAAAAGTGAAATGACAAATTTGAGAGTGGCATAAGTAAAATTGGCAAAATCTAGAGAGGCAAAAACAAAATTTTCCCATTATATCATGTAGTGTATATATGAATTAGGATGTCAATGTCACATGGTTCTCTAAATGTAATTCCAATGCCATATTGTTCTCTAAATGTAATGCCTAAACACAAAAAAAATCACTAATTTCATTAGCTATATTTTATCTCCTATTCGTTCACTGACAACTGGGCCATAGAACCATATGCCCGATAACATGTGGGCCAAGTCCATACGAATAGTCTCATCACATTTTGTAAGAGGAAACCCCTGTCCATCCTTCCTCATTCCCGAGCCTCCTCGCAGTCCCCTCCTCTTTCACAAGTTTGCCCAGACACCCGACGTCGCAGCCGAATGTCGTCATAGATTGCAGTCGCCTGCAGATACAACCGCCTTTCGCATCTCACCCTAGCGTCATCGGCTATCGACAGCGACTAACGCCGACATTTTTGCCACTGCCTACCAGCCCCTCCTAGATTGGGGTTTTCTCATGGACAACAAGGTAAGTGTAATCTGCATAGATATGTTGTACTTCTAATTAGTAGTCTACCACTGGGTGATAATCCACCATTAGGCAATCACCCCGTGATGCATTTTCCCACAGTCTGACTTTAAGGTTCTATTTTCAGTGCCCACAGTGTCATGACGGAGGGCGCTTGTGTGTCCTCAGACAAATGAGTTATTCAACATCACCATCCGGAGGACTTTAGGAAGCGCATGGTATGTTTGTAAAGATCCATCTCACCTTGAGGTTAGGGTTCATAACATTACATGATTTTGTGGAGACCGCATGGTTATACTTTAGGCATGTGAATATTGCCAACTTTACAAACTTAGTATTGCTAAATTGGGATAAATTCCAACTACCATTCAGCACTGGTGTCAATCAGGGGAGGATCTAGTGGGGATGCCATGCGTGCCATGCCACTTACGTCAATATGGAAACATTGCCTACTTCACCTACAAAGTACTACTTAGTTGGGATAAATGGTAGCATGCACCCATGATGTGAATCTGGAAACTATTGCCATATTAGGAAAATTATTGTTGTAGAGTTCTGCCAGTATAGCTCATATTGGCATAACTTCATAAAAATACACAAAAATTTACCAGTTATCTAAAAGATCTTATTTTAGTTCAAATAGGGAGTAACACTTTTTCATTCACAACATCATAATATTTGCACATGAAAGTAAAGCTCATATTTAATTAACATTTTTTCTCGTTTGTATAATTAGGAGATCACTTTCTTAATAGATAATATTTTAGTTCATATATTTTTAACCTATATGAATGACACATTATGTCTTCATTGTTAACAAATATATCATGTCCTACTATTTCTCACAGTACATCCCTTGCTTTGCAACAAAACGTGTGGTAGTCAAGTTTTGCCTATTCTTAGATGAAGACTCTTCTCATTTCACGTTGCACACAAGCCGTGGATATACATTCCAAGTAGTACTCAATACCGATAGTGAAGGTTGCTCATATTTTCATCCGTACTTGTGGAGAGAGCTTGCTACGCGTTACTTACTGAAAGCTAGCACTGAATTGTTAGTGGATAACACAACCTGATCTTATTATCTGTCTGTCCATACCATCTGACACCCTGCGATGGACCAACAACCTAAGTTAGTGTTCATTCAAATTCTTGCATGTTAATTAAACTAGAACATAGCAAAAATAATGTACCGCTTGCATCCTAGGTGGTGCTCAGGCCCCAGCCTCCCATCGCATCTTCAAGAAGTTCACGCGTGAGGTGAACGCGGCCCTACCCAAGCTTGGGGCAATGCACCCGCTTAGGTGGTCCAAGTACGCCATCACCTTCGACTCCTTCGATCAGCTCAAGTGCGCGGCCACAACTGGCACCCTCCAAATGCTCTGCTCGCCCATCATCAGCAACGTACATGTCACCAAGACACTCATCAATGGCGGTGCGGGGCTCAATGTCCTCCCCGTCGAGACGTTTGACCGACTCCAGGTGCCCTACAACTAGCTTCAGCCTACCAAGCCCTTCTTTGGAGTGACCGATGGCTCCACCACCCCGATAGGGCAGGTCCGCCTCCCTGTCACCTTCGGCAAGCGCGACAACTACCGCACTGATCTCATCGACTTCGATATCACCAACATTCGCCTCCCGTACAATACCATCCTCGGGTACCCAGCCCAAGCCAAGTTCATGGCGTTCACCCACCATGGCTACAACGTCCTCAAGATGCCAGGAAGCTGCGGCATCATCACAGTCGCCTGCGAGCAGAAGGATAGGGTGTGCTCTCTCGAGCGCGCCTAGCAAGCTGCGGCGGTCAAAGATCGAGGCGATGAGGGTGTTGTCTACCCTCCTGAGGCCGTCCCCAATAAGAAGAAGCAGAAACTTCACCAAGGACCTCAGGAGGGTGGGGTGTTTGACGGAGCTGCCTCAAGCTCTGCGCACACTGCCGGGGCGCCTTCCCCTCTCGCAGAGGAAGGCGCGCCCGGCGCCCCTCTCAGGCTGGGCTCGGGGGCCCTCCTCTGGAGGGCCTCTAACCTGGCCAACATCATGAGGGAGGCGCTCAGGCACCATGTGGAGGCGTGCTTCAACACGCGCTTCCGCGAAGAAAGCGCAGGGCACGCAGCGCCAGGCGCTCCGGAGTTCATCACCAAGACAATCAAGGAGCTTCAGGAGGCAAGAGCTATGCGGGGCAACCGTCGCCCACCATTCGGTGCAGATCCCTGCCCCGGCAAGGACAATAAGTTGTGCATCTGCGTCAACATCCTTGGGCTCAACAGGGCCGCGTCTCACGAGCTCTTCTGGCCATCCCGTGTTGGCCGATGTGAGGGCCCCCCTCGCAGCTACTCGCATGCCCTTCGGTTTGCTGAACGCGGCCGCTACATGCCAATGCCACATGCAGGGTGTCCGGGCAGCTCACGAGGCCGGGCACAAGGCGATCCAGGCGGAGATGGCGATGGGTCCTCGCAAGCCCCTCGGGTCTCCAGAGCCTCCCGTGGTTCAGGACATGGGCGGCCCATGAGGAGCGACTTCTGCAGCACGCGTCCTTGACTACTCCAACAGCTCTGCAGCAACGGGGACAGGTGACATCCTTGGTTTGTTCAGTTGGGCCCCTCCCTCGGGTCGCATCATCCCCAAGCCGCGTGGGTCTGTCCCTGGAGCATGTATCCTTCTTGCATCTATCAGAACTAGCTTTACTTTATTCCATGAGTTGCCTTATGATTATCACCTGTCTGTCTGGTGCTTCGTCACCATGAATGTCGTGGGCCCTTGCAAACCTACCCATGACCGCCTCATGATTAAGGACTGGCACGGCGTCTGTGCTCGGATCCGTCCCTGCAGCATCGCTAAACCCAAGTGGCTGAGCTCTGGCTCGCGGGCTAGCTTCCATGCACGTCACCTCCCATGGTCCTTTGTGCCTTGTTCTCGCATGAGCTAATCGGGGCGGATAAGTTAGTGGGCGTGGCTCGGTGCCTCTCTGTCGCGGGAGCCGCGTGCTGGTTCTCTTTCTTTAAGACTTTTGCATGAGAAGACTGGGCACGACCTCTGTGCTCGGGTCCGTCCTACAGCATCGGAAAACCCAACGGCTGAGATCTGTCTGGCAGGCCGTCCCCGTTCACGTCACCTCCTGGGGTCATTGGTGTTTGGCCTTCTCATGCAATAACCTCAAGAGATTCACTCAGCAGGTTGCCTCACCATCTCTCAGGACTATCACAAGTGTTCTGAATCAAATTCAGGCGCAACGCACCTTGATGTAGGGCCTTGTGAGTCCCGCACTTGCTCACGAGTGCCCATACACACCTCCTCTAGCCCTGCCATGCAAGCCACATGTCAGGGCGGGGCTGTACACGCCCCGGGGTCTCCCCTCAGAGGGAGCCCCCACCCATGTACCAGTGGAAGCACCATGCTCTGCGCTGGTAGTCGACACGGTCTAGGAGCGGCTATGCCCATGCAAGAGCAGAAGCGCCATGCTCTGTGCTGGTGATAAACAACTGAGGGTAGCCTCACGGTTATAGTAACCTCAGGCGAGCTGCTAGGCTCGGTGTTTAGCCTCACCGCGCTGCTTCCCCTTCGGGAGAGTCGCGCAAGGTGGTTGGGCACGAGGGCTACGCTCAGGTCATGCCTGGCATACGCCACCTCACCATGTCTCTCGGACCTGGTCTTCGTGCACCCCTCCCAAGCAAAAGCTCGGTGAGGAAAGGTATGGAGGTATGTTCATACGTCAAGGGGGACTCCTGAGCATCGCGACTCAGGAGCCTAACTGGTCACGTAGCCCCTCACCCCTTGGTCTCGTCCTGGTGATCCGGACGACCCAACGGCGGCTAAGGTATCCGCGGGGCTAGGGCCTGCCAACGTAGAACTCTAAGAGCTACTCTCGCATCTCCTTCCAAAAAGTTGTTGGTACATCAAGGGGGACTCCTGAGCATCGTGACTCAGGAGCCTAACTGGTCACGTAGCCCCTCACCCCTTGGTCTCGTCCTGGGGATCAAGATGACCCAACGAGGGCTGAGGTATGTGCGGGTCCGGGCCGTGCCGACGCAGAACAGTAAAGCAAATGGAAAGGAAATCGTAGAATCCTAGCAAATTATTACAAAACATACTATCTTTTAAAAAGTACCAAGCATGAGTTCTTATGCCCCCATGAGGCATGATACATGTTGCAGGACTTAAACAGAGGGAAACACTACCATCGAGCCTCTTCTTCAGCCTTGGGCGCCGTCGTCGCCCGCCTGGTGAGCCCCATCATCGATGACGTTGCTGCTGTCATTGCCATCAGCCCTAGCTATGGGTCGACGGCGAGGAACTTCCACAGTAGGGCCTCCACCTGACCCTTCATGACCTCAGCAGCAACAGTGTAGAGCTTAGGGTCCATAGGCTCAAGCAAGGCACCAAGGTCGAAGCTGGAGTCCCGAAGATAGAGGTGGCTAAAGACGCGCATCACGGCCGAGGTGGAGAGCGCGTGGGCCTCTCCCTCCACCATGGGGCCTGCCCCGACCACGACTCCCTCGAATGTTGCGACAAGCTTGAAGATCAGCCCGATGGAGCCTTCCTCCGGAGTCACCAGCGGCTTCTCGTACCCGCTCACATAGAGATCATGTAGTGCCTTGTGGGACCTCAGCATGAGGGAGTCAAAAGAGGCACGCAACGCAACGGCCACCTCTTCAACAACGGCAAGGAGTTTCACACTGGTGTCCAGCCGAGCCTTGTCCTTGCAGACAAGCTTGGCATGGGATGCCTCCACCTCCTCCTTCAACTTGTCCAGGCGACCACGCTCCGTGGCGTGCTCTCGGGCAGCCTGCTTCAGCTCGGCATCATGGTTGGCGATCGCAGCTTCTTCGGTCTTCAGCTTCTCCTCCTGCTCCCTGAGCTCGCGGGTGCGGGTGGCCTGCTTGCCATTGAGGGCTTTCAGCTCGGCCTCCGCTGCACGGTAGCGCTCCTCGGCAGCCTTCGCTTCCTCCAACGCCATGTCACGAGCGGCTACGGCTACGCCGGCCACCTTTTGGCCCTCCTCCGCAGCCGCCTCAGCCTGGCCCTAGGCCGCCTTGACAGAAGAGTCCGCCTGGAGCCACCCCGAGACCATCCCTAGGCACCCCGATGCCCTGCGCCGGTCATGGCCAAAAGATCATCCCGAAGCTGGTCCAACACGGAGAAGGCCTCCTCCAGAGCACCGGGCGCGGTGAAAGAACCACGACCCGCTGGTACGATGGCTGGGGGAGGAGATTGCACTAGCGCCAGGACTGGCAAAGCAGCGGCAACAAGAATGGTCGGGGGCTCCGGAGCCATCGGGCCATCAGCAGGCGTGTTGAAGGCGAGCGTTTTTAGGGTTGGCTTGGCCGCAGGGGATGTCTTCTCCTGAGACTTGGCCCCCGAGCCTCGGGAGGACAACCCTATTGTAGGAGCTCATGAGGCAGCCTCGTTGCTCTATGCCAGAGTCATTGCGGCTACGGCAGGCCGCTTGGCCTCAGCGGCTCTGGCGTCCTCCTTCTTCCTCTTTGCCACCGGCACTAGCCTGGCCATGAAGAAAAAATGTTGTGTGCTGCACCAAGAGCAAAGAACAAGGGCAAGCTGGTACACTTACTGGTCCTCGGGGACGTAGTCCCTCTGCCTGCCCAGGAGCACGACGCCACCAAGCTTCCTAGGCAGGGGTGCTGTCGCGCTCTCGGGGGCGGACGAGCGCGCGGCGGCCGGACCTGCGGCGGCCAGCGGCATGATGAACGCGTTGCCCCGAAGAAGCAGTGCCAACTTGTCCTTCTTCGAGGTCCCCTGTATCAGCCTCTTCTGCGGAATGCCCCTAGACCTCGTGGTGACCCCGGTGGAGAGCAGCGACTCCATGACCGGGCGCTCGACGGTGTCATCATCATTGGAGAGGACGTGGAGGAGATCGCTTTGCCGCGGGGGATAGGTATCCCCCTCCCCTCCAAGGTCGCCTCTGAGTCTCTCTCCTCTTTCTCCCTGGAGTGCTTGCTGAGGACACCAGCACCGGGGAGCTAGGGGCTGGGAAGGTTGCAGCGGCACGAGCCCCTGCTTGTTGAAGACAGACATGGAGGCAGCCACGTTCTCCCCGCCCTCGCGATGATACGGTGGGAGATGGTCCTTAGGGGGGCGCCTTGGTCCTTCTCCGACAAGGTACGCATGGCCTTTCTCAGCTCCTCATCGGACAGCTTGCCCGGGCGCAACCGAAGGTCATCTTCTGCACCCTTGAAGCTCCATAGGGGGCACAAGTGCGCCTGAAGCGGAGCCAGGTGGTGGGTCAGGAACTACTTGACGATCATGGCCATTGTCAGCTCATCCGCTTTCAGGTCCGCCTTGATTTTCTCCAGCAGCTTCTCCACTCGGGGATCAGTGAGCTTCTCGTGAGCTCACCGGTCCAACTTCGCCGGCATCGCGGTCGACAGTTCCAGCAGGGCATGGGGGCGCTTGGCATCCATGAAGACCCACTTGTTCCGAAAGTCTTCCACCTTCTTTCCTGCCCTCGAGATCGCATTGCTGCCATTAACAGCAGTGCAGCTGGCACACCCAGAGCACTGGTAGCCACCCAGTCAGAGGTAGAAGAAATGGCGGAAGAGCGTGATGGAGGGCATCACCCCCACAAACGCCTCACAGTAGAAGACGAAGATCGACAGGAGGAGGATGGAGTTGGGATGAAGATGGAGGGCGTGGAGCCCGTAATGATTGAGGATGGCGTAGAAGAAACTGGAGAAGGAGGGAACAAGCCCAACAAAGACGTTGTGCAGGAAGAAGGGGTAGAATTTCTCCCCCAAGGTCCCTGGATTGATGGAGCCAACCCAGAGCGACATCTCCCCTCCGTCGTTGGCGTTGTCAGCCGTCAGCGGGAGAACAGCGGCAAGATGCTTCTCCTTGGTGATGGAGAACACACCAAGCACCAGCTCAAACGAGGGGGCCTTCCATGTAGGAGCAGTGGTAGGTTTTGCCTTGTCGGAGGCCATCAGCGGTGAGCTCGGGGAAGAGATTCGGTGGATCTGGAGGTTTTTCTGAGCAAAGGGAGAAGGGGATCTGAGGCAAGACGAAGGGAAGGCAATGAAGGCTGAGCGGCAGGCGCCAGCCTTTTGTCAGACTTGGGCGGTTGCCAAGAGGGCGTGGGGAAGCGGAAACGCCCACGTCCCATCAATCGCCATGCGACGACCAAGGCTGCAGGTGGTTAGGGCCCACGGAGCTCTGCACTTGCCCTTAGGCTTCGCCTCGAAGCGAAGTCTAAGCGCACCTTGGGCCCAGGGCTACTGTCGGTGTTCTAGGAACGGGGGTACCCAGACTTGCCTGCCTACGGCCCACGGCGTGGCTCCATCAGCGGCCTGGTACACCCCACCTTCAGCATCAACAACTCAAGACCCTTGCTAGGGGCCAAGCCTCGCGAGGCGGGCGACACCAAGACCTCCAGGAGGGGCAGCCTCCTCATGCTAGCTCCCAAGGAGTGGAGATATCTATGCGAGCCTCACCTCGTGAGGATTCAGATGTCATGAGCCATGACGACCAAGGCCAGGCTGGCGCCAGTGGGCGCAGGACGACATTTTCCTCTTTGGTGCTAAGGAGGCAAGCGTGGGCGCGGAGTCCCGAGGAATCAACCAAAGGTTTCCATCCCCAAACAAGACCAAGACCGCTAGGACGGGAGGACGGAGGTCATCGCCGAGCCCATCACAGCGTCATGACCAGAAGCTTTGCTGGCCAAGACTACTTTTGTCAGGATAAGATGTACTAGTTGTCTCCCTTCAAATTTGGCTGTTGTGGGAACCCTTCCCGCCTTCATTTGGGAAGAGGACCAAGGCCACTATAAATAGGACCTAGCCACCACCATAGAAGGGGATCAGATCCATTCCACCCTCACCGGCTCACAAGCTCACTCGAGCACAAGAATACGTCTCCTCCCGAGGTTGTTCTCGCATTGTACTAGTTCATCCTCAGCCCCTCGAGGCCAATCCACCACAAAGCAGGAGTAGGGTTTTACACTGCAAGGTGTCCCTAACCTGGGTAAACTGATGTGTCCTCTTTCCTTTGAGTTCGTCGAGCTAGGCTGTGAGATTGGAGAGTAGGCAGACTAGGGAGGTTGAGTTCTTCGCATGCACCCCAGAGTTCGAACCTCTCAAGGGTTTGCGGAACCCTAATTCCGACAGGTGAGGCCAGCCGAGCGGCTTGTAGGTGTTTGTGAAGTTGCGCATGAATGCCTTCTCGAAGTTGAGCCAGGAGTTGATGCTGCCAGCCGGCAGGCTACTCAGCCATATCCGGTTGCCACACGCGATGCCGACGGTGATGGTGTAGTCAGTGAGCCAGTCCTCCGGCCTGGTGGTCCCATTGTACTTGGGGGTGTCGTGGGGGAGCGTGAACCCTTTGGAGAAGTGCTCATTGCGGATGTGCGGGCCGAAACAGCTTGGGCCGACTACGATATCTTCCTCCAGCTCGAGCGAGAGAGCCAGCTACTCGATGCGGTGGCGAGCATCGTTGGTGTTGATGTCTCATGGGCCCAGCCGGCTGGCGACCGAGCCGCGAAGAGCTGGACTGACTGAAGCCGGCCGGGCATGGCGGCCGGATGGCGGGGGGAGATCCGGCTGGTGCTGAGCATCTAGAGCTGGCTCGTTTGTAGGATTACGGGTTCCACAAACCCTTGAGAGGTTTGAACTCTGGGGTGTGTGCGAAGATCTCTCTCCCTAGTCTGCCGACCCACTAATCTCACAGCCTAACTCTTTGAGCTTGAAGGAAACGGGACACAGCAGTTTACCCAGGTTCGGGCCACCTTGCGGTGTAAAACCCTACTCCTGCTTTCTGGTGGATTTGCCTCGAGGGGCTGAGGAAGAACTAGTATAGTGGAGAACAACCTCAGTAGGCATGTTCTTGGGCTCAAGTGAGTTGGTGAGGGTGGAATGGATCCGATTGGCCTTCTCATCGTCCCCTGTCCTATGTCCTCCCCCTCAATGGTGGTGGCTAGGTCCTATTTATAATGGCCTTGGTCCTCTTCCCGAATGGAGGCGGGAAGGGACCCCACAACGGCCAAACTTCAAGGGAGACAACAAGTACATCTTATCCTGACTAAAGTGGTCTTGACCTGCAAAAGCCTCTGGTTGTGACGCTGTGGTGGGCTCAGCGATGACCTCCATCCTGCCGTCCTGGCGGTCTTAGTCTTGTTGCACGTGAATAGAAACCTTTGGCTGCTTCCTCGGGACACCGCGCCTGCTACTTGCCTCCTTTGCACCAAAGAGGAAACTGGTACACTGCGCTCGCTGGCGCCTGCCTAGCCTTGGTCATCATGGCTCACGTCACCCGAAACTCATGAGGTGGGCCTTGCATAGAAAACTCCGCTTCTCAGGAGCCAGCCTGAGGAGGTTGATCCCCTTGGAGGTCTTGGTCTCGTCCGCCTCGTGGGGCTTGGCCCCTCGCGAGGGTCTTGAGTTGTTGATGTCAAAACTGGGCCGTACCAGGCCGTTGGTGGAGCCACGCCGTGCGCCGAAGGCAGGCAAGTCTGGGTACCCCCGTATCCAGAACGTCGATAGTAGCTCCCGGGCCCAAGGCGCGCTCGAACTTGGCTTCTAGGCGAAGCCAAGGGGCAAGTGCGGAGCGCCGCGGGCCCTAACCGCATGCGGCCTTCGGCGACACGTGGTGATTGATGGGACATGGGCGTCCCCGCTTCCCCATGCTGCCTCGGCAACTGCCCGACTTGACGAGTCGATGCTGCATGTAGAGAAGGCATCATTGCACGAGGTCGTGGCGGCTGGCGGATGTCCTCCCTCCGACTATAAATGAGGGGAGGGGCAGTGCCCTCCTCGCTCATCTCTATATTCATCTTCTTGCTGCCCATTCCTTCTTCTTGTCCACCTTGTTGTAGCATCCATGGCGCTAATCAGGAGATTATCTGTGACAGAGAAGGGAAAATCCCCTCGGGAGGAGCCAGAACCACTTCCGCCGAAAAAAGGTTTTTCCGTCCCTGCGACGCCGGCGTGGGGCAGGAGGTGACTCGCCCTTGGAATGAACTGCCTCCGCCCAACTTCCCCCTTCCTTTGTACGCTCGTACGCAGAACGGCAATGCCCATCATTGAGCAATTCAGGGCAGCAGCAGGCGAGCCAAAGCTGAGCGGCCTACAGGGCCACGTACCCACGCCGAGGGTAGCTCGCATGAGTTTGTGGTATGGGCGGCGATGCCGCCTCGCTCGTGGATCTGGTTGTCGAGGTCCTTTGTCGAGGAGATGCCACCGAGAGGGCCACTCGAGTTGTGGTTGCAACATGTCGGGTGCTGTAGCCTGGCCACCAGGCCTGAGGTCGAGGTGGTGCCTCCCAGCAATATCTTCATGACCCTTGGATGGGGCGAGGTCGCCCGCGCATGCCGCGCAGAAGGGGCCCTCGCGATCCACTTCTAGTATGACGGTGCCTCTATGTTGTTCTTCAAGGTCTTCGACGAGGAAGGCCGGCGGCTGGAGTGCTGCCCCGGAGGAAGCAGCCCGTGGGGCATGGTCATGAGCGCTGGGCCCGCCTCCGACCCCACGGGCATCTCCTCCAGCAGTAACGACGACTCTTGGGAATCCAGCGACTCTCCCGAGCCTAGCGATTCTCCGGAGTCTAGCGATGATCGCTATGTGCCGCCGAGCTCTCGTCACGCTCGGAGTGCAGCAGCGGCATCCGCTCGTGTCGGCCGTGATGCCCTTGGCCCGGTCCTCCAGAGTCTTCCTTCTTTTGTTTCCCTGCGCGGAATTATGACAAGCCCCGTGGGGGTATGTAAAAATCGTGATGCTTTAATTCCAACGTTATTTTCTTTAGCACTGTGTAGAAATTGTGTATCCCACTCCGGCATGGTTCCCCCTTTCCATTCCCAAGGTAGCTTAGCACTCTACGCCGACAGGACCCATTCCCGAGGCAGGCTTCAGCCGTCGCTGGTATGCCAAGTCACGACACCGTGGTCAAGGCCAGGAGGTGAGTGGCCCGAGGTCCGATGAGAGCTCCTAGGGCGCGATGCTCATGAGGTCCCCCTTGGTGTGCATGCAGCTGCCCAAGAACCGGAAAGGGAAGCAACATTGCCCGAGCAAGTCTGCGAGGGTTGTGAGATGGAGTCGTGAGGTTCATGCTAACATGCGCGAGTGACTTATCTTAGTGAGCCTGTGGCGATTCCCTTGCGTGGTGCCCATTTGTGCCTCAGTGGTAGCGCCTCTAGGCAGGGCTCGTGGCGGCCATTCCCTTTTCTCGCTTGTCTAGGTGCTCTACGTCCTCGGGTCCGGCCCTCGAGCGAGGCTCGGCCACTTCTGGTATGCCAGGTCATGATGCCGTGGTCAAGGCCAGGGGGTGACGGATGGAGAGCTAGTAGGAGCTCCTGAGACGCGATGCTCAGGGGCCCCACTTTAACGTGCAAGCTACTTGCGTGATAAGGTGGTGGCCGTCGGGCCCACCTGTAGCTAGGCTTCAGATGTACTAGCGAGTTGGCCTATGGAGGAGAACACAGCCCGAAACAGTGCTTGCTGCCTATCACTTGATCTTTCTACAGGAAGATGAAGGCACCGAGGACCTGGCGAGGTGGCATACGCGAGGCAGGTCGCGAGCCAGAGCTCGGTCTCTCGGATTTGTTAGCGTTGCTGGGATGGACCCGAGCACAAGCGTCATGCCAGCATGTGTAGCCCCTATTGCAGGATGAGCAAAGGGTGAGTCGGCGATGCAGAGAGTCCGTGAAGTGTATAGGACTCGAGGTAAGCAGGAGATGATCATAAAGCAACTCATGGAGACGGTTAGCTTGTTCTGATAAATGCAAGAAGGATACGTGCCGCAGGGACAGACCCACACGGCTTGGGGATAGTTCAGCCCGAGGGGCACCCTCGACTAAACGAACCTAAAAGATGTCAGCTGGCACCATTGCTGAAGAGGTGTTGGAGTAGTGGAAGACGCGCGCTGTAGAAGTCGCTCCTCATGAGGCGCCTTGGCCCTGAACCTCGGGAGGCTCTGGAGGTCCGGGGGCCTCATGAGGATCCATCACCATCTCCGCCTGGATCGCCTAGCGCCGGGCCTCCTGAGCTGCCAGGACACCCCGCATGTGGCGTTGGAATGCAGCAGTTGCGTTCAGCAAACCAAAGGGCATGCAGACGTAGCTGTGAGGGCGGGCCTCGCATTGGCCAACACGGGATAGCTAGAAGAGCTTCTGAGATGCGGCCCTATTGAGCCCTGGGATGTCGACGTAGACGTGCAGCTCCTCATCCTCTCCTGGGCGAGGAGCCACGTTTGGCGGCGGGCGACGGTCGCGCCGTATGATCCTTGCCTCCTGCATCTCCTTGGCTGCCTTGTTGACGAACTCCTGAGCGCTAGGCGCCTCGCGCCTAGCGCTCTCACCATGGAAGTGTGTGCTGAAGCATGCCTCCACATGGTGCCCGAGCGCCTCCCTCGTGATGCTGGCCAGGTCAGAGGCCCTCCAGAGGGGAGCCCCCGAGCCCAGCCTGAGAGGGGCGACGGGCGTGCCTTCCTATGCGAGAGGGGAAGGTGCCCCGTCCACAAATGTCGGGCTTTAGGCGGCACCGCCAGACGCCCCATCCTCCTGATATCTTTGGTGGAGCTGCTGCTTCTTCTTCTTGGGAACGGCCTCAGGAGGGTGGACGGCGCCCATGTCGTCAGGGTTCTCAAGTGCTGCAACCTGGTAAGCGCGCTCGAGAGAGCACACCGCGTCCTTTTCCTTGCAAGCGACCGTGATGATGCCACAGTTCCCTGGCATCTTGAGGACATTGTAGTCGTGGTGTGTTGCCGCTATGAACTTGGTGAGAGCTGGGTACTCGAGGATGGCATTCTACGGCAGGAGAATATCAGCGACGTCGAAGTCGATGAGGACAGTGTGGTAGTTGTCACGCTTGCCAAAGGTAACGGGGAGGCGGACCTGCCCGATCGGGTGCGTGGAGCCGTCGGTCACTCCTGAGAAGGGCTTGGTAGGCTGAAGCTGGTGATATGGCACTTGGAGCCTGTTGAACGTCTAGACAGAGGGAACATTGAGCCCAGTGCCGCTGTTGACGAGCGTCTTGGTGATGAGCACGTTGCTGATGATGGGGAAGCAGAGCATTGGGAGCGCGCCAGCCATGGCTGCGCACTTGAGTTGGTCGGAGGAGTCAAAGCTGATGGCTTACTTGGACCACCTGAGCGTGCATGTTGCCTCGAGCTCGGGAAGGGTTGCATTCACCCCACGCGCGAATTGCTTGAAGATGCGATGAGAGGCTGGGGCCTGGGAGCCGCCCAAGAGGTAGGCGATGGCACGAGGTTCCTGGAAGCCCCAGCCCCCTCATCCTGATGGTGGTCTTCGTTCCTTCTTGGCGGCGGCGGAGGTAGACCAGCATTGCCCTAAGGCCGATCCTCGCGAGGGTGATCCCTCCAGGCGCCCTCGCGAGGCTGGCCCTGCCAGCGGTCCTCCCAAGGTTGGTCACGCCACTCCTGACGATGGTCGCAGCCGTCCCAACATCCTCCACCTCAGCCTCCTCTGCGACTGTAGCCTCAATCATTGCGCTCGGGGCAACGACCAAGGCGCCCGTCGCGGATGGCCCTGAGCTCCTGGCAGTCATTGGTGTTGTGGTCGTGCATGTTGCAGAAGACGCAGAACGGGCGACTGCCCTTGGATGACTCTGGGTGATCGCAGCCGCGCTTCATCTCTGGCTCAACTGCAAGCACGATCGGTCCCTTGCACTTCACATCCTTGGCCTTGGCCTTCTTGTCTTCTGGGTCTGCGTCGGGGAGCTCGAGGAGGGAGAGGTGTCCCTCCTCAGCTCTCGCGCACTTGGTTGCCATGTTGAACATCTCCAGGGTCGTGCATAGGTCTTCGTGTATGGGGAGTTCTTCCTTCATCTTGACATCGCAGACGTCGTCGGTGAATGCTGAGATGATGGCTTCGTCCGACACCTTGGGAATCTTGAGGCGAACATCGTTGAAGCGTTGGATGTACTTCTACAGGGTCTCTCCTGGTTGCTGCTTGACGCGTCGCAGGTCACCCGCGGTCGGCGGGCGGTTGCGAGTGCCCTGGAAGTTGTCGATGAGACGCTCCCTCATATCGTACCAGGAGGAGATAGATCCCACGGGTAGGTTCAGGAGCCAGGAACATGCGCCGTCCTTGAGGGCTATGGGGAACCAGTTCACCATGACCTTCTCGTCGCCGCTGGATTCCTCGATGCTCAGCTCATAGAGCTGCAGGAACTCAGCAGGCTCGGCGGTGCTATCATAGCATGGAGGCAGGTCGAGCTTGAACTTCCCTGGCCAAACGACGCTATGCAACTCTGGAGTGAACGCGAGGCACCCCATTGTGGTCACGAGAGCCCGCCGTGGGGGTGGAGCCTGGTCTTGGCGCTCGCGCACCGCCACCATAGGCGGCGCACAGTCTTTACGTGGCACCGGGAGCGCGCGCGCATCTTCTTGTGGCCGTTGGACCACCTAGCAGCTTGCTTCATCACGTGTGGGTGCCTGATGTTGCAGATCACGCCGAGGTGCCACCCGCCTTGGCTCGATGATGGCATCTTGTCTTGGGGGTGGGGAGGAGCCCCGTGTGCTACATCTCCCACAATAGGGGGCGGTTGAGGCAGCGAGCAAGATGGTGCAACAGAAACCCCAGCCGCGCTGACGAGCTCAGCAATGCGGTCGAGCAAGTCTTCATAGAGGTTGTCGACCGGGCGGTAGCGGAGGAGCTCACGCGCCATGAGCAGAGCGGCATGCGCGTTCGCCGGGCCACGAGAGCATGAGAGGACAAAGTGGCTGGGGTCAGCGGCGGAGTGGCGGTGCACCCGTCGCAGCGCATAGACGGATGCAGTGAAGAGGCTTGTTGCTCGTGGTCTGCGGGGCCCATGGCGGCGTTCGCCACCGGTGATGGGGGTCGACGAGGGTAGCCGTCGCCCGCCTGCACTGTCTGCGCAACGCGGGCGGCAAGGACGACCCGATGCTCAGCACGAGCTCGGCGCGCGTCAGCCATGGAAGCGGTGGAGCGGTGGCGAGTTGATCTACGGAAGAAAAGCTCCGATGCACCCCTACTTGGCGCGCCAAATGTCGGATTACAGGTTCCGCAAACCCTTGAGAGGTTCGAACTCTGGGGTGTGCACGAAGATCTCTCTCCCTAGTCTGCCGACCCGCTAATCTCACATCCTAACGCGTCGAGCTCGAAGGAAACGGGACACGGCAGTTTACCCAGGTTCGGGCCACCTTGTGGTGTAAAACCCTACTCCTGCTTTGTGGTGGATTTGCCTTGAGGAGTTGAGGAAGAACTAGTACAATGGAGAACAACCTTAGGAGGCGTGTTCTGGTGAGGGTGGAATGGATCCGATCAGCCTTCTCCTCGTCCCATGTCCTCTGTCCTCCCCCTCCATGGTGGTGGCTAGGTCCTATTTGTAATGGCCTTGGTTCTCTTCCCGAATGGAGGCAGGAAGGGATCCCACAACAGCCAAATTTGAAGGGAGACAACAAGTACATCTTATCCTGACTAAAGTGGTCTTCGCCTGCAAAAGCCTCTGGTTGTGACGCTGCGGTGGGCTCGGCGATGACCTCTGTCCTACCGTCCTGGCGGTCTTGGTCTTGTTGCACGGGAATGTAAATCTTTGGCTGCTTCCTCGGGACTCCGCGCCTACTGCTTGCCTCCTTTGACCAAAGAGGAAACTGGTACACTATGCCCGATGGTGCCCCTCTAGCCTTGGTCGTCATGGCTCACGTCACCCGAACCTTGCAAGGTGAGCTTTGCATAGAAGTCTCCGCTCCTCAGTAGCCAGCCTGAGGAGGCTGATCCCCTTGGAGGTCTTGGTGTCATCCGCCTTGCGAGGCTTGGCCCCTCGCGAGGGTCTTGAGTTGTTGATGTTGAAACTGGGATGTACCAGGCTGTTGGTGGAGCCACGCCACGGGCCACTGGCAGGCAAGTCTGGGTACCCCCATATCCAGAACGCTGACATCGTCGCCCTGGCTATCGCTGATTGTTATGGCACGGTCGCGCTGGGTCTGTGCGCTCCGAGATTTCCTAGACCGGCTTTCACCGGGGCGCAGAGAAGATGCCTGCTAGGTGTTCATCGGTCCGGGTCCTTGGTGCGGCATGAGGCAAACGCCGGAGGGGCTTCCGGGGGAGTCGATGCACTTCTGCTGCGTGTTCGCAGTAGTGAAGAGCTCGCAGATGCGCTACTGCCGCTACAACAGCTCCTCACCTTGCAGGAACTCCAGATTTGCCATAGACGACTCCGCGGCGCGCATGTTCTTGACGAGGGTGTCGTACACGGCCGGGGCCACACCAAACATGCAACCGAGCGCACCACCCCAGGCCTGCACCTCGGCTGGCGTGAAGCCATAGGCAGCGTTGCGCTCCCGCTAGGCGGCCTCCAACCGACGATGTGTAGCAGCAAGCATTGTGGCCTTGTCCAGCCGGCACACACGTTCCTCGTCAAGCCGGGCCCTGGCCAAAGTGGCATCGACATCGGTAGCGATGGGGATGCTGAGGTTTTGAAGTGTCGCACGTAGTGGGTCGGCTCGGCCACCGACCGCCCTAGGTGGGGGTGTAGGGTGCATTGTAGCCACACCTGCTCAGGCCGGTGTAAAGGGGGAGCATTGTGGCCATGCTTGCCCCGTCATGGAGGGTCATCCTTGCTGTGTTTCTGGAAGGACTGATCGTCGTCTTGTGGTCAGCTGGCGTGGGCTGGCCGACCAGGCCGGGTAGTCGTGCGTAGCCGGCTCATGCTGGGGAGCCGGCGGGTAGGCCAGTCGGATTGAGCGGCCTGACTTGTCCCGATGTTTTGAAAAGGGATCCATGTTCCATTGCCTACTGATACGTCTCCAACGTATCTATAATTTATGAAGTATTCATGCCATGTTTATAATATTTTTACATGATTTTGGTATGATTTGATTAGAACTAACCTGGACTGACGCTGTTTTCAGCAGAACTATCGTGGTGTTATTTTTGTGCACAAATAAATTTATCGGAATGCGCTAAAAATCAATGGAGAATATTTTTTGAAAATATAAAAAATACTGGAACGACAAGCTACCGGAGGGGAGTCCCGAGGCCACCACGAGGGAGGAGGGCACGCCCGACACCCCCCCCCGGACTTGAGAGAATATTGATCTTACCTTTAGCTCCTTATGGGTTCGACACTCCATGCTTATCACTTCCACCTTTGGAAATTGCTACGATGATTCCCTGCACTTGGGGATTATCAAGCTCTTTTCTGGCGCCGTTGTTGGGGAGCAATAGCGTGGGGTTGATATTTTCGTGTATGCTTGTTTGCTTTCTTCACTAAGTAAATTTTGTTTTCCCTTTTGTTTTTTGTTTATTTGTGGGTGAAATATACAAAAAAATTGAACGAATGAAAATACAAAAAGATTCACTTGCCTCATATACCTAAAAAGTTTTTCAAAAAGAGAAGTGATTGGAAAGTTATGCATTGGAGAAGTGAGGGTCGACCTTGAACAGTTGTGTTCATGCTCATGGAAACAATGTAGAATTTTTCATGGAAGTTTCTCATAAATAATAATCCCCTTGTATATATCCATTGTATTATAAAAATAATGTGCCAAGCTTTGGTTTTAGGATGATTAGAGTGCTTGTTTACTATGTGCAGTGCAAAAACAGAAACTTTGGTTGTTGCACGTGAGTTTATGTGTTTTACTGGAAAGTCAAACGGGTCTGAAACTATTTGCATAGTACTTCTATACAATTTTTTTAAAAATCATTTTTTTAGAATTTTGGAGTTATTGAAGTATACAAAATTTCCAGATTACTACAGACTATCATGTTTTTGACAGATTCTATTTTCTATGTGTTGTTCACTTATTTTGATGAATCCATGGGTAGTATCGGGGGGGGGGGGTATGAACCATGGTGAAGTTGGAATACAGTAGATATAGTGCTAATATGAAATTGGAATGAGTTTGCAATAGTACCTAAAGGTAGTGATTTGCTTTATTATACTAATGGATCTCATAAAGTTTTTGTTAAGTTTTGTGTGGATGAAGTGTTCGAAGAACGAGGAGTTACCGATGCGAGAAGAATAAAGAGAGGCAAGAGTTCAAGCTTGGGGATGCCCAAGGCACCCCAAGTAAATATTTCAAGGGTACTCAAGAATCTAAGCTTGGGGATGCCCCGGTTGGCATCCCATCTTTCTTCTTAAACAATTATCGATATACCTCGGTTTTTGTTTTGTTCACATGATTTGTGTCCTTTGTGTTTTTCTTTTTCTTTAAGAACCATGCTAGTATGAGATAGCCCTTCATTAATTTATAGAATGCTTCATCTGCTTCACTTATATTTTTTGAGTGTGATCTTATAGAATGCTCTTTGTGCTTCACTTAAATCTTTTGAGTATGGTTTTATAAAATACTTTGTGTGCTTCACTTATATATTTTGAGCTTGGATATTGGTTAGTCTATATTAATTGTAGAATGCTCCATGAACTTCACTTATATCTTTTGGAGTGTGAATAATACTATCATCGAAAGTGGGTTTGGAAGAGTTTCAAATTTAGGAAGTAATGATCCCACTATTTTGGAGGGTGTTGAACCTTAGTATGATATTTATGAAAGTGGATTTGGAGAGGTCTTGACTTTAGTTAGTAATGATTCCACTATTTCGGAAGAAGTTCCAATTGATTATGAGAACAAATTTGCTATCTATGATTGTTATTGTGATGACATGTATGCTGTAAGGCAATATGTTACCCTTGAAATTCGTCATCATGATTTTTATTTTCAGTTGGATTATGCCTCACATGATAGTTATTTTTTTGAGTTTGCTCCCACTATTCCGAATGAGAAGAATTTTGCTTATGTGGAGAGTATTATAATTTCTATGTTTGTAGATCATGAAAAGAACGCTTTATGTGATGGTTATATTGTTGAATTCATTCATGATTCTATTGAAAATTATTATGAGGGAGGAATATATGCTTCTAGGAGTTGCAATAATATCAAGTTTCCTCTCTATGGGCTTAAAGTTTTGAAGTTATACTTGCTTTGCCTTCATATGCTAGTTGATTCTTGTTCACATAAGTTGTTTGCTCACAAAATCCCTAGGCATAGGAAGTGGGTTAGACTTGAATGTGCTAGTCATATGCTTCATGATGCTCTTGTTATGTTTTCATTCTTATCTTTCATATGAGCATCATTGAAATCATCATGCCTAGCTAAAAGGCATTAAAGAAAAGTGATTGTTGGGAGACAACCCAATATTTATCCTTACGATTTTTGTGTGTTCACATGATTAAGCTAATGTAATAGTCATGTTTTATAGCTTTTGTTTCAATAAACTGCGAAGTGAAGCCTTTGGGATCATGTTGGGTGATAATTGATTTGATCTTGCGGAAAAACAGAAACTTTTGCGCTCACGAAAGTAATTCTCATTTCTAACACAAGAGTGATTTTGTGTTGAATCTTTTTGAATAACATTAATACACAAATTTCTCAGGTTTTCCTAATTTTTTCAGAATTTTTGGAGTAGCATAAGTATGATTGCTGCTCAGATCATTACAGACTGTTCTGTTTCTGACAGATTCTGTTTTCAATGCATAGTTTGCTTGTTTTCTAGTTTCTATGGCTTATATTGCTCAACATAAATTGTAGAAATGATATGGTACATTAGGCATTGTGTGAGAACAATTATGAATCTTGTCTTTTACAGTACCAAAGTAAATGATTTACTCTTTATCATACTAACCCATCTCACGAGGTTTCGTTAAGTTTTGTGTGATTGAAGTTTTCAAGTTTTGGGTGAGATAGCGATATGGGGAGAATAAGGAGTGGAAAGACCCTAAGCTTGGAGATTCCCAAGGCACCCCAAGGTAATATTCAAGGAACACTCAAGCGCATAAGCTTTGGGATGCCTCAGAAGGCATCCCCTCTTTCGTCTTCAAAACCATCGGTATACCTTACTCGTAGCTATATTTTTATTTGTCACATGATATGTGTTTTGCTTGGAGCGTATTTTCATTTTACTTGCTGTTTGCATAAACCTTTTGATCTGAAATATTTAATAATAAAATCATTGGATCTGAAATCTTGAATGAGAGAGAGAGTCCTCCCATGGTTAGTTAGCTATTTGACTACTCATTGTCCTTCACTTATATATTTTTGGAGTAGTGTGTCATTTACTCACGTGCTTCACTTATATCCTATGAGTAAATGGTTGAATGAATTGAATATCATAAATCTGAATTTATTTATGATTCATATGCTTACACCATGGGGATTAATGACTTCACATCTAAGAAGTAGAAGTGGTAAAATTATTGAAAGTTAGCAAACATAGTATTGGTCACTTGAACAATTCATGAAAGAATATTGAAGGAAAAGAGATTTCACATATAAATATGCTATCTTGGACATCTTTTGTAATTATGAGCACTCATTAAAATATGACATGCTAAAAAGTTGATGTTGGACAAGAAAGACAACTTAATGGGTTGTGTTTTCTTATATCCTAATAGAAGTTATATTGTATTGGATCATCCAACGTGTTGAGCTTGCCTTTCCCTCTCTTGCTAGCCAAATTCTTTGCACCAAGTAGAAATACTACTTGTGCTTCCAAACATCCCTTAAACCAGTTTTGCCATGAGAGTCCACCATACCTACCTATGGATTGAGTAAGATCCTTCAAGTAAGTTGTCATCGGTGCAAGCAATAAAAATTGCTCTATAAATATGTATGATCTATTAGTGTGAAGAAAATAAGCTTTATACGAACTTGTGATATGGAAGAAATAAAAGTGACAGACTACATAATAAAGGTCTTTATCACAAGTGGCAATATAAAGTGGCATTCTTTTGCATTAAGATTTTTGTGCATCCAACCATAAAAGCGCATGACAACCTCTGCTTCCCTCTATGAAGGGCCTATCTTTTACTTTTATCTTCTACCCTTATACAAGAGTCTTGGTGATCATCACCTTTCCTTTTTACACTTTTTTTTGGCAAGCACTTTCTGTTGCGATCCGGATATATATATCCACCTGGATGTAGGTTTTCATAAAGTATTATTGTTGACATTACCCTTGAGGTAAAAAGCTGGGAGGCGAAAATATAAGCCCCTATCTTTCTCTGTGTCCAATTAAAACTTTGAACCCATAAATATCACGTGAGTGTTAGCAATTGTGAAAGATTAAATGATAGTTGAGTATGTGGAATTTGCTAACTCAAAGCACTTACATAGACCCTTCCTGAAAATAAGATGAATTGCAATTGTTTGATGACTGAGAACATAGTTTGTTAGTTTTCAAGAAAGTTTATGATCTATATTTTAACATGTGAATAGCTTGTTACTTGATCATGAGAAGTTTTATGAGTTGAGCTACTGTTATGATATATAATGATGCTAGAAAAGGTGACTGAAATTATCATTGATCAAACATGTGCACTTGCTAGCATTCACACTTCATAAATTATTTCTTTTATCATTTACCTACTTGAGCACGAGCATGAATTAAGCTTGGGGATGCTGATATGTCTCCAATACATCTATAATTTATGAAGTATGCATGCCATGTTTACAATATTTTTATATGATTTTGGTATGATTTGATTAGAACTAACCCAGACTGACGCTGTTTTCGGCAGAACTATTGTGGTGTTACTTTTGTGCAGAAATAAAAGTTCTCAGAATGCGCTGAAAATCAACAGAGAATATTTTTGGAAAATATAAAAAATACTGGAACAAAAAGCTACCGGAGGGGAGTCCCGAGGCCACCACGAGGGTGGAGGGTGCACCCTTCCCCCCGGGGAGGCTGCTCCTACCTCGTGGACTCCCCGTGGGCCCCCTTGACGTGAAATTGATGCCAACCCCTCTTATAAATCCTAAAAACCCCAGAACAAAAGAGAGATCAGGAGTTTCGCTGCCGCAAGCCTCCAGAACCACGAGAAATCAATCTAGGCCCTCTCCAGCACCTTGCCGGAGGAGGCCATCATCACCGGAGGCCATGGGGGAGGATCGGGCCATCATCACCATGAAGGCCAAGGGCAAGAGGGAGAACCTCTCCCCGTCCAGGGGGGAGACCATGGAGGAGGAAGCACAATGGGGAGAACCTCCCCTCCTCTCTCTCGGTGGCGCCGGAGTGCCATCGGGAGGGGAATCATCGCCGCGGTGATCGCCTTCATCAACATCACCATCATCATCATCATCATCTCTTTTTAGCGGTCCACTCTCCCGCACCCCGCTGTAATCCCTACTTGAACATGGTACTTTATGCCACTTATTATGATCCAATGATGTGTTGCCATCCTATAATGTTTTGACCAGATATCCTTTGTCTTTGGGTTGATTGATGATCTAGATTGGTATGAGTTGTATGTTTTATTTTGGTGCTGACCTATTGTGGCTTCCATGGCGTGCACACATGAGGGTTTCCTGCTGTAGGGTGTTGCAATACATTCATGATTCGCTTATAGTGGGTTGCTTGAGTGACAGAAGCATAAACCCGAGTAAGGGGGTTGTTGCATATGGGATAAAGGGGACTTGATACTTTCATGCTATGGTTGGGTTTTACCTTAACGATCTTTAGTAGTTGCGGATGCTTGCTAGAGTTCCAATCATAAGTGCATATGATCCAAGAAAAGAAAGTATGTTATCTTATGCCTCTCCCTCATATGATGTTCCAATAATGATTGCTGATCTTGTTAACAATTGCTTACGACAAATCCGCACACCAACCCGTCATTATTCCACACTCGCTATTTATAATACTTAAGTAATATCTTCCAACTTTATGATAACAACACCTACTTTTATATTTTAGCTCTCTGATATCATGCAAAGTTATCCTCTTCATACCCACAACATAGTTTTATTTCTCGTTTCTAGTTGGAAGCAAACGTTTGGTGTACGTAGAGTCGTATCAGTGGCAGATAGGACTTGAGAGAATATTGATCTTACCTTTAGCACCTTGTGGGTTTGACACTCCATGCTTATCACTTCCACCTTTGGAAATTTGTACGATGATTCCCTGCACTTGGGCATTATCACCTACCAGGGGGCCATCCCCCCAACACTCCCCTGGACAGTTGAGACCCACCAGCTACATCTTCGCATGCAAGAAAGTGGCTCCTTATTACGCGAAAGAAAAATGATTACTCCCGCTGCTAGCTGGGACCCACCCGATTTGGAGGCTGACTTGTGGGCCTACTAAGTTGACATGTACGCATCGCTTTGTCAACTTAGTTAACAAACGATTCTAGCAGCAATGATTGTGAATGGTAATCCAATCATAGTGCTGCTTATTGAACCTCTGGTCTGCTTGCTCCAACCGCCCAAACCAACTCCGGCTGAACCACCTGCTCCTCCCTCCCGTGGCCAGCTTGATACTTCTCAAACGTATCTATAATTTATGAAGTAGTCATGCCATGTTTACAACAATTTTATATGGTTTTGGTATGATTTGATTAGAACTAAACTGGACTGACGCTATTTTAGCAAAAATACTATGATGTCATTTTTTGTGCAGAAATAAAAGTTCTTAGAATGGGCTGAAAATTTACGGTGATCGTTTATGGACCAAAAGAGACCCACAGAGCACCGGAGCTGGGCCAGGAGGTAACCGAGGAGGCCACAAGCTTGGGGGCGCGCCCACCCCCCAAGGGCGCACCTCCCGAGCTTGTGGGGCCATCGGGCACCCCCTGACTTGATTCCAACACAAAGTACTCCTATATATCCCGTAACCTCCAGAAAGAACCCTAGATGAGAAGTTTTGCCGCTACAAGCCTCTATAGCCACGAAAACCCAATCAGGACCGTGTTCCGGCACCTTCCCAGAGGGGGAAATCATCATCGGAAGCCATCTTCATCATCCTGGCGGCCACCATGATGAGGAGGGAGTAGTTCACCCTCGCGGCTGAGGGTATGTACCAGTAGCTATGTGTTTGATCTCTCTATCTCGTTTTCTTTATTTGGCACGATCTTGATGCACCGCGAGCTTTGTTAACATATTTGGATCTTATGGTGTTCTTCCCTCTCAATCTTCTTGTGATGAATTAAGTCTTGCTCTCTGAGGTTTCTTTATGTTGGATTGAATATTGGATTTGAGAACACTTGATGTATGTCTTGCATATGGATACCTGTGGTGACAATGGGGTATTATATTGATTCACTTTGGCACTCAACTCGCGGATTCCTGAGGTGACATTGGGATAATCTATGCATAGGGGTTGATGCACATTTTCGTCATATGTTCTCTGATAGAAACTTTGGAGTGATTCTTTGTTGAACATTGAGGGATTGTTATATGATCCAATTATGTTATCATTGTTGAGAGATTTTGCACTAGTGAAAGGATGAACCCTAGGCCTTGTTTTCAAGCATTGCAACACCATTTTTGCTCACTTTTGTTACTAGTTACCTTGCTTTTTATATTTTCAGATTATAAAAACCTATATCTACTATCCATATTACACTTGTATCACCATTTCTTCACCGAACTAGTGCACCTATACAATTTACCATTGTATTAGGTGTGTTGGGGACATAAGAGACTCTTTGTTATTCGGTTGCAGGTTTGTTTCAAAGAGACCATCTTCATCCTACGCCTCCCACGGATTGATAAACCTTTGGTCATCCACTTGAGGGAAATTTGCTACTGTCCTACAAAACTCTGCACTTGGAGGCTCGACACGAGTCTACAAGAAGAAGGTTGCGTAAGAGTGATACGTCTCTAACGTATCTACTTTTCCTAACGCTTTTCCTCTTATTTTGGACTCTAATTTGCATCGTTTGAATGAAACTAACCCCGGACTAACACTATTTTCAGCAGAACTGCCATGGTGTTGTTTTTGTGCAGAAATAAAAGTGCTCAAAATGGAACAAAACTTTGCGAGGATTTTTATACAATAAAAGAGAATTTCTGGAGCCAAGAGCCACCTGAGGGGGGCACCTGGGTGGGCAAAACCCACCAGGGCACGCCTGCCCCCCCCCCCCCAGGCGTGCCCAAGTGGGTTGGCCCCACCTGGTGGCCCCTAAACCCTGAAACTGATGCTATAAAATCACATATTTACAGAAAAAAATGAGGGAGAAACAATTATAGCGTTCCACGAGAAGGAGCCATCGTCACTTCTTGTTCTTCATCGGGAGGCCAGATCTGGAATCCGTTTGGGGCTCCAGAGAGGGGGATCTTCATTCTTCGTCATCACCAAGCCTTCTCCATCGCCAATTCCATGATGCTCCCCATCGGGAGTGAGTAATTCCTTCGTAGGCTCACTGGTCGGTGAGGAGTTGGATGAGATTCATCATGTAATCTAGTTAGTTTTGTTAGGGCTTGATCCCTAGTATCCACTATGTTCTGAGATTGATGTTGCTATGACTTTGCCATGCTTAATGCTTGTCACTTTGGGCCCGGGTGCCATGATTTCAGATCTGAACCGTTTATGTTATCACCATTATATCCATGTTCTAGATCCGATCTTGCAAGTTATAATTACCTACTACGTGTTATGATCCGGCAACCCCGGAGTGACAATAGTTGGGACCACTCCCGGTGATGACCGTAGTTTGAGGAGTTCATGTATTTATCGTGTGTTAATGCTTTGTTCTGGTTCCCTATTAAAAGGAGGCCTTAATATCCCTTACTTTCCATCTGGACCCCGCTGCCATGGGAGGGTAGGACAAAAGATGTCATGCAAGTTCTTTCCATAAGCACGTATGACTATTTACGGAATACATGCCTACATTTTATTTATGAACTGGAGATAGTGCCGCATCGCCCTAGGTCATGACTGTCACATGACGAATATCATCCAACAAATTACCGATCCAATGCCTACAAATTTATCTTATATTGTTCTTGCTAAGTTACTACTGCTATCGTTATTGTTGCACTTGCTACAAAAGCACTGCTATCACTATTACCGTTATTATTGCTACTGTCACTACTATCAAAACTATCATACTACTTTGCTGAAGATAATTAATCTCCAGGTGTGGTTGAATTGACAACTCTGCTGCAAATACTTGCAAATATTCTTTGGCTCCACTTGTGTCGAATCTATAAATTTGGGTTGAATATTCTACCCTCGAAAACTGTTGTGATCCCCTATACTTGTGGGTTATCAAGACCTTTTTCTGGCTCCGTTGCCGGGGAGCATAGATATATTTGTTGAGTCACTTGGGATTATTATCAATTTATCACTATGAAGAATCTAAAGGATGCTAAGACTACGAATTTTCCCTCTAAGATGAGGGGGGGGGGTAAGGAACTACCATCTAGCTCTGCTTTAGATTCACCTTCTGTTATAAGTAAACTTGCAACACCACCACACGTTATCAATCCTCATATGTTGCAAGTTATTGATGATGCTACTTTTGCTATGAATGATGCTTATGATGATGCTAGTACCTTGCTTGATGATAATGTGCCACTAGGTGAATTTCTTGATG
This sequence comes from Triticum aestivum, assembly GCF_018294505.1. Taxonomy (NCBI): domain Eukaryota; kingdom Viridiplantae; phylum Streptophyta; class Magnoliopsida; order Poales; family Poaceae; genus Triticum; species Triticum aestivum. The sequence continues at coordinate 448,563,384 of NC_057798.1, forward strand.
AACAAATTGCTAGAGTAAGACAACATGATATTGTTGAATCTGATGATGAGCTTGAAAATGAAAATCTTGAAACACCTGCTAGAACTAGCCTTCCTAGATATGAATTCCCTAAGGTACCGGAAGGTTATGTTATGAATGAGGAGACAACTAGAGATATTCTCGCTTGTAAGGATAGAGATGATCTAGAGAAATTATTATGCAAGTATAAAGAAAAATCTCAATGCTAGAATGCAATATGACCCTAAGTTTGCTACCTCACCGATCTTTATTGATGATAAGGATTATGAATTCTCTGTCGACCCAGAGTTATTTACTTTGGTTGAATCTGATCCTTCCCATGGTTATGAAACTGAAATTGTTGTGGCACATCTTACTAAGTTGAATGACATAGCCACCCTTTTTACTACTGATGAGAAAACTTGCTATTACTATAGTCTCAAATTATTTCCATTCTCATTCAAGGGTGATGCTAAAGCTTGGTACAATACTATAGCTCCTGGTTGTGTGTGTAGTCCCCAGGATATGATTTATTACTACTCTAAAAAATATTTTCCTGCTCATAAGAAACAAGCTGCCTTGCAGGAGATATTTTAACTTTGTGCAAATTAAAGAAGAGAGTCTCCCACAAGCTTGGGGGAGGCTTTTCCTGATCACCCTCCTAAGAAAAATGAAATACTTGATATCTTCTATATTGGACTAACCGGTCCTTCTAGGGATTTCCTAGATAGTTGTGTTGGTTGTGTTTTCAGGGAACGAACTGTTGGGCAAGCTGAAGAATTACTGAATAGCATTGTCGGGGGGATGAACCCCAGGCAGGCTACGGAACCCAGATCTTTTTCAAAACATCGGGGCCAACATCGCCCCTCTGTCTGGCTCGCGCTTGGCCGGGTCCCTCGACCCGGCCGAACTCTTCAACACGACCAAGACGGTGACCCGGCCCTGCCAGCTGACGCGAGCCGGTAGAACCCGGCATAACAAAGCTTCCCCAACAAGCTAACTCCCCCATGGCGTGTTCCTCCACCCGGCCACGGGTCCGCGCCCGTCCCATCCCAGCCGTATGATGGGACGAGTCTCCATTCAAAGATGAGCGAGGCAATAGTGCCCCGCCAACTCATCTGGCCGGTAGAGGCATGGCAACAGTGCCCTACCTACCCTGCTGACCAATGCCGACGTGGTTACAACGCGCCCGTCGTCACTGCTGACGACAGTAGACAGCAACAGGTGGAGCACCATTATAGCCGACTCGACCCGGCCACTCTGTGACGTCCCACAAGATAGCGTACAATGCCACCTGGCACATGGGGTCCTCGCCCGGGGAACCCGGCGAGCCCTGACACCCGGCGGGTCCCAGCACCGGCTTCCCGGACGACGACAACCAGGCCCCACGGCCTTGTAACTTTACCATTGTAACCCTGGGGGCTTGACCTATAAAACCCCCAGTAGGCCTCCATGCATGGGGGTGGAGCAATCAGTAGAACACACAAACCAAGGAGAGGGAATAGCCTAAGCCTTGGCTCGCCTTCCTTCTTCCTCCGAATAGCTCTAGGAGCAACTCTATGCCACATCATATAAACCAATCTCGGCAGGACTAGGGGTGTTATCTCTCCGGAGAGCCCCGAACCTGGGTATGTCTTGCATCCCATGCTCGCTCATGCCGAGCCCGCCTATGGAGCCCACCGGTGCCCTCGAGCCGCTTCCTCTCTTTAGCCATCCTTTGGCATCTATCATGCGCCCACCACGATAGTTGGCACCCAGTGTGGGGCTGTTCGAGGTCCCGGTCGGAGTCACGTTCCAGACGGGGCTCCCCGACGACACCAACGAGCCAGTCTCGTTGGCGGACAACGTCATCGATATGCTCGCCGCCTCCTTCACCGCATTGCGCATCTCCGACGCGCCCGTGGCCGACGAGTACCCCAGCAGGGTGCTTGACATCTCCGACTCCCCCATCTCCCTCGGCGACGGTGTTTCCACCGGGGCGATGGACCTTTGTGTTCGAGCAGAGGTATTCGCCACCGACGCCACCGCCTCTTCTTCGTCCAGCGCGGCAAGGAAGACTGCCGAAGCGAGGGCCGCGGCTGATTGCGCCCGCGAGGCCGACCCACTGCGCACCATGATGCAGAGCCTCCGCATCACCATCACCACCGGTGTCGACGCCTCCAATGCCGCTGAAGCACATGCCCGGCTGGAGCAGGATCGCCAACGCCTGCTGGATCTATCCGAGATGCTTGCCGCCATGCAGTGCCGTCTAGACTCCATTCAACGGGAGCGTAAAGCCGCCTACGGCTTCACGCCTGCCGCCACCGAGCCAAGCTGTGTCGCCAGCTTGAGGGCCTGGGGTGGCGTCATCTGCCGTGCCCTTGGCGCAATCCCTCCCGACTACGAGACCCCCATGAAGAACATGCGTGCCGCCCAAGCCGCCCCAGTCGACCTGGACCAGCTCCAGGGCAAGGAGCTGAAGGACCGCCTGAAGCGGGCGAACGAACTCCTCGACGCGGCCAACGTGCAGCAGGACCGCCTCAACCAGCTCATCAAGCCCACGGGATCCGGCTCGCACCACACCAACGACCCCGAGGACCAGCAAAACACAGCGTCTTCGCCACCCGGCGAAGCTCATTCCGACCGCACCCGGACCCCGCGCAACCGCGCTCCGGCGACTACAGGCGCCATGGACGACGAGCCGGCTCTGGAAGATCGGCGCCAACTCGACCCTCCCCCGTGACCCGACCATCGTCTGACTTCGGCCGACCCGGCCCCCCGTGGCACGGTCGCTAGCCGGCTAGGCCCGCGCGCCATTGATGACACTGACGCTCGCCACCGCCTCGACCAGCTCGCCCTCTCCTTGGAGCTAGAGGAGAACAACACGGTTGGGCCAGCCTGTTTCGGTCCGCACATCCAGGATCAGCCCTTCCCCAAATGTTTCACGCTTCCCTACGACACTCCCAAGTACAACGGCACCGTCAAGCCGGAGGACTGGCTCATCGACTACACCACCGCCATCAGCATCACGGGCGGAAATCACCGCCTCGCCATATGCTATGCCCCGCTCATGCTCCAGGGCTCGTCCCACACATGGTTGAACAGCCTACCGGCTGGCAGCATCAACGCGTGGGTCAACTTCGAGCAGGCCTTCGTGCGCAACTTCACCGGCACCTACAAGCGACCTGGTCGCCCCAGCCATCTCACCATGTGCGTGAAGGGGCCAACGGAAATTGGCCGCGAGTACCTCGCCCGCTGGACCGAGCTCCAGAATAGCTGCAAGGGCATCCACGAGGTCCAAGCCATCCAGTACTTCGTTAGTGGGTGCCAAGACGGCACCCTCCTCAAGCACAAGCTCCTGCGCTCTGAGCCAACCACCGTGGCCGCGCTCATGGTGACGGCGGACAAGTACGCCAACGCCGACTCTGCCATGAAGATCCAGGTGGTACTGGATGAATCCGGCAAGGCCAAGCCGGTTCCCCCACCCAAGCCGACCAGCGAGTACAGCCGACAGCAGAACAACCAGCAGAACAACAAGCGCAAGGCCGACCAACCGGCCCAGCGCTACGACAACCGTCTCATCGCGAACCCTGGGCAGGCGCCCGCGGCCGAGCAGGCCGCCAAACACTGGCAGACCGGCAAGACAGCATGGCCACCCGCCATGAGCTTCGAGGGGATGCTCAACGCCCCCTGCAAGCACCACAGCGGTGCAAGGTTGTCCACGTACACGCTCCGGAACTGCGCCATCACCAAGCGCATCATGAGGAGCGACATCCCGACGCCTCTGGCCCGGATCCAGGAGCGGCGCCCCCTCCTCCTCCGCCTCCGGCCAAAGGCGTGATGCGTGACGACGTCTACCCCGCTCAGAACGCAACCTACATCGTCTTCACCAGCCTTGGTGACGACAAACGTAGAGAGCGCCTGCTCCGGTAGGAAGTGAACACCATCGTCCCAGCCAAGCTGGAGTACATGCATTGGTCGGATTGCCCGGTTACCTGGGACCGGGAGGACCACCCAGCCGTCATGCAGAACCCGGGTGGCTATGCCCTCGTCCTTGACCCCACCATCGCCGTGCCCTGGCGCACATGCAAGTTCTCCCGGGTCCTCAATGATGGCGGCAGCAGCATCAACATCCTCTACCGCGACACCATGACCAAGCTCAGCCTCAAGGCCAAAGACTTGGAGCCGACCTGGACGATCTTCCACGGCATTGTGCCCGGCCACTCCTGCTCCCCGACGGCCGGATCTAGCTCGACGTCCTATTCAGCACCCGTGACCACTTTCGACGCGAGCCGCTCTGGTTCGAGGTGGTGGACCTATCCAGCGCGTACCATGCACTGCTGGGCCGACCCACGCTTGCCAAGTTCATGGCGGTCCCGCACTATGCCTACCTGAAGGGGAGCTTCCGGGTCCGAAGGGCCTCATCACCGCCACCAGCGACTATCGCAAGTCACTGGAGTGCGCCCAAGCCGGCGCCAAACTGGCCGAATCGCTGGTCATAGCCGAGGAGCGGTGCCAGCTCGACCGGATCATCGCATTGGCCAACGAGACACTGGTTGTGCCAGCTTCGGCCAAGAAGCCGGCCGACGAAGCCTCGTTCCAGCCCTCCATGGAGACCAAGAAGGTCAAGATGAACCCGGAAGACCCCAGCTGCAGCAAATACGTCATCATAGGCACCCGCCTCAACAGCAAATAGGAAGGCGAGCTTGTCGACTTCCTCCATGAGAATTGGGATATATTTGCATGGACCCCAAAGGACAAGTCGGGTATTCCAAGGAAGTACGCCGAGCACAAACTCCACATTCGCAAGGACGCCAAGCCTATCCATCAACCCCTGTGGCACTTTTTCAAAGAGAAGAGAATAACCATCAGTGAGGAGGTAGCCAAGCTCTTGGCGGCTGGCTTCATCATGGAAGTGTTTCACTCCGAGTGGCTGGCCAACCCAGTCCTCGTCCTGAAGAAGAACAAGACCTGGCGCATGTTTATAGACTACGCCAGCCTGAACAAGGCCTGCCCCAAGGATCCATTGGCCCTTCCGTGGATCGATCAAGTCATCGACTCCACAACCGGCTATGAGCTCATGTCCTTCCTGGATGCTTACTCCGGCTATCACCAGATAAAGTTGGACCCGGCCGACGCCCTAAAGACGTCCTTCATCACGCCCTTCGAGGCATATTGCTACATCACCATGTTGTTCGGCTTGAAGAATGTCGACGCCACCTTCCAGCGCTGCATGCAGAAATGCATGCTGCCGCAACTTGGCCGCAATATCCACAGCTACATGGACGACATCATGGTGAAGACCAAGAAGCACCTCACGCTCCTCGACGACCTGAAGGAAACCTTTCCCAATCTGCGCGAGTACCAGATCAAGCTCAACCCGGAGAAGTGCGTCTTTGGCGTACCGGCCGGAAAGCTACTTGGCTTCCTCATCTCGGAGCACTGCATTGAGGCAAATCTGGAGAAAATCAAGGCCATCGAGCACATGTCCCAGCCGGCCCAGCTGCGCGATGTCCAGAAGTTCACCGGCTGCTTGGCCTCGGTCGGCCGGTTTCTCAACCGGCTAGGCGAGAGGGCCTTGCCCCTGTATCAGTTGATGAAGAAGATGACATCGTTCGAGTGGAACGACCAGGTGGATGACGCCTTCCGGGATCTCAAGCGCATGCTCTCCATCGCGCCCGTCCTGGCCGCACCGACCGAGAAGGAGTCGCTGTTGCTCTACATAGCCGCCACCTCGCAGTTGGTCAGCACAGTGATGGTGGTCGATCGACCAGAGAAGGGCAAGATCTAGTCCGTCCAGCGCCCAGTCTATTACCTGAGCGAGGTGCTCGCCGCAGCCCTCCACTTTTCCCTACGCCACAGAACCGGCTTCAGCTATTGGTCGGCAAGAAACATTGGCCAAAGCACCAGCGCGCTATGAATTCTAAGTCAGGTCCGCCGGGTTGGCCGACCCAGCCCCGCCACCCCAACCTTGCCGCACGACCGGCTGCTCGCCAACCGGCTTTGCCGGATTGCCACCAGCCGGTCGAGTGGGTGTTTCGCTCGCACTCAACGTTTGAAAAGCCTAAGTTTTGCACACCCATTTCAAGGGCCGAACTCCTTGTCACAGACCAGAGCCCGGCCGTTCGAATCACCGGGGAGGGGGAGGAGGCCCGAGAAGGGAAGCAAGCAAGAAAACGGCTCAAAAAACAGAAGCAAAAGTGCAAACACTCATGAAATATTTACAGCGCAAGTTAAAACAAGACCAAGACTAGAGTTCATTACATTACACCCAAAATCCCCCCGTGGGTGGGTGGACCTGCTACCTAACAGAAATTCTTGCAAAGATAAAGACAGGGCAGCCTCAGCTTCAGGCATCTCTAGCGCCGGGACGCACAGCCGTCGGCTCCCCTTCGATGGCCTCTGGGTTGGCCGACATGCCGGTATCTTCCACCTCGGCGTCGTCGTCCCTGTAGACACCCGTCTCCTCGGATCTGCCCTCCGGGTCATCCAGAAGCAGTGCGAAGTTATCGGTGTCGGTGTCAAAACCGGTGGATCTCGGGTAGGGGGTCCCAAACTGTGCGTCTAAGGCTAATGGTAAGAGGAGGTGGGGGACACGATGTTTACCCAGGTTTGGGCCCTCTCTATGGAGGTAATACCCTACTTCTTGCTTGATTGATCTTGATGATATGAGTATTACAAGAGTTGATCTACCACGAGATCGTAGAGGATAAGCCCTAGAAGCTAGCCTATGATTATGATTGTTGTTCTACGGACTAAACCCTCCAGTTTATATAGACACCGGAGGGGGCTAGGGTTACATCAGGTCGGTTACAGAGAAAGGAATCTACATATCCGAATAGCCAAGCTTGCCTTCCGTGCAAAGGAGAGTCCCACCAGGACACGGGACGAAGTCTTCTATCTTGCATCTTCATAGTCCAACAGTCCGGCACAAGCATATAGTCCGGCTGTCTGAGGACACCCTAATCCAGGACTCCCTCAGTCGGCAGGAACGACTCCACCTTCATCCGTTCGCTCTGGCTGGAACTCGTCATGAACGGTGAACCCGACGATGTAGCTGGCACGACCAGCGATGCATCCGGCTTCCGCCTGCAGCTGGAGCTCCACGCCGGCTCGCTGGCCCATCAGCAAATCTAGCACCAGATCCGGATGCCAATAAATCACAAATCGGAGCGTCATCTCAGTGCCAGCACGAGCGGCGGAGACCTGCCATGTGTGAAGCCGCTCCGGACCCGCCTCCAACCATCACGCCAGCCGCGAGAAGCTGTTCGGCGCGGCAGCGCCAGGCCAGAGGGTCGCCATCATCCCCGCGTCGGCCTCGGAGAGCCGCGCCATCTGCTCGCCCAAGATGCGCAGATGAGTTTTGGCGGCGGCAACGATCTCCGGGACAGTCCAGGCGACCTACTTGTCGGTCTTGGAACACACGACCCCCTGCGGATCCCACCGGAAGCGGACTGCCTCCCCCGCCACCCGATGCGTCTCCAGGAAGTGCCCTATCAAAAGAAGAGCAAGTCAAATCAGCAACAAAGAATAGAAAGTCGGCTTCTCCACCCAGCAGAACCCAACGGAAGCACTTACTGGCAAAGGTCTCGTCCAGGTGCTGCGCTTCAAGTAACGTACCATGCCGCTCCCTGGTGATGGCACGGTCACGGTCCTCAGGCGCCTTCTCCAGATCGGCGATCTTGGCAAGGGCCGCCTTCAGCTCGTCGTCATTGGCTGTGGTCGCCTTCTCGTACTCCTTGCGGCGGTGGAGCTCCGCCTGGTGGGCCTCCCTAGCTTGGTCCCCAGCTCCTTAAGACGCTCCACCTCCGTCTGGAGCTAACCCTTGTCGTCGGCCAGCTTATCACGCTGCTGGCCAGCTTCGACAAGGGCCTGCTGGGCCTCCGCCGCCTTGGCCGCCTCCATCTTAAAGGTGGTCCACCTCGGCCTCAAGCCGGCTCTTGTAACCAACCAGCCGCTCCTGCAGCTGGCCGGCTTCAGCAAGAGCTTGTTGGGCCCCCTCCACCTCCACCTTCAGCTTCGCCACCTCGGCCCAGAGCCGGCCGATGTCACAAATGACCCGGTCGTACTGGAAGCCGGCTCGGAGCAGCCGGGTTCACCAGCATGGCACCTTAGCCGCAGCAGCTGCGCAACAAAGATTTAGAAACAGAAGAAGAAAAGAATACTTTAAGATTCGACCCAACTACTACGTAGTTGGCCCGAATCTCGAGGGCTACACCAAGTGGGTGCGCTAGCGCGCCCCCACTAAAAGATTATGCAGGAAAGTCACCTTCGGCAACATGGAGCGCCTCCTCCTTGGCAGCGAGATGCGCCTTGAGCTCCCGGCTCTTTTCCACGAGTCGGTTGATGACGCCGACCCGGAGGGAGTCCAGGTGTTGCAAGAAACAACAATCAGCACAAGACGAGAGTTTAAGATTCGACCCAACTACTACGTAGTTGGCCCAAGTCTCGGAGGCCACACCCAGTGGGTGCACTATCGCGCCCCCACTAGAGAGCAACAACAAGAAAAATCAGAAGACAAAGGAAAAAAGCTCACCGTCACGGCGCGTTCCAGCTCCCGCGATCGCTCCGCCTCGGCCTAGGCGAAGTCCTGGACCCTCTCCGCGCGCCCGCGGAGGCCCTGGCCCACGGCAGCCATCGCTGCCTCCTCTCGGGTAAAGGGCCCAAAGAAGACCTCACTGGGCCTAGACCGAGCCGACTGCGACCCAGCGGCCTGACGGCTCCCCGGCCTGATGACCAGAGTGTACTCACCGATGACCGCCTCCCTCGCGGCCGGCGCCCTCTCCGGCACGATGGCCGGAGTCACCTGCAGCGCCTGAAGTGCCCACTCCGGCGCCGTCCGTGCAACCTCGTCCAAGACGGCTTTGCCGCCTCCTCCCTCGGCCTCCGCCCGCTCGACCACGTCGGCCCGTGGCGGGGTGTCGTCCCCGATCTCCACGACATCCCAATCAAGGTCAATCGCCTCTGCGTGACTGTCCTGGTTGTGCTCCCCCTCCGACGGCGGCATGAAGACCGTCTCCACCGGCTCCACTCCCGCTGGCATCTCGGGCCATGCCCACATCGCGGTGGTGCTGGCCCAAGTCCACGCCAACTCTGCCTCGGCCCGGCTCCGGTCCTGCCAGGCCAGGCGCTCGGCGTCGGTCGAGTCCAGGGCAAGCTCCGGATTGGCCTCCTCCCCCTCCCACTCGATGACACTGGACCGGGTTTTCCGAAACACAACGCCACCAAGGGACGCGGCCTCCAACGCCGCCACTGCCAGCGATACCGGCGACCTGAAGAACAACAGAGTAAAAAAGCAAGAACCAAGAGAAGGCGCTCGGCGGCTGAACGAAATCCAGCAAAAGAAAACTTACCCGGGTATCACCGGAGCTGGTGGCCTTTCCTGGCACCCCTTGTGGACCGTGTCGCCTCTTCTTGCTGGGCGGTTTTGTGCCGCCTGCCGGATCCGTCGTATGCTTCGCGTCCGGATTCCGGGGTGCCACGTCCCCCTTCCCGTGCAGTCGGCTAGCCGCCGCCCCATGAGAGGACCCAGCTGCAGCTGCATCGCCGCCTCCTCCTCTCGCCGCCACTGCTTCGACGGTTTTTCATCAGCACGCCCACCGATGGCCAGTGTCTCAGCAAGACAAATGCCAAAATACTTACCCGCATGGCGCCTCGCATCAGCGTCGGCATCATCCGCCTTCGGCTCCTTGAGCCGCGCTACCGCCTCCTTCGAGCCTGCATGCACCACATGCGTCGCAGCACCTCCCTCGTCGCGTCAAGGTGCATGAGAAGATGAGCAGCAGCAAAATACAAATACCAAGGACTCATCAGCGGTGCCGGCCGCGCCCGGCTGTATAGAGGCTTCTCGAATTCCCAGTCATCTGTCAGCCCGGCCTTGGAGACATCATTGACCGGGCGGGCGACCTGATCCGCCCCCAGGCACAAGTTCGACATCCTGGTGTGGTCCCGGAGGCCGGTCATCAGGCCAATGGTATGGGGACGGTGCTGCAGCGGCAGCACCGGTGCACGATGAAAGCAGCGATGAGATCGTGTCATAGAACCCCTCCCGCTCCTTCATCTCCACCACCCGCTGGCATAGGTTGAGCACCTCCTGCGGCGGGTGCTTGGGCAAGTAGGTCCAGTTCCGCTTCTCCTGCGGTGTCACATCAGCGAAGGGAGGCAGGTTGATCCGGTCCACGCCAAGGTTGCGGACGTAGAAGAAGCAGTTCTTGCACTTCTTCGCAGAATCCTCCAGTGGCATCTTGGGGAACCCTCGCGCTCCCCGCGCGTCCATGTCGAGATGACGGCGGCCCCGCAAGAAGACATCTCCCCAGCGGTCGGCTCCTGTTGCTTCAAGAAGAAGAGGCGCACCCAGAGGTTGATGGTGGGCTCGACCCCCAAGTACCCTTCGCACAGGGTGACAAAGCCGGAGAGCTGAAGAATGGTGTTCGCGCCAAGGTGATGCCGTTGGAGCCCGATGAACTCCAGGAAGGTGCAGAAGAAATTGCTGGTGGGAAGGCCGAACCTGCGCTTGAAGTGCGTGAAGAACACCATGTGCTTGGTCCCCTCCGGCCGCGGGTCCTGCTCACCCTCCGGCAGCCGCACGGCGACGTCCGTCTCCCTCGGCAGGCGCCAGGTCTCGCATAGGTACTGGATATCCGCGGTGGTGGTGGTGTATCCCATCCACGAACCTGACGGCAGCGCCATCAGAGATTCGGGCAGAGCAGCGAAAGAGAGAAAGGATTGACGGAGAAGTCATGCATGAAGAGCAGCAGAGTGTCGCAGCATGCGGCGGTCGCAAGAGTAGAGGAAGAAGAAGATGGGGAGCGCGAGCGAGAACAATCTCCGCAGCCCCCTCCCCCCAATTTATAAGCCACGTCTCAAACATGGGGAAGTGGGATCGTTTGCGCACGCCCCTCCCACTTCCCCACAATAAGTGCGCACGTACCGCACGCCGTAACTGCCTCAAGAATACCAACCGACTTGCGGATGCCACAATAAATCTGTGCGCGTGGGCCGAGGGCGCACAGTGGCGGGCCCAGCTCGTTGCCCCGACCCATCGCGCGCGTGGCCTGTCAGACCCCTTCAGCTCCCGAGCGCCACATGGCGCCCGCGTGAAGCCCAAAAGATTGCTTCAAGATTCAACGGACTCCTCGGTTCCCGCCGTGCTGGGATGTCGCAATCCGGCTTCCGGAAGCTGGCACACAGTGGGTGTTGCCGGATCCAGCGGCTACAAGCTTCATCAACAAGCCTCTATTCAGGGGATAAACTGCGAAGCCCCCCACACACACTTGAAGCTGGCAGACCTTCACAGCTTTGGGGACTACTGTCGGGGGGATGAACCCCAGGCAAGCAACAAAACCTGGATCTTTTTCAAAACATCGGGGCCAGCATCGCCCCTCAGTTCGACTCGTGCTTGGCCGGGTCCCTTGGCTTCCCCAACAAGCTAACTCCCCCGTGGTGTGTTCCTCCACCCGGCCACAGGTCAGCGCCCGTTCCATCCCAGTCATATGATGGGATGAGTCTCCATTCAGAGATGAGCGAGGCAACAGTGCCCCACCAACTCCTCTGACCAGCAGAGGCATGGCAATAGTACCCCACCTACCCTGCTAACCGAGGTCAGCATGGCTACAGCGCGCCCGTCGTCACTGCTAACGACAGCAGACGGCGACCAGGTGGAGCGCCACTGTAGCCGACTCGACCCGTCCACTCTGTGACATCCGACAAGATAGCATACAGTGCCGCCTGGCACATGGGGTCCTCGCCCGGAGAACCCGACGAGCCATGACACCCGGCGGGACCCATCACCGGCTTCCCGGAACGAGGCCCCGCGGCCTTGTAACTTTACCATTGTAACCCTGGGGGGTTGACCTATAAAACCCCTAGGAGGCCTCCATGCATGGGGCTGAAGCAATCAGTAGAACACACAAACCAGGGAGAGGGAACAACCTAAGCCTTGGCTCGCCTTCCTTCTTCCTCCGAACAGCTCTAGGAGCAACTCTATACCACATCATATAAACCAACCTCAACAGGACTAGGGGTGCTATCTCTCCGGAGAGCCCTGAACCTGGGTATGTCTTGCCTCCCGCTCTCGCTCATGCCGACCCCGCCTCTGGAGCCCATCGGTGCCCTCGAGCCGCCACCTCTCTTTAGCCATCCTTTGGCATCTGCCGTGCACCCACCACCATGACAAGCATATTGAAAAATTATGATGATTGGACTCTCCCTCAACCACCACCTAAACCCACTCTAAAGAAGAGGGGTACCTTATATCTCAGTCCTGAAGATATGCAAGAGGCAAAGAAATCTATGAAGGAAAAAGGTATTAAAGCTGAGGATGTCAAAAATTTACCTCCTATTGAAGAAATACATGGGCTTGATACACCACCACTGCCCAAGGTTGTAGAGGTAAATTCTCTAAGGAAATTTAATGATAATGATAATCCTCACAATATGCACCCTAGCCAATGCCTTTATGAGTTTGAGAATTACATTAGAAAACAAGATCACTTCAATGCAAATGTTATGAAACAATTGAACTACAACTCTGATCTGATTGCTCCCTTAAGTGACTTGTTATTTAGAATCTCAAATGATGTTAGAGGTGTAGTAAAGCATGCTTCTAAGGTTTAAACTCAGTTAGAACAAGTTGCTAAATCTCAAAGAGAGTTGCTTGATGAAATGAATAACAACATACATGACTTTGCTATTAGAGTAGCAACTAGAGGAGGTAAAATGACTCAGGAACCACTTTATCTTGAGGGACACCCAAAAATAATTGAACAAGACTCTCAAAGAATTAACACGGATGCATGTAGTCCTTCTAGAAAGAAAAAGAAAAGGAAAAATGATAGGACTTTGCATGCTTCTAGTGAACCCGAAGTAGAAAAACCTCCTGATAATGATAATGATGTTTCTATTTCTAATGTTGAAACTCAATCTGGTAATGAACACTCACCTAGTGATAATGAAAAAGATAATGCTAATGTTCATGAAGATACTCAACCAAACAATGAAAAAGAACCAAATAATGATGTTGAAATAGAACCTGCAGTTGATCTTGATAACCCACAACCGAAGAATACACGATATGATAAAAGAGACCTTATTGCTAGAAAACACAGTAAGGAAAGAGAACCGTAGGTTCAAAAACCTATGCCTTTTCCACCTAAGTCAACTAAAAAGAAAGATGATGAAGAATTTGAACGCTTTGCTGAAATGCTGAGGCCAGTCTTTTTGCGTACTCGCTTGACTGATATCCTTAAAATGCATCCTTATGCAAAGTACATGAAAGACATCATCACCAATAAGAGAAAAATACCGGAAGCTGAAATCTCCACCATGATTGCTAATTAGACTTTTAAAAATGTAATACCTAAAAAACTTGGAGATCCGGGAATACCAACTATACCTTGCTCCATCAAAAGAAATTATGTGAAAACTGCTTTATGTGATTTAGGAGTTGGTGTTAGTGTTATGCCTTTCTCTTTATATAAAAGACTTGATTTGAATAAACTCACACCCACTGAAATATCTTTGCAAATGGCCAACTGCCATACCTATCGGTATTTGTGAGGATGTGCCGTTGTTGTTGCTAATGTTACTATTTTGACTCACTTTGTTATACTTGAGATGCCCGAGGACGACAACACGTCGATTATCCTTGGTAGTCCTTTCTTGAATACTGCAGGGGCTGTTATTGATTGCAGTAAAAGAAAGGTCACTTTTCATATTAATGGTAATGAGCATATGGTGCACTTTCCGAAGAAACAATTCCAAGTGAATGGTATTAATGTTATTGAAACATCTCCGACAATCACTATTGGAAGTTTTCAACTACCTCTACCCACTGTTAAAAAGAAATATGAAATGCTTATTGTCGGGGACATTCATATCCCGTTGAGGTAACTTAGTGGTTTACGAAAGTTCTTCGGTTTCATGCTAATCGAAAGTGGTTGTTAATAAGACTTGATCAACCTTATTAATGGATCATTTTTGAGAGGTATGAAGTTGATGAATTTAGTAAGCACTACCTTCTGTCCCTACCTTTTGTTTTCTGTTTTTATTAAGTTAAATAAAATAAAATGCCATGTTTTGTCTGTTTCTGAATTTCCTGTGCAATAAAAATTGACCCAAAAATAAAAGTTCTCAGAATACTCTGAAAATTTAATATGATTTTTTTTGAATATTTAAGAATTTTTGGTGCAAATAATATCAGAGGGAGGTGCACCAGGTGGGCGCAACCCACCTAGGCGCGCCAGGACCCCCAGGTGCACCCTGGTGGGTTGTGGTCCACACGTGCCCCCCCTCACTTAGACCTTCACACCACATCATCACCTACCTCTAGAAAAAAATCAACATTGCTCTCTCTCTCTCTCTCTCGTGTTCTTGCTCTCAAACCCACGGATTTCGATCTCTTTGCTCGAAGCTCCATTTTCGAGACTATTCCGGGGGATTTTTGCTTGGTATGTGACTCCTCTGTTTGTCCAATTAGTTTTTGCTTTAGTGGTTTATATTTTGAATAATTAGCTACTCTTGGTGTTGCTGCAGATGAGCTTCCATGTTGAATTCTTAGAGTTCTGAGTAGTTTGAATGCTTGCTATGGCCTCTATGTATCCCTATGAGTAGATGCTATCAATTTTGCAAAGTTTTGTTGAGAAAATTTTGTGGACTAAAAATTTCAGAATTTTGTTCATAGGAAAAAGATGAATATCTTTAGGAAGTTTGCTTCCAAGAAGAACTCCAAAGGAGTTATAGGGGAGTCGTCTGACAGTGATCTGCATAACCGGAGGTTGGCGGAAGTATGGCCATGCGAATGGCTGCATACCCCGTTCATGGAAGGGGCCGGAATCCTTCAAGAGTTTGCACAATATGCTGCTAATGCCGGCCTCACCGACTTCATCACAGCAGAATGTGAATAGTATCATCTCCTCACAAACACCTTTGTTCAAAGTTTTAATTTCTTTCCTAGGAATAATCCCCCTGAAGTGCAGTTTAATTTATATGTTGAACCCCATCAGATACCACTTACTGAATTTTGTGAAATATGCCTACTCCCTTCTGATGGTGGTTTGGTAGAGCCTGGGCCTACAGAGTTTGAAGGATTTTATTGTACTCTATCTGTGGGGGATGAGGGAGGGGAGTCGGGTGTCACCGCTACTAGCTTGCATTTTCCTGATGTTCATTATTTTACTCTCTTCATTGCAAAATGCTTGCTTGCTAGAGAGAAGGTGGGTTCACTCAGTGCCCCAGACCTTGTTGTTTTAAGATGTGCACTTGAAGGCGACAACACTTATAGCTTCGGAGCTATTGTGGCTCGTCGCCTTCACATTAATAAATCCAAGGGTAAAATTAATGGGGGTGTTTACACTACTCGCTTGGCTACTCGCTTTAATGTTGAGATACGCCTGCATGATTACCCTTTGTCCAAGGTTTACCTAGATTGCGCTGCTATGGAATACCACCAGTTTATTGCTACTGATTATCCTAACACCCCTATTCCGTATAACCTGGTTTTTAGTGTGTAAACTCGTGATATTATTCCATTGCCCGCACCTGCTTTGTTTGATCCTATTGGTAGGGGCGGATACAAGATTATGCCTGCAGATATCATCGCCTACTGGAACAACCAGGATGCAGCAGAGGAGCAACCTCAGAAGTGGGATCCATGGATGCCCGCTCCTCAACACTTTAACTACTGATTGATTACCAAGTTAGGCCAAAAGCCTAAGCTTGAGGGAGTATGTATTTCCACCGACATTACATTTATGTTCACACATTTCATTCCAGTTGTTGGTGTACACGCTTTTCCTTTGTATCATCCATGTTAAATTTATTTTCTCGCTTTCTTTTTATGTGTTTGAAAAACTTTGAGAAATTACAGAAATATGTCCTACTTCACTTTTTGATTTTTCTTTCTAGAGTAGTTAGCTGTACTACTAAAAAGAAAACCCAAAAAGATTTCTTTGTTCTTCTTTTGCTTGTTGGGAGCTTTCCCGTGTAAATAGTTTTCTCGTTTTTGCTTTTCCCTTTTACTTGCTTGTTCAAGAAAACCAAAAACTCCAAAACTATTTCAGTGTGTTTCTTTGAATTTCTTTTCTTTTCATTGAGTCGTACCAAGGAGAAGACCCCAATGAAACTGTTGAGTGGCTCTCATTTGCATTATTATTGATCTAACAAAGATCCCATATTACCTTGTCTTCTCCAGTTGAATAAACTGTTTGCAGATTCCAGCTTAGTTCATGGCACTCTTGCATTATTATTATTATTTTCATATCGTTCGGTCGCGCAAGTGAAAGGCAATAATGATGATATTTGATGAACTGGTCGTGGCAGAAAGAAACGGGTATGAACTCGACTTGTTCTGCTTTTGTAAATATGTTTAACCTAGTATCCATGATTCAGCCCATTATGATTAAACATCTTTGCAATGCATAAGTAGCTAGGAGTGGATAATGATTTATCTTGGATGTCAACATTGCGTTAAAATGATTGTAAATGTGGTATGATGATATGGTATCCTCCTCTGAATGTTCGAGTGGCTTAACTTGGCACATGTTCATGCATGTAGTTGAATCAAAACCAACATAGCCTCTATGATATTTATGTTCATGGTGTTGATATCCTACTCATGCTAGTGTCCAATGTTACTTAAGCATAATGCATGTTCATGACCGTTGTTGCTCTCTAGCTGGACGCTTCTCAACCTAATTGCTAGCCTTCGCTTGTACTAAGTGGGGATTCTACTTGTAAATCAAAAACCTTGAACCCAAGTTATTCTAGATGAGTCCACCATACCTACCTATATGTGGTATTACCCTGCCGTCCTAAGTAACTTTGCATGTGCCACCTCTAAAAACTTCAAATAAATATCCTTTTTGTGTGACTGGATCGTTCATGAAACGAGAGGAGGTGGTCGGTATCTTCCATGCTAAGCAGGTTATTCTCAGGTTGAGTGTTTATTCACTCACCATCGCACGAGAAAAGGGCGGTAATAGGGATTCCCAGTCCCGAACTCAAAAATGCAAATAATTAAACAAAACTCCCCCGAGACTGTTGTTGGTATGGACGACACCCGTTGTTTCGGACAAAGCCGTGGAGTGTCGTTGTTGGTGAAGGGGGAGTAAACCTTTACTTTTATCTCTTGGGAGCCGCCACTAGTGTGCTTAGCATGGAATATATTGATAACTGATGGTCGTGAAGTAAACAAGAAGGGTGCATGTCTCAAAATATCATTTACCTCTGTTTTAAATACTTGAGCTCTCGCACCTCTGCAAATAACTGCTTCCCTCTACGAAGGGACTATCTATTTACTTTTATGTTGTGTCATCACCCTATAAAATAAGCGCCAGAACCTGAGAGCACTGCTTTCAAGCTGATGCATTGTGTGTAGCTAATGTTGGGTGCATCATGACTGGATGTTTTCTATCATGAATTACAATGTTTAGTCACTGCTTGAACTTTGGAGGTGCTCTGCATTTATGTTTTGCAGTCTCAGAAAGGGCTAGCGAGATACCACTATTGTCATATTATATCATGGTTGTTTTGATAACATGTTGCCGTTTGAGATATCTTAATATTGCTCGCTAGATGATTATGTCATTGATAAGAGTTAATATAATTTTTAAGAGTTATTATCGACATGGTTACTTATAATATTGGTTGAAAACCTGGGTGTTGTTTAAGCTTATTTATGCAAACAAGAGGAAAAGAGTTCGTAAAAGTTTTTCTTTCTCACTTTCAGTTTATCAACTTTGCTTGAGGACAAGCAAAGGTTTAAACTTGGGGGAGTTGATACGTCTCCAACGTATCTACTTTTTCTAACGCTTTTCCTCGTGTTTTGGACTCTAATTTGCATGATTTGAATGAAACTAACCCCGGACTGACGTTATTTTTGGCAGAACTACCATGGTGTTGTTTCTGTGCAGAAATGAAAGTTCTCAGAATGGAACGAAACTTTGCGAGGATTTTTATACAATAGAAGAGAATTTCTAGAGCCAAGAGCCACTTGAGGGGGGCACCTGGGTGGGCACAACCCACCATGGCATGCCTGCCCCCAGGCACGCCCAGTTGGGTTGTCTCCACCTGGTGGCCCCATAGACCCTGAAGCTGACGCTATACAATCACATATTTCCAGAAAAAATGAGGAAGAAAGAATTATCACGTTCTACGAGACTGAGTCGCCGTCACCTCCTATTCTTCATCAGGAGGCCAGATCTAGTGTTCGTTTGGGGCTCCAGAGAGGGGGGGTCTTCATTCTTCGTCATCACCAACCCTTCTCCATCGCCAATTCCATGATGCTCCCCACCGGGAGTGAGTAATTCCTTCGTAGGCTCACTGGTCGGTGAGGAGTTGGATGAGATTCATCATGTAATCTAGTTAGTTTTATTAGGGCTTGATCCCTAGTATCCACTATGTTCTCACATTGATGTTGCTATGACTTTGCCATGCTTAATGCTTGTCACTTTGGGCCCGGGAGCCATGATTTTAGATCTGAACCTTTTATATTATCACAATTATATCCATGTTCTAGATCCGATCTTGCAAGTTATAGTCACCTACTACGTGTTATGATCCGGCAACCCCGGAGTGACAATAGTCGGGACCACTCCCGGTGATGACCGTAGTTTGAGGAGTTCATGTATTCATCGTGTGTTAATGCTTTGTTCCGATTCTCTATTAAAAGGAGGCCTTAATATCCCTTAGTTTCCATTTGGACCTAGCTGCCACGGGAGGGTAGGACAAAACATGTCATGCAAGTTCTTTCCATAAATATATATATGACTATTTACGGAATACATGCCTACATTATATTTATGAACTGGAGCTAGTGCCGCATCACCCTAGGTTATGACTGTCACATGATGAATATCATCCAACAAATTACCGATCCAATGCCTACGAATTTCTTTTATATTGTTCTTGTTAAGTTACTACTGCTATCGTTACTATTGCACTTGCTACAAAATCACGGTTATCACTGTTATCGTTACTATTGCTGTTGTGACTACTATCAAAACTATCATACTAATTAATCTCTAGGTGTGGTTGAATTGACAACTCAGCTGCTAATACTTGCAAATATTCTTTGGCTCCCCTTGTGTTGAATCTATAAATTTGGGTTGAATACACTACCCTCGAAAACTGTTGCGATCCCCTATACTTGTGGGTTATCAAGGAGACATCAAGCTCTTTTCTGGCACCGTTGACGGGGAGTGAGTGCTTGAAGGTATATCTTTAGATCTTGCAACTGAATCTTGTAGTTTCTTGTTTTATCACTAGTTTGGTTTATTAAAGAAAACTACAAAAATGGAATTGTGGTTGCCTCATATTCTTCGTCTTTGTAATGTCTTTCTTGAAAATGATGGATCAGAAAATTGTGCCAAAGTGTTAGAAAAAGAAGTCAATAAAATGTTTGGCACTAAATCCATGAATGATGAGCATGATTGCAATGTTGTTAGTATGAATTCTTTGAACATCCATGATTCTAATAATATGCAAAGCCATAAGCTTGGGGATGCTATGTTTGATGAAGATGATATTTTTAGTCCCCCAAGTTTTGATGTGCAAATTTAATATGATGACTGCATGCCTCCTATTTACGATGATTACAATGATGAAAGTGTGCAAGACTGTCAACTCTAGGTACGAATGATCCCACTATTTTGGGGGTGTTAAATCTTATTGTAATAATTATGAAAGTGGCTTTGGAGAGGTCATGACTTTATTTAATGACGAATCCACTATTTTGGAAGAGGTTTCAATTGATTATTATGAGAACAAATTTGCTATCTATGATGATTATTGTGATGACATGTATGCTATAAGAAATAATGATAACCATCAAACTTGGCATCATGATTTTAATCACTACTGCAGGATGCTGCTAACGCGACACTACGATCAGAGACCCTTCGATGAAACTGTGTGCGATGCAATAATCGCAAACGGTGGTGTAAAAACCGTCAAAAAGGTGCAATACGTTTGCGATGACGGATGCATCAAACACGGTTCAGATTTTAGTTGCGTGTGCGACGCACGGCATACGGTTCAGTTCAATGAACTGTTTGCGATGAGGAAGAAGAATGAAAACGGGCAGCTAGATGAAGGCGTGTGCGATATACGACATATAGTTCAATTAGATTAACTGTCTGTGATGAGGCAGAACAATAGAAACAGACAACTAGATAAAGGTGTGTTCGACTGAGGGCATACGCTTCAGATGGATTAAATGTTTGCGATTAGGCAATAGAACAGAAACAGTCATCCAGATCAAACATGTGTGTGATTGATGGCATACACTTCACATGGATGAACTGTTTGTGATTAGCCACAACAAACAGAAACAGTTAGACATATTAACGTGTGTGCGCTAGACAGGCACACATTCTAATTAAAAGAAGCATGCGCGATGGTAATAACGAGTGCACATGGTTCTTGGAACAAGACTTGTGCTGACATTACCTATTGTGGTGCATCAAACGCCACGTACGCGGCTGAGAAAGCGTGCCCACATTACGCCGTCCAGGAATAGTGCCGCACTTAGAAATTATAGAACCATCAATAAATTTTGAGCATGCGTCCCGTCACATTCCAAATTGCAAACCTGTTCACACTGATCAAAACCTAAAAGGTTTCCCACTTAGTAGCGTATTAGTACTCAGTTATAAATACTACTACTCCAAGATGACTGCACATTCCTCCTCAACTCCTCATCCACAAAAAACAAACAAGTCATTCATCATCGTTCCCTTCCGTCTGCCATGGCCAGCGTGAGTTCTGGGTCGAGAGATTGCCACCAGGGAGAGGCGAGCATGGAAGCGGAAGCACGAGAGATGTCCCGCGTCGCCACAAAAACAGCCGACATGTCCCGCCGTGCCGCCGAAGTAGCACGGAGGTTCCGCCATGCCGTTGATGCAGCAGACTAGTGCAGCCGCACCGCGGAAGTAGCAGAGATGTCCGGTCGCGCCGCAGAAGCAGCAAAGATGTCTTCCCGCGCCGTTGCAGCCTGGGAAAATGTCTTGCGGGCAGGCGAGGACTCTTACAGGAGCATGCATGCGATTGTCCATAGCCAGATGGATGAGATCTCTCGCAGGGCGAGGTTGCAGGATGACATGAAAGCCTCGTTTGAATAGGCTACCGGCGTCATCCGGAAACTAAGGGAGAGCAATGAGAAGCTCCAGGCCGAGCGCGACCCGCTGAGGGTGAAGATCGTCAGAAGTGCGGAGCAGCGGGAGGAGACCACTGCCTTGTTGAAGAGGACCAGCGTCATCGTTGAGAAACTTACGGGTGAGAATGCCATGCTGCACATGAAGCGCAAAAGGCTGGTGGAGGAATCTGTGGATGCTCTCAAACAGCATATTGAGGACAGGAGAGAGCTCATCGCCGCTCGCCGCGGAGACTAGTTCCCGCAGCCTGCAGCAGCATCAAGAAAGTAGAGATCAGCGAGCCAGATCGTTGTCTTCCTTCTTCTTTTCCCCTTGTGTATTTCGGGCATTGCCGCATGTGGCTTTTTTTATTTATGTTCCTAAATATGTAAGACAATTATTATCACTGTAATCGTCCTATATTCATCATGCTTGCTATAAGTCGCAGTCGATGCTATATAGGTCCATCGGATCTTACATCAAGATCCGTGCAAAACTTTATTTTCAGATTTTTATTTTTCTCTCTTAAATCTCAGTCCAGTGGGACATAGCCACGCCGTGAAACAGGGGCTTGGGTGCCATTAATGGAGACGTTGGGAGGGAGGTGCACAGTGGATAGAGGTCAAAGGGCTCTCCTCTTGATGAGCACGCGCAGGGATCTGATCGCACGCCTCTCGTACTCAAATAGCTACCACGCACGACACCTCCTAGTCATTAAAAAAAGCGACGTGTGACAGCACGTAATTGGTAAGTAGAACTCTGATGGTTTCAATAATAGTTGTGTTTCTTCTTTGTAACATGACAACACTTGTTCCAAAATGACTTTGTTGATT
Source organism: Triticum aestivum (assembly GCF_018294505.1). Taxonomy (NCBI): domain Eukaryota; kingdom Viridiplantae; phylum Streptophyta; class Magnoliopsida; order Poales; family Poaceae; genus Triticum; species Triticum aestivum. Next base: position 448,585,321 of record NC_057798.1, read on the forward strand.
TTTAATGTGTGCGCCTTCGCAAATTGGACAGAAAAATTACCACAGCATGTTGGTGCCATGTCATGACACCATGCCAAGTTTCATGATTTTCATGCGTGTTTTGGATTTACATGAATTAAAAAACACAGTTTCTCAATCTTTCTGGCCGAGCCACAATGCCCAGATGTTTGAATTTCATTCTCATTTCTTGCATGGGACCTAGAAATTCACCCAAGGACACAAATGTGATTTTTCATACAACTTTGGTGCACTGGAGCATGTGCTTGTAGTTGAAATTTCAATTATGCACATTAAATGCCTAGAAATTCAATTAATGTATAAAAAAGGCCAAACAAACCCGGAATAATTCCAAAATTTAGCACGATACTTCTATTTGGTCTAATATGCATGTGTATACAAATTAAGGCGGGAGAAGGCAGTGTACGTATGTCATTTTGCACACGGAGGTGACATGTTCCCTCTCAGAACCATGAGCCTTCTTGAGAGAAGCTTCGGTTTGCAAGAAGCTTATACCAAAGCTTGTCCTAATTCGGCCAAAAAATTTACAACAGCATGTTGGTGCCATGTCATAACACCATGCCAAGTTTCATGATTTTCAGGCGTGTTTTGAATTTACATGAATTAAAAAACCAAGTTTCTCAATCTTTCCGCCGAGCCACGACACCCAGATGTTTGAATTTCATTCCCATTTCTTGCTTGGGACCTAGAAATTCACCCAAGGACACACATGTGATTTGGTGCACTAGAGCATGTGCTTGTAGTTCAAATTTGAATTATGCACATTAAATACCCCGGAAATTTACTTAATGTATAAAAAAGTCCAAACGAACCCAGAATAATTCCAAAATTTAGCATTATACTTCTATTTGGTCTAATCTGCCCGTGTAAAAAAATTAAGGCGGGAGAAGGCAGTGTACGTATGTCATTTCGCACAAGGATGTGACACATTCCCTCTCGGAACCACGAGCCTTCTTGAGAGAAGCTCCGGTTTGCAAGAAGCTTATATACCAAAGCTTGTCCCAATTCGGCCAAAAAAATTACTATAACATGTTGGCGCCATGTCATGACACCATGCCAAGTTTCATGATTTTCAGGTGTGTTTTGAATTTACATGAATTAAAAAACCAAGTTTCTCAATCTTTCCGGCCGAGCCACGACGCCCAGATGTTTGAATTTCATTCCCATTTCTTGCATGGGTCCTAGAAATTCACCCAAGGACACACATGTGATTTTTCAACCAACTTTGGTGCACTGGAGCATGTGCTTGTAGTTCAAAACTGAATTATGCACATTAAATGACCAGAAATTCAATTAATGTATAAAAATGGCCAAACGAACCCGAAATAATTCTAAAATTTAGCACGATACTTCTATTTCGTCTAATCTGCCTGTGTAAAAAAATTAAGACGGGAGAAGGCAGTGTACGTATGTCGTTTCGCACACGGAGATGACATGTTCCTCTCGGAACCACAAGCCTTCTTGAGAGAAGCTCTGGTTTGCAAGAAGCATATACCAAAGCTTGTCCCAATTCGGCCAAAAAATTTACCACGGCATGTTGGTGCCATGTCATGACACCATGCCAAGTTTCATGATTTTCAGGCATGTTTTGGATTTACATCAATTAAAAAACCAAGTTTCTCAATCTTTCCGGCCGAGCCACGACGCCCATATGTTTGAATTTCATTCCCATTTCTCGCATGGGACCTAGATATTCACCCAAGGACACACATGTGATTTTTCAACCAACTTGGTGCATTGGAGCATGTGCTTGTAGTTCAAATTTGAATTATGCATATTGAATGACCAGAAATTCAATAAATGTATAAGAAAGTCCAAACGAACCCAGAATAATTCCAAATTTTAACACGACACTCATATAGTTCTATGTTTCCTCTATAAAAAAATAAGGGGAGGATGCAGCATATATCGTTTCGAACACAAAGGTGACATGTCCCCCCTCGGGAACCATGAGTCTTCTCGAGAGAAGCTCCGGTTTGCAAGAAGCTTATACCAAAAACTTATCCAAATGCTGCCAATTTTTTACCACAACATGTTGGTGCCATGAAATGACACCATGCCAAGTTTCACTATTTTCAGGCAAGTTTTGAATTTCCAGGAATTTAAAAACCAAGTTTTTCAATGTTCCTGACCAAGCCATGACGCTCAGATGTTTGAATTTCATTCCCATTTCTTGCATGGGACCTATAAATTCACCCAAGGACACACATGTGATTTTTCAACCAACTTTGGTGCACTGGAGCATGTGCTTGTAGTTCAAATTTGAATTATGCACATTAAATACCCAAAAATTCAATCAATGTATAAAAAAGTCCAAACAAACCCGGAATAATTCCAAAATTTAGCATGATACTTCTATTTGGTCTAATCTGCCCATGTAAAAAAATTAAGGCGGGAGAAGGCAGTGTACGTATGTCATTTCGAACACGGATGTGACATGTTCCCTCTCAGAACCACGAGCCCTCTTGATAGAAGCTCCGGTTTGCAAGAAGCTTATATACCAAAGCTTGTCCCAATTCAGCCAAAAAAATTACTGTAACATGTTGGTGCCACGTCATGACACCATGCCAAGTTTCATGATTTTCAGGCGTATTTTGGATTTACATGAATTAAAAAACCAAGTTTCTCAATCTTTCCGGTCGAGCCACGACACCCAGATGTTTGAATTTCATTCCCATTTCTTGCATGGGACCTAGAAATTCACCCAAGGACACACATGTGATTTTTCAACCAACTTTGGTGCACTAGAGCATGTGCTTGTAGTTAAAATTTGAATTATGCACATTAAATGACCAGAAATTCAATTATTGTATAAAAAAGGCCAAACGAACCCGGAATATATCTAAAATTTAGCACGATACTTCTATTTGGTCTAATCTGCCTATGTAAAAAAATTAAGGCGGGAGAAGGCAGTGTACGTATGTCATTTCGCACACGAAGATGACATGTTCCTCTTGGAACCACGAGCCTTCTTGAGAGAAGCTCCAGTTTTCAAGAAGCATAGACCAAAGCTTGTCCCAATTCGGCCAAAAAAATTACCGCAGCATGTTGGTGCCATGTCATGACACCATGCCAAGTTTCATGATTTTCAGGCGTGTTTTGGATTTACATCAATTAAAAAACCAAGTTTCTCAATCTTTCCGGCCGAGCCACGATGCCCATATGTTTGAATTTCATTCCCATTTCTTGCATGGGACCTAGAAATTCACCCTAGGACACACATGTGATTCTTCAACCAACTTGGTGCATTGGAGCATGTGCTTGTAGTTCAAATTTGAATTATGCATATTAAATGACCAGAAATTCAATAAATGTATAAGAAAGTCTAAATGAACCTGGAATAATTCCAAATTTTAACCTGGCACTCATAGAGTTCTATGTTGCCTCTATAAAAAATAAGGGGGGAGGCAGCATATATCGTTTCAAACACAAAGGTGACACGTCCCCCCTCGGGAACCATGAGTCTTCTCGAGGGAAGCTCCGGTTTGCAAGAAGCTTATACTAAAAACTTGTCCAAATGCGACCAATTTTTTTACCATAACATGTTGGTGCCATGAAATGACACCATGCCAAGTTTCATGATTTTCAGGCGAGTTTTGAATTTCCAGGAATTTAAAACCAAGTTTCTCAATGTTCCCGACCAAGCCATGACGCCCAGATGTTTGAATTTCATTCCCATTTCTTGCATGGGACCTATAAATTCACACAAAGACACACATGTGATTTTTCAACAAACTCTGGTGCACTGGAGCATGTGCTTGAGTTCAAATTTGAATTATGCACATTAAATGCCGAGAAACTCAATTAATCCATAAAAATGGCAAATGAACCCGGAATAATTCCAAATTTAAACACGACACTCATGTAGTTGCATGTTCATTATACATAAATGTTCTAGCAATTCAAACTCCCTCCTTTCCCTCTATAACACCATTTTGTCTTTCAAAACATAAAAAATCAGGTATACCACAAACAGTTTACTAGAAAGAATCATGTGGGATGTGATATAAAATATCTTGGCGCAACGTCTTGTCTGGCTTACGCAGGAAGCTTCATCGTCTACAGTCCACCGCCCCCTCTTGAACCACACTTGCGCACCAGTTCCTCGCGGTATCGAGCGAAATGTTTTTGCCACCACAGAAATATCTATCTCCCTGCCCCCTCCCTCCCACCAAAAGCCACATTGCCACTGTTCCTCCTTGATTTCCAAGTTCAAACCTTCACTGCTACTTACTGGCAGCTCAGCCTCCTCGCCAGCCACCCTTCTTATTGCAACGCCACCTCCTTGCCGGCCGCCCTTCTTCTTGCAGCGTCGCCTCCTTGCCGGCAACCCTTCTTCTTGCAATGCCGCCTCCTCGTCAGCGACCCTTCTTCTTGCTGCGCGGCCTCCTCGCCACCGAACCTTCTTCTTATTGCACGGCCTCGTCGATATGGTCAGGTAATCCACACCCCACCCACACCATCCTCCTCCTTTCCTATCCCACATGCCCCGACCGATGGCGCGATACTGTAGGATCGAAAGTATGTCTAGAGGGGGGTGATTAGACTACTTGACCAAATAAAAACCTAGCCTTTTCCCAATTTTAATTCTTGGCAGATTTTAGCAACTTAGCACTAGTCAAGCAATCAACCTACACATGCGATTCTAAGAGTATAGCAGCGGAATCTAAATCATTGCATATGAAGGTAAAGGGGAGGAGATTGGAGGGAGCAAATGCAATGTTGACACAGAGATTTTTGGCGTGGTTCCGATAGGTGGTGCTATCATACATCCATGTTGATGGAGACTTCAACCCATAAAGGGTAATGGCTACGCGGGTCCATGGAGGGCTCCACCCACGAAGGGTCCACGAAGAAGCAACCTTGTCTATCCCACCATGGCCATCGCCCATGAAGGACTTGCCTCACTTGGGTAGATCTTCACGAAGTAGGCGATCTCCTTGCCCTTACAAACTCCTTGGTTCAAATCCACAATCTTGACGGAGGCTCCCAAGTGACACCTAACCAATCTAGGAGACACCACTCTCCAAAAGGTAATAGATTGTGTGTTGGTGATGAACTCCTCAACACTCAACTCCCTCTCACAGATTTGGCTATGGTGGAAAGATGATTTGAGTGGAAAGCAACTTGGGGAAGGCTAGAGATCAAGATTCTTGTCGTTGGAGTGGAATGTCTTGGTCTGAACACATGAGTAGGTGGTTCTCTTTCAGAAAATGAATAGTGGAAGTGTAGGCACGTTCTGATGGCTCACTCCATGAATGAAGAGTGGGTGGAGGGGTATATATAGCCTCCATAAAAAATCTAACCGTTACACACAAATTCCCAGACTCAGTGAGACCGAATGGTGAAACTCAGTCAGACCGATTCAGTTCAAAATGTGAACGTTAGGCTTTTCAGTGGGACCGATATGATTAACATGGTGGGGCCGATGCGCTAGGGTTAGAGCATAACTTGATCTCGATGAGACCGGTCACATGAACTCGATGAGACCGATTTTAGTAATAGGCAAACAGAGAGTTGGTCAGGCAAACTCGGCGGGACTAATTCGCTCATTTCGGTGAGACCGAAATGTTACGAAAAGGAAACAGGGAGTTTGCATTGCAAACTCGGTGGGACCAATCGCTCATTTCGGTGAGACCGAAACATTACGAAGGGTAACAGAGAGTTTGCAATCCCATCTCGGTGAGACCGAGATCCCTATCGGCAAAACCGGTGTGATTAGGGTTTGTGGCAGTGGCTATGTCAAATGAACTCGGTGGCGCTGGATAGATCAAATTGGTGGGGCCAAGTTTGACTTTAGGTTTAGTACATATGTGGAAATGAGAAAGTGGTTGAGAATTTTGGAGCGTATCACTAAGCATTTTGAGCAAGCAAGCCATTAAGCAACACCTCATCCCTTTTTAATAGTATTGGCTTTCCTATGGACTAAATGTGATCTTGGATCACTAAAATAAAAATGTAGAGTCTTGAGCTTGTTGCCAATATATATCCTTAGCATTTTGAGGGGTCCACATCTATAATCGATGCCATGCCAATCACTAAACTTTCTGAAATGATCATCTTGAAAGAGTATCAGTTCAATGAGCTATATGTTGTTAAGAATTACCAAAACCACCCAGGGATTAGTTGCCTTTCAATATCCCTTTTTGGTAGTTGATGACAACATATAGATCAAAGCTTCGACAAATGATAATAAGAATGAAATACACCGTCGCTTTGAGATATGTGATAAGCAAGAGCTCCCCCTAAATTTGTGCATTATTTAAAATTTGCTTTTGAATGCAAATGCACAAGCAATTAGGATGATGGGTTACTCTTCCATGTCACATACATCTTGGTGGAGCGCTCAAAATGATAGAAAGAGGAACATGCACTCATCACCAAGGCAAAGTGAATGATCATACATAAAAGATAGAGAATATCATCATCCAAGCACAAGCATTAAGTATGATATGATCAAACCCATGACCATACAAGTATCTCACACACATAACCATAAAGTATCAACCAAGCAAGCAAGCAAATAAGTGGCAAAAGAAGCAAAGCTCTCTCTCTCTCAAAGCCTATGATCTATACACTTTCTCCCCCTTTGGCAACAAGTTACCAAAAAGCTTGAAAATGCATAGTGCTATGCGGCTCTCTAAGCTTGATCTTCACGTGGTGGAATTTATAGGACTCCAAGGACAAAGGCATCTGTTGAACTTGATGGAGCTGGTGGATTTGCAATCGGAGGAGCAACTGAAGCTGTGGTTGCAGGTGCTAACGTAGTAGCTCTTGTGTCTGTCGCTGGCACTGCTACAGATCTCTGTGCCGTAGGCACTCTCTAAAACTCTTCATTGGTTGCTTTCCCTTTCCTCTCTCCAGCTTCTTCTTGGAGCTGCTCAACTACTGTTTGCATTTCTGTCACCTTCAAGTCAAGGTCATAGAACTTTGTTTCAATGATCCTTTCCAGGCTCTCTTGATTCTGAGTAGGGGTGGACAATCCTTTCTCAATCCTCAAAGTAGCTTGAATAAGATATCCAAGTTGATCTTGCTTTGACTTGAGGAAAACCTGTGAAACCTCTTCAGCACTTGGCATCTTTGCTGCCTTCTCAGCTTTTGCTTTCTGCCTCTTCTTTTGAGCCTCTACTGATGTGGAATCTTCAACATTCATGACAACTGTGTTCTCCTCAAAGTCAGGCCTCAAGGGAAGGTGCTCTTTGTCCAACAAATACACACCTTTGCTCATCTTTGAGTTAATCAGCATCTGGATGTGTGGAGCATACCCACATGATCTCTTTTGATCAGCGGTTGTTCGCTTAATGGTCTCAACAATCAAACTCATCACTTTGAACTTCTGGGGCAAATCAAATAGCTGAAGCAAGTTGATGGAGTGGCCTCTGATCATCCTATGATCTCCTGATTTGGGCAACAAGGTGTGCCTCAAAATGGTGTTCATGGTGGCCAATCCTGACATTAGATAGTACACTGAGCCTAGCTTATGTGTCTCCAAGGCTTTGTCAGGTATTTCCTTGTACATGTTGGCCATGAAGTTGTGATCCTTCTTGCGCTCAACATAGACATCAATGTCTTCCTCGGCTTCTTCAGGGGCATTAATGAGCTTGGCTCACTCAGCAATAGAATACTGGTACCTAGTACCTTTAGACATCCAAACAATCTTGCCATCAGGGTAGAAGTGACTTGTTGAATAGAACTTCATGATAAGCTCATCATTTCACTTGGTCAATTTCTGACCCACAAAAGTGTCAACTCCATTTAGTCTAAAGCTCTCATGCACTCCTGGAAAGTGGTCTTCATTGGCATCAATGTATTTCCAGTCTACCCACTTCATGTCACACACAATGGGCTTCTTATCTAGGAGCACAGTCTCATAGAAGTAATGATGTTCCTTGGTGTGAACCTGTAGTCCACAGCAGTTCTTCTCCTCATAGCATAGGGATATGCTTGTCTCCACGGTCTAAGACCTGCACCCTTTCTCTCCTTCATATTCTCAGCTATTGGATGATTGTCATCATGATCAGGTATCTTTGGCTTCAATTTTCTAAGCACTTGGGCTTCCTCTTCTTCTTCAATCTCAGGCACTGGGGCCTTGTTCTTCTTTGCAGCAGGAATGTTTATAGTGCTTCTCTTTGGTGCAGACTTGGAAGCTTGAGCTAGAGCTTTGAGGGCAGTTTTGGGATTTGAAGGACCAGCCCCAGACTTTATGGCATCACCCATCAGCTTTTGAGACTTGGGTGCTGGTGCAGCATCCTCTTCTTCCTCATCAGAGGAGTGTTTCTCAAATTCTGCCATGGGATCTACTTTCTTGGACCATCTCCCTCTCTTTCTTTCCTTCTTCTTGCCCTCACCAGAGGTAAAAGATTGCACAAAGAGTCAAACTCATACCCTAACTCGGGGATGAGCTCGCTACGGCGGCAACGAAGGTGAAGATTTCCGTTGACGGCAGCGGAGACTAGCGGCGGGAGGTTGCTGGCTACGAGAGGGTGATCCGGAGACCCATGTCGGCAAAGCAGGACACGCGTGGGCGAATAGGTTTCGGAGAAATTTCCAAAATTTGACCCGGCAGTATATATATCCTGACCCTGTCGGTGTGACCGAGTGGAACAACTCGGTGGCACCGAGATGCAGAACCGCAAGCGGTTACTGCAACTTAGGGTGACCAAATAGTTCTAATCAGTTGCACCGAGATTGAAAACCTAGATCAACTCAGTGAACTCAGTATGACCGAAAAGGATGAATCAGTTAGACCGAAATGCACAAAGTGGTTTTGGAAGTTTAAGTCTATGATGAATCGGTGACTCCGAGTGCTCCTTACCCAGAGGGTTTGAATCTGACTTGATCAAACTTTGTGATGTAGCATGAATAGAGTTTGAGACGAGAAAAGCATAAATAGCTAGAGGAAGTTCTTAGGCATTCTTGTCCATCCATTTGGCAAAATAAGAAAAGCCAAAGAATCAAAGCAACAAATGGATGTCCTCGAATGAGAAAAGTATGCAATCAACATGCTCACACAATAAGATGGCAAATGAAATATGTGGCAAAGCATGCACAATCACTCTAGCATCTATCAAGCAATTGACGATGACTAGGTCATCTATATATGAGTATATTGACTTAGGAGTCAAATAAGAACATTTGAATTGGTCATACTCATCGTTTAAGCATGAGTGGGGTTACCACTTTTACATAAAGCATTGTTGTGTTCACACCATTAGAGTTGCTTTAGCCCAATTCTTAGAGTAAATCTCCCTCCTAGATGTGATATCCCCCCTAAGAGGGATGAACTAACCTTGGGTTTTGTCGATGATGACTTCATGTAGGTGTTGAAGATGTGGATGCTCATTGTTAATGTAGATCATTTGGAGCAATCCATTGGAGTGAGTTGCACTTTCAATACCTACATGGGTTAGTCCCACAAGGAACAAACAAGGATATCCATAGACATACAGTGAAGCACACACATGATGATGTCCATTAAAGTATTAGATTACCTTGTCCCTTGTCTTACCAACAAGAGGGTTTGTGACTCCTTGAACTAGTACAAGATGTGGAAGTTGTTTGTACTTGTCC